>NC_138356.1:16721240-17401240 GCF_046562875.1 Panthera onca | reverse complement strand
ACCCAGGCTCCCCTCAACTTTGTATTCTTAAAGACCACCTCTCCTCAAATTGTAAAAGCTTTGGACCCCATAAGATATACATCTGCCCTCGTAGATAAGTGGTAAGGTGGTAGAGACGCATTTCGAACCTGGGCCTTCTGATTCCAAGACCTGTTCTATTTTTAGACTATGTAGAAACACAGAAAAGTATAAATAGAACATCAGGTGAAAAAACAGAGTAAGAGAACTATAATTGTAATAATGTAAAATTTTTGTATCTGGTAAAAAACTCAAAGGAAAAACTTTCAAGCTAGCAGTGGATATGTTAGAATTTGTGGATTATGAGAGATTTTTCCCCCAAATTTTCTGAAATGCTGAGTTACTTTAATAGTATAAGACAAGACTGGAACTATAAGAATTACTTGCATTTGAATTTGTTACTGGTTTAACGAATTACAGGATTAGTTAAGTGTTGATAAGGCAAGGGCAATTTACCAACAATTGAACTTATGAATTCAAATAAATTTCAGCAAGTAGTTAATTTTTTCTTAAAGCATTTGTATATGATTTATCTTATCTTGGTGGAAGAAGTAAGATTGAATTTGATTTCCAAATACCACGAGGTTGCATTTGTTTTGCAACATATCCTGACATCCACTGTGCTTAAATGTGTTTTCTCATTTATAGAGTAGAGCTAATATTGCTTATCCCTCCTCTAAATCTGGTTTCTGGAGGTGATGGAAGTGAACAGGAGGTTAGAAGGCCAGGATCTTCATCCTGTATCTGACATCAGCCTTGGTCAGTTAACTTAACCTCTCTGAATTTCAGAGTCTTCTTGCTTTCTTTCTTTTTATCTTTCTTTCTTTCTTTCTTTTTCTTTATTTTAGAGAGAGAAAGAGAGAGAGAGAGAGAGAGAGAAAGAGAATTCCAAGCAGCCTCTGCACAGTCAGCACAAACCTGGACATGGGGCTCCAACCCACCAACTATGAGATCACAACCTGAGCCAAAATCAAGAGTCAGACACTTGGCTGATGAAACCACCCAGGTTCCAGTATCCACTTTCATAAAATAGGCACCTTTGAGTTGGCATAAAATGAAATAATGAATGTGTATGTGTCTGTCAACCATGGATTGCCTATACAAATGAAGCATTCTTGTTAGCCAAATGACCAACTATCAGGAAAACAAGTCATTGTAAATAGAAACGCTGCTCAAATTCTCAGAATAGACTGTCCAACCAGCAGAGGCAAGGATGATGATGAGGGCAGGAAACCCCATTTGTCTCATTAACTACTGTGGTTTGAGCACATAACAGGCAGATAGCAAGTGCTCAATAAATTTTTGTGGGATATATACACATATGCATATATGGAAGAACAGTTCCATTTTGCTCTACTCCAATGTTGGGCTCAATGCTAGAGGGTAATTTTGATCAATGATGGATGATAGAAGAATTGCATTTTAGGCAGAGAGAATAAGAATGATTAAAGAGTGGAGAAATGGAAAATTAAGGACATTAAAATAGGGGATGA
Organism: Panthera onca; assembly: GCF_046562875.1. Taxonomy (NCBI): domain Eukaryota; kingdom Metazoa; phylum Chordata; class Mammalia; order Carnivora; family Felidae; genus Panthera; species Panthera onca. The sequence continues at coordinate 17,399,729 of NC_138356.1, read as the reverse complement.
CAAGTGGCTCACTTTGGTTCGAGTGTGGAGTGCAGAGTAAGAAATAATACAGTGAAAATGCACATTAGATCCAGATTCTGAAGAGCATTTAAAATCCTGGAAAGAGATTGAACTTTATCCTGAAGGAATTTGGGAGCTTATCCATCTCTGAGCATGATCAAAGAATTATGTGTATAAACTAGAGCCTATGTGTAAATAAGATATGGTATGTATTATTCCCATGGAACAATGGGAAAATTTGTTCTGGCAACAGGATGGGAGAGATGAACAGTATGGTTCATAAGTAATTAAAACTTATTCCCATTCAATTAATCAACCAATATTCATGAATACCTCCTGTGTGCAAGAACTTGCTGTGGGAGCCGTGTGTAGCAATCACAGATGTGCAAGACAAAAGCAAAGATTCATACTGCTTAAAGCTTCCCCCGAAAGATGAACATACACATGTGAAAAGTTTAGCAAAAACACATACATTCCTATATAAAGAAAGGGTTGTATATAAAGAGCTTTAAGAGTTCTTGGAAGACTGGAGGCTGGGCAAAAATAAACATTTCTATGAAGGTCATTGGAACCATTAGCGTATTAGTCTGCTTGAGCTGCTGTAACAAAATACCATATGGTGGGAGGCTTGTACAACAGAAGTTTATTTTTTCACAGTTTTAGAAGCTGCAAAATCCAAGGTGCCTGCAAATTTGTTTTCCGGTTATGGCCCTCTTCCTGGCTTATAGAGGGACACCTTCCCTTGTATGCTCACATGACCTTTGCTCTGAGCTTGTGCTCAGATAAAGAGAGGGAGAGAGCTCTCTTGTGTCTCTCCTTATAAGGACACCACTCTTACTGGTCAGGCACCCCCTTTACGATCTCATTTAACCTTAATTTCTTCCCAGGAAGCCCCATCTCTAAATGCAGTCACAATTGGGGTTTAGGGCTACAACATACAAATTTTGGGGAGACACATTCAGTCTAATAACAATTAGCAACACTTGAATAAAATTCATAGATTAGATAATAGTATTGTATCAATGTTAAACGTCATGATTTTGATTATTATACTATTGTAAAAAGGAATAGATTTTCTAGTAAATATTCACTTATGTATTTAGGGATAAAGAAGTATGATGTCTCCGACTCTCTTACTTTAAGGAAACAGTGTGTGTGTGTGTTTGTGTGTGTGTGTGTGTGTGTGTGTGTGTGTGTGTGCATGTGTGTGTGTGCATACAGAGAGAGGGAAAGAGAAAGAATGAGAAAGCAAATGTGGCTAAAGGTCAGCAATTTGTGGAGCTGGTTTGAAGGGCTTTAGGAAAGTCCTTTGTACTATTTTTGCTACTTTTCTTTTAGTGTGAAATCATTTCAAAAGGAAAAGTTAAACAGAAAATGTTTGGGGAAAGCGCAAGAAGGCTGGGATTGTGGGAGAGATAGGAACAAATACTTTCTTCCAAACACTGTCCCCCTAGCCTTCCCTACACCTTTGGTGTTGAGGGCCTATGCTCCAGGTCCATGTCTTATCTCCCTCCTTAAGGATTGCATCCGATTCATCTCTGCCCCTCACAGGACCAAGGGAAGGCATGCAGTTGATTAGTAGGTGGTTGATAAACCTCATTTAAAGGACTTGAAGTAGTAAATTTAATTTATACTTTTGTATTTGGTTTACTGTTCACTTTTGGAAGGAGAGAGTATATGATGTAACCAGGGAATCATAAATAATTTGGGGGATAGGTATGATAATAGTATCTAAAGGTACTGGAATTATTGAGCACTTTAGATCTAGTGATAGGTTAGTTGTGTGGCTTGAGTCCTTTAATTGTTTTCTCTCACTGTAATTTTTACAATGTGGTTATAAAGAAGAATGCTTTCTCATGTTTGTTGAAGGAGAAAGAGTAGCATAAGAAATCATTTCCCTAGGCCATAACACAAATAAAAGGCATAGCGGGGACAGGATAAGAACACAAACTCTTTGGAATTCATTAGACCATTGCAGCACTGTATTATATTGCCTGAATTCTATCATTCAGTTTGGGATTGTTTTGATCAACCTTTTGATCTGATTAAAGAATTATAAAATGTTTTTCTAATTCCTTTGTCTATATGAAAAATGATTCTATCTTGGATGAGGATATGCTCTTGAGAAAAGTAGGTGGGCATAATACATTAAAAAATTTTTTTTAATGTTTATTTATTTTTTGAGAGAGAGATTGACAGAGTGTGAGCAGGGGAGGGGCAGAGAGAGAGAGGAAGACACAGAATCCAAAGCAGGCTCCAGGCTCGGGGCTGTCAGCACAGAGCCCAACGCGGGGCTCGGACCCACGAACCATGAGATCATGACCTGAGCTGAAGTCGGATGCTCAACCGACTGAGCCACCCAGGCACCCTTGGCATAATACATTTTTAAGTAAAAAAGAATTAACTTATAGAATAATCATTCTGAGAACGTTCTTTTTATTTTGGAGGTGTTCAGATAATAACCTTTCTTTTTAAACCAATGAGGAAGGGGCACCTGGCTCAGTTGGTTAAGCATTTGGCTCTTGATTTCGGCTCACGATCTCATGGTTTGGTTCATGAGTTTGAGTGTTGGGCTCTGTGTTGACAACATGGAGTCTGCTTAGGATTTTTTCTCTCTCCCTCTCTCTCTCTGCTCCTCCACCAGTTGCTCACTCACACGTTCTCTCTTTCTCTAAATAATGAATATTTTTTTAAAAATGAGGATATCTTTCTTTGGCAAAATATCCCAGACTCCAAAGGTATCACTTCTCTAAGCTCCCAATGTTTTTGAAATCTTAAATTTAAATGTTTGGGACCCACTCCTGGGACTCCTAGATAAAAAAACTCCATCTCCAGAGCTTTCTGCTGGAGGGTTCCAGAAAGATTTCTGACTTTTACTCTCTTCCAGACACTTCCTTGTATTGTCAATGTTCTTGGATGTGTTCTGTGGTCAATGAGCTAGGACATCAAGCTTGAGGAGAAGTTAGGATTTAGGTCTTCTTGTTGTTTTCCTGGCACATTGATATCAGAAACTGTACTCATAGTAGTTGGCAGGTAGTTGCTTCTATAATATTAAATGTGAGATAAATGTGTGTCATGATGGTATCTTTCTAGAGTCTGTGATGAAGAAGTTGGTCAATGGTTTCCAACCCCAAATCCTCATACAGAACGTGAGGTGTGGGAAAGAACAACTGGCCGGTGGGAAAACAAGGACCATTGCTCTCTCAACAGCTGCATGGATTTTCTTCTCTGATAATCCAGAGAAAATGTCTTAAATGACAAGTCAGGATATCTATTTAGTAAAAACCACAGTGAGAGTAGGTGGCCGAGAAGGTAGAACGGTTGGGTGAGCCAGAGCAGAGGAACCTTAGAGGCAGAACTACGCTGGGCTGTGTAATTAATTATCAGTTGTCAGCTCTTGTTTTTTCCCCCGGCATTATAAGGAGGGAGAGAGAGATCTCCTCATTTGTGATATTTTCATGAAAACATAAGGTGGAGTGTGTCCTGGGAAAAAATACTAAAGTACTATCATGCTCAAGAATATGATTGCTGTTTTTTAATTCTCGTTTATTATCTTAAGAGTTGAGATGAAGTCATTTCCTGACACAGATATAAATTATTATAAAACTGAAGGAGAAAAAGTTCCAGAGTGTATATTTGGAGTTGTGTGCATTAAATAATTCATGTTACTAGAAAGCTCAAGATATACTTGATTTCCCACCTATAAATAAAATTAGTCCAATTATTTTATTTGGTTTCACAACTGTGAGTTTACTAAAAATTACTGAATTGAGCGAGTAAAATGAGTAAATTTTATGGTATGTAAATTGCACCTCAAAAAAGCTGTAAAAATTCAATTTAGTTTGATATGTGTAATCAGTAAAATTGTAACAAAATTAAAAAATAGGAGCAAAATATTTTTAGAAAGATATAGCTCAGTTCACACCCGCGTGTAATACACTGGGGTTGTGGAGGGATGGTCAAAAGTGAGAATCTGACACTGATCCACATGATAACCATGAAAAAATTTTGAATTTTCAGTTTGCAGACTGTTCTGAAAGGTTTCACTCAAGCAACCAGCCCTCATCTGAATTCCACGACCTCTGATGACTCCATTAATAATTACAGAAGCATAAGCCAATCCTATGCAAGGTCCCTCTAGCTTGAGTCATGTGTCTGATAACATGACCAATGTTAATATGTTACTCTTGGTGGGTTTTATAAGCAGAGTTTGGAAACAGAAGACCTATGTTTATCTTAGTTTTTTTTTTTTTAATATTTATTTATTTTTGAGGGAAAGAGAGTGCAAGTGGGTGAGGAGTATTTATTTCTTGAGAGAGAGAGAGAGAGAGAGAGAGAGAGACAGAACATGAATGGGTGGGGGGCTGGCAGAGAGAGAGGGAGATTCAGAATCTGAAGCAGACTCCAGGCTCTGAGCTGTCAGCACGGAGCCCAACTCAGGGCTTGAACCCATGAACTGTGAAATCCTCACCAACTGTGAGATCACTACCTGATGCAAAGTTGGAAGCTTAACCAACTGAGCCACCCATGCGCCCCTACCTTTCTGAGTTTTTATTTCTCAGTTCTAAAATGAGGAAACTTTTTCCTCCTTACCTTCCTCCCTACCCACTCCGTCCCTTCTCCTTTCTTCCCTTCAACACCTGTGTACTGAGCTAACTACTTCAGGAAATAAAGGTAAGCATAGCCCATAAGCCCTCAAGGAACTCCTAGTTTAATTTTCAGATACCTAATTACTGTTCGTGTGCTTAGTGATAGCAACTCCCTCAGCTCTTTGAAGCCTGCGACCCCTAAATTAAGTTTTAAAGTCAGTAAATAGGCTTTGGGCCAAGGTGGAGAAGTCTTTGCCAGCAACCGGCTGAAGCACAGCAGAAAGGAATGCTTGGCGGGTGCAGGCAGCGTTCACGATGCCCTGGCCATCCCCATCCGCACCGTGGGAAGCCCGCTCACTCACACAACACTGGAGCCGGGCTAGAGGCAAACACACAAGAGTGCCAACCGACCTCCTGTATAACGTGCATGGGTGCCGAGGCCTCAAGCACAACCCTACCCCGCACCCCTGCACAGCTGACTCTTCCCCGGTTTGAGGAGGTCATGCCTACCTCTCTTCTCAGACTTCCCTTCACTCACAGCTTGCTCCTTTTTATTTATTTATTTTTAATTCATATATTTTTTAAATATGAAATTTATTGTCAAATTGGTTTCCATATTTGTTTGTTAAAAAAAAAGTCTAGCACAGGTGGAAATACCTCACCTCTCCCCGGCCACACCTCCCAAGCTGCCTGCATCGCGCCCACCTGTCTGCTTTTCCCTCCTTGACGAAGGTGAGCTGGACCCTGCGCCTCTCACTCAGCAAAGCTTGTGATTTTGCAACCCTCCCTTCTCTCCCAGCATCCCTCACTGCTTGGCCATTCTTGTCACCCTTACAGCGGTGTTGAAATATCTCCCACCTTTAAAAAACAGCCCTCCCTCAGCAGACAACAGTCTCCACATCTCCCATTTTTGTCTTTCTTCACAGCAAAACTCTTCCTCAATTTCCCTCTTATTCTGCTTGCCCAGTTTGCTGTCCTAGTCTGATTATCTGACCACTTAGGACGAGTGACAGTGCCTCTCTCTTCTGCCAGAGCCACTTCTTTCACTCGGCCTCTGGGGTCCTTCTGGTTTTTCCCCTCTCTTACTAGCTGCCCCTTCTTGTTTTCCTTTCCTGTCTCTTCCTCCTCCTATGCCCAACTTCTAAATATTGGTGTTCCTAGTCGTCTGCCCTGGAACTCCTTCTCTATAGTTTCCTTCAGATGACTTCCTCTAGTCCATGCTTTAAATAATATTTATAAGTAAGTGAAAGAGTGGTCTCCAGCATTTATTTTAAAATTTCCTTGTTATATAATTATAGAAAATGTGTAAAAGTCAGAAAATGCAGATGATCAAAAATAGAAAGAAAAATCAGCCATAAACTCAATATCCAGAAACAATGAGTTAACAGCCTGGTACATATATTTTTTTCTACATACAGACATACCCACATACATGCATGTATATATCAATTTACATTAAAATATTTTGTAATGACATAGGATTATATTACATATATTATTTTATAACTTGCTTTTTAAATTTAAGAATGTTTTTGTGGATATCCTTGGATGCCAACATCCACAGGCCTCCAGCATCACCTTTCATCACTACATGGTATTTTATAGTGTGTACGTTCCACAATTTATGCAACCCAACCCATTCTTAATTGTTAGAGTTGTTTCTAAGTTTTTGCCATCGTGTGAAAAGGTGGTGCTGGGAACCTTTGAGGTCTTTGTCTTTGGGCCCTTCTGAATTGCAGTCTGGGACAGTCTTAGGAGATGGGAATTGCTGAGTCAGAGGCAAGCGCATTTTAATGCATACTGCCAACTCAATGGGGTCCTGGGGCTGGTCCATCCTGGGGCTGGTCCATCCTCTTTCTCTGGCTGAGAGCCATAACCCCCGTCCCCTGCCCCGTCACCTGTCAGTCCTGGGCTGACAAACCATGCTGGTGCCCGCCCTGAAACACAGGCCCACCTCGCCAGGCACGGCCTTTGTCTTCCTCCCCTGAGCTGCCAGCCGGTCTGAGTGCCTGGGAGGCCCCTGGGCCTTGGCGCACGCCAGCAGTGCGCCCTGTCGGGCCTGGCAGGGTGGGCCTAGCCCAGGCTGCACAAATGCACAAAACTGCCCAGAGAAAGGCCGGGGGCGGAGCTGGGCCGGTGGCCTTTGTGTGTGCCAGACACCAGATGGGACGCAATTAGGGACCTGTGGAGCAGGTCAGATGGCAGGCTCTCCACGGACCTGCTGCTGCTGCTGGTACAGACATTTTGGCGGGAAGAGAAAATTCTTTAAGCACACACACACACAAGACTTCTCCTCTGTGACAGGCCCTTTGGACAAATGTCTTTTTGACTTTGTGTGTGCTTAGGGGCGTGGTTGCTGCTCAGAACTGAGCTCTTTACTTCTGAGATAAAAGACTTTAGCTCTGTCAGATGTGGCAGACAAATGAGGGGGAGTTTCCATATGGCCTTTCAGGGAGCAGAGAGCAGAGCCCTGTTTGCACTCGGGTGAGCGCCCGGCTGGCCATTGTTCAGAGAACTCTTTGAAGGCAAAGGATGTCAGTGAGGGATGGGTTTGTACTGGGTCCAGGCTGTGTGAGCTGCAGAGAGAGAGGGTAATGAAGAGGAGGGAGGGACACGGGGACCTCCCAGAGAGAATCCCCCTGTTGATGTCTTAGGCCAGGGTTCATGGGCAGAGCAACACCTGACAGGTAGGAGATGTGGCCAGCTCCTTGACCAGGTGTTGATTTGTGGAGTGTTTGTGGGGGAGTGAGGGAGTGGGGAGCAGGGGGGGTAGGTTGGTAGGAGGTAAGTGGACAGAACCTTGCTCTATCCGCAGCCACATGCCTCATGGCCCTACCACCTGGGGTGATCCTATCTCTAGGTCTGCAACAGAACTGATTCCAGTAAATGGGGCTTACCCCAGCCTGAGGCTTGGGCACTATTTAGACGAAATGGAAAATGCCCTATTGTTTAGGTTTGAATGGGGCATTCATTTCTGGAGCACCACTGACCTGGAACAGTAGACTTAAACGGAAATGATGTGAAGATCCCTCTCTATCTTCTGAACATCTGCACCACTGATTTACTCTCTTCAGGTCTAGGTGTTCTCTCCAGAAAAGGCCCCTGTTATATCTGCTGTGGTGACTTTGAGTCCAACACATGAGCATACTTCATCATTTAAGCAGAGAGAGCAGCGTGTACAGGTAATGACACTTGGCCCAAATGTACCATGGGGCATGAGGAGCAGGGAGAGGTCCATAGTGAGTGAATCCAGGGTAAGAGCCCAGCGCAGGGGTGAAGGGAGGAGGCGCTCCAGGGGGGACACCAAAAAACAATTCTGACATGTTTGTCCATGGCCAGCCTTGCTTGAATCCACCTTCCCACCTAACCCCACATTTCTAGAAACCATCCTGGATAATATACACAGATGCCCATCTCTGTTGGGTTGATGTGTCATTGGTCTTCTAAAAAGAGAGTAAAATCTCTTTTGCAGACAGACAGAAGGATGTCACAGAGAGTCCCCTGGAGTTTCAGGAATTGTCTTCTGGAAGTGGGGCTCTTCCAGAGCATTGCATGGCCAGCATGAGGAGTCAGGAGGCCTGGGCTTGAATCGTATATCCACTTATTCCCCGGGGACTTTGGCCCAGCCTTTAGACTACTGACCCTGTTTCCTTATTGTTAATCAGGAGAGAATAATATCCAGTTCACAGGGTCAGGGTAAAGATTAAATAAACTCCTTAAAGACGACGATGTGGTGGCATCTTCCCAGAGAAGCCATCCCCTTTGCCTCGACTGCAGTAGGCAGGCAGCCTCTTTTCAGAATAGTGGTGTCCTTAGATTATCTTCCTCATTTATTTTTAGTTCTCTGACTCTGAGGGGTTCAACACAGTGGCCATTAACCACGTGTTGCTATTCATCACTTGTAATGTGGCTGGTTTGAACTGAGATGTGCGATAAGGGTAAAATACACACCAGGTTTTGAAGACTTAGTACAAAATGGAATGGAAAATATATCCCTAATAATTTTTATATTGGACAGATATTGAAATGATAATATCTTGGATTCATTGTGCTAAGTGGAAATATTAAAATTGATTTCTGTTTCTTTTTGCTTTTTAAAATGTGGCTTCCAGAAAAATTAAAATTCCATACGTGGAATGCATTATATTTCGATTAGACACAGCTGACATAAGTATTAGGAAAAAGACGACTTTCTTACTGTCCAGCCCTCATCCTCCCTCATCAGGCTGGCTGCTTGGGTGACACAATTCTCTGATCTATCTTTATCTTACTCTCAGGAATCCCAGTCTTTCTGACTTCAGTGTTTTTTGTTTTTTCTTTTAATGTTTATTTATTTATTTTCAGGTGGGGGAGCAGAGAGAGAGAAAGAGAATCCCAACAGGCTCCATACTGTCAGTGCAAAGCCCGATAGAGGGGTCAATGCAGGGCTCAATGTGGGGCTCGATCCCACAAACTGCAAGATCATGACCTGAGCCAAAATCAAGAGTCTGACACTTAACTGACTAAGCCACCCAGGCGCCCCTGGCTTCAGTGTTTTCTAGTACGAGATTGTTTTGAAGCTGGGAATCTTGCCTTGTTTCTAAAAATCAGGAGCCAAGCAAGGCTCTGCCCTCTGGTTGACTGGCACTGTTCTGGAAATGAATTCTGGCTCTTAGCCTTGTGTTTTAGCACCGGTGATTAGACAAAGCCCAAGTTAAAGGAAAATCTGCCAAGAACTTTCAATGTTTGTTGTCTTTTTATCTCACCGTGTCTTTTCTCTTTTATAAGTTTATTTCTTTAAAGTTTATTTCTCTATTTTGAAAGAGAGAGAGAGTACAGGGGAAGAGCAGAGAGAGAGGGAGAGAGGGAATCCCAAGAAGGCTTTGTGGAGGGATTCCACAGCCCAGAGCCCAGTGCAGGGCTGGATCCCACCAACCTATCTGTAAGATCATGACCTGAGCCAAGATCAAGAGTCGGAGGCTTAACTGACTGAGCCACCCAGGTGCCCCTCTCCTTTATAAGTTTAAATCAAAGCATAAGACAGTTAAGGCCTGAGGGGATATTTTGATATGGTGAGACCTGTGGCCGTGACTTGGAGAAGGTGTCTGTGAGCAGCAATAAGCCCTGAACACTTCAGCAGGGAATTTCCCCACGTGTGGTGGTCCTCCACAAGGACTCAGAGAAGGATAACTCCTTCTCACCTCTGCTGGGAAGCCACTGAGCATGTCTCACTTAGTTCCCATTGAGGAAGTGATTTCACACCAACCTCTTTGTATTTTGGTCCAGGCCAAGCAGAAGAAGTTGCATTTTCTTAATGTTGAATTCCCTTCTAAATAGTTTATAATTCCGTTACATTTCTGTTTTTAAGAGGAGTGAAAATGGGAGTCAGGCCAGGGGTGGGGACATCCAGGCCAGGCCCTGTGGGCAGGTCTCCCGCTTCTGCAGTCAGAGGGTCTGCCGACCTTGGCACCTGGTGTAAAGGAGCCTTCCCACTGGCCTGCAGCCCACACTGAGGCTGGAGCTGGGCCTCCTGGGCACCCACCCAACAGACTTGTGGACGTGGATGATGGCGAAGCCTCCCCACTTCCGTTCCAAGTGTGTGTGTGTGTGGGGGGGGGGGTGCTAGGGGCCCTCCTCCAGGTTTTACATTTTGTTTATTTTTTAAAACATTTTTTAAAGTTTATTTATTTTGAGAGAAAGAGAGGGGGCACAAGCAGGGGACGGGCAGAGAGAGAAGGAGGGAGAGAGACAGAGAGAGAGAGAGAGAGAGAGAGAGAGAGAGAGAGAATCCCAAGCAGGCTCCGCACTGGCAACGTGGAGCCCCATGTGGGGCTTGAACCCACGAACTGTGAGATCATGACATGAGCTGAAACCAAGAGGACATTCTACCTACTGAGCCACCCAGGCACCCATACGTTTTGTATATTTTTAAAAGGTCCTGTTCTCGCCTGGCTGATAGTAGTTGGGTAAGTCGCCCAGCCTTTCCAACACATGATGGAATTGGCAAAATGGTTCTGCAGTCCTATCCAGTTCCCAAGTCCTGTGATGTGAGAAAGAAGAAACAGCTGGTTCAGGGGAATCAAGTTCACCAGAAAAGGGCCTGGATGTTCTTCTCAGAACAGCACATACCCAGAAACAGAACAAACAGAAACAAGTACAGGTGAAAGGAGATTGTTGTCAAGTGGGGTTTCTTATCTGATCATCTTCTCATTTCTGATGATGAACATGCCCAGTGGTAGTCATCACAACCCCAGGCTGTGATAAATCAGAGGCTTTAATATTTACCGTCATAACACACCTGTGTTCTGTGGTCATCTCCCTGGGAACAGGGCTCATGCCACTTCCCAGCCCTCAGGCATGGCCTTGGGGTGGGGGGAGGGGTGCTGGACTCCACTCCAGCCCCTGTTAACTTCGAGATGCTGAGCAGGTATTGACTGCATGGTCGTAAGGAAGTGGGGGGAGTGTGGGGATGGAAGACCATGAAGGAAGGGGATAATATCTATGTCTTCCACTGGGAGTTGCAGGAAGCAGAAGTCTCATAAATTGTTATCCTTTCCCACTCACTCCCTCACCTGCAAAGAATGCCTGGCGTATAAAAACTCCAAAGCACAGATATGGTCATGTCAATGCTCTACTCAGAAATCTTCAGTGACTTCCTGCTGTCACATTTGGGCATTTGGGACTATGCCTGAACTCCTGGCCTTGCTTTTTGGCTTGCTCCCTCGCACTCCTCAGTCGGCTTCTCTCATCTCCTCAGAGAAACGCTTCATTTTCCCGCCCCCCATACTTCTTCTGGGCTAGCTGTTCTTTCTAAAGTGCTCTAATTCTATGTCTACCTCTTGAAATCCTAACCATCATTTAAGGCCCAGATGGGTCTGCTGACTTCTTCACAAAGCCTTCCAGGATTTCCTGAGCCAGGAATTTTCTCTCCCTTATCTGAACATCCATCGTCTTCAGTTTCTCTCTCTCTCTCTCTCTTTTGAGAGATACTACTTGCTTTCTACCTATTCTTAGAATTATTTCTACACATCTTTGACCACTCCTTTATGTACCTGACAGCATTTAGCTCATGTTAGGTACGTACAGGTACTTAATAGGTATCCCCTGCAAATGTTTCTGGATCCACATATGAGATGAAACCAGCATAAAAATGCACACATTGGTGCTGATGTGGCAGTACAGCAGGACAGCTGCCAGGCCAGGTGAGACAGGGATCGAAGAGCAAATGGCCTCAGACCACCTCAAAGCACAAAGGCTTTCTTTTCTAGAACTGAATCTGCTGGTAGCTTGCCAGCCCTGTCTGCCTCCCAGACAGGATCTATTTTTTTCTCCTTCTCTTTTCTTTTTTGGGCCTCACACACCTGCATCCCTCTCAGATTGAATAAAGGAAGAATTGGAAATACAAGATGCACTTAAGGGAAAAGAAGGACTAATTTTGAAAGATTATGTTGTGGTTAGGCTAATCTCACACTACAGAGAGTTTAGTTCTGCGTATTGTTTACCTTAAAAAAAAACATATTTAAAACAAGCTTTAGAGCTGTATGGGCTCGAAACCAGTACTTCTCAAGCTTGACTGCACATCCACACCACCAGAGGGTTTTAGTAAAATGCAGATCCTGGGTAGAGTCTGCAATTCTGGATTTCTTACAAGCTCCCGGCTGATACCTATGCTCCAGCTGTGTGGCCCACACCTCTAGAAGCAAGGATCTACACATAATTTTCAAATTGTGCATAGTAACTAAGTTTCTCAAACCACTTTGCTCATTTTGAATCCCAATAATATCTTCTTTGTGCTGTTCTCAAGGCACATTTGGTGGATTTCATTTTATTATAGCTATGGTATATATCAAAAGAAATCTCCCTGAAGACAGAAGCCCCAGAAAAAACTAGCAAGTCCTCCTCGGGGCCCCTGTCTCTTTGCTCCTCATCTGTTTCATGTTCATCCCATTATGTTATTGCCAGAGCTCTACCTCTGTCCCACCTGCCTTCTCTTCTGTGCCTTCAGTCTTCTGTGGGCACTTCACTCATGGCTATTGAAGACATGAAGTCAACAAGGGAAACTAAATCACTGAAAACTTTCTGAAGATTTTGTCTGCAGATTTGGGGCCCAGAATTTAGCCATATGCTAAAAATTGGGGCTCTAGGGACCTAAATCCCATTAAGCATGCACTGAAAGCATGTGCCTCCTTAAAAAGGCTGATTGGTTGGGCAGGGAGTCTGTCGGTGGCATCTGAGTCACTCATTCCTGAACCAGGACTTCCGACGTTGAGTGGAATTTCCCCTTTTTTCCATCCCTGGTACATTCATGTGACTCAACCTGAGGGCACAGTAAGTAGGGAGCTCACTGACTTGGTAGGTATGACATTGAGGGTGGGGCAATATTTCTTAACCACAAGTAGCCAAATTATTTCCCCTTTCAAGAGGGGTTATTGTTGCTCATGGTCATGTAGCCATCATTTGAAAACATTTTCAAGAAATTTTTTCTTTTTCTTTTCCTGTTAAATTTAAAGACAAATGGTTTCATGCTTCTTGTGTAGTTCTTTCAGATACACTACAGCTGTGGGTAATGGGCCAGTCTAGGATTGAGGCCACACACAGACACACTTAGGGTCCGGCAAGTTCCTGAACCTCCCTGAGCCTGTGTGTCCTCATTTAGAAAATGAGATTGCAGGGAGGGCTACCTCATAGCACCTATTTGTGAGAACAGGTGCTGGGCCTATAGTAGCCACATGTACAACATCAAGGGAACCCTAATGTAAACTGTAGACTTTCATAATTTATAAATATTGGCATATCAATTGGAAGGAATGTACCATACTGATGCAAAGTATTCATAATAGGGTGTGAAGGGGTGAGGGAGTACGTGGAAATTCTGTACTTTCTGCCTATTTTTTTTCCTGTGAAACTAAAGCTGCTAAAAAATAAATTTAGAAAAAGGTTTTTAAAAAAATAAGTAAGAGATGCATATAGTAAAAAAATACTCAGAGTTCAAAAAGATATGTTGTGAGGAGTGATGTTCTCCCCATTCTTGGTCCCCTGTGCCCTACATCCTGCCCTAGAGGTAATGGATCACTGTCTTTCAAAAAATGTCCTTCCAGGGGAACCTGGGTGCCTTAAACGGTTAAGTGTCTGACTCGGTTTTGGCTCAGGTTATGATCTCACAGTTTCGTGTGTTCATTTGAGCCCCACATTGGGCTCCGTGCTGACAGTGTGGAGCCTGCTTGGGATTCTCTGTCTCCCTCTCTGTCTCTCTCCAACTTGTGCTGTCTCTGCCTCTCTCAAAATAAATAAATAAACTTAAAAAAATTTAAAAATATTCCATAACAAGCACATATAAATATAAACTGCCTACATTTAAAAAAAAAATTTTTTTAACGTTTTATTTATTTTTGAGACAGGGAGAGACAGAGCATGAACAGGGGAGGGTCAGAGAGAGGGGGACACAGAATCGGAAACAGGCTCCAGGCTCTGAGCGGTCAGCACAGAGCCCGACGCGGGGCTCGAACTCACGGACCGCGAGATCATGACCTGAGCCGAAGTCGGACGCTCAACCGACTGAGCCACCCAGGCGCCCCTAAACTGCCTACATTTTTAATATAAATGTTGCATGTTGTATATAATTTTTCATTAAAAAGAAATAAAAGACTAATACAGATCAGAAAGTAATAGAGTAAGCAAAAATCCTCCATAAATGATGGCGACAGGGACAGAGCAAGTGTCAAGTGTGCCCATGGGGTTGGTTGATGGGGTGGTTTTGATGCAGCTTTGTCAAATAGTTGTCCCGTCAAAATAGCTGCGTCACAAAATCTGTATGCAAATAGTCTGCTTCTGCCTCTGATCAGATGGTAATACGACGATCATATGAAAGCTGTACATTCTAATGTGGGTTATTCTCTCCAAAACCTTGGCCAGCAGTCCGTTGATTCTGGTGATATCATCTCCCAAATGTTTTTGGAACATCTCCTTTGTAATTGCTCTTCAAAGCCTGTGAGACAATTTGTTTTCTTGCATTTTTTTAATAGTGAGAAAAGGGGTCCTCTGATGACTGAACCCTGAGGGTGTCAGCCCTGGGACACCTGATGGAGCTGCCTGTGCACCTGAGTTTGCCAATATAGTTACTCTGTTGTTTGCTTTTTGTGTAACTGGAGCAACAGACAAAGCAACAACCCCAGCTTACTCCCACCACCTGCATCGTGGTATAAAAATGGGGATGCAGCGGGCTGCTTTGCATTTGAGAAAATGACTGCTAACATCGCCGCTTGATTTGTTTCTGACATTTCCCCCCAGATTAAATTAAATGAAATCCAGGGAATTAGACATGAGATCTGTACTGTCCCATATGATAGTTATGAGCCACATGCAGCCATTGAGCATTTACTACTTACTAATATGCTATATCCAATTTACTTAGCTATTAGTTTATTGTTCATTGTTCCTCCATGGTCCCGCATCTCTGCACCCCACACCACTAAAATATTAGCTCCACGAAGTC
Organism: Panthera onca; assembly: GCF_046562875.1. Classification (NCBI taxonomy): domain Eukaryota; kingdom Metazoa; phylum Chordata; class Mammalia; order Carnivora; family Felidae; genus Panthera; species Panthera onca. Next base: position 17,384,669 of record NC_138356.1, on the reverse strand, counting down.
AAGGATCTTTGTTTTGTCTGTTTATGTATCTAAAACAGTATGTGCATATAGTAGACGCTCAATAAATGTTTGTTGAATGAATGAAAAACCTTACCTCTACTTGAAGAGATTTTACTCTGGCTGAAATGTGCAGGGAAGAGCATAGGATATATATATATATATATATATATATATATATATATATATATATATCAGATCGTGTGATGTATTAGAATTCACAGAAAGAAAATAGTGAGATCTGGAGCCAGACTTGAAAAAAAAAAGTGTAAGAACTGGGGGGGGTCTGGAGTTTGGTATCAAGAAAGGATATGGATCTTTAGTTACATGGATTGTAGGTAATGCTCCAAGAGGGTGATGGTAATGGTAAAGCAGGAGGAGCAAAGGGCTGAGGCCTCAGCGTCCGGGGACCTACAGTTACAGCATGCGGGCGGAAGAGGAGAAACTAGCCAGGAAACCAAGGAAGAGAACCTAAGGAGATGAGGAGAACCTGGGGGAGAACCTGGCCAAGGAAGCCTAGCAGGCAGAGTCTGGAGAAAGGGAATGTGCGATCATGAGGGCTCCATGCAAAAGCAGGTATGAGATATAAACACAGTGAGGGTCAGTTTGGGCCTGAGGGGAGTTACTATTTGTTATCACTTACTAGATTTTGATTGCCTGGCTGGTTTTCCGGGTAGTTATTGGTATTTGGATAGCTGCCCTGGTTTGATTGGTTCGTGAATAACTAAGAAATCATAGAGGATCCTACAGTCCATTCTCTTAACGTTTTCCTTGAAAATGTGTATCTTCTTTGTAAAATAAGCTATTATGAATTTATTCTCATAAAGACATCCAGAATCTAAAGTAAATACAGGTTAAATTCCATTGTCGTTAACCTTGATTATTAATTACCAGTAGCTACTTAGGTAAATCTTGGCTTGCTTTTCTTTTTTCCTAATTTAAAGGAACTATTAGAGGCACCTGAGTGGCTCAGTTGGTTAAGTGCTAGACTTACAGCTCAGGTCATGATCTCATGGTTGTGGGTTCAAGCCGCATGTCGGGCTGTGTGCTGACAGAGCCTGGAGCCTGCTTCACATTCTGTCTCTCTCTCCCCTCCCCCGCTCTTGCTCTTACTGTCTCAAAAATAAACATTGAAAAAATTTAAAGGAAATATTAAATTTTCTTTCACTTTTTAGAGCAAAATCATAGGTCCTGGTTTACTTGGAACAGTCTTTATGATACCTCTTTTTCTGGCATCCTGTCCGGATTAGCCTTTGTCTCAGATTTCCCTTTTTACTTTATTTACTTATTTATTTTTAATATGTTTATTTTTGAGGGAGACAAGAGACACAGAGAGAGAATGTGAGCAGGGGAGGGGCAGAGAGCGAGGGAGACACAGAATCTGAAGCAGGCTCCAGGCTCTGAGCTGTCAGCACAGAGCCTGATGCAGGGCTCGAGCTCACAAACCATCAGACCATGACCTGAGCCGAAGTTGGACGCTTAACCAACTTGAGCCACCCAGGTGCCTCCAGATTTTCCTTTTTAAAAAGGAGGTATTAATATTGCTGGTTCCAAGAGAAGAAGGGATGGTTTTGGTAGCCTCTACCGTGGCGTCTGGCCTTGGCAAGCAGTGTGTGAGATACAGCACAGCAGCCAGAGTTCTTCCTTCAACACGTGGTTAAATGTGAAAGACAGCAAGGCACACCGGTCACTTTTCTTCCAGTTTTCCAGATGCAGCATAACCAGCAGCTTGTTTTCAAGGACAGTGTGCAGCATGCTTGCTGAGAACATGAAGTGTGCTTGGACAACAGCAGCTAGGGATAATTAACGCCCTCTTGCCCCAGGTGGTGGTCGTTGCTGCTGCTGTACCAGCTATTGATCACTCTTGGTGACTTGGTGTGCGAATCAATTGTGCTGTGACCCATGCTTTGGCCTGTGGGATGCCGTATGGTCCAAGTGTCAGGCTGACAGTCCATGTGGCCAGAGTGAAGTATGGGGAAATACAGGCTAATATAGGTGTACTTGAGATATGTTTAGGAAATAAAGGCTAAGAAGTTCCACTCAGAGCATATAGGGAGTATCTGAAAGTTCCTGCTACATTGGCTGTGTCATTTATTGTACTGTGTGAATCTGCATTTAGTTTTTACATTGCTTAGTGTGGTAGGCTGAGTAATGCCCTCCTTCTCCTGAAGATGTCCCAAACGCTGGGAACTGTAAATATATCACCTCACATGTCAAAAGGAATTTTGCAGATGTGACTAAATAAGGATCTTGATATGGGAAGATTATTCTGGATTATCCAGGTGGGCCTGATGTACTCAAAGATCCTTATATGAGGGAGGCAGGAGCTCAGAGTCAGTAACTGATGTTACCACCAAAAAAGAAGTTGGAATGATGAGGAAGGGATCATGAGCCAAGGAATTCAAGTGGAGTCCAGAAATAGAAAAACACAAGGAAAATGATCCTCCCTCAAAGCTCCCAGAAGGAACCAATTTTTAAAAAACATTAATTTTTTAAAATTCCAGTATAGTTAACATACAATGTTATATTGGTTTCAGGCGTATACTACTGTGATTCAGCATTCTATACATTACTCAGGGCTCATCATAAGTGTACTCTTTAATCCCCATCACCTGTTTCACCCATGCCCCCACCCACCTCCTCTCTGGTAACTATCAGTTTGTTTTCTATAGTTAGGAATGTTTTTTTGTCTCTTCTTCCCCCTTTGTTCATTTTGTTTTGTTTCTTAAATTCCACATAGGAGTGAAATCATATGGTATTTGTCTTTCTCTGACTTAATTCACTTAGCATTATACTCTCTAGATTCATCTGTGTTGTTGTAAATGGCAAGATATCATTAAGATTTCATTCTTTTTATGACTCAGTAATATTCCATGGTGTGTGTGTGTGTGTGTGTGTGTGTGTGTACACACCTTCTTCATTCATTTATCTATTAATGGACACTTGGGTTGCTTCCATAATTTGGCTATTATAAAAAATGTTGCAATAAATATGGGGATGCATATATCTTTTTGAATTAGTGTTTTTGCTTTCTTTGAGTAAATACCCATTAGTGGAATTACTGGGTCATATGATAGTTTTATTTTCAATTTTTTTGTTTTAGTAGGTTTCACACTCAGTGTGGAGCCTAAAACAGGGCTTGAACTCATGACCCTGAGTTCAAGACCTACACTGAGATCAAGAGTTGGATGCTTAACCGACTGAGCCACCCAGGCACACCAGTTTTATTTTCAATTTTTTGAGGAACCTCCATACTGTTTTCCACATTGGCTGCACCAGTGTGCATTCCCATGAGGTTCCTTTTTCTCTACATCTTTACCGACATTTGTTGTTTCTTGTGTCTTAACCATTCTGACTGGTGTGAGGTGATATCTCATTGTAGTTTTGATTTGCATTTCCCTGATGATGAGTGATGTTGAGCATCTTTTCATGTGTCTGTTAGCTATCTGTATGTCTTCTTTGGAAAATTTATCTGTTAGTGTATTCTGCCCATTTTTTAATTAGGTGGAAGGAACCAGTTTAACTGATGTTTTGACTTTAGCCCAGTGAGACTGAGTTTGGGCTTCTGACCTCTGGAACTGCAAGATAATAAACTCGTCTTGTTTTAAGCCACTAAGTTTGTGTTAATATGTTATACCAGCATGGGAAATCTCATACACTTGGAATGCTTTTTTGCTTTTGCAATAAATCATTCTGCCATAGTCAACTAAAAAATGAAAAGTTCATGTTTTATGAAAAATTAGACACTCCAATTTATGTGTCTCAAGATAGCTGATGTAACTTTTAACATGTTGTAACATGTAACTGATGTAACATGTAACTTGAACAAAGTGTCAACATTTATTGTCCACAATGGAAGGCCATAGTGGCCACAGGAAAAACAGAAGACACAGGTCCACTGAGGATGCATCAGCATCTATTTCAAAAGTTTTTTTTTAATTTTAAGACTGGGCAGAAGGATGGTATAGCTGTAGAAGATACATTTATGGATCACTCAGTGAAGCATGACTTTTCATTAGATCAAATTCCATTTCTTCTAGATGAATTTCAGTCACTTTTAATTCCAAGTTTCATGTATGTATTCAAAAAGTGAAACCATTGATATTAATGTGGTGGCTTCTTTAGTAGCAGAAGAAATGTTTTTTGGTAAATGAGTCCTTTGCATTTAGATTAAAATAAGTTTTAAATGTTTAATCAAAGTATTCAATGAAGGACCAAAAAACTTCAGAATTGGAAATTTATAACAAATTGCAGCTATTGAAAACAAAGTTGCAAATAGGACAATAGTGAAATTTACCCTCACAAGGCAAAGGAGAAATTTAACAATTAAACATTGAAGCCTTAAATGTTGTAGAAGTTTTAATTTAAAAAATCTATAATTGTGCTGATGCTTTGGAGAATTTTGACTTGTGCAGTCTTTTGACAAAACCCCTACTTTTAATTGGATGAATTTAGATTCTGTAGTGGAATGGAATGATAGCTAGAAGGCCTATAATTTTGCAACATTTATTAAAATATTTGTGAAAGAAATGTACTTTGACCTTAGGAAAGATGATAATATCCATGAAAATATTTTGTCTGAATTATTCATTTCAATGTAGAAATTACACATTTCAATGTAGAGAAAATTAGAACAGTGAATCTTTCTATTTAGCAGAATTTGTTCTCGGTTTACCAGGTATTTGAGCACCTGTAGAGAGTATTTTCCCAACTAAAAATATTGTTGTTCATAGAGGAGTCAATTGAAGATGTACACAATTTAAAATTTGTTAATCATAAAATACAACTTTGCAGAAAATTGCAGGCAACTTCATCAAATAAAACTTATAAGACTGTAATAAAAAATACACTTCAAATTTTTTCAATGAGAAAGATATGACTAAGTAACTGATTACATAAATATGTACTGAGAATGATTTTATTTTTAGTCTTCAGATAATCCATATGAATACATTTTTTTTCTTAGTTTGCTTTAATATACATGGTCATTGGCTGTTTATTTTAAAGAAAGAATTTTACTTCAGAATATAACTATTATATAGGTCCACTCATATAATAAATTCAATTTGTCCATTAAAATAAATATTTTGAAGTGTATATAATTTTAATTTATTTTTATGTTCACTTTTACTTTCAAGAGTGTGTAGGTTTGGGAGATAAATCAGATGGTCAGCCAGCTATGATTTTTCTCATTGCCTGTAAGTCCTGGGCCATTGGCTGCCTGTGACCTCTTTGCTAGTGACATGGATTTTAGTTTTTGTGTTGCTCTCCTTGACAAGCATTGGTGGCCTTCCTGCTTCATGACTGCACTTGGGGGTTAGCTTCCTCCAACCACTTAATGCTACTCTTGATGAAACTAATTTGCCCATCTCAAGGAAGCCCTTAAATTCTCTTTTCTTAGATATAGTACTACTTCATATTTCCTCTTCTGGAGGAGAGCACACACACATACACACACACACGAGCCTATCTCTTGACTTAGTTCCAATGACTATTTTTTTCTAACCAAAAATTATTTCCTTGAAAATCAAGTTTCTGCTAATTTTGGCATCTCTCTTTTCTGTATGAGTTGCTTTGCATCAAATCGCTTGCAATTGCTTAAGTAACCCAGCAATTACCAATTCTTTAAACCATGCGGAAGAAGTTTTATCTTTCCCTCCTGCTGAATATTTAAAATGTATTTAACAAAGTGAAGTAATTTTAAGAAAAAATTTCATACAATTCTAAAATGTGGTTTTCAGGAGATCTGGTCCAGTGAATTGATAGGTGAGGAGCCAATCATTGGAAAATGGTACAAGTTTACATAGATCTTTCATTTATTTATTTATTTATTTATTTTTTATAAAAATTTTTTTCAAACGTTTATTTATTTTTGATTCAGAGAGAGACAGAGCATGAACGGGGGAGGGGCAGAGAGAGAGGGAGACACAGAATCGGAAGCAGGCTCCAGGCCCCAGAGCCCGAAGCGGGGCTCGAACTCACGGACCGCGAGATCGTGACCTGAGCTGAAGTCGGACACTTAACCGACTGAGCCACCCAGGCACCCCTAGATAGATCTTTTAGATAATGACTGATAGTAGTTGTTTGTTGACATAAATTTTAATAAGTAACTTCAATGTCTTTTATAACATTTTATTTTATGAATAGGTATTTATTAAGAAAAATATTTTAAAATATAAGATCAAAAAATTTTTTTTCAGTTTATTTCTTTTGAAAGAGAGAGAGCACAAAATGGGGAGGGGCAGAGAGAGTGGGAGAAAGAGAATCCCAAGAAGGCCCCATGCTGTCAGCACAGAGCCCCATGTAGGGCTCCAACCCATGAACTGTGAGATTCTGATCCTAGCTGAAACCAAGAGTCAGATGCCCAATGAGCTCAGCCACTCAGGCAGCCTATTAGTGATTTTTTTTTAAACAAGGATTATTTCATTTAATCCTCAAAACAATCCTTTGAGGAGGGTGAAATTATTATCCCTATTTGCAGAGAAAGAAGCCGAGATTTAGAGAAGCCAAGCTACTTCCTGAGTTTATGTGGGAAATTATGGAACTGAAATCTTGTCTCAGAGGTGTCTGATTCAACCACATGTTCTAACTACTACTTTATAACAAGATGATTAGGAGAAATCCAGAGGCAGCCCTAGCCAAAACCAGACCAAAAATCATGATCATCTTCAAGAATCAAACCAGGTAGCTTCTGTTTTTCTCTCTTCATTTACATCTCCCAATTTATTTCAGTTCCTTCTGCTCTTTTTTCAGCCTTTTTTAGGCACCTAATCATAGTCTTTTGCTGCTTTCTTTTAAAAGTTTCCTCCAACCTTGTTCTCCACCTGTATTTATTTTCTCTGGATAGTAGTGTGCCTTATGAATAAAAGTTGCTCAAACTGGAGGTCGAACAGAGGCATCAGTGAGAATTTTCAAATATGTGCTTTCATTTGTGATAATCTAACACCTCCTTGGTGATCTGGGTAATTGTCTTGTTACTGAAGTTATGACCATCCCTTCTCAGTGTCAGGCTTTTGTTGATGATGTTATAATGGCATCAGTGTCAAGTAGGTAAGAATATCTTTAATTGTCTAATAGAAAAAGAATGCAGGAAGATGGAATATGTGAATGATGTGTTGGAGCCAAGAGTTTGGACAGCAGCTGGTACAATGGAGGCTTCGTGGTGATTCAAGTAGAAAGTGGTAGGAGCCCTGCACGCTCAAGTTTCTCTAGCATAACTTTGCTGCTGTGACCAGCACTGCATTCCTGTTGTGTGTCATGAATTAGCTTCAGCAAAACAGTTCGATGTGTCACATGAGAGTATGGAATAGCTTGGATTTTGTTAATATTTACATTTTCCATATTCAACATAAATTTCCATATTTTAAGGTCTATTTTCCTACCTAATTATATGTTTGCACATATTTACGTTGCCTCAGAATAACACTAAATTGAGTCAGTACTGGGGATACGAGTGATTTTTTTCCTTTAAAAGGAGTCTGTGCATTGCTCATGTTTGGGAAGAACTGTAATAGATACTACTCAACTTCTTCCTTGTATCACAACATGTAATGCCTTCATCTCAATCCCTTGGGACTCCTTGCTGAGCACTTATGTGCTAATGGATTAATAAGCTGTTAGCCTTGAATCCTTTTGTAGATGATGCCTGACTATGGGCAGCTACTGGTGGTGGGGATTTGAGGGCCTCTTGTTGGACAAAGTAAGAGATCATTTTGGCTGGAGGGTCTCTGGACTATTTACGTTACACAGTACAGGCTGAATTTGCCTAAGAGTGAACTGTGGTCTGTGCAAAACTTTGACGCATTCTGTAGAAGACAGGGTGACCAAGTCCTTACGAAGCTCCACGAATGGACACAGGCTTCATTTCCCTGGACCACCCAACATGAATATCTAGAAAGCTGGTCTGTGGCCTCCAGTGCAGGCACCACCCAGGCCCTGGTGTCAAATTGCCTGCTCCCTCTCAGCCGATCTTGGATATTGGATCTTCTCTTCACACAGCAGGACTTAGGGCTGGCAGATAATTTGGGGATTTTATTCTAAGTGAAATCCCCTTGTCTCAGGGGTACCGAGGGAAAAGTCCCTGTGGCTCAGGTCTTCTTGAGGGTCCTTCTTTTCTTCTAGGTGCAATCAGCAAGGGAATGAGTTTAAATTCTGTTGTCAGAGTCTCAGTGAGCAACAGTTCTGATATTCAAACACCACAAGCAAAGCAAAATAAAACATTCCCTATTTTATGTTATTATAACAATACACATTTGTCGTAGGAGATAAAGAAAACACTGATGTGAAAGTAATAAAAGTTAAATCATCCATAATCCCATTTTCAGAGGCCATCTCTATAAATGTTTTGGTGTATATTCTTTGTTTCTAAATATGAAGTTAGATCTCATATGTTTCTGTTTTTCATTCATATATCCAGCACATACTGAATAGGAGACCCCTGTGTGCTCTTGGTCATAGCAGAGTGAGACACAGTCCTGGCTTCTCAGGAATTACAGTTCGGTAGAGGAGATAAAACATGTCCACAAATATCCAACCCTGACTTCCACAACTCCCAAAGCAGCCAGCATGATGCTCTCTGCAGGGTGGTCGGACACCCACCCATATCATGAACAAATAGTGCGCTGGGGGATATTGGCTTGCAGAGATCATCCGTGTGGCATGTGAGGGTTGGGGGTAGGGGGATTAGTTTGCTGGGGCCGCCATAACAAAACACCACAGACTGGGTGGCTTAAACTATAGAAATTTGTTTTCTCATAGTTCTGCAGGCTAGAAGTTTGACATCAAGTTGTCAACAGGTTTCGTTTCTCCTGAGGCCTCTCTCCTTGGCTTGCAGGTGTCTGTCTTCTCATTGTGTCCTCACATTGCCTTTCCTCTGTGCTTGTACACCCCTGGTGTCTCTCTCTCTCTCTTCTTATAAGGACGTAAGTCCTATTGGATGAGGGTCCCGCCCTTGTGACCTAAATTAACCTTTATCACCTATGTAAAAACCCTATCTCCAAATATGGTTACATTCTGAGGTACTGGGACTTCAACATATGAATTTAGGGGAACACAATTCAGCCCCTAACACGTGGGGCACTTTAAAAATTATTTATCTAATTATTCTAATAAACCAAGCCTGTGAATCTGCTACAAAGCAGACACAGTGAATATGGAGGGGGACAAGCACACATGGGGAGCCTGCCTACTTCCATCCCAAATATCTCCTCCATAGCCTCCTACTTGCCCAGGGCTTCAACATTTGACTACAGGCCCTGAGCTGTAGGAAGCTATCAGTTTCTTAACATCTAGAAGATTCTCTGCAGGGGAACAGAGAAGTTGTTTCCTTAGAGATATACCAGCTTTAGTGCACAATCCATCCAGCTGTCCATCTGATTCTACGATTCCTGGGACTTTTCATCCATGTCCACCCACTGGCATTGCTTTATAGTGACACAGAGTCTTCCCAGCATATAAATTCTTCAGGGTAGTTTTCCTTAAAGTGACACCACCAAGATCGCCACAAGAATTTTTAAATTCTGGGATTTTATTTCAATTGATAATCTTAATGCAGAGAACATTTGGTTTTGATTTTTTTTAATTCTACAAGAGCAGAAAATATAAATGTATGCTTGATTTTATGTTTGTAACTATTTTTACCAATATTTATTTATTAATTTATTAATTTTATTTTTCACTTTTGAGAGAGAGAGAGAGAGAGAACAGAGCATGAGTGGGGGAGGGGCAGAGAGAGAGGGAGACACAGAATCAGAAGCAGGCTCTAGGCTCTAAGCTGGATGTGGGGCTTGAACTCATGAACTGTGAGATCATGACCAGAGCTGAAGTTGGATGCTTACCTGACTGAGCCACCCAGGCACCACTATTTTTACTACTTTAGAGATAATTAAAAAATAATTTAAATTGTCATGGGATAGGTATGGAGCAAGAGAATGTCCCCCTCCACCCTTAAAAGGAATCTATCTGTGCATCGTTGAAATTTGAGCACCACTTGAAGGGGGCCGCAGTAGAGAATGGAGCAGGGCTGGCACCTGTGTTAGTTTGCTAGGCCTGCTGTAGAAAGTACCACAGGCTAGGCGGCTTCAGCAACAGAAATTGATTGTCTCACAGTCTGCAGGTTAGAAGTCTGAAATAAAAGTATCTGTAAGGTTGATTCCTTCTGAGAGATGTGAGGGAAGTCTCTGTTCCAGGCCTCTCTCTTTAGCTTGTAGATGGTAGTCTTCCCTCCACATCTCTTTGCACTCTGTTCCCTTCAAGTGTGTCCAAATTCCCCTTCTTACAAGGACATGTATTGAAGAAGGGTCCGCCCTAATGGCCTCATTTAACTTGATTACCTCTGTAAAGACCCTATCCCCAAATAAGGTCACATTCTGAGGTACTGGGAATTAGGACTCTAATCTGTGACTTTTTAGGGGGGACACAATTCAGCCCATAACAGCATCATTCCCTTGAAGTTTGGTTCCATGTCTTTTGCCCAGAGTTCCTTCTACTAAGAGGCACAACCAGCAATGGGGTGACATTTTTTTCCTGGGCCAGGGTGCCATGAAGTGGCACACTCTGGGCAAGTGCCTCCGTCACTGCAGCTACAAGCACCATGCCTCTCAGCCTCCCACCTCTCCATTCAGGAATGATCTTGGCAGTTCCAGGGTAATCTGCCTCATGTTCCCATGGAACCCATGGTCTGTGGGGCCACCACCAATGCCTCTACTGTAGCTCCCCTCACATGGCTGGCAAGGCAGGAGTGTTAAAAGGAATGGTTGGCAAGGCAGGCTCTTATTCCCTCCTTTGGAGGGCATAGTACCAACCCCACTTTCTTAGGAATTCTATTTTCCAGGAAAGCGATGGATTGTCTTGATTTCCTCTAGGTAAACTGATATAGTTAACTTTTAGTTCAACAAGTATTTATTGGGTTCCAACTTAAAAAAAAAAAAAAAGAGTATTTAGTGATCACTCCCCCCAAAACATGTTAGAGGAGTGGGTATCCTTGCCACGTATATTATTATCTCTATTTTATTTTTTTTTAATTTTTATTTTTTTTTAAATTTTTTTTTAACGTTTATTTATTTTTGAGACAGAGAGAGACAGAGCATGAACGGGGGAAAGGCAGAGAGAGAGGGAGACACAGAATCGGAAGCAGGCTCCAGGCTCTGAGCCATCAGCCCAGAGCCCGACGTGGGGCTCGAACTCACGGACTCACGGACCGTGAGATCGTGACCTGAGCTGAAGTCGGAAGCTTAACCGACTGAGCCACCCAGGCGCCCCATTATCTCTATTTTATAGGCAAGTAATCTGAGGTGAAAGCCTCAGATTTTATGCAAAGTATAATTAAGACCATTCTCCCTTGCTTCCCCTGCTCACCATGCTTTTTCAGTTTAGACTGATCTGTAGTGTCATTTTCCAAAGCCCTTAACAAAGAGTCCAGACATCTTGCCCAGGATGCTATCTGCTCTCATAGTAAGAGGGATCTCCCTGAACTGACTTCTTTGCCCTTTGCTTCAAGTTCTTTGTAACTGACTTACCTTTGGAAGGTCCTCAGGCCCTTTTCCTTTCCTGGCAAAACTTGTATCATCCTTTCCTTTCATCCCAGCTTGAATGTCCCTGACTCCCCCAGTCAGATGCTTATTCCTTTATTTTTCCTTGGCCTCTAAATTCTCAACTGTGACTAGGATCATGGGGTTTTTGAATTGGTTTATGTCGGTATCTTCCACTAGACTGTTTCATTTTTCAAGCAAGGACTATTTTTACGTTTTTGTATTCTCCATGTCCAGGATAGTTTGCTGAATGGTCAGTTTCTCCTGTCTGAAATCATCCTGCTTTCTGATTCTAAGCTTCTTTAAACTCCTTGTCTTTTCTTTCTACCTGCCCTCCCACATTCTCACATCTGATTCCCTGAGCTCACTTCTGCTAGCTCATATCTCCTAACTTCCTCTTGCTTGCCCAGTAATTCCTATATAGGCACCATTAAATTTGGTGTTTCCTTAGGATAAATTTGCTTTTTATTGTCTTATAGGAAGGCAGGGGTTGCATTTCAAAAGAGTATTAAATTGTGGAGGAGGATGTGCTTCGTAAATCCCTGTCACAAATCCAAGTTTCATGTGAGGGAGGGGCTGTCATTCTGAAGGTCCTGTATAAATGACTTAGGTGGGAATTGGGCCCACGGTTTCTTATTAACTGTATTTCTAGGCAAAGTAAGGGGCCTAGAAGTGTTCCAAGACTGGAGAAGTGTTCTCACGTCAAGAAGCGTACCTGTTTTATTCTGTGCTCTGCCCCCTTTCAGCACACATGAGGTAGGAATTTTATGTGAGGGAATACTGACCTGAACACCCCCTGCACTGTTTGTGCTGTTGCCCTGGACACTGGGACAACTGTCTTTCGCAATCAGCTCACCTGCTGAGTAACAGGCTGGAACATCAGGCAGCATTTCCTTCCTCTGAAAATTAGCTGTGGTTCTGGTCAGGAAGGCTGGAGTTTCTACCCTTCTCTTGGTCCTTAAAATGAAAGACTATCCGACAGAAACAGATTATTGGAAATGCGGAAAATATCCATGCCCTTTGCCCTGAACGCAGAGGAGCAGGTAGGCATGATCTTCATGGTGTAGAAACTGGATAGGGACACCATTCTAGGAGCCTGGACAGTCCCAGGCTGGGGACATCATCATTAGACCTGGCACTTTCTCATACCTCCCTCCCTCCCAAGACATTTCTCCATCAATATTAACTAATTCCAGGAAAGTTCCTGCCTTTGGAGAGGAAACCCAGAGTACAATGACCACTTCTTCTTTAGGGTGATTGTTGCAATCAATAAAGTGTGATGAGACCTTGCAGGCATTTTTGCTGCGGGAGTGGTGGGTGGAGGCAGGGGTGCGAGTGTCTGGGCAGTGGAGAACCTGCAGGCATTGCTGTTTAGGTCATCTTTTCTGCTGGAACTCCCAAGTGGAGGCTGGAGGGCATGAAGTGTCCCAGGGAGCATAGATCCAGCAGGAAGGAAACCTCCACTCCCTGGGGACACTCAGAGCACCTGGTATTTCTAGACAGTTTGGCTTGGGTGTGGCCAGACTCCCCAAATACCCTTACTTTAGTCCTTCTAATGGCAGAAGACCTTGGAGATACGCCCTGGGGGTCTCCAACCTAAGAGCAAATTTTCTTTCAAGGCGTATGTTTGGTTTGTGTGTGTTTTCTTGTTAATTTTTAAGATATGCTGAAACAATCCCAACATTACATTGCATTACACACATTACACACATACCACATTGCATTACAGTGCAAATAACTGCTTTCCTCTGAAACATATAAAGTCAACTGGCTATATAGTTTTTTTCAAAAGCAAACTATATTTTATTAACCTTCTTTGACTTTAACAACCAATGTAATGAAAGTTTCACAACAGTATTGTTTTGTGTGTGTGTAGTGAGAATTAAAAAATGTTTTATTATTTTTACTTGGCTATTTTACTTTTTTCAGTTTTATTGAGATATAATTGACATATAACGTGGTATCAGTTTAAGGTGTACAACACAATGATTTGATATATGCATTCATTGCAAGATGATCACCACGATAAGCTTAGTTAACATCCATCACTTCACAAAGTTTCCATTTTTTTCTTGTGATTAGGACTTGAAGATTCTTTCTCTCCCTTATATATTTGTATTCTATGAAGATATCACCTTGATAATAGTGGTAGCTTCTGACAAAGGCACTGATAATTGAAAGGGAGGGAATGGTACTTTTATTTTTTAATGAATAACTTCTGTATTGCTTGATTTTTTTTTCACAGTGAAAGTATATGCATACATTACTAGTTTGTTTTAAAAATAAATGAAAAAGGGTTCTCTTGGCCTTAGCACCATCTTCTTGGACACCTCTGTGCCATGAGAGCCAAATGGAGGAAGAAGCAAATGTGCAGACTGAAGTGAAAAAGAAGAAAGATGGGGCAGAAGTCTAAGTAAATTGCTAGCTTGTGCACCCATGGAAGCCAGCAGAAATAAGGAAAGCCAGAGGGACAAATTGTTGGACTGCATGCCTACTTTCTAGAACTTGATTCAATGCATCTAGGACATCCATCCACCTTTGAGAGATCCACCTTCCTCATACTAAAAGAGTCCATTTTGGTCCTTTACCTTGAACCTGTGACTCTCAGGACTAATTCTATTTTCATTTGTGGCTGAATGTAACCCACGTACAACAAATCATCTCTTTGGCTGTCTTAGCTGAAGGAAAAAAAAAAGTAAACAAAAAGGTAAAAATAGTAAAGAAGAACATTTTAAAAGAGTAAGTCTCTGGCATCATCCCCCCCCCCCCCCCACAAAGACATTACCGTATAAAACCCAAAAGACTCATCCAATCAGGAAACTCACATGGATACATGACTGCCATCTGCAAACCCCACTCTAGTTTCTCCAACTGACCCAGTAGTGTCTTTTACCTCAAAAGGATCCAGCCTGCCTTCTCACTGGGTCACTGTGGCTCTGCCCCCTCACCCTGCATGGATACCTAGCTTGCTCTAAGGGGCCAAACTACATTAGGACTGAGTTATTTAGGAAGGGAAGAGGAAGAGGAAGAATGAATATATATATATGTGTATATATATATATATATATACACATATATATACGTATATATGTATACATATACATATATACATGATTTATATTTTACTTTACATCTAAAAAATAAATTGTACAGATTAGATGTTTTAGATAACATATATAATTTATATTATTGTTTGATACAACACACTCAAAGAGACCTCAGGCTTTAACTGAAATATTTGAGTGAATTTTGCCTCCACTGAGCAGGTGCCCCTTCAAGGCAAGCTGACAGGTGCTTGTGTGTCAGGCTCCTGAGCCAGGGCACATGGCATTCGCCCCTAGAAAGGCCCTTTAGAGCACTGAACAGACTGGACATGTGCATGTAGTGGGCTCTGGAGTCAGGCTGCCTGGGTTTATATCCAGGCCTGCCACCCACAGCTGTGGGAACTCTCTAAGCCTCTGTAAAGGGAGGGAGTAAAGGAAAGAACTACATTATAGCACTGTTTGCAGCACTGCAGGAGCTGAGGTACTTTAAGCACTTAGCCCAGTGCCTGGAACATGGTAAACACCCAATAAGTGTTTGCTCTGATTAATACACCTGTATTTATCTTAATGTAATGAAGTCTACCACGCCCCGCTGGAGGGCTTAGGGAGATATGTAGGTTTAGCCTGTGGCTTCAGGTAGACCTTGGCACACAGCCCTGGGCAACTGCAAGTGAGTTTCTCCAGTTTCTGAAGCCAGGATGGCTTTCCGCCCTTCCTCTCCTCCCGCTGGAGGAATAGAGAGTAAACAGCCAGAGCATCCAGGCATTCCTTCTCTTGCCCACTTCCTACTTCTTCCCCTAATCTCCACCTCTCGCCACATCCTGAGGAAGAACAAAGTAGCAACAGATGGGGGAAGTGAGACAGGGCCAGGCTGAATGCACTCAACAGCACCCGCTCCCCAAGCTTGCCCAAGGCAGCATGATGATGGCTCAGAGCCTGGCCAGGGCCCTAGAGAGCCCAGATGACAGATAGCTTTGGCTTTGTTTTGGTTTCTTTATGTTGTGGCAAGAGGGAGGACCCTGAGGTGGAAAATGACCCCCCTGCCCCAGCCTCCAGTCCCTACCCCTCTGCCCTGGAATGGTGGTTTCTCCAGACAGTAGGAAAAGAAAGCTCCCTCCCTGCTCCCAGCCTGCTTCCAGACTGGCCACCTGCTCATTCTACAGGGTAGGCCTCTCTGGGACTTTTCATGACAAACAGTCTCCTGGGTTGTTTGGGGATGTGGGGTGTGTGTGAGACACTGGGGAGCCTGCTTTCCCGATGAGGTCACTGTTCCTTGAGTTATTACCTTGCTTTCCTTGGCCTGAGCCAGCAGCAGGAATGCCTTGGAGCAGTGTTTGTTTGTGAAACATCAAATCCCTGCCTAGTTACATCCAAGCAGGACAGCTTGCCTCCAGACCCCAATCCCTCAGTAGGTCTTCAGTCTTTAGTCCTGTGGGTACAGGTGTCTGTTACCTGCCTTGGAACAAAAGGGCTGGAACATGGTTGGGGCAGGATGGGCAGGGGCCAGCTTCCTTCCTGGAGCGGGAGCATGTGGGCAGGGCCTGTGGTCCCCTGGGCCAATGTACTTTGTAGGTTTCATTTGCAGGCTAATTTCGCTGGTAGGGAATATGGGCAAGAGGCCAGGGCAGCATTTGGCAGCAAGGGGACATCTAGAGAGGGAAAGCCGTTTGAATTCACAGTGAAGTCACCCGAGTTGTCACTGCCCTTCACTTCCTGCCTGTGAGCCGATGGCCGTTGGCCTGCACTGACCTGGCTGAGGCACAGCCACCAGGCTGCAAGCACTGGCCCCACAGGCCATGTGGAGGGAGCAGGTAGCCTGGGCCCCTGCCAGCCTGGAGCTCCTGGCTGCCAGCTGCTGGTGGGCCTGGCCCGGCAGTCTGGCCCCAGGCTCTGAACATGATTCTATTTTAGGTTGCTGACTAGCTCTTCAGCCCTCATTCCTGTCTTGAGCTTCCTGAGTCACTTCTCACTCCCAGCTCTCTTTCTTTCTGAATGGAGTGAATTAGCATAACACCATATGTTAGAAGAGCAATTCACAATTTATAAAGCCTTTTTATGCACCAGCTCTCTTCTGGTCTTTCATCAGCCTGTGAGGTCCACCGGGCAGGTAATTTAATCTATGTTTCACAGATGAGCAACAATGGAGGCTCAAAGAAACTCAGGCAGCTTGATCAAGACACCCATGCACACAGGCACACTGCAAGTCAGTGTGGAGTTGAGTCTTAAGAACCAGGCTTCCTGTCTTGAGTCTGGTGTTCATCCCAGGTCTCTACCTGTCCAGGTGTGTCCAGGATATAGGGCACTGGCAAATGAGACACTGCAGGACCACCTGTGGTGGCCATTTTTTTTCTTCTTGATGGAGGAAGTTTGCTTCTGAGGAGCACTGCACTTTGGATCCAAGGTATTCAAAATGTTGGTGGGGGATAAGCAGGACTATAGACAAAGTAGAGGAAGTAGCCTGAATTTGCTCCCCCACGAGGGGCCCTTTCTAGACGCTCACTCCTTTCTCAGCACTTTACCCATTCCTTTCACCTTACCTCCAGGTTCCTAAGAAAACCTCTTCTCCCTTCCTTCACTCTCCTAAGGCATAAATGATTGATTACAGTTTAAAGGGCTATTGCTCCAGACCTCAGCTTACCTTACAATTATGTAGTTTATGCCTCAACTTACAAGAAAAGCATATTCAAACCCATGGTCTTGTGAAAATGAATTAAAGAAAGCATCACTAAAATGGAGTCAGGAGGTTCAGGAGGGGAGGCTCTCACACCCTTCCACTTCTCTTCAATTGCAAATTCAATAGGAAAAGGTGGATTTTGCTTGTGGATACCACTTCACTACAACAGCAGGAGGAAGGAAAGCTTTCTTCTCCCCTTGGTAACAGCCCAGCCAATGAGGGACAGTGATAACTCAGCCAATGAGAAGCCACTATACTTCAAACTCCCAGTTTATTCCAATGGGCTTGCTGTTTATAGCAGCCGCCTTCTATAAAAGAGCGTTCCTTTCCTTTGTTCCCTAAACTTGCTTGTGGTGTTCGCATAGCTTCCGTGTCCCAGTTTGTAGTTCTCTGCTATTCCTTAATAAACGCATTTTTTTGCTGGTTAAAGAACCGGAAGTTTTATTTTTAAGGTTATTAGTCTCCAAGAGAAAGTATAAATTTTTAGCGACTGGCATAGCCTGAGCAGACAACTAGCGAGAACAAATGGCGGCTAGAGCACGGAGTGGGTGTTGAAGCCTCTGTCACCCCCTCCGTAGCACCAGGCACCACCTCAGCTGCTGATCCATGGGGAAGGTCTGCAAGAATCCCAGGAGGGGGCTGGGCAACCAGGGCAAGTGTGGCGCCTTGGGGAGCTCTGGGCATTGGCCGTTGCCAGCTAGTGGGGAAGCGCTCTGATATTTCCACACTTGTACCACCATACTTGGGGGCACCATTGTATATTAATGCCAATTGTCTTGTTTAGTCTTTTCTAGGATATTTGGAGGAAGATACTACATTTTCTTTTCAAAGACTGAGGAAACGATATCCATGAGGTTCAACAACTTCTCAAGCTCTCACAGCTGGTGAGTTTCTGGCAGTTGGGTAAGTTTAGAGCATGGGGTATCCAAGATGGGAGGCTCTTTGTGAGACAGAGGAGATGGGAGCCCTGGGCTGGCAGAGGGCACCACACGGGCTCTAACCCCAGATGTCAAGGAGCAGATTGTGGGGAAACAACAGAAAGACAAGGGGTGTGTGTGTGTGTGTGTGTGTGTGTGTGTGTGTGTGTGTGTGTTTTGATGCTGGCTGGGAAGATGAAGGGGGGTGGAGGTGGGCAGACATGGGAGACATTGTTGGCTTTGCTTCTTGCCCTATATGGGAAGATTGTCACCCAGAGAATGTGATCACATTTGGAGCATTAGCTGTGGCATTTGATTTTAGAAATAGCTGTGTCTTGTTCATCAGGGGCTGCTGATTAACTCCTGATGCCCACCCCCACCCCCTCCCCCACTCCCTGCAATTGCTAAGCTGCGTAGAATCCTGAGCTCTGTGGATTGTGATGCGAGCAAAAACCTGGTTCATGTTGGAGTAGGGCCTCTCTTTGAAGAATTGCTGGGGCCTAGGTTGTCAAAGATTAGGAAACTCAATTTGCTCCTCTGTGGATGGAGTCTGAAATGCTGATCAGCACTTGCCCAGAATTCTAGGTACCACCCCCCAGCCCTGCTATTTCAGGTGCTAGATGGGGTCCAGATTCCTCCTCCCCTCCCCATTCTTCCTGGAAAAGCACATATGCTTCTTAGGGTATCAGGTAAAGGCCTGGCTGCTTGCCCCCCTGGGAGGAGAGTTTAGCCTCATGACAACCTGTGCGCCAGTGGCTCTGCCCAGGACTCGAGATTCATGAAGTCTCTAGGAGCACCAGGAGTGTGGGAAGGACTTATGATGTGAAATGCTATGAGTCTATCTACTTGGTTTTCCCACAGATCCTGACTAGGGGCTAGGAACCAGGTTGACACGGGTCCTGTCAGTGAACAAGTCCCATGTGAGGTTTCTTCTGCTGCCACTCCCTTGATAGCACATGGCCTTTCCCCAAACTACATGCTCCCTCCCAACAAAGGATATTAATAGGTGTGAGTCTTGTGTCAGGTCCAAAGTGACCAAAAAACCCCCCAAATAAAAAACTTTGTTTCTAGGCACGTGGCCTGTCTGCAAAATGAAGTTTTTCTTCCTCTGCACTTTGGCAATGCATTCACCACCAGCCTCTCAACAGAGGCTGACATTTCTTATATTAAAAACTACATGCAATTCCTAAGAATTAGAATCCTTAGGCGAGTTATCTTCGTGTGTTTTTCCTTGCTTGTCCCTAGGTCTCTGCCAATTTAGAGTCAGAGACAACACATCACATGATTCCTTTTAAAATTGGGCTCTGGCTGCTGCTGCTCTGCCTGCCCACTGCCCATCTGCCTGCTCTGAAGGCAACCCAAGTGTTGGGAGGGGTGGGGGGACTTCCAGAGAGCACACAAGTAAGAACTGAAATATTTGACTGGACTTGGTCCTAACAGAGGCGATTTTATTACCCTAAATGTCCTGGAAACCCTGTTGCCTCTGGCACAGGAAGGCTCCGGGCTCCGTCATCCTGGACAGCAGTCTGCAGCTGGCCCCAGCGTCCTGCAAGTGGCTGCAACGTGAGTCACGGGGCAGTCTCCAGCGAGGCTGAACGTGAGGTGGGCACAGAGGAGAAAGGCTCTTCTTCCCTCGCCTCAGGGGAGAGAGAGACCAGCAGGCTGGGATGGCCACTGGCCCCCCTGGACTTTGTGGTGGGACTGAGGGCTCAAGATCAGGGAGGAGGGTGAGCCCAGAGAGGATGGGTCATGCCAGGCCAAGCCCTGTCAGAAATGGCCCTAGTGTTGACTGTTGGGCAGGGCCTGTAATATCAAAACCAGACACTGCCTTAGGATGGAAAGAACACTCTGGATTCTTTCTCACAATCCTTTTCATTTAGGTAAAGGAGCAGTGAGGTCCAGATTCATAATTCTTTCCCTTGGTGAAAGCTTCTCAGTCTATGAGGGAGCCTCATACTCTTGTGGTGGTTTATTGAGGTCACAAACAAAGCATACTTTATTTTTATTTGAACTGGTCAGTTAGGATGTTTTATGCCAGGCAAACACTTAATCATGAAATATTTAAATTAAAAATAAGTTAGTTCCTTATAAGTTAGATCCTACAGAAATCTCCAGGTGCCACATACAAATGGAGAACATCAGCTATAAATTAAATAAGTTAAAATAAATAGTAGAATAGATACTCTGATAGGTCCAGCATAAATCACCACCCCTCCCCTCCCCTCATTATCTATACTGTGCAAGACTATTAGTCCATTGAGACTAGGCCCTCACTGAAAGAGAACTCAATGCCCAAATATTCAAGTCATGTTCCAACGTGAGGATTGGGTGCTGAGAGTCTAAAACAATGGCTGAAGGGCAGGGATCAGCAAGGTGAAAGCCCAGAAGCCCAGGCCTTTTATTCTTCCATGTCTCCTTACAGTTGACCTGGAGACATGGAAACAGGTAACTCAGCAAAAGGCAACATGTGGCCACAGAGCAGTAGCCTATGAATAACCGTTGAGTCTGAGACTGGTAACGCAGCCAAATTCTTCATTGTACCAAGACCTGACAATTTCCAGCCCAGTCTTGGACTTAAATTTCATCATGGAGTGTCTGATTTTGTTAAATGGGTTGGATTAATTGAAGCTTCTGAATTAGAAAACAAGCCTTTTGGGGGTAGAGTTGACGCTACAGATGACAGATATTCAGGACATGTGCAACTAATGCCCTCCACAGGCAGGCATTTCTAATGGACCACCACACTCCTTCATCTCAGACTCCTCCCCACACAGCACTCTAGGCAGCCTCTGCCCATCATCTGTGTTTAGCATTTGAGACGAAAATTGTTTGCTAACCATGATCCTTCTCTGTGTTCTGAACTATTCTGTGTAAAGGGATACAAGCACAGGCACTGATGCCTGACACCCATATGGGTCAGGCACCTTCAGACTAATCATGTAACTGCTTTAAACTGTCATCCAGTAGATAGATAAGGCCATCTAACTTAGAGTTGTTAGAAAGATAGGGAGGATGCATGTAAAGTGCTCAGTGTCACGTCTCGTGCATGGTAGGCATTTAACAAATGAGAGCTGTCATTATCACATTATCATTGTAAGTCTATTGATATTAAAGATGGGATTGATGACAACATTTCCATTAAGAGAGGGAAAGCACAATATTATATATTAGGTTGAACCATATGAAATAAATGATCAATTGTTTTTGACCTATAGAAACGGCAATTTCTTCTAGTTCAACCTACTACATAATGTGTTTCATTTAAGTCACTTTTTCCAACTTTATCAAAATTCTCCTTTCAAACATTGCCCCCAGAGACATACTTCTGTCCCTCAAAACCTTCCTCAGTTACTAGAGTAAGCAAAGCAAGGAGTCTGGTGGACTTAAGGACCTAGTATCTAATACCACTAACTATATCCAGTCACATAACTTCATAAGGCCTTGGCTTCCCCATCTGTAGATTGGGAATAATTGTGCTTTCTTTAACAGGGATTTTGTGAAGATAAGAGATATTGGATGGGAAAGCACTTTTAAAAGTTAAAATCATTATACCAATGCAAGGTATTATTAATTTCACTAGACTATGCCACTTCAGAAAACATTAGCATTCAACATTTAATTTTTAATCATGTTTTTCTATAGAAAAACTGCATGTAAAAGAATAGAGAATTCATGCAATCATGCCAAATGATCAATACCAATCTTGACAATACTGTCAAATGGATATTAGAAGTAGAAGTAAATATATAGTGCTTTGTCATTAAAAATTGTACTTTGTCAAGATGAAATAAATGTGATAAGAGGAATAGTAAGAACCACTGTGTTCACAAGTGCCTCAAACATCAAGCTCTTATATTTATACCAGAAATCACACACATTAGAACAACTCACAAGGAAGACTGAGGAATTGCCTGCTTCCTTCCTTGGAGGTCTTTAAAATGGGTTGAGAAAGTTTGATTGTGGTGTGGTTTGCTTAAAGATAGGTATATAAACTCCATGACCTCCCAAAGCCACTTTCAGACCAATGGCTTTATCGATTCTAAGAAGGCACACTTTTCTTTTGCCTTCGAGGGAAGTTCCTTGCCTGTATCCTAAGCCGGGGCTATCGGTTAGTAAGGGGCGGTGATGTGTTTGGACCAGCTACTAGCAGAGGTGAATGTGGCTCAGTTCCCATCTGGAAGTTTTCTTCCCTTGTACGGTGAACTTTGGCCAACGCAGGGCACCTAGGGAGGGTCACCTTTAGTCAGCCTCAAAGGCGCTGTTAGTAGCTCCCACATATTCAGACTTCTTCTTGTGCCTTGTCCACATTTTCCGGAGGATGCTAGGGACACCGCAGGAAGCACTTCCTGTCAGCGGTAAGGAGGCTTCTGCCCCCTGGGGAAGGGTTGGATACTCTTCAGTCATCTTCTTGAGATGTCTGGATCTAAAGAGAAAAGCCAGGGGTGGGTAGGGAGGACAGTCATTTCACAGAGCCAGACTTTTAATTTTTTCCCTCAAGGAGTAGACCCCATTCATCACTCCCTAACTCACTTTTCCGCTATGTGCAGTATGGAGGATAGTGGCAGGGGCATAAATGTACATGTTGACTTGAGTTTTGCATACATGCTTGCCATCTTAATGCAACACTGAAGGCAGTGAGGGAGTTCCTGGTGGGGGGATTATCCCCTCCTGCTATTCTAGCTGCTGGTTCTGGATCAGTTAAATCGTGGGGGTTATAAACTTGATTAGAAACTTTTCTTAGGTACCTCTTTACCTTTGGGCAGGAGCCCTTAACCTTATTTATGAAGCATTTCTGAGACCAGTGTGCCTACCAGCAGGCTCTGAATATGACCTGTAATTACATTTATCTAATTAACCAAAAAACCCTCCCAAATGACACTTCTCTAAGTCTACAGAGTGGTGTTAATGAAGTGGAAACCATCAAAAACACTTCAGCTTAATCCTAGGGAAACAGTTGAGAAGACACTGCAGAGACCCAGGATTATCGCCCTCATTAAAAGGTAATTTAAAGCTGGCATGGATTTTGTTTTAGCATCTTGAGACTCTGTAAACCAGGCCACCTGTTACTGTTCTGTGGCAGGACCAGGACTGTGTGGGGAGCCCTGCAGGCAGCAGGCGGGGAGACAGCACTTACCCTCTTGTCAGAACAGCTCCGTTCTCTGAGCCCGTGGCTGTCGCCTCTAGCGCGGCCGGGGCTTTCACGGAGATCCGGGCCACCGGAGGAATCTGGGTTGTGTGGAAGGGGAAGGGAATGTGAGGCTGTGGCCATGGTCCCAACTCTGGCACTGACTGGAGCCAGTTGACTAAATTGATCCACCACCTAGGACAATGGTCCTCACACTTTGCCAAGCATCAAGTCTCCTCTGTGGGGCTTGTTAACACAGTGCTGGGCCTACCCCAGTTTCTGATTCAGCAGGTCTGATATGGGCCTGAGAATCTGCATTTGTAGCAGGTTCCTAGGTGCTCCTAGTCCCAGAACCCCACTTTGAGAACCACTGACCCAGAGAACTTGAGAGAGTTCTTACCTGAGAACCTGTCCCCCCTCATGTTCCCGTTGCCTGTGTCTACTTTGTTGTCAAATCCTGCAGATTCTTGCTTTGAAAGACTGCCTACATCAGTGCCATTCTCTCCATTTCCTCTGCTGCAGCCTTCAGATCCTGTCACCCGGGACCTCCTTGCTTCCAACCAGACCCACCACTTATCCCAGCCCCGCTGGATTTGCGGGGCCTCCCCGCTGCAGGCCAGACCTAGGCCAGCTCTGCAGCCCACACTTCCAGGCTCCTCAAAACTGGGCTCCACCTCATCTATGTGGCTCCAGCTTCTGGGATGCCTGTGGGTACTGTGACAGCTCTGGTCCCAGAAGGGCTGGTCCTGTCTGTCCTCATGCTCATGCACAGCTCTGCATCTTCCCTTAGCTTTTCCTTGCTCTCTGGATTGAGCCTCATCTCTGCCTGTCCTTCAAGGCCACTTTTTCCAGGAAGTCTTTTCTCAGGCTGGTGGCCCAAGATGGTTTCTCTCTGCCCTTGTGTCCCGTGTCCTCGCAGCTCTGAGTACTTATGTGACATGTTTTGGCATTTCACCAATTCTGTCTTTGTTTTTTGTTGTTGTTGTTTTTTTTTTTTTTAACCAATTCTATCTTTCTACCGTTCTCTTCTTGTGTCATGTGCTTGTCTAGTCTCCTGATCCCCAGAAACGTGGCATGGTGTGTGTCAGGGTCTGGGACTTAATCCCTTTGGTGGCCCACTGCAGCCCTCCTAAAGAAGGTGGTGAGTGCTCAAGAAACATGGATTGAATTGAAAAGTAACTGAGGGCCTAACCAGGGCTAACTCCAGAGTTTGCTCAGTCAATGGGTATACACTATGCTTTGTTCCTTCACCCCAGCCCCATTGAAAGCTCAGGGTCACCACATTCCTGGAATTGCTGGGAAATTCCAGGTCAAGGACATCATGATTTCACAGTCCCTTTCTCTCCTGAGCTGGCCAAATGTGTGGGCAGAGTTACTGTGCCACCTTGTGGCCTCTCAGGAGCTCTCCTCCCCATCAGGCCAACAGCCCAGCCCTGGGAACATATATACATACATCCCTCCTCTTCCACTGTCCTTAGTCCTCCTCCAGTGCATGGCAGCATTGAATCAGATTTAGCTGTGCAAGCTCTGAATCACTCTTTCACCCACCCTGGGATAAGGGGCCTCCTAAGAGCTGCATGACCCCAGCAGCACTGTCTCAGGCTCAGAGGAAAGGGTCAGTCATGCTGCCCTGCCTCCTTGTTCTCTGCATTAGTATTGCCCTCCTCCTTTGAAACTGTGTCCCCATTACTACCCTATCCCGTCTCAACTCATTCTGGCCTCTCAAATGCAGTTACCTCTCTGCCAAGGGTACTGTCTGACTGCAGCCCAGAGTCTGGGGGCAGGTAATCCAAGACTGTGAGCCATCCCCTACCCCTTAACCTTAGTCTTTTCTGGGCTGAGCTGTGGGCAGCTGTTAGAACTGTTGCAGCCTGACAGTCTGCATTCTGTGGTGGTAGCTCAGCCATCTTCAGTTTCTCCTAAGTACTAGGTGGGGGCAGGGGGCTCCTGATGAAACAGCTTGCCCCATCCCTACCCTTTGTAGGGTTTTCCTAGTACAGGGATGACCTAAGTGAGGTATTTAGATTAGATTTTTCTCCTCAGACTGGGAATGAAGTGCTCACTGCCCACTTTGTTCCTTAAGGACGAGGGGGCTGGCCCACACAATCTCCAGGATCTTTTCTGGTCCTCACATGGAATGATCTATCAATCTGGAGAGCTGATGCTCACACAGCCCAGGATGCCTGAGCTGACCTCACCTGTAGCCAGAATTCCACTCCTGCTGTGCTAACGCAGAGTACCCACATTCATGCCCAGAAGACAATGTAGATGTCTTCTGTGCTAGATCTGGACACGCACCACCTGATCTCCCTTCAGGGAAAGATAAGCTGCCCAGCTGCTAGGGGGCAGGCAGCAAATGGCTCTCAGCTCCTTTGGGTGGGCGTAGGATGCAGAGGGCCTCTCACCCCAGGGGATGCCCTCCCTGCTGACCCCAACCCACACTCCATGGGGGCAGCCCACATACCATGACAAAGCAAGGAGGAAACAAAGGGTTGGCCATTTGGGCCCAACTCAGGACAATCTGGATGGGTAACACTTGCCCTGGAGCTCCTGCCAGCAGGTATCAGGTGTGCATGGTGGTTTAGCAGTTGACTCTGCTCAATCCTACTTCCCTTCTCCTATCACACATATTGACCCCTAATGTACATCTCATACCCCATACCCCACATCTGAGTCTGCTTCCAGAAAACCTCACATGGAGCAGATGTCCTCCAGAGTTGTCCTGACCTAAGATGGCTGGTGTTTTGTATTTTCACAATGTTCAAGACCCTTACATCTCATTACCCCTGCAGCTGCCCCTGGGAATCTGTCAGGCATTTCCACCTGGCATGTGCCTACCATAGAAACCACGCCTTTCCCCACCATGTTTGAGATGTCCACTAGGTGATATCTTCTGTTAGCCTAAAAGCTGAATTTCTGGCAAGAAAGAGAGCAACATCCAGTGGTGTGCTATAAGATGATAGACTTGGGGAGCAAAGAACCCTCAGGGAAGCTCTTCTGACCATCTTCAGGCCTGGAACCAAGGGCAGGGCAAGAAGTTTGAAGCACACCAGATAGAACTAACCAGGCTTATTTTACTTACCAAAGATTTTCCATATGCTCGATTCCCACACAGATTTGATGATTTGGGTTCTGAAATCCCCACTGCAAGGATGAACAGAGGAGGCATTAGTCAGTGGAACTCTGTGTTCTACTTCCCCCCCTAGTTCTGTGTCGATGATCTCATTAGCTAACTGATCACAAGCTGGGAATTTCTAAAGACCTTCGTACCAAGCAGCAAAATCAGGCAGTAGGGTCAGGCAGTGGGGCAACTGTTGAGTGGGTAATCTGCACCCCTGGTACTCTTCCAGGGGGTGCTGAAACTAAGGTCTAATGAGATCACGTGTGTGGAAGCATTTGATACTGTGTGTGCAGTAGGTACTCAGAGAATGTGCCCTTAGCTTGTCCTTCCCTCCTAGGGTGCAACATCACAAGAGGTTATCAGGGGTTAAGTCTTTACAGCTGGGATCTATTCAGCCTGCTGATCCTGGACACCCCTCTGTGGAAATGAGCAGTGACGTCCTGCCTGTGTTGGGAAGCACTGCTTCAGAATGTGGAAGGGTTGGAGTTTATCAGAGTTCTGAGCCATTGGCTATGGAAGACACATGAGAACCTTCTTGCTAGGCCTTTATTCCCGAGGCCCAACCTACTTCTGAATAATCTCTACCCTGACGTCTGCAGCTTCTGAGAATCAAGTTGTTGAGCTGAGGTAGCCAATAACAGGTGGGGGAAAGTTGCCTTTCAATATAATTCTCTCCTTGGGCAGACATTCCAGAACAAGCCCCATTCTTCACACTATAGCGGATAGAGATAAAACACTCCCCAACCCAAGGAAGAAAACATTTCAATGCCAATAAAATGAAGTTACAAGACTCCCAAGATTACATCATAACGTACAGTGCTCTGGCATAACAGCAGCTCATATTTTTGAGTATTTACTGTGTCAGGCATTGTGCGGAGTGTAAAACACATAAACATTGTCTCATTTAATCCTTACCATATAACCCTGTCAGGTAGATATCATAATAGTCCCCACTTTCTAGATGAGGAAATGGAGGCTTTGGAGATACATAACAATTAGAGGAAGCCGGGTGAGGATGATCTAGGGAATGGCAGACTGCTTTGGGGGTCTTGCAGGGCTGGGGAAGCTTGACTGAGGGACTCTGGGAGGTGTTTGCCAGGTAGAGACAGGGAGGGCAATCCAGGGTCAGGGAAGGACCAGGAAACTGAATATAAGGAAGTAGTCACAGAATCACCCCACAGCTCAGGGTTGCTGCTTGTATGGACAGGCAGGGACAGGAGTGTCACAGGAGGTGGCCCTGGAGAGGTCAGCAGAGGAGGGGTTCTGGGGGACCTTGGGCATGGTCTGCAGGGCAGTGGGGATGGGAAGGACACTGAAGCAGAAGGATGGCAGAGGCAGATTTTTCTGCTTTAGAAGGACCCCTTTGGTAGCCTTGTATAGGGAGAGGGACTGGTGGCTGAGGGCCAGGGTGGGGTGCTAGGCACCAGAGGTGAAGGGGTCTGAGTCCAGGTAACCTGAGGTAGGTACCAAGAGGGAGAGATGAGACATCCAGGAATTGACATTGTCAGTATTTAGTATGTGGCATAGGGGGTGGAGTAGGGATGGGGAGGACAAAGGGGATGTTAAGGAAAACATCCTACTTGAGGAAGGAAGAGCGGTTTGAAGGAGGAGGATGCATTCCATTTAAACAAGTTGATTCTCAGGTGCCTGAGGACATCCTGGTAGAGACATTCCAGAGACAGCCAATTCTCTTGGGCCCAGGAGGTGGGTGTCCCTATTCCAGGCACTTGAGGTTCACCTGCTCAGGGCCTCATGGTGAAGGCGTCTTCCTTCAGAGTTCCTGCAATTTCCGAGATCCTCAGAGAATCTTTCTCCCATGTGAGAAGTCTATGTCATCCAGGAACCTTCTGTAGCTCAGAAAAGAAGCATGCCCCCAGATCTGAGATTCCTGGAGACACAAATCCTTTTGATGGGAGGATGGGAGGATGGGAGACTCATTGCCCAAGGCCAATACCAAGCCTTTCCCGTGGAAAGCACTGGGTCTGGCTTTGACTCAGAAACCTGCTGTCTCCCCCAACCCCCTCTGGAGTCTATCAGATTGGGGGAGCTGGAGGAATTGAATCTATGCCCAGCTCGATCTTTTTTTTTTTTTTTTTTTTTAAACCTGACTAGCACATTCCCTGCATGAGCTGACTGTCACATGTTGGGCAGATTCTCTCCATTTCATTACTTACTGTTTTCTTTCAGAATAAAAGACTGACTTGGGCAGTTAAGCTTCCACAGGCTACTTAAAAAGGAAGGAAAGTGGCCCCTAAAACTAGACAGTTGGGAAGACATTGTTCTCTAGGGGTGGAAATGAGGGGGGTATAGAGGCATTAGCTAGGAAATTAGAAGACCTAAGATTTACTCTCAGTTCTATTGCTAATAAGCAGTGTGACTTTGAGTCAAACAGTTTCTATGGTTTCAGTTTCCTTTTCTGTAAATGGGCATGGGGTGCTTGCAGATCAGTGGTTCTCTACCTTCAGTGTGCTTTAGAATCACTTGGGAGGCTTGTTAAATCAGAGATTATTGGGTTGTAAACCAGAATTTGATTCAGTAAGTCTTAGGTGGGATCTAAAATATGCATTTACAGCAAGTTCCCAGGTGATTCTGCTGCTCTGGAGACCCCACTTCAAGAACCACCCATTAGACCATCTCTAAATCCTTGCTAATCAATATATTGTCTTCAGACCAACATCATCAACATCATGGGGAAGCTTCTTAGAAATCTGGGGCCCTGCTAAGTCCTACTGAATTGAAATCTGCATGAAAACAAGATTCCCAGGTGATTCTTTTGCACATTAAAATTCGAGAAACATGGCTGTAAATTCATTTTATGATTTTGTAGCGAAGATATTCTCTTTTTCTCTTTCTACACACACATGCACCCACCCACCCTCCTATATATAGACACAGAGAAAAATTTATCTCCTCTTAATTTGCAAGGCAGATTGTGGTTTTCCTAATGCTTTCACTCTACATATGTGTATATGTAATCACTTAGCTAGAGAATATGGCTTGATTTATGTGTTATTATATGTAGGATAATAAAAACAGGATCAGGGTGTTAGTGATCAAAGAAATCTTAGAGATCCAGTCCAGCATCTACAGAGAGAGTAGATGGATGGATAAAGATACATATTCCATGATGTATTATTTCAGTTCTTATATAAAATTGCTGACACTGAAAAGCCTTGAGAAGGACATCCCAGACTTTCTATTGTGTATTTTTGGAGTTAAATTATGAATTAGTTTAGGCTGTGGACATAACATAAATAACTTAAACCAGCGATTGAAGGTGAAATACCATCACAGACTTCAGTGGGCTAGATGCAGAATCCTGTTTAACTGCTTGGGGTGGAAGCCATTTTTCAAAATAGTGCTTAAGGTTAAGACTTACAATGTTTCCAGTTTCCAAAACAAATTTGTCCCTAAATTCTTTTTAGAGATTGTTGAAATAGCCCTAAGTCATTCACATTTACAATTCTGAGATCTTAAGATGGCAGTTTATGAAGGACTGTATAATTTACACACACAGCCTGTAAAATAATGTAAGCTTCTGTTTCTTCATGAGTCATGTCTACACTGGTTTTCTGTCCCTAAAACATAATGATTTTCATCTCCTCTTGAATCCAGCAGGACTTCCTGTGGAGCAAGATGGTAGATGAAAGAGAGCATTTGCTCATTACACACAGCCAGGAGTGTTTTTCAGGTAGAAGGTGTTTTGTGTTGCAGCTGTAGGTGGGGCCCGAGAGCGGGTGCATTCAGAGCAGGAACGTAATGCGCCAGCCCCAGCGGCGGCTGGGGGGGGGGGGGGGGTGGGGTGGGGAGAGGGGGGGAAGCGCACGCCCCACGCCACAGGTGCTGCGCTCACCTGGCGTGATGGAGGACGCCAGGGAGGATCGTGAGGTTATTGGACAAAATGCAAGCCAGGCCACAGACACTGTGGCTGCTGGTCTAAGCGCGTCGTTGCCCCCCAGGGAGATTCCAGGGACTCGATCCAGGACGCACATACCGGGTCTGGCTGGGGCCTTGGCAAGGTGGGGTCCCTGCTGCCGAGCACCGTGGAGCCTGCCCGACCTGCGGCCCTCGCCGTCGCGGCGGTCGCTGCGATGTGGCAGCAGCTCCACGGGCCTGGGAGTGTAGAGGTCTGACTCGATCACCACCTGCCGGGAGGAGGAAGGACAGTCAGCTTGTTCCTCTCCTCCGATCTTCAGATGCACTTTGTGCCAACAGTGAATTACTGGAGTCTTCCTTACTCCAGCGAATGCTACCAGCAGTGAGAGAACTTGGGTAAACTGGCCTCCAACAGTCAACTGTTTTATTCAATTTCAGCGTGCCAAATGGTGCCATGGTGTAGGAAAATGAAGGTTCTGGGGGTTCCTCACCAGCAGCCCTTCACAGAGTCAGGAGCCTGAGCCATCACCTGGTTTGGTAACAGAACAGGCTATTTGAAATGAGAACAGTTCTGGAAATGAGGGTCTTCCAGTCTTTGAGCTAGGCAGACACCCTTGTTCACACAGAGGACAGTTTTCTGAATGCTCTAGCAGAGGGAAGAGCTAGGGAGAGGACTCGGAGCCCAACTGATTCTGAAGTTTTAAAAAGAAAGAAGCTGCTGGCAAGACAGAGCAGGCACAGCCCCCGTGCTCGCGTTTCCCCTCCTTGCAGAAGGCCTGTGTCAGGTGGAGCTGGGAGATGAAGTTCCACTGTGTGTGCTTCACTAAGTGGAAACTCCAGAAAGCCAGACAGAATGCTAGGAGCTAAGGTGTTTTCAGTAATGATCACCTGCTGAATAGTTATCTTGGGAAGTACATTAAAAAGAAACACCCCTTTCATCAGGACCCACCAAAATGGGCCTTAAAAGTTATAACAAACATACTTAAATCACTGGAATAATTTAAATGTAAAAAGTTGAGACAATACTGTATTTTATCTTAATTACCAGGAGTGATGAAGGGAACCTTAGCAGTTCTTGGCTCATACCCTTCATAGTATTATACATATCTAGGACATTGGGGTCATTCATTCTGAATTTCTTCACTTCTTTGAAGCTGGTTAGTTATCTCCAGTAGTACACCATGGCTTCTCTGAGGTTAGCATACACTCATTCTCTTGCTCCTTCAGCAGATATCCTGTGAGGGCATGTTCTGTGCCAGATCCTGGGCACTGGGGGCATCTGTGAATTAAGTGGACCCACCTCAGCCCCGTAGTCTGACCTGTGATAGATCCCCCTCAGTTGTCCATACAGAACAACTGTGCTGCTTTTGGAGGATGCTGAAGCAAATAAGACTAAATTTATAAATATTTAATAGGGTTATAATTCAATTTAGTG
The DNA here is from genome assembly GCF_046562875.1 of Panthera onca. Taxonomy (NCBI): domain Eukaryota; kingdom Metazoa; phylum Chordata; class Mammalia; order Carnivora; family Felidae; genus Panthera; species Panthera onca. Next base: position 17,352,952 of record NC_138356.1, on the reverse strand, counting down.
GAGAAAAATTGGATTTTTAATAAATAGTGTTAGAATAAATGTCAGGTCACTGGAGGAAATGAATCTGTGTTCACACTTCTCATACTAAAGTAAATACCAGACAGATAAAGATACATGTTCAAAACAAAACAACAAACACTAGAATTGAATACGGCTCAATACAACATTTGTTACATATGAGGAGGAATTATCCCATGTATGTAGAACTCTTACAAATCAATAAAGAGGAAGAAAACAACAGAAAAATGGGGCAAAAAACATGAACTGGCAATTGACCATAGAAATACAAATGCTAAACATGAAAAGGTGTTGAATAATAATTAAATGCAACTGAAAACAAAGTTCTTTGTTTTGTTTTGTTTTTTTGTTTGTTTTCTCCTCTCAGATTGTCAGTGATGAAGAAGGGAACTCCATTTGGGGTCATGCAGACTGGAGTTCACACCTGACTTTTGACACTTTGTGGTTATGTGAAAAAGAGATCGATATTCTTGTGTGTCCTTGCTGTATTGGGGCATGGTAAATGCCTGTCATTTGTAGAGATTCTATTAGCATGGCGTGCGCTGTCTCTTTGTGCCACATGTTTATCTACAGAATCAGAAAGCAGTTCATATCTCCCAAAGAGTAAAATGGGAGAAGCTGTCACTCTTTGCTTCAGTTTACCACAAATAGTCCTTTGCTTAGAAAATTAATATATCCCAAATTTGGTCTTATCTGGATTAGGAAATTAACTCTTCTCAAACCCATTTTAGGGCCCAGACTCATTCATTCTGTGCCTTTGGAGAAAGCTGGTAATTGAGGAGCATGTAGGATTAGTCCTTTTTCTCCTCTCGGCACTGCAGAAGGTGGTCCCTCCCTCTCCCCGCCCCTCCCCCCAATAATTTAAAATATTTATTCCTTTTTCCTCCCATTGTACCTAAGGTATACAATGTGTTGATTTGATACATTTATAAATCGCAGTATGATTAGAAGGTGGTGTTTCCATTGAGCTGGGGCAGCACGGGTCCACCTTGCACCAGCTCACTGGGGACTATGAAGCACAGCAGTGGGTGTCCAGCACTGACCACCCTGCACTAACAGTCCCCTCTGCTCTCCCCTTACCTTCCTTACCCTTGGCACTGTACTTAGCCATGACGTTGCCCCAGAATACTGGAATTTTCTGGATTAATGGTTGTTCAGAGCTCCATTCCCCCGGACACGTAATCTTTGGCCTAAAGGCCTTCCTCTGGAACATGAACCTCCAGGTTGAACAGGAGAGACCTGAACCTCATTACTGACACAGGGCTCTCAGCTGTCCGTGGTGTTTCTGGTTTTATTTTCATTCTGTCAGCATTCTTCTAAGTGAGGAGGAGTGAAAACTGGTATGTTTTCAGATCTACTTTGTACAAGGAGAAAGTAAGGCAGGTAATGAGAGCCTGAGGAGTCCATGGGGGAAACCCAACATTTCCTCCTCTGAAAGGGAAGCAAATGTTCCCTTTCAGGAACAAGAAACCACCTCCGCAGTCCCTTCTCTGCACTGTGGGGTGGAAGAAGAGAACTGGGAAGGATAGAGGCATTAGCTGCTCAGCCCTCTGCTGGATGCAGGAGGTTTCCTGGGGATGGGGATGAGGCTGGTTACTTCCCAGGCCATGACTTAGGGCCAAGTGCCTCTTCCGGGTATCTTCTACAGTCCCCAAAGGATGCCAATGGCAGGAAAGGAAAGAGAGAGGTGTTCAGCTCTAAGATGGCTCCAGAGGAGTACATTGGGCCCATACCAGGGAATGGACAGCTGAATGGATGGCTGTGGCCTTCTGAAAGCCTGGGTTATTTTCTGGTCTGTAGGGCACAGTTTGAACTTGCTATTGCTGCTGGTCTTAGAAAAAAATGATCTGAGAGCAGGCTCTTTAGCACCCTGAGTACAGGGGTAAGACCGGGGAATGAGGAGAGGGAAGGGGGAGACCAGGTTAAATGTTGGATTTTCCTTTCCTAGTTAGCAAACTGCCTTCTGAAAGTAGGGGAATGTACTAGTGCAGTATGCTGATGATCCCCTGCTGGTCTTGGGTCAGAGATTGGAAGAACAGAAGGCATGGGCTAATACCGAAGCCTCAGGATTCCATCTACTGACATCCTTGATTCACACTTCTGTTTGAAGTCTAGGGGGCTGGTGGGGCATGGGAAAGATAGTGAGACCTAAGTGATGGAGAATCATCATGATTTAGGGCTGATGGGATCCATAGCAATGTTCTAGCCAACTCCCTAATTTTATACATAGGGAGGCTGAGGCCAAGAGAGGTCATGTGTCTTCAAAGTCACAGAGCTATAAGGGGCAGAGCCAAGGATGAGAGCCATGATTTCATGACTTCTAAGTGAGTGCTTTTTGTAAAACCTGTAGAAATGCCTACATCCAGATAAGAAATTTCAAGTACAATTGATTGCTCAGTGCATTTTGAAAAATCAGTAGATTTCTAGACCAATTTCTCCCCGGCAAGGTTGAAATCTGGGAAGAATGTGACATTTACACATTTTGTTTCTCCATCTTTCCTGGTGGTGGTACTTATGCTGCTCATTATCTTGGGGCTGGCAATCAGTGGCAGTGGCTCCATTGTACTGGGAGGCCTAACTGACCATACCTTAGTGATGCTGTGGCACTAAGGATGGCTTAGAGAGGAGAGATATTTGTAAAGGAAGGAACCTGACTCCACATGGTAGCCCAAGGAGTGGGAATAGATACAAATAAGAATTTCAGGACAAAGAAAGTCATAGACATTGGTAGGTTTGAGCAGTTGCAAAATACTGTTTTTCTTGGGAACTCAAAGGGAAGCCAAGAGCCAGTTGGATGAAGAAACAAAAAATCCAACAGTTCTTTCTTTAAGACTCACTTTCCTCATCTTAGGTAGACTAAAACCTTTCTTGTCTTTTCTAATTTGAATGTTCTGTACAGCTAGGCTAAGTTTTGCAAGCAAAGGATGAGTCAGGCTGTTAGGGGAAGTGAGAAATTTAGAGAAGAGATCAAAGGCCAGAGGGTCTTATTAAGTTGTCTCACCCAAAAGATTGCATAGTTGAAAGCAAGACCCTAGCTTCTGATTTTATTTTTTTAATCGAAAGCAAATTTTAATATGTATTCGTATAATTGAGTCATTTTTTTCTCTGAGTAAAAATATTTTGGAGAGGGAAAGTCGTAAACCATAAACATAACAGTCTTTCTCAAAAATTTCCACTCCCAAGAAACCTGAGAGCCTGGTTCTACAGTGCCCGGTTGAAGTCAATTGGATATTCCAGGAGACTGTGCCCCATGTTTTGGTTCTTTTGTGTATCTTAGGCCTGTGTGGCTTCATCATCACTACTAAGAGTTGTCTCCTTTATTTAGGTTCTAAATCTTAACTATTGGAAAGCATAATGATTTAGTTTCCATTTTAAAAGCTTTTGCAAATACTGTTCTATCATTATAAAGCCAGTAGGTATTGGTATTAGGAGAGATTCAGACAGGGACATTGTTTAAGGTTAGAAATTCAAAGCAAGAACTTGGTTGAGAACCAAAGATTCCCAATTCCCAAGAGATCTGCTCTGATTCTTGAATGATTTGTGTCTCCTTCAAATCCAGATGCCCCTTGAGCGAAAAGTGTGTTGTGAAACTTTTCTTAAATTCTAAATTACCTGCAGACAACGATTTCCCTTTCCATTTTTGGTAACATTCACTACTCCTTGAAAGTCAGGAGCATTTTTCTTTGAGACTGTGGGCTCAAGTTTTCAAGGACCAGGAAAAAGGTAAGAATCTCTTGCCCTACCACAGAGAAATTTTCCATCCATTAAAAGCCCTTTTTGGAGAACCTGGGTGGCTCAGTTGGTTAAGCATCAGACTTTGGCTCAGGTTATGATCTCGTGGTTTGTGAGTTTGAGCCCTGCATCAGGCTCTGTGCTGACAGCTCAGAGCCAGGAGCCTGCTTCAGATTCTGTGTCTCCCTCTCTGCCCCTTCCCCACTTGGGCTTTGTCTCTCTGTCTCTCTCTCTCAAATATAAAATTAAAAAAAACTAAAAAATTTTAAAAGTGCTTTTCTTTCTTAATATATAAAATATTCTTAAAAGTCATTTTAGAAAGACATACAACAGAAAAATGGGCAGAAGACATGAATTAGGAATCTATAGAGAAAAAATATTCAAATACCTGAAAATATGAAGAATGATATTAATAATTAAAGAAATGCAAATTAAAACAAGATATTTTCACCTATCAGATTGTCAAAGATTAAAAACATTGTGACATACAGTATTGACTTGGGTATTCTGGTAAGAGTACTTGAAAACAGTTGCTAAGAATTTGGCAATGACTATACATTTTCTTCAATGTTCATATCCTTTTAGCATTTTCTTATTTAAAATTGGATATAATTGATATATAACATTATGTAAGTTTAAGGAGTACAATGTGTTGATGTGATGACCCAGCGTTTTCATATCTATGAATTTATCCTGAAAAATATTTGCATAAGAGCATGAAAGATACGTTCAAAGATATTGCTTGTGGCATTGTTTTAGTAGAGAGAAAAATTACCATTTGTTGGTAATTTGGTTAAATAATCTAGAAGACTTCAGATTTGATTTGGGTAGAAAATTATATAGTACATTCATATAATGGTATGGTATGCAGTCTTCATAAGGAAGAGGTAAATCTATATGTATTAATTGGCATGTAAAGATATTAAAGATTTATTGTTTAGTGAAAAAAGCAAATTGCACAACAGTATGTTATTGAGCAATGAAGCACAATAATGATATGCTAGTATATGGGAAATTTTCACTTAAAAAGTGCCAACTCTGGGGTCCTTGGGTAGCTTAGTCGGTTAAATGTCTGACACTTGATTTCGGCTCAGGTCATGATCTTGAGGTTCTTGAGATCAAGCCCTGAGTTGGGCTCTGTGCTCGCAGCATCGAGACTGCTTGTAATTCTCTCCCTCCCTCTCTCTCTCTCTGCCCCTTCCCCACTCATGCCCTTTCTCTCTCTAAATAAATAAATAAACATTAAAAAAAAAAGTTTAAAAAGAAAGTGCCAATATTAATTGAATGCTTAATGTGTCACAGGTTCTGGGCTAAGCACTTTACATGTATTAAGTCATTTGCTCCTTCCAATGGTTCTTGAGATGTGTGCTCCTATTATTCCCATTTGAATGCTCTTTAGCATTCAAATTGAGTCCAGTATGGTGGGCAACTTGCTCAAGGTTACCTAGCTAGAAATGGATAGGACTGGAATTTAAGCCCAGGCAATTTGACTCAAAGTCTGTATACCTAACTGTTCTGTTCTACAGCTTTTTAGAATTTTCTGATATTATACTTTATATGTTCATATTATTTGAAATTTTATAATGGGCACATATTACTTTGGGAATTAAAAAAGTAATGTTTATAAAACAATAACTAAAACCCCATCTCATTCCCAGGACACTTAAAAAAATTCTTTTTTTTTTTTTTTAATGTTCATTTTTGAGAGAGAAAGCATGAGCAGTGGCAGAAAGAGAGGGGGTCAGAGGATATGAAGCAGACTCTGCACTGACAGCAGTGAGCCCGATGTGGGGCTCAAACTCACAAACTGTGAGATCATAACCTGAGCCGAAGTCGGACACTCAACCAACTGAGCCACCCAGGTGCCCCTCCCAAAATTCTTTTTAATGGAGAAGAGGCTTTAAAAAATTGAGATACTTAGAAGATCAAAATGGTGTTCTATGAAAAATTGTGATAGAAATAGAAACTCCAGCATAACTGAGGGGAAACAATCAGCAGTTCAACCTTTTCAATGAAAGTACAAAGATGTATTGACAATTTTTGTATAAAGAAATCTGTAAGTAAAATGAGAAATTTACAGCACCATTTGGCTTTAATGACATGTAAACTAATTTTAAGGTAATGTATATGCTTATTAGAATAGCAAAAGATAATACAAAAAAAATGAAAGTTGATGTTAGTGAGGTTGGAGGTAAATGGAAAAGCATTGCTGGAAGCCTGGCAGCCATTCAGAATTCCTGGTAATATGTGACAAAACTGAAAGCAGAAATCATTTTTTAAAAAAATCACTATTCTCCACATCTAGCAGTGTCTCTTACACATAGTAGGAATGCAAATATGGGATGGATGGATGGATAAATGAAACTATTCTTATCCTTTTACTTGTTAATTCACCAAGGAATTAATCCAAAAGAATAATATTTACTACAAATTAATTGCAGTGCTATTTATAATAGTGAAAAAATGGAACATAGCCGATTGCCAACAATAGAAGAACACTTAGGTCAGGGATGCTATACTCACATCTTGGACTCTCTTTAAATAAGAACAACAATTTTTTAAGAGAGTAAGATTTACTCTATGTGTCTGGGGAAAATGGCAGAATTGGGGTGGTGGAGTCCAATACGGGGCTGTTTGCTGCCTAGTTGACATTTGTCAATCATTTTGGTGAAGTGGAGGACAGGAAATACAGAACAGCAGCATGCGATAGAGAAAAACTTCATGGTTATTGAGAGCAGGGCAGAGGGAATGAAGAAGCTATATGCTGCTTTTGAACTGAAAACCAACAAAAGGGATCAAAACTGAAGTTGTCCTTACATTCTTGGTCAAGAGGTGTTGAGAACTTTTGACTCTTCTTCTGGCTGGACTGGACACTGCAAAGAGAGAGAAAGGGATAGTTTTAGAGAACACTGGTGAGGCTGATGTAGCCTCAGAGAGGGTTTGCACCTAGAGTGGGGAGGGGCAAGTGGGGAGAATGGGGTGTGATTACAATTTTAGGTGTTACTAAAATTCATAGCAGCATTACTCACAATAGCCAAAAGGTGGAAACAGCCCAAATGTCCAGTAACAGATGAATGGGTAAACAGAATGTGGTATATACATACAATGGAGTATTATTCAGCCTTAAAAAGAAGTAAAATTCTGATACATATTGTAACATGGATGAACCTTAAAAACATTAAGCTAAGTGAAATAAGCCAGACACAAAAGGACAAATATTGTATGAGTCCATTTATGTGAGATACCTAGAGTAGTTAAATTCAGAGACAGAAAGTAGAATAGAGGTTACGAAGGGGTTGGGGAAGAAAGGAATGTGGGTTGTTATTTAACAGGTACAGGGATGATGAAGAGTTCTGGAAATGGATAGTGGTGATGGCTGCACAACAATGTGAATGTACTTTGTGCCACAGAACTGTATACTTATAAATGGCTAAATGGTAAATATTATATTATGTATGTTTTATCACTACAGTAAAAAGCTTAAAAAATCAACCATTAAAACATGTTAGTTGGTGGGAAAAGGTGTGTACTTTGTTGAAATGGAGATACTCAGACATCTGTTTTCCATATTGCTGCTAAAATGATATACTTGGAACTGAAATCTTCCATGTCACTGCCCTGCCTAGAACTGAGATGACTTCTTGTCACCTATCAGATAAGTGATCAGAGGAGTGCTGGCTGGTGGTATTTTCTGCAGAGCACCTACAGCCATGAAACCTGGAGTACGGTGTGCTGGTTTATAGCCAGGGTTCCCGATTCCTTTCACATGAGGATGAATTGGAACAGGACCCTTTGCCAATTACGTGACTTGGGCAAATTACCCATCCTTTCCACACCTTACTCTCCTCATCTGTAAGACAGGGTAATTAATAGCAACCATCTCAGAGGGCTGTGACAGGTATTAAATAAACTAATTTTTATAACGCCCTTGGTCCAGTGCCCGGCAAAGAGAAAGTTCTCAGGAATTAGTGGTTATTACGATTTTCTTTCTTCTATCTCTGCAAACTGAAGGCAGGTGGAAAGAATAGGTGATAACTTCTAAGTTAGCATTCCTTCAGGATTTCTCTTTCTGGAGTTTTCTCCATTTCTTCCTACTGTCCCCTGACTCCCCTCACGAATGCCTCCCCATTGCTGTTTATCCTCAGAAGAATTATTTTGAATGCTGTGGTATTATTCACCCTAGAATTAAACCCACTTTAGTGTGTTGCTCAGGAAATAACTTCTGGTATAACTTCTTGGTAAAACCACAGCTTTTATCTTTGGTATTTACTGTGAATTTTGTCTGTGAAATCTTTCCCTTCAAGTAAGGTTCTTTCTCTCCAGAAAGTAAAAATCCACACTTACTCTCAGTCATAGACTTGATCCCATGCCTTTAAGCTGAACCCAATATATGTATGTATGTGTGTGCTGGACAGGAGGATATAATACAATAACATAAATGTAATAATAGCTCACATTGAGTTTTACCAGCTGATGGCTAATTTGCCTTATCTCATTCACTCTTCTAGCAACTCTGTGAGCTAGGTATTCTTTATTAACTACGTTTTATTGGTGTGGATATTGAAGGTTAGGGGCCGCACAGCTGATTGTGGAACAAGGCCCTATACTTTTAACCACTGGCCACACTGCCCATGCTGCTGAAGCTGTGCTCAGAAACGGTTTGGGTCATTTTAGTCATGCTAAACGATAGCATTTGGAAAAGGGCATACCAGGGAGGACTGTAACACTTGTTAGATGAAATTAAGCCAACTTCTATTTCTGCTGTTAAAGAATGTGGGGACATAACGAAGAGTTACCAATCTCTCCTATAAGCAGTGACTTAAGAAGACCTAGCACAGTCTTCTCTCACTGAAAGCCCTCTGCTTGATAGCTTTGGAGAAGGCAAGATGAGGCAAAAAATAAAAACAAATAAAAGAGGTGAACTTCTTCCATTTATGGTTCAATGTAAAACTGCAAATACTCCTTTTCTAGAGAACTTCCTGAGCAGTGACATGTCCATGAATACTAATGAATATTTGGTTTATCACCAGGAGATGGTCATGAATGAAAATGGCAAGAAAGGAATATAGGATTAAACATTTATCTTTGACTGAATATTCATTGCTCTAAATATGGAATGAAAATACAAATCATTTTGTAAGTGATATATTTAATGGTGCTTACTACATGCTGTTTTAGATGCATTATATATTTTATCTGTATTTCAGTTTTCCCTCCATAATAACCCTGGGAGATAAATTCTAGCTCTCCCTTTTACAAAAGTGGAAACTCAGACCCAGAGAGGTGAAGTAGCCTGACCAGGGTCACACAGTGCGGAAGTGGCAGTTGTCTCTTGACCACTATGCTAAGCCAATGGGATCAGAGGCCCTATTTTAAATTATTTTATTCAGGTGAAGTGTGACATTGCTCTTGAATTGTTGAATAAGTTTTTAATTAAAAAGGACCGTTGGGCTCTTTTTTCTCCCTTTAAAAATTGTTAAATGGGAAAAAAGTACAGAAAATTGGCATTTTAACATTTTCATATTTGTTTCCAATTTGTTTTTTCGTGTAAAAGAAATAAAAAAATTAGGCAAGTTTAGATTCCCTTTCTACTCTCCCCCAATTCTGCTTCTGTCCCTCCCCAGGGCTAATAAGATCACTAATTTTATCTGCATCTTTCCAGCCTATGTTTTCATACTTTCTCTGGATATATATCCATAAATAATGTATAGTGTTGTTTTTTATTTCCAGATGTAGTAACTGTTATCATACATATAAAATTTTTCAGCCTGCTTTTTTTTTTCACTCAACATTATGCTTTTGAGATCTGTGTATACACATAGATCTAGTTCATCCCTGTTGACAACTGTGGAATATTCCATAGTATGATGATACCACATTTTACCCCTCTCCTCCTCAAGGACATTTATTTTCAGTTTTGCTCTCCTAGAATCAATGCCACTGTGAACGTCCATGATAAAAGTATCCAGCAGTGCAACTGCCGGGTCAGAGGGTAGGCTTTGCCTTTCAGGTACTTTTCAGAGTCTCTAGAGTTCCAACTCCTGCACGTGGGCAGACTCCTAGCTCTTTTTTCTCTCTCTGTATGTGGCAATAGATGTCAAAAGCTTTATTTATGTTCTGCTGGCTGTCTCTTTGTGACCAGGCTGAGTCTCTCCCTTCCCCCCCTGAGCAGTGGCCCTGTCAGTGGCTGACACGGGAAGAAGAAAGGAATTGTTTGAACAGGGGGTCACAACACCAGCAAACATCCAGCCCCCTTCATTCAAGTCTGACAATGAAACCAGGGCTAAGCCAGAGTCCCAGGCTCTCCCAGCAAGGCAGGGGCTGCAGGGAGGGACAGAGGGAGCAGGAGAGAGGGCTGAGCTTTGGAGGGGATGGACGGGGGAACTGTCCAGTAACCAGACACCTGCTGTCCTCTGAGCTCGAACACAAAGCCCTTCCTGGGACTTGACACCATTCACCATGGAGCACAAGGGCTTACAGAGTCACACTTTTTGGCAGTGCTAGCTCGAGGTGAAGTTTGGGAGCATGGCCCTGGGATCTGTGTTAGAGGCCAGCCCTGGGTCAGGGTACTATTTGACCACTTTATTAGACTTTAGGCCACTGCTGGGAGTATTTCCCCTCACATTTCACAGCATAGCTTGGAATCATACTTTTGAGCCAGCTGGTTCTCATTTCAAAATCCACTTGCTCATTGGAGAACATGAAAGAATCTCTCTGGCTGCCCTGGGAATTTTGTTTTCATCTCTCTTTCCTAAAACAATGGCTTGCTGTTACTTTCATTCGGTGGCGTATTGGGTTGCCAGTGTTCAATTAAGTGAAACTGGGAGTATTTAACTGCCCTCATTCCCACCCCACCCCCTTGATTAATTGTTTCTCAGTGATTAATGTTTGTCCATGTACCTTATTTTAAACAACAACAACAATACCATCAAAACAGAGAGCCCATCAAACCCTCTGAGAGATCCGAGGAAAACCTTAGTAAAACGGCACGTGATTGTCCTTACCCTCCGGCATAAGGTGCCGCTAAGGAAACAGTCAAGGGCAATTTTACTCACCCTTGGAAGGGATCACGGTGGTGAAAACTTCTATATTTTCATCACTGCAGCTGTAAATCTGATGCATCGTTTCAGCCTTCTTTCCCCCAAAGTGCCGGGAACCGGAAGCCTCTCTCTGAACCCCTAGTCGCGAGGTTTCCTAATCCAGTCTGGCTCGGGGATCATTGTGCAGGTCCACAAAAGACAGGCTGGTGCTGTGATCTCATCTCATTCCAGAGTCTTCACTGCAACATTTTCTAATCCCATCTGTCTTTCTTTTTTTTTTTTTTTTTTTATGAATCCTATTATTGTAAACCTTTGATTGAGTGTGGAGGCTTCAGTCCCCTCCCAGCCAGGATGTATTTAACATTTTTATTTTGCCTGTCTGTCGCAGTGATTTTGGAAGTCTTTTGTGAAGTAATGATGAAGTGAAATTGCCGACTTGGTTAACGCCAAGCTTGGCTGGAGAATTTCACCCAAAAGGAAACATGAATTTTGGTACCAGCAATTACTCTCTTCATTTTAGAAATGAAGGGGCTCCCCCCCTGCCCCCCCTCCCCAATAACAGGATATTCAGTAATTTGTGTGTTAATTTGGCTTCCTTCTATGTTTCTATTTTAAACAAAAGGACTATTTTTCCAGAGCCTTTTCGCCTCATGCCCGTATGTGACAAGGCTGACAGTTCTAGAGAGCCGTGTACAACCTTGCAGGTGCTTGCAGAGACATGGTGACAAGCAATGCCCCGACACTCAAGGTGTTACAGGAAGATTAGATTTACAGGAAGATTATGTTTTTGTTATCCTAAATATACTAATATATCTTATCCTATATATTCTATTATCCTATATTTATATGGAGTAATATATATATATCCTATATTTTGTCTTATATTTTCCATATATATGTGTGTATATATATATATATATATATATACACACACCCATATATATGTGTGTGTGTATACACACACACACACACACACACACACACACACACACACACACAAACAAGGTATGGCTGAGATGTATGTGTATTATGTCAAACCCGCTGCCTTTCTTTACACGGTGACAGACTTACTTCTTCATATTGGTAATGATGATGTAATCATATTAATAATGACAGTTGAGGGGCACCTGGGTGGCTCAGTCGGTTGAGCATCCAACTTCGCTCAGGTCGTGATCTCACAATTTGTGGGATTGAGCCCCTAATCAGGCTCTGTGCTGACAGCTTGCTCAGAGCCTGCAGCCTGCTTCAGATTCTGTCTCCTTCTCTCTCTCTCTCTCTCTCTCTCTCTCTCTGCCCCTCCCCTGCTCATGCTCTGTCTCTCTCTGTCTCTCAAAAATAAATGTTAAAAAAAATTTAAAATAAAAAAATAATGACAGTTGATATTTATCAAATGCTTGTTAGGAGTTAGGAAGCATGATATATAATCTCACTTATTATTTTTTAATGTTTTATTTATTTTTGAGAGAGACAGAGACAGAATGCGAGTGGGTTAGGGGCAGAGAGAGAGGGAGACACAGAATCCGAAGCAGGATCCAGGCTCCAAGCCATCAGCACAGAGGCTGACATGGGGCTTGAACTCACAAATTGTGAGATCATGACCTGAGCCGAAGTCGGTCACTCAACCGACTGAGCCACCCAGGCACCCCTAATCTCACTTAATATCTACAGCCACCCAATGAGATTAGCTATTATTTTTGCCATTTTATAGGTGAGGAAACTGAGGCCTGAAGAGATTGAATAATTTGTCCAAGATTAAAATACCTAGTTCATGGCAGAATTAGGATGTAATAACTAATTTGACTCCAAAGTCAATGTACTTAATCACTAAATTATATTCCATTCTTTACCTCCAAAGCCTTGCCCCCTAGTTTGAATCTGGGGGTTCAGAGCCCCTCTTAGATTTGGACTTGGTGTCCACTGCTATTTCTAGAGTAGACAAATTTGGGGCATTTACTCATCAGTTAGTTGTCAGTATAACAATTGTTTCAAAATTGCACCCAGCCACAGAGGATGGCACTGGGAAGCCATGTTTATTCTATCAGAATTTGTCCCCTTGACCACATTTGATTGGACCAGGTAGACACCTAACCCAGACTGCTACTTCCTGGAGACAGAAATTGGATCTTAACCTGGGGCTAGAAGGAAGGTATAAACTATCAATATCTAGGTGGTTCTCAGGGTCAATGGGGATGACATTGAGGGGAAGCCAGTGGAAATAAATGGAGCCCATTGTCTGGAAGGGGCCTGAGGCCTCAATGCAAATCCAGGGTAAAGAGTTTTACCTGGGGGAAGGAAGCAAGTACTTTCACCTTGACCTACACTTGGTGGGTCTGTTGTTACCTGCACAGGTGGGTGAGAGCCAGTGGGAGAGATGGGGGGTTGAGGGTAAGGAAAGCATTGAGAGAGTAAGGGGTGGGTATGGGAGATTGAGAAAGAGCATGAAGAGACAGAGATCAGGGAGGGAGAGTAAAATGCTCCAATTTGATAACTTTCCATTTCTTGCCTTGTCTCTCTCTCTCTCTCTCTCTGGCCTAGTGTCATTCCTACTTTGGGGTCAATGAAATACCTAGGTCTCTACCTGATAAAGGTCCTTTTTGTTTAAGTAGGTTTTGGTCACTTTAAGCTAAAAATAGTACTGTCTAAAAGACATGTCTATAAATTTTATAATCTCCACATTGATTAAATTTTTGAATAATAGAATATTTAGAGGAATATATAATGCAATTGAAAGCAAGGTCCAAAATTACGTTAACAGACTGAAATTATGTTAACAGACTGTAGGTAATAAAACATACACGGAATTTAATAAAACTAAATGTAAACATTTACCTTTATATTAAAAAATTATACAGAATTGGGGTGACCTGGTTTAGCACTATTTTATTAAAAAGAAATTTGGAGTTTTGGTTAACCACATGCTTATTAAGAGGTAATAGTAAAGGGCAGGGGCTAAAAGACACAAATGTAGTTTCAAAGACCTGATACTAAATTAAAATTAAGAACCCTCTAGGGTACCCAGAAGCCAATCAGGGTCACCTGGATTTAATCTCAAGGAATCCAGGCTGGATTATTTTTTTTCTAAAAAAGCCCAAATTTAGTCAATTAGAGTATGTTGTATTAAGTCTAATGAATAAGACTGAAACACAGAACTAAATGAGCTAATGTAAGGAAACACACCTAGAGAAAAACAATTCTGAAGAAATCATTTTTACCTGTTGCAAATGTTTTTTAAACAATAAAAATAATACATGCTTTTTATAACACATTCAAAAAATATAGACATGTATACAGAAAAAGTGAAATCTACTTCCCCTATTCTAGCCTCACTTCCTAAAAGCAATCATTGTTTACAGATTGGTGGTGCATTTCCAGATTTGTTGTACTACACATACACATGCATGCATGCATCTGTTCATGTGTGAACATTTATAGTTCCCTTGTTTTTTTAATTTATTTTTATTTTTTATTTTTTACATTTATTTGTTTGTGAGAGACAGAGAGAGACAGCACAAGTGGGGGAGGGGCAGAGAGAGAACACAGAATCTGAAGCAGGCTCCAGGCTTTGAGATGTCAGCACAGGGCCTGACACAGGGCTTGAACCCACGAGCCACAAGATCATGACCTGAGCTGAAGTCGACGCTTAACCAGCTGAGCCACCCAGGTGCCCCTATAGTTCCCTTGTTTTAAATTTTTTTAAATGCTTATTTATTTTTGAGAGAGAGAGACAGAACATGAACAAGGGAGGGGCAGAGAGAGAGAGAGAGAGAGAGAGAGAGAGAGAGAGAATCCAAAGTAGGCTCCAGCTCTGAGTTGTCAGCACGGAGCCCAACATGGGGCTCAAACTCATGAACTGTGAGATCATGACGTTAGCTGAAGTTGGACGCTTAACCGACTGAACCACCCAGGCGCCCCTATAGTTTCCATTTTTAAAATAAATGTGCAGAAGACTACTGCTCTATAAGAATTTATCCATTCCTTTCTTGATAGATGTTATAGCTTATTTAAAAAAATTAGAAACAATGCTGCAAAGAACATTCTTATGTATATATCTTTATACATATCTTCTAATTTTTTTTTTTTTTTTGGTAGGATACATATCTAGTTGTGGGAGTGTGGGTCATAGCATATGGGCATTTGAAGTTTTGAGGGATTTTTCCACATTGCTTTCCAATAATTCTGTATGAGTTGACACTTTCACCAATTGGATATGAGGGGCTTATTCCCCACACCCTAGGCAATACTTATTAAATTTTTGCTAATGATACTGTTTGGCTTTTGGGCTCTGAGCTAAGAATCTTGATCATACTAGACAGTTATGGGGCTCCTAGCCCAGGTACTTTCCAATCCATGAAGGGGTGCATGGCTGAGACCTCGTTTTGGGACATAAACTCCATAATCTGTACGCAACGCGAGTGCACACTGCACTTATAATACTGGTAGCATTCTCTGCCCCTAAGCCTAAGTAAGGCAGTCTGTCCTGGTCTGGGATCCGCTTCTCTCAGATTCTGGGAAGTCACCGATGAGGAGTCTACACCCCTGGGACTTGGACGCCTACTTACTTTCATTTAAAAATTTTGCCTCAACACTTACTCCAAGGGCAGGCAATGAATGTACTGGAAGACTTTATTTATTGCATGCTTGACTACCTATCTGGCTGATGGGAAGGGCTGAGTGGTGCTAGCTCTGTGTTTTTCCAACCTCAGAGTTCTGGAGATCTACCTTCACAAAGGTACTAGGAGTCCTGTTAGAAGAAGTTTCATTTAGGTTGAATCCTAAGCAATGCTTCTCAGACTTCAATGTGATAGGAATTAATGGCTTGTTAAAATGCAGATTCTGATTCCACAGGTCTAAGGTGGGGTGGGGCCTGAGAGACTGAGTTTCTAAGGGGCCCTGTGAAGCCCTTGTTGTTGGTGCTAGGGCACGCTTTTGAGTTAGAGCAAAAGCTCACTTTAGGAGAGCGGATATTCCCTGGCCCAGAGGCACTAGAATTATGAGGGGCTCAGGTCCCTCACCAGACCATTTAAATATGATTCTCCAGGGCCAAGGCCTAGGTATTTAAAAACACCCCTGATGATTATAATGTGCAGCTGGGGCTTGGATGGAGTGAGGTTGTTCTCAAATTGTCTTCAGACAGCAGCAGCAGCATCACCTGGGGGCATGCAAATTCTCAGGCCCACCCTGCCTGCTAAAGCAGAAACTCTCAGAATGCAGCAATCTGTGTTTTAAAAAGCTCTCCAGGGCCTCTGATCTTCTCTCCAGTTTGAGAACCACTCTTTAAAAAAATTTTTTTTTAACGTTTATTTATTTTTGAGACAGAGAGAGACAGAGCATGAACGGGGGAGGGTCAGAGAGAGAGGGAGACACAGAATCTGAAACAGGCTCCAGGCTCTGAGCAGTCAGCACAGTGCCCGACGCCGGGCTCGAACTCACATACCGCGAGATCGTGACCTGAGCCGAAGTCGGAGGCTTAACCGACTGAGCCACCCAGGCGCCCCTGAGAACCACTCTTGACAGAGCCATCCTCCAATTTTGGACTCGTGGTTCTTAGCCCTGATTGCCTATCAGACCTGCTAAGCCACTTGATATAGCCTGGGCTGCACTCCCATTTTTTTTTTGATTCCAAAGATCTGGAGTGGTTCTTAGGAGTATGTGGCGTTAAAGGCACCCAGGGGATGTGGATTTAGTGGCTGGCAGAGGGGTGGTAGCCCCTCAACATGAATGGTGGCCTATGGTCCCTGGCTCATGCTGTACAGCATTCATCCATTCACTCCACATTTAAGAACCCCATTGTGTGTTGACACCATGTTGAAGATATCACTGTCGAACATCTGTTACGTACCAGGCGCTTTATACGTTAGTCCTACCACAATCTGGCAAGGCGGACCTACTACCACTTTTCAGTAGTGTCCCTAATCCAGGTCAGTCATGACTCCTTAGAACCCCACAGTGCTATTCTGTGCAGACTTGAGGGGCCTCTGTGTTCAATCTTCAGTGGCTCATTTTGTAAAATTGGAGGTACATTTGTAATTTTAGCGGGTGTAACATTCACCTTTCAGTTCCTCTGAGGGAAAGAGATGGTTTCAATCTTTAACTTATGCAAATTGACGTTCTTTGTGTGTGTAAAAGACTCTCTTTGTCAGAGGGCAGGTGCTTGGAGGGTAGGGTGATCAGATAAAATACGGGTTACCCAGTTCCATTTTAATTTAAGATAAATAACAAAAAGTTTTTCTAGTATAGTATAAGTATATGGTTTTCTAGCATAAGACATATGCCCCATATATCGCATGGGGCATACTTACATAAAAAATTATTTGTTTTTTACTAAAATTCAAATGCAACTGGGCATCCTATAGTTTTATTTGCTAAATCAGGCACAACTATCGCAGTGGGTTTTCTGGCCTGGTGATGAACGTACTCCATCTCCTAGTGATCAGTGATGCTCCTGTGTTAGAAGCTTGCAGCTAAGGCTGGAGGAGGGGCAGAAGACAAATTCACCCAGTCTTATTAGGTTCTGTAGTAATCAAGATAATCAGACATAGGCTTAGCCTAATAATACTTTAAAAAAAAATAGCACTTATTATGTGCCAAGCACTATGCTTGAGCCTTTTGCTCACTTTTTACTTATTACCACAAACCCGTAAGTAGGCCCAGTGCTGGTATCACCATTTAGCAGATGAGAAAACCGATGCCCCAAATAGCTTACTGATTGCTCTAAGACAGGGTTTCTCAACAATGGCATTATCAAAATCTGGAGCCAGGTAATTATTGTGGGGACTGTCTGTCCTGTGCATTGCAGGATTTTTAGCAGCATCCCTGGCCTTTACCCATTAGCTGCCAATAGAGCATTCCTTCAGTTTAATAATTAAACTTGTCTCCAGACACTATACCAAATGTCCCCTGGTGGGGGGAGGGGCAGCTGGCAAATTCACCCCTGGTTGAGCACCACTGATCTAAGGTTTGTTAGCTGTTCAGATGTTGAGCCAGTATCGAAACCCAGGCAGCCTGCCCCAAAGCTTGTGCTCTGAGACACTGCAACAATTTCATCCAGAAAAAAAGTTCAGGAATCATGAGAAATCTATCATATCACATTTATTTGGAAGAAAATCATTTGAAAATGATATGCAGAGATTTTGCATGACCTGTTATTGCAGCTTGATTTCTTCTTTGGGGTGCTGTCACAGGGTTCTGTACGGTTCAGAGTGGATCATGCTTCGACTTGGTAGGCATTTAATATGGTTGTTGAAACATGGCATGAATGAGAAGGTCCCACACTTGCTGTAGGGCGCATTCTCCCTGCCCTGAAAAGAAAATGAGCTTTACCATAGTTCTTAGGCTGTCCTCCTGTGGCCTGAGGAAGGTACAACACCTCTCACCACTCCCCATTCAGTACTGAAGACAGCAAAATCCTGAGATGTCCAGACCTCCCTCACCATTCCACAACTGTTCATTCATATTTGAGTTTTTGCTCTTTTTTTTTTTATTGAGGTCAAATTCACATAACATGAAATTCACTATTTTAAAAAGTTTTTTTTTTTAATGTTTATTTTTTGAGAGAGAGAGAGAGAGAGAGAGAGAGAGAGAGAGTGTGTGTGAGTAAGCAGGGGAGGGGCAGAAAGAGAGGGAGACACAGAATCTGAAGCAGGCTCCAGGCTCTGAGCTGTCAGCATGAGCCCGATGTGGGGTTTGAACTCATGAACCACAAGATCAAGACCTGAGCTGAAGTCGGATGCTTAACCAACTGAGCCACCCAGGCACCCCTGGGATCCACTATTTTAAAGCATACATTTAAAGCATACGTACGTTGGTACATTCACAATGTTGTGCTATCATCCGTACTGTCACCACGACCTAGTTGCAAAACATTTCATCACCCCAAAAGGAAACTCTGCACCCATTAAACAGTCATTCCCCAGGCCCCCTTCCTCCAGCTTCTAGCAACGACTAATCTATATTTTGTGTCTGCAAATTTATATATTCTGATATTTCATATAACTGAAGTCATACAATTTGTGAGCTTTGGGTCGGGCTTCTTTCATTTAGCATAAACTTTTTGAAGTTCATCCATATTTCATTCATTCATTCTTCCAAACTGCTATTTACTGAACACCTACAATGCATCAAGCCCTGAGGATGATGAAATGTAAACTCATGGAGCTTACATCCTGTTGAAAGAGACAGATGATAACCAGCTGCTATGGTCTGAATGTTTATGCCGCCAAAATTCATGTTAAAATCCTAATGCCCAATGTGATGGTATAAGGAGGTGGGACCTTTGGGAGGTGCTTAGGTCATGAGGGTGGAGCTCTCATGTGTGGGATTAGTGTTATAAAAGAAATCCCACAGAGCTCCTTAGCCCCTTCCAGCATATAAGGACAGTGAGAAAGCATCAGCTATGGACCAGGAATAGTGTTCATCAGAACACAACCAGCTGGTGCATTGATCTTGGCCTTTCCAGACTCCAGAACTGTGAGAAATAAATTTCTACTCTTTATAAGCCACCCATTTGTAGTATTTTATTACAGCAGCCTGAATGGACTGAGACACCAGAATAAATGAGTAAAATGTAAATGTATAAATTATAAAAAGGTAAAAAAGGAGAAAAAATACAGTAAGGAAGAAGGAAATAAAAGGTTGATTTGAAAATTTAAAAGGGGTGGCCAAGGAAGATCTCATCCCCAAAAATGGTTTTGAATAGCCTGAGAGGCACGAGGAAGTTAGCCTGCAAATAACTGAGGGAAGAACACTTAGGCAAGGCAACAGCAAGTGCAAATATCCTGAGGCAGAAGTTTGTCTACCTGTTTGCAGAATGTTCTGGACTTACTGGAGTAGAGTGGACAAGGAGACAGGAGATGAGGCCCAAGAGGCCACCAGGCAGCTAGCTACATAAAGGGCCTTATAGGTAGGCTAACTCTGTAGTTTATAATCCAAACTAGGCTACTTTTGATGGAGAAAGCAATTGCTATTAAAATTACTCTGGGCAATCAGGTATAAACTGGGACTGTCCTAGTCATGCCAGACCATAACAAGGATTTAGCTTTTACTGAGTGGAACGAGAGGTCACAGGTGGGCTTTGAGCCAAGCTGAGCCATGGTCTGGCTTGAGACCTTCACTCTGGTTACTCTGTTGAGAGAGACTGAAGGGCAACAAGGGCAGAAGCAGGGAGAGGCATTGGGAGGCCATTGCAATACTATAGGGGCTTGGATCAGGGCAGTGGTGGGAGATGAGGTGAGAACTAGTCACATTCTGGACATAGTTTAAGGTAAAGCCAATAGGATTTCTGACCAATAGGCTGTGGGTATGAGAGAAAGAGAGGAGTTAAAGATGGAACCAAGAGAAGAAAGAGATTTGGAGGGCAGATCATGTTGTAGATACAGTTCCCAGGAAGCTGACTCTGAGATGAAATTTGCAGGTAGCAAGTTTGCTGACGAGGACCTGCAGGATCAACACTTGGGGGCGAAGTGAAGGAAGTGGGGTCAGCCAGAGGTAGCTGCTGGGATGCCATGTGGTCCCAACAAGGAATTTGGCCAACCCCACAAAGGAACTTTGAACCTGGGCAGCCTTCAGAGTTACCCAAACTGGTTCAAGTTAGTTGGTCAGGCCTCCTAATTGACTACCTATTGACTGGCACTGGTTGGAGGCCACCTTGGGAAGGGCATGATCTTGGGCAATGTAGTTCTTCCCAGTGGAGGACAAGCTCTGGTGCGAAGTCAGCTGTGAGCTGTCAGCCACCAATACTAAGCAGCTGGGGGAAGAGTGTGTTGGTCCAGGAGAATCTGGGTGGCAACCACAGTATGCACT
The DNA here is from genome assembly GCF_046562875.1 of Panthera onca. Taxonomy (NCBI): domain Eukaryota; kingdom Metazoa; phylum Chordata; class Mammalia; order Carnivora; family Felidae; genus Panthera; species Panthera onca. The sequence goes on along the minus strand of NC_138356.1, from coordinate 17,332,364 downwards.
ATGGATCAGGACCTAAGTTTTGAAACTGAAGTTTGATATTTAAGGGAAATGTTAAATGACTCTTGTCCCTTTTCTGATACCAGAGGACTGTACAGTCTCTCAGTTCCTTCAAGGTGGCTCTCAACCCATAATGTTCCCCCATTTTACACTGAGCCACTAGAACAGCACTGTCCCATAGAAATATAATTCTAGCCACATATGTAATTTAAAACATTAAAGTAGTCGCACTTAAACAGTTCAAAGATATAAGTGAAATTAACTTTAACAATATATGGGTTAAAAAAAATTATTTTAGGGAGAGAGTGCACAAGCAGGGCAGAGAGAGAGAGAGAGAGAGAGAATCTTAAGCAGATTCCACACTCAGCATAGAGCCCAATGCAGGGGCTCTATCCCATGACCCTGGGATCATGACCTGAGCTGAAATCAAGAGTTGGATGCTCAACTGAGCCACCCACGCACCCCAATAATATATGTTATTTAACCTCAAAGATCCAAGATATTATCTTTTTATTATATAATCAATATAATAATCCTAATGACATATATTATTTTTTTATGCTAAGTCTTCAAAATCTGGTACGTATTTTACACCTATATTACAGCACGTTTCAACTTGGACTGGTCACACTTCAAGAGCTCAATAGCCATGTGTAGCTAGTGGTCACCATATCAGACAACACAGGTTCTCGACCTGCCAAATCTCCCCTGGCTCTTGGGCTTCGCACTTGACATTCTCAGTTTCAGCATCACTTTTACTGGAAGATTCCTGAGGCAGGTCAGGGGTCTGGACTTCACTGTAGCACTACACTGAGTAGTGATGGATTGTTTCTTTGTCTGCCTGCCTCCAAAAAGCTGTGTGCCCTATTCATTGTGTTAACTCCAGTGCCCAATGCAGTGTTGGGCACAGAGTAAGTTCTCAGTATAGCCACACTCTATTTGTATATAATTTGGGAGTTGGGAGGCTAATAGGGGCCTGGATTTTTCTCTCTTTCTCCTCTTCAAGACTTCCAACAATATCAGGATTGATAGAGACATATCTAGAGCTTCCTCTGGGAATCCAGCTGAACTTGAGACAATGTACCCTGGGTGACATTAGGAGGCTTTACCTAACAGAAGTGAACTGAACAGTCCTTTGCAGAGGGCAGTATCATTTTCCTTTTGTTGCTTTCCTTTCCATTTGTTCTTTCATTTTCCATTTCTTTACAAAAGCCCCCAAATTAAAGACTGAACATGCATGAAAAGCCACAAAATGCAGAAGTGATGGTGACAATAGGTGACTCACTGCAGTGGAAAATAAAAAGGGTGAGGGGTGGGAAGACTGTTGAGACTTCCCAAACATAGTAATCTCCTGGCAGTAGAGCTTGAACTTCAAGTGATGTGGATTCCTGAAAACTCATAGCGGGTGTTGCCTGATCTCCTCCCTCTGAAATGTGTTGCTTTCCTCTTTGGTGATGATGACTTACTTGCTATGTTAAATGCTTGAGCTGTTGTGTGAGTATAGCTTTTTTTTTTTTCTTCTTCTTTAAGAGAGAATTTGGCAAGGGGTGCCTGGGTGGCTCAGTGGGGTAAGTGTCTGACTCTTGGTTTCGTCTGACTCTTGTTTTAGGCTCAGGTCATGATCTCATGGTTCATGAGTTCGAGCCCGGAGTTGGGCTCTGTGCTGGAACCTGCTTGGGATTCTGTCTTCCTCTCTCTCTGCCCTCTCCCACTCACTGTCTTTCTCTCTCTCAAAAATAATTAAAGAAAAAGAATGTGGTAAAAATGTTTATGCTAAATAATGGAAACTCCCATATCCTCAATTATTTATTTATTTATTTATTTATTTATTTATTTATTTATAAATTTTATTTATTTATTTATTTTGAAAGAGAGAAAATGAGAGTGGGAGAAAGGCAGAGAGAGGGAAAATCCCAAGCAGGCTCTGCAGTGTCAGTGCAGAGCGTGATGCGGGCTAGAACTCCAGAACCGCAAGATCATGACCTGAGCTCAAGTTGGATGCTGAACTGACAGAGCCACCCAGGCATCCCCCCTCCATATCTTAAATTAAAAACAAAACAAAACAAAACAAAACTTTTCATTGTGAATAATTTTAAGCATATGAAAAAGTGAAGAATGTATTATAAGGAACTCCCAGATTCCCATCACCAAGCTTTTACAATGATCAACTCATGGCCCATCTTTTTTTTCATCTGTATCTCTGTCCACTCCCCCCACTTATTGTATTTGGAAACCAATTCCAGATATCAATATATCTGAGGTATCATATATCTCATCTGCAAATATTTAAGCATGCTGCATCTGAAAGAGTTTTCTTTCTTTCTTTCTTTTTTTGTTTTTACTTAGAAAAACGACTTTGCCTTCCCTTGCTACCTCTGGTTTTTTGGTGAGATCAGAATTGCAAATCAAGTCTCTATGCTCAACTTTATGGTACATTCTTAGGTATTTAAGTGGCTGGCGAGTTAATGACATGAGCAACCAGAGTTGCTATTAGCTCTTGATTTATGAAGCCACATGTTCAGCTTGTATGACGGATGTCATTAACATCGGGCGTGGCGGGCTCATTCATCTGTCTCTGCCCAGCGCTCTTCAGTCATGAACCACTCAACAGATGGGGGATTTCATGGCCACAAATGGAATTGTTTATCCTCTCATTGTTCCCGTGTCAGCACTCAAACTAAATCGATTACCCACCAATAAAAAGATCAGCCTGCTGCCAATTCAGCCATGGAAGGAACCAAGCTATGTTGAAAGGATTTAGAGTTTTAGAGGGGATAAAAAAGTAATAAGCCCCATAAAAGTTAAGACCCTAGAGAAGAGTTTGAGTCTCTCATTCTAAAGCTGAAGGTTTTAAGAGATTTAAAAGGGAAGGCCTAGAAATTCAATCTTTTCTGTAACATAAAACATACTCTAGAGACCTCTAATTATAAATAGTGCATAGCTTTTATTGTGTGTTGATGGCTTTATTTCATTAAAAAAATCAAAAGCACTCAAATTGGGCTTTGAAGAAAAAGGAAATGTCAGATTCATAATGGAAAAGCTGCTAAGATGTTAATGGTGTTACTAATGGTAGGAAGATTTTCTTTTGTGTGGGTAAATAGTTGTCTGTTCTTTACAAAGTTGTCCCTCATTGGCCTAGCTAGGGGGTTCTCTGTGCATTGCTCTGTAAGAGGGGGGCTCCTAAATTCTGTGGACCCCCCCCCCCCAGGCTACCCTCCCAGTATTCTCAATGGACCAGGACTTTAAAAGACATCCTAGAATACTTTTTGCTTCTTGCCAGGTTGTTTTTATATCAGGATATAAATGGGCAAGAGATATCAGTTCTACTGCTTGTTCATTGTAGCTGAGGGTCTGGGACATGCAGTCTTTGCATTTATTTACTTGAAAAGTTCAAGACTTTGGCCAATGAAAAGTCAGATTGTCTGAGTAGGAAAAAAATCAGGCTAATTGTTTCATGTTCTCCTTTCCATTCTTTTCTGCCAAGTTATCCATGACTTACTGCTGTCATGCTAAGTGATAAGGATCTAGAGATGATTAGGACAAAGTCTTTTACCCTCTGTTAACAGATTAAAGGGGGAGATAGACAAGGAAATACATGATTGCACAAAGAATAAGATGTATTTAAGAACAACAAGAAACAGTGATAAGTAGAGGCACACAGAGAATATCATGGGAATTTGGAGGAGACCCCTAGGGAGGAGGGTGATGCGGCAGTGAAGTGTCCATGTGGAGACAGGAGTCTGGGCAGGGAGGCAGGGGCAGCCTTGCCTGCTTGATATGGAGTGTGTGCCCTCTCTTGAAGGACATGAGAAGCCACTGAAGGATTTTAATTCAAGGAAAGACATGGTCAGACAATTTGTGTTTTATAAAAACTACCCTGGGGGTAGTGTGGGAAATGGATTGCAGGGGGTTAAGAAATGGAGGCAGGGAAACCATTAAGAAGGTGATTGCTGTAATCCAAGTGAAAGGTGGTAGGCCTGAGCCAAGGGGGTTGTGTATGTGTTTGGGGTGAAGAGGAAGGTATAATAAGTTGGTTGTAATAGGAAAGTTGTTGAAATGACAACACTGAAAAATATGTAAAGTGCTTAGAGTAGAACTTGTACAACCTACACTCAGTTAATGTTAACTCCTATTTCTTTTTCCTCTTTGGGAATGAGTATTTCCTAGTGGTCATAGCATAGCCCAGAGTAAGAACAGGGAGAGGGGTAGGAGGAGAGGGAAAATTAGGGAATGGGAAGGAAGAAAGGACACTGTAGTGAGAATACAGTTCTCCGCAGTGTCTCCTAGAGTCTCTGCCCTGCAGGAAACCTTACCTGTGGATGAGTCTCTATGAAGAAGGAGAGGTGAACTTGGTGTTGGAGATCTTGTGAGATGGTGGGAGTTTTGGAAACCCTGTGGTCAAAGTTACTTGGAAAGGAAAGCCTACCATGGGCTCAGCCGTTCCTTAGCCGTTGTGGCTGAGCCCTTCTATTCCATGAAGCTGTGTGCGAAGGATTTACTTTTCTTTCTGGATGACCAGCTCCTGCCATCTTTTTTTTGTTGTTGTTGTTGTTGTTCTGATATTCCATAATATTGCTGTCCCTTTCTTTATATTTGATAGTTTTTAGTCACTGTTACCCAGCACAATTGTGCAAACTGACCAGGCTGGCTGAGGTAGGTATATGATTGGGCTTAAGGAACTCTTTCTACTTCTGGAAAGTAGAAAGTACTTTCTACTAGAAACTTCTATATAAGATATGTCAAACAGTGTTAGATTTGTCCAAGAAACCAGGAATATGGCTTCCTTCCTCCTTCCCTCACTCCTATCTACTTCCTTCTTTCTTTCCTTCCTTTCTTTCATTTAGCCATCCAATCAATAAATATTATTGAGCTGCTCTAACACTTGTGAGATATTTTACTAACTGGGGCTGTGGCTTGCTTCTTCAGGAACCAAGCTACAAATATGCTGATCTGTTTCTCCTGCTGGATTATTAGCTCCTTCAGGGGCAGGGGACTCTCTCCTATCCATCTTTGTATCCCCAGAACCTGGCACAGGATTTGGCACTGAGTGGTTGTTAAGAACAAGATCTGTGTTGGGGCACCTGGGTGGCTTAGTCGGTTGAGTGTCCGACTTCAACTCAGGTCATGGTCTTGTGGTCCATGAGTTTGAGCCCTGTGTCAGGCTCTGTGCTGACTGCTCAGAGCCTGGAGCCTGCTTTGGATTCTGTGTCTTCTTCTCTCTCTGCCCCTTTCCCGTTTATGCTCTGTCTCTCTCTCTTTTTTCAAAAATAAAGAAACATTAAAAAATTTTTTTTAAGAACAAGATCTGTGTCTATGTTCAAATTACTTGCTACCATTTGCTAGCGGTATGTCCTTGGTCAATTATACAGCTCTCTGAGGCTTGATATTATCATCTGTAAAATGGGGATAATAGTAATATCTACCTCATCAGGCTGTTTTGAGCAATTAAATGACATAACACACCTAAAGCACTTACAGTGCCTGGCACATAAGGGTTCAACCATGTTGTCAATATTAGGTTTCTAGTCAATATTATTGAACTAGTTCCCTAGCACTTAGTGTAAATCTGCTAATTTGCATGTAAGTTGGGGCAAGACAATTTACCCCTTGGAGTCCCTATTTTTTTTTTTAAGTTTATTCATTTATTTGGTGGGTGTGGGAGGGAGAGAAAGAGAGGAAGAGAGAGAATCCCAAGCAGACTCTACACTGCCAGTGTGGAGCCCAACGAGAGAAGGGACTCCAACTCACAAACCGTGAGATCATGACCAGAGCCGAAATCAAGAGTTGGTTGCCTAACCAACCAAACCACCCAGGTGCCCCTGCAGTCTCTTTATTTTTTATTTTTTTAATTTCATTTTTTTATTTTTTAAAATTTACATCCAAATTAGTTAGCATATAGTGCAACAATGACTTCAGGAGTAGATTCCTTAGTGCCCCTTACCCATTTAGCCCATCCCCCCTCCCACAACCCCTCCTGTAACCCTCAGTTTGTTCTCCATATTTATGAGTGGCTTCTGTTTTGTCCCCCCTCCCTGTTTTTATATTATTTTTGTTTCCCTTCCCTTACGTTCATCTGTTTTGTCTCTTAAAGTCCTCATATGAGTGAAGTCATGTGATTTTTGTCTTTCTCTGACTGGCTAATTTCACTTAGCATAATACCCTCCAGTTCCATCCACGTAGTTGCAAATGGCAAGATTTCCTTCTTTTTGATTGCCGAGTAATACACCATATCTTCTTTATCCATTCATCCATCAATGGACATCTGAACTCTTTCCATACTTTGGCTATTGTTTATAGTGCTGCTATAATCATGGGGGTGCATGTGTCCCTTTGAAACAACACACCTGTATCCCGTGGATAAATGTTTAGTAGTGCAATTGCTGGGTCATAGGGTAGTTCTATTTTTAGTTTTTTGAGGAACCTCCATACTGTTTTCCAGAGTGGCTGTACCAGCTTGCATTCCCACCAACAATGCAAAAGAGATCCTCTTTCTCCACATCCTCGTCAACATCTGTTGTTGCCTGAGTTGTTAATGTTAGCCATTCTGACAGGTGTAAGGTGGTATCTCATTGTGGTTTTGATTTGTATTTCCCTGATGATGAGTGATGTTGAGCATTTTTTCATGTGTCAATTGGCCAACTGGATGTCGTCTTTGGAGAAGTGTCTATTCATGTCTTTTGCCCATCTCTTCACTGGATTATTTGTTTTTTGGGTGTTGAATTTGATAAGCTCTTTATAGATTTTGGATACTAACCCTTTATCTGATATGTCATTTGCAAATATCTTCTCCCATTTTGTCGGTTGCCTTTTAGTTTTGCTGATCCCTGGAGTCTCTTTAAAAGAAATCTTTAAAAGGTTTCTTTGAAAATGGAAATTATAATACCTGCATGGGTACCTTAACAGGATTATAATGAATAGAGAAGATTGCTTTTTCTATTAATTACAAAAATAACCAGCTCCAATAAATTATCTAAGCATAAACATCAGAGAATAATAAAAGCTACTATGTTATTATATTATTTTTAAAAGATGACGGATTCTTTCAGTTTGTAAAGAGCACCTACAAAACTCTACAGCTAACCTTACAGTAATGTGAAAGTCTGGATGCTTTTCCCCTGGGATCAGGAACAAGGCAAGGATATCTGCTGTCACTCCTCTCACTGCTCTCACTCTTACTCAACATAGAACTGGAAGTTCTAGCCAGTGCAATCAAGCAAGAAAAGCATAAAAAAGACATACTTATTAACAATGAAGAAATAAAACTGTCCCTATTTGCAGATGACATGATTGCCTATGTAGAAAATCTCAAGGAATCTACAAAAAAAACAACAAATAAAACCCCCAAACTTCTAGAATTAATTAGTGAGTTCAGCAGTGTTGCAGAATATAATATAAATGTGCAAAAATCAATCACAGATATATATACCAATGATGAACATGTGGAAACAGAAATTTTAAAACACACCATTTATAATTGATGTAAAGGAAATGAAATACTTAGGTATAAAAGTAACAAAACATGCCTAGGGACTATGTCTTAAAAATTACAAATGCTGATGAAATGAAATGCTGATCTAAATAAGTGGAGTAACACATTGTGTTTGTGGATTGAAAGAATATACTAAAGATGTCAGGTCTCCCTGAATTATCAATAGGTTTCACACAATTCCTATTAAAGGCACAGTAGGATTTTTTGTTGGGATAGGCAAGCTTACTGTAAAATTTATATTGAAAGGTACATGACATACAATAGCTATAGCAATTCTGAGAAGGAAGGATAAAATAGGAATCATCTTAACCAATACTAAGGTCTATTCTATAGCTATAGTGATCAAAACTATGGCATTGGTGAAGAGATAGACATATAGAACAGGATAGAGAACACAGAAGTAGACCCATACACATATGCCCAATTGATTTTTGATAAAGGCGGAAAAAAAAAAACAAAACCAATGGAGGAAAGATCATCTTTTCAATATATGGTGCTGGAGCAAGTGAACATGTATAAGGAATGAAAAGCAAACCCTCGGGGCGCCTGGGTGGCTCAGTCAAAGCATCCGACTTCATCTCAGGTCATGACTCATGGTTTGGTGTGTGGGTTCGAGCCCCGCATTGGGCTCTATGCTGACAGCTCAGAGCCTGAAGCCTGCTTCAGATTCTGTGTCTCCCTCTCTCTCTGCACCTCCCCCACTCGTTCTCTCTCTCTGTCTCTCTCTCTCTCTCTCTCTCGCACTCTCAAAAATAAATAAACATTAAAAAAAAAAGGAAACCTCAACCTAAGTTTCATACCTTATACAAAAATTAACTCAAAATGGATCATGGACTTAAATATAAAACCACAACTTTTAGGAAAAACTTAGGCTAAAATCATAGATCTAGATCTGTGGCTAGTCAGAGTTCTTAGACATGACACCAAAAGCATGATGCATAAAAGGAAAAAATGATACATTGGACCTAATCAAATTAAAATTTTTTGCTCTGTGAAAAAGCATCCTGTAAGAAGATGAAAAGACAAGCAATAGACTGGGAGGAAATATTTGCAAACCTTGTATTTGACCAAAGACTTGTATCTGGAATATATAAAGAATTTTCAAAACTTAACAGTAAAAACATAAACAATCCAATTAGAAAATAGGCAAATGACATGAACAGACATTTACCAAAGAGGATATACAGATGGCAAATCAGCACTTGAAAAGATGTTCAACATCATTAGCCACTGGAGAAATGCAAATGAAAACGGCAAGGAGAGCTCACGGCATGCCTACCCAAATGGCTAAAACAAAAAATAGTTGTAACAGCAAATGCTGGTAGGATGTGGGGAAACTCACACGTTTCTGGTGGGAATGTAAAATGGTGCAGCCCCCTGAAACAGTTTGGCAGTTTCTTATGTAACTAAACAAGTGGTTACCATATGGCCCTCTTAGACATTTAACCCAGAGAAATGAAAACTTGTGTTCATCCAGAAACCTGTGCACAATTGTTCATAGCAGCTTTATTTGTAATAGCCCCAAGTTGGAATCAATCAAAATGTCCTTCAGTGGCTGAATAGTTAACAAACTGGCACATCCACACCACGGAATACAACTTAGTAATAAAGAAGAAGGAACTATTGGTAGACACCGCAACCTGGGTGAATCTCCAGAGAATTATGCTTAGTGGGAAAAAAGCCAACCTCAAAAGGTTTCATGACTCAAACGTACAAAATTATGGAAATAGGAAATAGATCAGTAGTTGCCAGGGATTGGAGAGGGAGAGAAGTGGCTATGGCTCCAAAAGGGAAGCACAGGGCATCCTTGTGATGGAACTGTTCCAGATGTGGCCTGTAATGGTAGTCACGTGAATCTGCACATAACACTTGATAGAACTAAGCACATACACAAACGAGTTCATGTAAAATTGGTGACATTGAGTAAGGTGCAAGGAGTGTATCAATGTCAATTTCCTGGTTGTGATATTATACTACAATTGTGCAAGGTGTTACCATTGGGAGAAACTGGGTGACAGTATATGGGATCTTACTTCTTTCAGTTGCATGTGAATCTACAATTATTTCCAAATAAGAATTTTAAAAAAGGTACAGAGAAAGATGAAAAATATTAGATTATTTATAATTATCTTTTTTTATTCTATAATTGTTATCAGTAACCACTTAATCTAACTTCTTGTCCAAGTGACCGATCTGTAATACAGATCTGTCTGTGGCATACCAGCCAGGCCCTGATGGTCTTCTACCACCTTTCTGAATACATTCCAAGTTCCAACAAGGCACCAGACTTGAGCCATGTTTACTTCTTCAGCCTCAGCTTACCACCTCTTGCCTTGCATGTGACACTCCAGCAATACTGAATTGTTGAAAATTTTCTGCACACCCTATTTTTACTCTGTGCTGTCTGTCATTCCTGCTGTTTATGTTACTTGGAATGTCTCTGTGACTTCCTACTTCTCATCTAATTCTGACTTTCCTTCAAGGTTCAACACAGGAGTCACCTCCTTCATGAAGCCTTTGTGAACTGTGTGTGTGTGTGTGTGTGTGTGTGTGTGTGTGTGTGTGTGTGTGTAATTATAACCTTAACTCCCTGTAGTTTGAATCAGTCTTGGCTTAGTGTTGCATTTAGCAAAAGTATCACAGCAAAAGTCTGACATGCAGAAATAATTTTAAAACAATCTATATCATTACTGCCATCTCCCAAGAAACTCCAAAAGGGGTTCCATTCATAACACAGAGCCAAACTTTAAAAACAAACCACTCTCCTTCCCCTCTTTACCTTCCAGGGCCTTGCTTGTTAGCTGCCCATAATCTCTCCCTCTCTGCTCACCTCCCCCAAGACTCTCTACACTCAGCTTGCCACATCAAGGTTTTCCTTCTCTTTCCTGCCTCTTGACTAATTACTTTCTTTTCTGCCACTGGCTCTTAGCCCTTTCTCATGTAAATCCTTCAAGACTGTCATTTGCCAGCAAACCCTAGGTTACTAGGGTTACCATAACAAAATCTGCAGACTGGGTGGCTTAAACAACAGAATCTTATTTCCTCACAGTTCTGGAGGCCGGGAGTGCGAGATCAGGTGTCAGTAGGTCTGGTTTCTCCTGAAGCCTCTCTTCTTGGCCCACCTTTTCACTGTGTCCTCACATGGTCTTCTGTGTGCACGCATCTCTGCTGTTTCTTTTGTGTCCAAATTTCCTATTCTTATAAGGACCCAGTCAGATTGGATTAAGGGCCACACACATGATCCCTTTTAACCTTATACCTTTTTATGGGCCCTACCTTCAAATACAGTCTCATGCTGAGGGAATTAGGGCTTTAACATACGAATTCTGGGGAGACAATTAGTCAAGGGAGGCTGAGAATCCAAGCTAGCAAAGATAATATCCCTCCTGTTTGTCATAGGGAGCAATCGATGAAAATTTGAGAGCCTCTCCATCTCTCTCCCTCCATAAAGTTAGGGAATATCTTTTTGTACTCAATTTTAAGTAAAAAAAATGAAATCTATAGATTTTGGTGTTTCAGGAGCATGACAGCCCTCCTGGCCAGTGCTCATTTCTGGCGAGCTCATCCGAAACCTTTTATCAAGTGTGTGAAAATTAATAAAAGGATATCTTGTTTAGAGTAGAGTTGGATGCCAGCAGGGGGTGCTCTTAGGCCCCACCACTTGTCAATTGCAGACCCAACAGGAAGAGCCAGATCTTGCAGTGGACACAGCTGTCCCAGCTGGAGGAAGAGATGCCCAGCCAACAAGAGACAGTCACAACTCAGCCAATGAAAAGCCACTATACCTTAAACTACCAGTTTACTCCAATGGGCTTTTTGTTTATAATCGCCCTCCCAACTTCCCTCTTCTCCTTTGTTCTGCCTACTTGCTTCTGTTTTTGCAGTAGTATGCTTGTCCTTGATCGTGATTCCCTGCTATTCCCAAATAAAACCATCTTTTGCTGGTAAAATAACTGGTTGTTATGGTTAATGGGGGCATGTGGTAATTAATTAATGTTCAATGTCAGCAAGAAGAGCCAGAACAGGGAGCCCTGTGGTGCCTCTCAGTGAGCAGCAGGACCACTGGGTTGTCTTTTTTCTAACTGGATGTGAGTAGTCGTTCTTTTCTCCACTTTGACACTTTTGCCCTTGAAGCACATTTTGATTCTAATTTGTATCCAAGGAGCTACTGTACCAATAATTACATGCACTACTATGTATGTATTCACTCTTTCAACATTCCTTTCCTGTTAAAATGGAAACTTTTAACAACATAACTTTTTTTTAAGTTTATTTATTTATTTTGACACATAAAGGGAATGAGAGAGAAAAAGAGAATCCCAAGCAGGCTCCACACTATTAACACAGAGTCAGATGCAGGGCTCAAACTCACGAACTGTGAATTCATGACCTGAGCTGAAATCCAGTTGGACACTTAACTGAGCCACCTAGGTGCCCCCAACATAACTTTTAAAATAATAATATAACAAGGAGGATCTTTCCCTTTCTTTCTTTCTTTCTTTCTTTCTTTCTTTCTTTTCTTTTCTTTCTTTCGAAGGCACAAGTGAATAAGGAGCAGAGAGAGGGAGAGGAAGAGAGAGAGAAGCAGGGCTCCCCTGATGTGGGACTCGAGCTCATGAACTGTAAGATCATGACCTGAACTGAAGTCAGATGCTTAACGACTGAGCCACCCAGGTGCGTTATTTTCTTTTTTAAACAGAGATAAGACAGAAGTTTTATCAGTCTGGTAACCTTGTAGCTGGGAGTTTTACATTCTTTAAAATAATTACACTGAAATGAAACTCAGTGTTCTGGTACTTTTTAATGGTCTCATCATGGTTGAAGCAAATACCATCAAGTCTAGAGTCATAAGCAAGCGTCTCCTTTCTGCTCAGGCTTTGATGGGTACATCCCGAAAGGTCTCAGCCTTGAAAATAAAGTGGAAACGAGAGGCAGAAGCTGTGTGGCGAGCCAGTCATGGTGGGGAGGAGATAGGACAGTGCTCAGGCATGGGTTCCCAGTCTGGTGAAGTCCTGAGGTAAGTTTCTGGGCGTTGTCCTGACTCTCCTCGGGGTTTCATGGTCTTGCCACACACTGGGTAGAACTAATTCCAGCTGAAATCTGAGCCCGCTAAATTTGAAATGTGAGAAAATTGCAATCCTCTCAAAGTGTGGTTCCTGGAGCAACAGCATTACCTGGGAACTAGTTAGAGATGCAGATTCTCACTCCCCACCCAGACCTATTGAAACAGAGACTCTGGGGACCCAGCCCAGCAACACATGTTTTACTAAGGCTTCCAGAAGCTTCTGATGTGTGCTGAAGGTTGAGACCACCACTGCTCTGTTTCTGTCACCACCTATGCCAAGAGGCTGCCAAACAGGCCCAAGTGCAGTTTAACTTTCCTTTACCAAATCAACTCAACCACAGACCCCTGGTTCCAACCCAGGTTGGCAGGATTTGAATTTCTGGGGAGATAGGAGGAAAAGACTGACCTAAAACTAGCGTCCCAGGTAATTCTTGTTCTGAGGGAAGTTTGTAAGCCCTTAGTACCCAACTGACATCGCTGCAGTGATCTGATAGTCAGCTGCTGGGGTAAAAGTCTTCCTGCAAGCTTAGCATTCAGGAAAGGGAAGAGAACTAACATTTACGAGCCAGGACAATGGGACTATGGGCTAGCCACTGTTCTAGACATGTAGCATATATTACTTCCTATTGCTGTTTATAACAACCCTATGAGGTAAAGTTTGTGCTCAGACAATCTAAGTGTTTACCCAAGGTTACTCAGTAACAAGCAGGGCTGGGATTCACCCCCAAGGTGGTTTTATTACCTCTAATGCCCTTCTGTGTGGCCACCAGCATGGGCAGCTCAACTTCTCTCTGACATGTCAAAGGCTTGCAGAATCTTCTTTTTCTTTTCCTTTTCCTTCTTCCCCTTTTAATAAAATAGAATCCTTTATTTCACAAGTACTTATGGGGTCCCTACTGTGTTCAAAGCACTGTGTTGTACACAAGTGTATACAGTATTTAAATACAATTTAAGAAGCTCTTAGACAACAGAAGGCACTTGGAAGGCAGTGAACTTGGTGGCTGGGAATGGAGGGTCAGGATGACCTTGGGATCAAGTGATAGTCTTACCCTTTACTAGCTGTGTGAAGTTGGCAGGTGGCGTGTGTGTGTGTGTGTGTGTGTGTGTGTGTGTGTGTGTGTGTGTGTGTTTATATAACTTAAGTCTTAGTTTCCTCATTTGTGCAAAAAGAACATAGCAGTGCCTCTCTCATAGTGGGTAAACCCTTGATAAAGGGCCTGCCACAGGTTGAGGGTGCATTAAATTGACTCAATAAATAAACTGTTAGTGTCTTTAGTTGATTATTATTGCCAGCTGTAGTAGATGCCCTAGTAAATTGGCTGCTGCATTTGATAAGAGTTGATATTGGTGTTTATAAAGTGACAATAATTTGGCTTAAAAATACTACTAAACGTCATGTTCCTATAATCATTCCTTAGCACCCCCAAATCACCCCTACCTGCAGAACCCCCATCCTCCTCTCCCCAAATCTGTGGTCTCCTTCCTCCTTTGGAAAACTGTTTTGTCAAGGTATCAAGCTATGTTTTGAGTATATAATAGTTAAAGGAGATGTGAAAAATGAAAGGAAATTAGCCTGTCCTTACTCAGGTGGCCACTCCAGCCTGGTAGTACTCTTTGGACATCTTTCCATTTATATGTTGCCTTACAAACATTCTTTTCTCATATGTAGTGCTTGGTATACCAATCACATGGGTCTCCAGTAAATGTTGCCAAAGCCACTGGGACCAATGTGCGTAATTGCAGAGATTAGAGAGGTTTTTGATGAGAGGAGCAACTTAGACCCTTGGGAGGGATCTCGGTGGAGATGGTTGTTGGTGTTGCCTCTTCCCAGTGCAGCAGTCCTTGCACTCACAGACCTGGATGGTTCTAGAACAACCTTATAGAAAAGGATATTTATATCCTCCCTTGGGTCTTTTTTCTTGGCCAGGAAAACTGGGAACCATGAATGTACTAACACAAACCTGTAGGTTTCGGGGCCCATGGAGGGTTCTAGAAGGAAAAAAAATGTGAGTAGCAAAAGCAGACTTGGTGATCTACAGTTTCACTTAAAAAGCAATAATGTAACACTAAAGTAAGTTTCATAATTTTATTTTGGAATTTAAATCTGTATCTGTTCATGTGAACTGTTTAAGATATACTGACATGAAAGAAAAAAAAAACCACAGGTGACTCTTGCAGGCCTGCACAAATAGCCCAGTACTGGTCGCGCATGTGAGCTCTGTTTCATTTCTTTCTGGTTTGCACTACTACTTGTTTTGAAGAGAAGATTGAAGGAGAGGGGAAACAAAGTTAAGACAACAGCGGAGTATAAATAATTTGACGGTGTGAATCAAAAGCCATAAAAATGCCCATATTCTAATTTTTTTTAATGTCTATTTATTTTTAAGAGAGAGAGAGAGACAGAGTGCTAGCAGGGGAGGGGCAGAGAGAGAGAGAGAGAGAGAGAGAGAGAGAAAGAGAGAGAGAAGCAGGCTCCAGGCTCCAAGTCAGTCAGCCCAGAGCCTGATGCGGGGCTTGAACTCACGGACCGTGAGATCATGACCTGAGTCAAAGTCATATGCCCAACCGACTGAGCCACCCAGGAGCCCCAAAATGCCCATTTTCTAATATAAAAAGCCAGCTTGGGGATTAACTAACCTAAGAAGTTAATTTAGAATATGAAAAAAGCCAAATATACATTATTCATTGCTATGTCATTGGTAGGAGTAAAAATTTGGAAGCAATCTTGATGCCCTATAATAAGGATAAATTATTAAATTTCTATTCAACAAAACATTGTGTACTTTTAAAAATAGTGATTGTGAAGATTATGTGGCAACATAGAAAATACTTAAAATGTCATCTCTCAAGGGAAAAGAGCTGAAAATTATACTACCCAAATGAAAAAGATGGAAAGGAAATACATCAAATGATAACAGCTGTGTTTGGGTAATGGCATGATGGTAGTTTTTTCTTTTGCGCTCATGATTATTTTAATCAGTTTTCCAATTTTATAAATTGGAAAACCAATTAAAAATACCCAAATTAAAAAGCCAATATTTAAAGCCAGAAAGAATGAAATGTGGTTACTTTAATGTTGACTGTTCCGCACAGAGCTTCATGAGGGATTTCACAGGGGACAAAATTGCAAACAGTTATTGCGATTTGTGGGGGGGTATGCATTTATTCCGAGTTGTTACGGTGGTTGGAAAGACAGTGGAATAATAGCAAGAGAAACTAGACCCTCCCACCCCCAGCTGCCAGTAATTCAATCTAGGGCTTCAAGAACCAATTTCTGCCCGTTCAAAATGCGGCTCATCCCTGGAGACTACCTCCTGCAGGCCATTGTGATAGTGATGGCGGGGATGTGGGCTGGCCTCTGCAACAGCTCCCAGAGGGTCAGGCGTTTGATGGAGGGCCTGGGCAGCTGTCTGGGCTTGGGGTTGCTGGTCATCAGAGACAAGGCAGCCTGTGCAATGTTGACCTGGAGGTGAACAGTCCTCTTTCTTATACCCACTCCCTGGAGGCAACAGTCCCTCATTAGGGTACAGTTTCTAATCCAAACAGCCATTAATCTTTCTCAGGGTTAAAAGGCCAGAAAAGCAAGTTTTGCTCTCTGTTTTGGTACTGTACTTGTCTGTCTTTTGCAAGAGCAGACTTACTTCACTGACCACTGGAAAACACCCCACAGCTGTGTCCACAGCTATGCAAAAGTGCTGAGCCCAGCATGGAGTCGGTGCACAGAGAGGGGATACAAGTGCAAACCAAATAGTCTGTTTATTGTGACCCTTGACAAAAAGGATAAACATGACGTACTTGAAACAAATTAGTATTCTGTAGCATAGGGAAGTGCAAGGATTTTAAGTGAAAATTCCACCATATATGATAGTTGACTGAAAGTGATATTATACAAACTTTTGAATAATATTCTTTTAATTTTTCTTGCCTTAGCAAGTAAATGAATCCAAATAAATAGAGCTATAACCCCTAACAACTTTTGGTCTTTTAAAGGTAATCAATAACAAAATAGGATTTGAATTAGAAAGATGCACTTAATTGTTGTCTCAGAAACATTAGAGTGTTTGGTTTACAGAAATGGGCTGACTTTCTTATCTCAGGCTCTTTTAATAGCCAGTAACTCAAGAAACACATCTTTTCCATATTCTCAAAGTGTAAGGACCAGCACGATGGGTATAAAGATAAAAAACATGAAGCCTTCCTCAATCTGTTTCTTCATGCTTGACCTTTAAATCCTTCCTCTACAGAGTGATCATCACTGTGAATACCAAACACTTCTGGTGAGTCACATTTAGACATCTGGCTACTGATAGTAAAGGCAGAGAACGTTTAAGAGATAGAGAATTCATTTTTATGTCTCACACTATTTTACATTAAATTTCCCAAACTCAAAATTTCACATTAAGGATTAGGTAATACATAAAATCTAGTCGTAGCATATTCAAGCTGGAAGAGGCCTAGGTTGAATAAAGTAAAACTCAAGACAGACCAAGGGACTGGAGTGGAACCTAGGGCCTTTGACCCCTAGCCTAATGCTGTTCTAATGATACCACATCACTTTGTAGAATGTAAGAGTTCTAGAACTTACCTGGACTTTTTTTTGGGGGGGGGTTGGGTTGGTGGGGAGACACATATATGTTTTTTCTCTGCCAAATGTATTTTGAGACATTAACAACTTTTACTAAACTTTCCTGAAGGATTTCAGATTGGCAGAGAATTTAGCTGTATTCTGCCTCGTTCACACAGCTTCTGCTTTCAGAATCCATGATACTCTTGAAATGGAGGGAATTTTAGCTAGATGTGGTCTGCAAGGTATAACTGAAATTCTGTTGGCACTGTCCTATGCTTGCCTTTAGAGCACTTGATATAAATTTGAATGTCCTATAGGAATTAAAACTATATCTTAATGATACCGTTTCTAAGTCAAAAATATATGCACACATATAATATATATAATAAAAAACATCTACCAAATTTTTAACAGTGGCTATCTTTTGGATGGTTCAATATTAACAAATATTTTCTTTTGTGTTTACCAGTTTTGGGTACCAAATGTATTTTATGTTTATAATTAGAGAAAACTCTAGAAACATTATTTCAATGTTATTTAAAAGATCTCAAGGACATAAAGACTTTTATACAGATAAAGTGGGCCTGGTCAGGCTGAATGGCACAGTAATGCACTTCTTTTCCATTTTTAAAAATCCTGATGTAATTATATATAGCATTACTTATTTGATTAAAACTTTAATTCAGCTTAAAACACAAATAAATCCACAAGGGCACTGAGATCCAGACTGCCAAAGACTTGAGCAGGCAAAAAACATCAGTGTGGTTACCTTTGTGAGGCGAAATGAGCCGTAGAAGTTTCTGTAGGCTGGGATTGACAGAGAGGCAAATGATCATGCTACTTAGATTCTACTGGCAAGGCTGAAGTCTATTAACTACAACACTGCTTGCTTTTGAATTAATTTATTCTGAGCACCAAAAACATTTTTCCAAAGAGGGAATTACCATGTAGGGTGTTAGTGTTTTTCTCCAAAGAACAATTTGTTTATTTACCACAGGATCAGTCTCTCATATTTTACCTCTTTGGATCTGCTTTAATCTTTAAGTATTAGTTACTAGTATTTTCATAAATTAAGATGAATCTGACCTAAAACAATAAAATGATATTTCTCTCTTTTCTCTGGTCCTTTTAAAATGAGAAAATATGTGCTTATAACAAATCCAAACAATACAGATGTTTATAAAATAAAAAGGGGAAGTATAAAATATAAGGTGAATATTTTCTCTTAATTTTCTGTACCCCAAATTCTATTTCTCTAGTGGTAACTTTTGTTATTTTGATATGTATCATTCTTCTTCCTATATATAGACAAATACTTATGTATAATTAAAAAGTAAAAATCAGACCATGCAAATATTTAATTGTTCTGCTTTTTTCCAACTTAGCAGTATATCATGGGCATATTTCCAATATGTTTATCTCATTCTTATTGATAGCACTATAATATTCCATTACTTAATATACTCTGATTTATTTATCTGTATACTATTAATGAATATTTAGGTTCTTTCGGATTTTTTATTAGAGTGCTGCCAGAAACATCCTTGCCATCTTCCTTAACACACTTGTGCTCATATTTCTATAGGCTCAATTTCTAGACTAGGGATTACTGGGCACGGGATATGTGCATTTATGTTTTTGATAGATACTGAGCTTTTGCCCATTTTATAAATAGAGCAGTTGAAATCTGTGTGGTTTGGGGCAGGAACATGAATGCTGATGTCTAGCCCAAGGTCCAACATAGTGGGCATTCTTCCACTGTTTACAGAAGTAGTTTGACTTTGAGCATTAGGGAATCTTCTGCAGGAGAAACTTATTATCACATTCAGATTGGTAACAGGTATGTCATGTGTGGAAATAAAAAGACAAAGTTCTGGCTAGCTTGGCTTCTGTTGTCAGGACTGTGATGGCCAGTGGTAATTCTTTCAGTGAGAATGAAAATTAATACAGTTTCATTGAAGCTTCAAACAGAGCAGACAGGTCCTCTTCTGACTGAGGGCGTGGTGCAAGCTTGGTGACCCTTTCCTGAAACAGTAAACAAAAGCAGTTACCCAGGGCTTTGAAAAGACAGTTTGTAAAAGGTACTAGGTTATGTAAATTAACTTGGCCATAAGAAACAATGACTTGATAATAGTTATATCTTTGAAATCATATTTTGGGGCACCTGGGTGGCTTAGTCAGTGAAGCATCTGACTCTTGGTTTTGGCTCAGATCGTGATCTCACGGTTTCATGGTTCAAGCCCTGCATCAGGCTCCACACTGACAGTGTGGAGTCTGCTTGGGATTCTCTCTCAATCTCAATCTCTCTCTCTCTCTCTCTCTCTCTCTCTCTCTCTCTCTCTCTTTCTCTCCCCCCTCCCTCCCTCCCTCTCTCTCTCCCCCTCCCTCCCTCCCTCTCTCTCTCCCCCCTCTTTCTCTCTCTCCCCCTCTCCCACTCACGCTGTCTCTGTTTCTCTCATAAATAAACTTAAAAAAAATCCTATTTCTTGTTTGCCCTATTCTAGCTGATCCCCAAGTCAGAAGTTTATCAAATGACACCTCTCCCACAAAGCCTTCAAAAGCCATTATGCTTACGTTCTGGCAATAGCCTGCCCAAAGTATAGAACCAAATCAAGCTCGGGTAGAACACCGCCTATAATGACCAAACTGCATTGGTCAGCAGCCTATGCCAGGTAGGTCTTTCTGGGCAAAGAGCACTGTCCCAGAAACAGCATGTGCTGCCAAGGAAAATAGAACTGGGTTGTCCTTGACTTCAAAGACTGTATACTTTGCAACTTGGACTTAAGGTATATTTATTTATTTTTTATTTTTTTTAAATTTTTTTTAACGTTTATTTATTTTTGAGACAGAGAGAGACAGAGCATGAACAGGGGAGGGGCAGAGAGAGAGGGAGACACAGAGTCTGAAACAGGCTCCAGGCTCTGAGCTGTCAGCACAGAGCCCGACACGGGGCTCGAACTCACGGACCGCGAGATCGTGACCTGAGCCGAA
Source organism: Panthera onca (assembly GCF_046562875.1). Classification (NCBI taxonomy): domain Eukaryota; kingdom Metazoa; phylum Chordata; class Mammalia; order Carnivora; family Felidae; genus Panthera; species Panthera onca. Next base: position 17,312,255 of record NC_138356.1, on the reverse strand, counting down.
GTCAGCTGCTTAGCCGACTGAGCCACCCAGGTGCCCCGGACTTAAAGTATATTTAAAAAAGATTTCATTAGGACTTAACTCTCAGGCTACAGGCAACAAGTGACTCCTTTTTTTTTTTTTTTAATGTTTATTTATTTTTGAGACAGAGAGACAGAGCATAAGCAGGGGAGGGTCAGAGAGAGAGGGAGACACAGAATCGGAAGCAGGCTCCAGGCTCCGAGCCATCAGCCCAGAGTCCGACGTGTGGCTCGAACTCACAGACCGCGAGATCGTGACCTGAGCCGAAGTCGGACGCTCAACCACCCAGGTGCCCCAAGTGACTCCTTTTTAATATTAACTAAGGTTTTCTGCCTTCCCACATGAATTCATCGACTTGCTTAATTTCTCCAATGTTATTGAATGGAGTTAGCAAAGACAGCCAACACATCCTATTGCTGTATATACCCCCATCAGTGTCTTCTTAATCCCAATGGGACAAAGGATTAAAAGATACTATAATGACCACACTGTGTCCAAATTTCTGGGCCTAAATGAAATTAAGGTATAGGGATTGCGTGTCCAACTCCTGGTTTTGGCTCAGGTCATGATTCCAGGGTCATGGGATCAAACCCCATGCCAGGCTCTGCATTGAGGGTGGAGCCTGTTTGAGATTCTCTCTCCCTCTCCCCCTCTCCCCTGTGCTCTCTCTCAGTCTCTCTAAAATAAAAAATTAAAAAAAAATTAAGATGTATGCTATATTTTTAGTCCCATTCTCATGGGTCTCTCAGTTTATTTTCTTTTAAGCACCTATTTGGGAGCATAGCTGGTAGATGAGGCAGCTCTACGAGGGCAGAGCTGTGTTCAGTCTTCATGCCCAGTGCCTATGAGAGTGCGTGACACACGGCACATAGGTGCCCAACAGTTATCTGATGAGTTAATGACAGTGGTGGGAGGGGGGATATTGACATTTCAAATATTCACATATTCAAGACAGAACTCTAACTCCTGACTCCCATTTTCTTCATCTCAGAAGTGATACCCAGTCACTCAGGCAAAAGCCTAGGAGTCCTCTTGATTTTCTTTCCTTTCTCTACAGGTTCACTCCATCAGCAAATTTGTCCAGTCTCCCTCCAAAGTAAATCCCAAATCTGACCACCTCTCACCTCCTGTTCCACCACAACCCAAGTCTAAGTCATCCTCACTCTCCCCTCCACAAATCTGTTTCCACTTTTGCTCTACTCTCGCCCCCTACAGGTCATTCTCCACAGAGCAGCCAGGTGATATCTCCCCCACCCCCCCCACCCCAGTATAAATTGCTCCTATCATTGCTTGCTTCATGCTCTCTGATGACTTCCCACTGCAATTACAAGACTATGCCTCCAGTGCCACCCTGTTCAGGCCCTGATGCTCACCTCAGCTCTGACTCTTCTCCCATCAGTTCATCTCACTTAGCCCCACCATCCCCTCTCAGTCCCACAAAAATGCTCATCTTCGGGGCACCTGGGTGGCTTAGTCGGTTGGGCGTCTGACTTCGGCTCAGGTCATTATCCTGCAGTCCGTGAGTTCGAGCCCCATGTCGGGCTCTGTGCTGACAGCTCAGAGCCTGGAGCCTGTTTCAGATTCTGTGTCTCCCTCTCTCTCTGACCCTCCCCCGTTCACGCTCTGTCTCTCTCTGTCTCAAAAATAAATAAATGTTAAAAAAAAAATTAAAAAAAAATGCTCATCTTCATGCTGTCTTAGGGCCTTTCCCCTCTGCCTGGAGTGCTTCTCCCAGATCTCAACGTGGCTGCCTCCACCTCTAGTCAGAAACCTTCTGTGACCACCCTCGCTGGAGTTCCCTCTACACTGTCCCATGTGAAATCACTATCTCATTGCCCAGGTTTTCCTTCATATCATTAATCATTAACTGGAATGATTTCATTTATACCTTATTTATAGATTTGATTAGATGCCCATTGTCTGTCTTCTCTCACTAGAATGTTAGTTAGGTCTATGAGGTAGGGAAGAGACTTTATTTTTCTCCTTACCATATCCTGTTCAATGCATGTAAAAACAGGACCTCAGTAAGTAAAAGGAAGGTAAGGTAAAAGGAAGAATGAAAATAAGGATGTATTAAAAAAATTAACTCAGGGGTGCCTTGGTGGCTCAGTTGGTTAGATATCTGACTCATGATTTTGACTCAGGTCATGATCTCCCAGTTTGTGAAATTGAGCTCTGCACTGGGCTCCATGCTGATAGTGTGGAGCCTGCTTGGGATTCATATACAAACTCTCTCTCAAAATAAATAAATAAACATTAAAAAAAATTAACTCAAAATAGATCTAAATGTAAAGACTTACATGTAAGATGTAATACTAAAACTCTTAGAAGAAAATAGGGGAAAATTTCATGACATTAGATTTGGCAATATTTTCTTGGCTATGACACCAAAAACACAGGCAATAAAAAAAAATAGGTAAATTGGACTACATCCAAATTTGAAACTTTTATGCATCAAAAGACACTCTCAAGAGAGTTGAAAAGACAGAATGAGAGAAATATTTGCAGATTATACATCTGATAAGGGAGTAATATCTAGAATATATAAATAATTGCTACAACTCAACAGCAGAAAACCCTAAACAACCCAACTCAAAAATAGGCAAAAGACTTGAATAGATATTTCTTCAATGAAGATATGTAAATAGCCAATAAACACATGAAATCAGTCATTAGCAAAATGCAATTCAAAACCACAATGAGTTCCCACTTCCCATCCATCAGGGTGGGAAAAAACAAATGGTATAAAAGGGTGGGTATAAAAAAATGGAAAAAACAAATCTTGGTGAAGATGTGGAGAAATTGGAACTCTTGTGTATTGCTGACTTCACTTATTGTTGGTGGGAATGCGAAATGGTACAGCCTCTATGGAAAACAGTTTAGCAGTTCCTCAAAAAGTTAAACAGAGAAGGTGTACCCTATGATCTATAATTTTTTTCCTAGGTATATAGCCAAATAGATTGAAAGCAGGGACTAAAACATATTCATACAACCAATGTTCATAGTAGCACTATTCACAATAGCTTAAAGGCAGAAACAACCCAAGTGTCCATCTGAACATGAATGGAAAAGCAATTATGTGGTATATCCATGCAATGGAATATTACTCAGCCATAAAAAGGAGTGAAATTCTGACATTAAGGATTTATGCTAAGTGAAGTCATTATACAGACCCAAAAGAACAAATATTGTAGGATTCCACTTATGAAACGAGGTACCTGCAACAGGCAAATCCGTAGAGACAGAAAGTAGAATAGAGGTCATCAGAGGTTGGGGAAGGGGAGTTACTGTTTACCATTAAGCAATAGAGCAGAGCTTCTATTTTCTGGAAATGGATAGTAGTGATGGCTGCACCATACTAAATGTACTCATTGGGACTGAATTATGCACTTAAAAATGGTTAAATTAATACATTTTATGTTAGAGATATTTTACCATGATTAAAAAAAAAAAATTAAAGAAAGGAAGGAAAGGGGTGCCTAGGTGGCTCAGTTGGTTAGGCATCGGACATTGGCTCAGGTCATGATCTCATGGTCTGTGGGTTCGAGCCCTGCATCAGGCTCTGTGCTGACTGCTCAGAGCCTGGAGCCTGCTTCTGATTCTGTGTTTCCCTCTCTCTGTGCACCTCCCTTGCTCTCTCTCTCAAAAATAAATAAACATTAAAAAAGACAAAAGGAAGGATGGAAAGGCAGATGGGAGAAGGATGGGGGACAATATGATGAATGTGGGTGAAACCAAATAAGAGTTTATACTGCAGCAGATCTTCAGAGATTCTAAAGAATTTTGAGAATCCAGAGCAAGGCAGAGACCTGTTCATGGCGACCTACATACCTGTGAGCAGCAGGGTCAAGAATGGAAATTCAGCATTTGCTATGGCCGACAATTATTGCCACAGTATTCTGTTTATAACAGGAGAGAATCTTATCTCGTGATCTCAGAGTCCCTTAAGATAATCCTGTTCATCTTTGGTGAAATAGTTCAGGATTCTCAGAATTATTTCAGGCCAAGTGATCGGGGTTTCTCCTTCACATTTCTAAAGCTCCATGATTGGTTAAATGGGGGCAAGGATGTAATGTTTGTGATATATCCCCCCATGTATCATCTATGCCATAGAAAAGCCAAACTCTCAGAATTAAGATGTGTTCAGCGCTATTATTTATAGATGCATAAAACCAAAGGACAACTGATTAACATGGGCACTGAAATAAATCCTGACTACTACTTTTAGCACATTCATAAAACAACATTTCGACTGGCCTGTCTGCCAGGGCGTGGAAGTGCTCATTTTGGTAGACAGCTCTCCTCAGAAATGAAATGTTTGGATTTGAAATGTAAATGTTTTTTTCCAGAGGTTTCAGAAACCCCACTTGGAAGATTAATTTATTCTTGCCTGCTCCCCTTGCAGCCTGGGTATGGCGGTTGGAAGCCTCTGCACACAGGGCTGCTGTTTGCTGCCATCAGTATGGGATGTGGTGTTCGGTCAAGAATACTGGCCTGGTTGTTCCTTCCAGAGAAAACTGATCCCTCCTTGCTGAACATAAAAGAAGCTTTATCAAATGTCGACTACATAAATAATCTTTCTGGCAATATTCTTTGCAGCAACCAATATATCCCTCTCACTACCTTAAATCCTGTAGATACTAATAAGTGAAGATTAGCTTGTGCATGTGTAAAATTCTGAAGTTGCCATAGCATTCCTGTAAAATGTTCACTGCTGCCAAAAATACCAAACAAAAAACCCATAGTAGTTCTTCATCTGCAAAACAGACAAGCTGATTTCTAAGATGCCTTCTAAGTTCCGTGAATCTCTCCTGTCCTCTCCATATATAGAACACATTGACTCAATTACATGGACTCCAAAATGGAACTAGTGCTACTTTATTAACATTAACTATGTATGTTTCTCCCAATCATAGAAACATGATTTAAAAAAAAAAAAAGCAGGATACGTGTTGGGGCTGCTTTATGAATACAACTTGAGGAAATCCTGACCTCCTGCTTTTTGACTTGTATTCAAAGGATTCAATTTGTCTTGCATCTTTTGTGAAACTAAGAAATTAGCTTTGTCTAATTAAGGTTTTGCTATCTGTGATTTCCCAGTATGACATGTACACTGAGGCATTTAATATGATACCTAATTAACTTGCTATTTTAGTGGATGGTCTCAAATGTTAGTTTGAATTGCTATCTGGAACAGTTTCTGAAAGTAAAAGACTGAGCACAGTAGAATTTAAACAGTAAACACTTGCCAATGTGTGCTGATGGCAAGAAGATGCATTGCCACTAGCAATCAAATGGCCAAGAATATCACACAGTTTCATCTGAAAATCATGGATACCGTCCCTGGAGGTTGACAAACACACATTCCTGAACAAACAGAATTCTTCAGAAATCACCTCCTCCCCCAGTCTTGAAGAATGGACACTATCACTGGAACCATGCTATAAGAGCCAAGCACCATGTCAAGACTGTGGTGACCACTTGGTCTCTGGTATCCCTGGACAGGCTTTCATGGCTTCTTGTCATTAGTTGACTCCTATTAGGTGTAAGGAAACTTCTCAAAAAATTACTACCATTCAGCCATTAAGCTCACCTGCCCAGAAGACTTACGAGGAGAGAGGGCTGCAGGTTTACAAACATTTGACATGTTTACTAGCCTGTGCTAGGTGCAGTAGAGGATGAAGTTGCAAAACACGTCCTTGCGCTCCTGGAACTTACAGTCTAGTAAGTTTGGATAAAATAACTGTGATGGTCATATTCTTTGGCTATTTAGTCCCTTGGACTTGTTGGTTAGAGCTAAGTGTTTCTGAGTTAGCCTAGGAGCTCAGTTACACTTTGAGATGTTTCTTTTTCTCATTCATTTGTATTTTTAGATACAACTGAGGCTACTGGATTTGAGTGTAAATGAAGGAAACTGCTGGCCCATGGGCCATGTTTGGTTTGTACAGTGGGTAATACAGGGAATGCAATACAAACATCCAGATTGCTGATACATATATACTTTTAATTGGATGCTCTATGAACACTGGGACCTGAATTTCTGCTTGGAGATAATAAATTGTAGCTGAAAAGATGCTCACCCAATGAGATGGATTATGAGCTTTCCAGTTCACGAAAGTCCCCGCCACTCCCTACTGCTTTAAATTACTTTGTTCATTGCAATTACCTACCTACCTCCTGAGGACATGTGAGTCCGTTAACCCAATCCATACAAATATCATCTTACGTGAGTGGTGAGATCTTCAACATTCTAAGCAGTTGCCAAGTGGCGAAGAAGCTAGTGTGAGGCCTTTGTTTAACCAGAGGGGTGAGGGAAAAGCACTGCTACTTGTGGTAAGCGGGAATCTGTGTAGCAACATTCAGATAAATAAGACCCAAAGTGACACAGATGTGTATACAGATGTTATGTATATAAAATGTACACTCTCCCAGATATGTTAAAAAGTGATTTTGTAATGGTATCAATTTAAAGGCCATGCCTATTTTTCACAAAATAGTAGGGATTTTAACTGTTTATAATATAAAACAATATTAGTGGCCCTTTTGGAATGGCTTCACATAGTTTTATAGAGGACTCTTAAAAGAGCAGAAATGGTAAAAAGGGAAATTCTGCTACACTTCAAGACAAATGTGGATGGTTTTGCCTTGATTTTTTATATAAGATCCTTTCAGTTACATCATAACAGCTCCAAAAAGCCACAGGTTTATGGAGGAATATATAGGTAAGGGAGGCTGGCCCCTCCCATAGGGGAAGAGAAGAGCTGTTCTCTGGTATACAGGAGACCTGGGTTTTCCTCTCCCCTAAGACCCCCCCCCCCCCCAACCAAGTGGACCATGTTTTTCCAGCAGCTTTGTGCTTCTCCGAAAGGCATGAGGACACACTGCATCTCTTACCTGGGGCAGGGTTCCTTTCACTAATGCAGGGATATCAGCCTTGGAGTAACCAATGGCAGCTAGGCCATCATCAACATCCAGATCGAATAAGAATTTCCGGAGCGTGTCTGCCAAAATAGGCCCAGCGTCTGGGATCCTGGCAGTGCGGGTGTCAGCTCCTAGAAGACACAAAGTGCTGACTGTAGAGAGAGAGGGTGTCATTCAGTCACACGATAGCTGAATACATAACCTACTGCTGGCTCCCTACCACCGAGGACAAGGGCACTGCTGTGCCTCCACATGGAGGCCAGCCCAGCATCAACCCTGCAGAACACAGATGGGCCAGGCCAGCCTGCAGGACCCCAATATCCTTTGCAGGGAAGTCGTCTGGGGTGTGCTAACCTGGCTCTCACATTTCCAATGGGCTCCTTGCCCCTAGTGTTGTGGGAAGAAGAGGAACCGAGCCAAGAGAAGAGGCATAGGGAGGAGACCAAAAAAGAAGGCTGGTGTTTGGATGAGGAGGCAGGAGCATTCGTAGGAGCAAACACAGGTTATGTAACTATCAAGGCTTGGAATTTGCTGACATCTAGAGGTATATGTGTTCAACGTCTTTTTTCCCAGCAACATCTTAGGCAAAGAAGACAAACCCTTTGCAAACACCTTGTGAGGCAAGGATATATTGAAGTGCAAAAGCTCCAACACTGACTGCCCAAAAGGAAGAAAATGACAAAAATGGACTATGTGTGGCCAGGGGAGGAAATACTTCCTCTCTATTTCTATGAAACTTTTTATTTTAAGGGCCAGGGCAGGTTACTCTAAATATTACAGGACTAGTCAGGCAGAACCAAGAACAAGACTCTGAGAAAACAGTGTTTAGTATGTAGATAATAATGATGTCGGTGAAGAGGGGAGAAGGTTGCCAAGGGTTGGAAATTTGTAAGGAAAAAATGTAGACACGATTCATAGTTAATACATGAAATCATAGAGACATCAGTCTGGACGAGCCAGGGGTTCTGCCCTCAGGCAGGGGTAGCAGTGAGAGGTCCAGACCCTTAGCACTCCAGCCACCCTCCATTCTAGCTGAACACATTTACTGCCAGGAAGTGAAGCACTCTCCAAACAGAGGTAGCATTATTTATTATCCGAAATGCCTCATGTTGAGTCTAAGTCCACTTTTTCTGTCTTGTTCACCAGGAGACTAGAATGTACAGTTTACCTCCATGCTGAAGCACACTATTAGTTTTAACCTTTTTCTTCAATGGGAGCAAGAACTGTTTTAGTAATCCGGAAAAAAGTATAAATAGACCCAGATAGAAGGCTAGCTGGGAGAGCAGCTGGATGGAAGGTAAACTTTGCCTGACAAGACCAGTCTGTATTACACAGTGGCAGCTGAAATATGGATTAGGTGGAAAGGTGACACACGATACAAAGTTTATGAGGTTTTTATGTTCCTGCGATTGCTGCCATAAAACACAGCATCAAAGCGTCTGGGTTTTCCTGTGAAGTGTTTTAGAAAAAGAGGGTGGGAAAGAGAATAAATCGGTATAAAGCTAAGAGAATCTAAGATTACACAAGGAATTAAAATAGTTGATGGCTAAGTATGGAATAACATTAAACAAAACTTCCTATGCAAGGAGGAAGAATTGGTAGGTTCTTCCACCCTGAGCTTTGTCTACCAGAAGAATTGCTTTTCACAGTAGTGTTGTTGGTTGCCTGGAATTTTATTTACCTTTAGGTTTTCTAAGACTTTCCCATTTCCCAGACGTGTAGCTGACTACTTGGGCTCCCTCCTACTTACACTGCATATTTACAAGGCATCTAGGCATCTGAGTCCCCAAAATAGCTGAAAAATAAACCCCAGTCCGAAAGGGAAAAGAAACAAGATCATTGGGAAGGTCGACGCCATATTTCCAGCAGCGCATGCTGGGAAATCAAGCCCCTGCACAGCTTCTCTAGCCTGGCTTCTCTCATTAGCATTCCCAGCACAACACCTGGAACTCTGTGAAAGCACAAACGTCAGAGTGTGAAAGAGAAGTGGAGGGAGCAGCACACGTGGAAGGAATCTGTGGTCATGCCTACCTTTTTGGAAATAACCTCTCCAACGGCTGGAGCTAGAAGAGCATAATGAAGTTTTCTTTTTAGCTTTTCCCTTCCTACCCTAAACACAAGTAGGGGAATAAAATGCTTGGAAAGTTAATCAAATACTCAAAGTCTACTTGAAAGAGTTCTCATCTTAGAAAAATACCAAAAATTTTTACTTAACACTAAAGCTATCCTGAATATAATTTTATTTCTTATAAGATTCAAAAAGCACTGCGGGTGTCTTATTATAGACATTATTTATTCGACAGAGCAGCAAAACAGATTCTTCTTTTGGGATCTTTTTATAAAGTTTCTAGTTGTTTAGATTCTTTATAATTGGGAATGTGCTGTTACGTCCAATTTAGATTCATTTTATTACCTACTAAACATAGCAAAAGCCAGTTGTAACATTAACAGTATATAAAGAGTCACTTTTCTTGGGGATGAAAACAATAGAAATATTATTACTCCAAATTTAACATAAGCAATATTTGGTTCCATTTCATTGTTAATAGAAGCAAAATTACAGAATTTTAGTGCTAGACAGACTTCAGGTAGGTTACTCACATTTTATTATTAAGCTATTTCAGAGCAACTTTCTAGGTATTATTATCCTTTCTGGATTATCTTCAGAAGCAACCCTATGATATGCTCCACATATGTGGGTCACAGATTTATGTGTCATGGTTCATACCCAATATTTCTGCCGTTTCCAGGTGCCGTTCAGGAGACATCTGTGCTGTGAAAGTGAACACTGCTGGGGAGGTGAGTACCACAGAAAGGCCATGAGGCTGAAGAGAAACAAACTGTGGTGACCAGTGAGGCAACGTTGGTTTTCAACATGCATTTTCTAGATATTAAATTACTTTACCCTATACTCCAAACAATCAAGTATTGACAAATATATTTAACAAATACATTTATGGCAACTGCGAGGAATATGAAATTAAAAAAATTTTAACATTTATTCATTTTTTGAGAGACAGAGAGAGACAGTACGAGCCAGGGAAGGACAGAGAGAGAGGGAAACAAAGAATCCAAAGCAGGCTCCAGGCTCTGAGCCTGTCAGCACAGAGCCCAGCGCAAGGCTGGAACTCACGAACAGTGAGATCATGACCTGAGCTGAAGTTGGGACGCTTAACCAACTGAGCCACCCTGGCGCTCCAGGAATATGAAATTTAATTAAAGAGTTTATGTTTTTACCACCAGTGGGTGATCCACATTATAATCTTTTGCTTTGTATGTCTTCACTAAGCCTGAAATTGGGTAGGACATTCCATGGCTAGAAAAGAAAGAAAGTCCTTATGCTGACACATCGATACCAGAAATTCAGGTTAACAAAACAAAGATACTTTTATGGGAGAGCCTTCACAGTCTGTTGACCATATAGTTATCTCACAAAGTTATACATTGTGTTTTCTTTGATACAACAATACATGATTATGCATTGGACATTTTGTGTATTCATTAACAAAACCTCTGAAATGTTCAAATTCAAATGCTCATGGAATTGTATGCCACTAAAAAGTGTTCATGCAGAAGTTGATCCCCAAACACATTGATTAACTTGATGATCTTGAAGAATTTACTTTGAAGTTTCTTTAATAAGCTTCAGGGCATGTGTTTTCTATTTTGCTCTGCACTGCCTTGGCAGCGTGTTCCTGCCCAAGCTCATGATGTGGGTGGGAGTTTTAGGAGCCAAGATGTGCTGCATTAGATATGCAAGCTTGACCTGCCAGTCATCTGTCCCATCAATAATTGATATATCCTTTCAAATGTTATATACTAACATAGTTGGATCATAAATGATTTTTGCAGTTTGAAAGGTTATCAAGAAAAGGCACCATGGTTTTCATTTGTGGGTTTTTTTAAATTTGTTTTAATGAAAAAAGAAAAAACAAAACCTCTTTATATCCTCTTGAATTCTTAGCGAACAAATAGGACAGTATTATAGTTTGCTAGATGACCCAGAATATATATATTGTGAGAAGTTAATGTATTTATAATTAAAATATTGAAAGTGAAATGCTTTATAATAGTAAAATGGTCTGTAAGTCTTTTTGTGTGGGTTATTAGACGACTTTGGGGTTATTCACCAAAAGATTTACATTTCATAGAAAGATAAAGTATTTTGGTGAACTGTATGCGTACTTATCAAAAAAGGTATCCCTTGCCTATTAGTCTTCATGAGACAGATCAGAAGCTGTTGGTTCTCTGAATTGCTGGGCACTTAGGAATGTACTTTACCTTTCTCAGGCTTCACAGTATTTGGAAAAATATTGTGTAGTGTCTTTTCCTGAAGTGAAAGAGTTCATGTATTTTCCAAAAGTAACTTTTTAATGATACCGAATGACTTTCCTCGATTTATTTTAACAGTTGTATATATTCCTTGTAAAAATTAGAATGATCCATAATCCTATTTCTTCAAGATAACCATTATAAAGTACATCTTCTGGTCTTTTTATGCATATCTTTAATTTATGATTGTATGTGCATACAGTTTTAAACATTGCTTTTGTTACTTAATATTCTTTTTAAAAAATGTGTATTTATTTATTTTGAGAGGGAGGGACAGAGAGAGAGGGAGAGAGAGAATTCCAAGTGGCCTCTGTGGGGGAGGGATCTATGTCATGAACCATGAGATCATGACCTGAGCCAAAATCAAGAGTCAGACACTTAACCTACTGAGCCATCCAGGTGTCCCTGAATTATACATTTTAAGTGGGTGAATTTTATAGTGTGTAAATTGTATTTCCATAAGGCTGTTACCAAAAAAAAAAAAATTTAGGGGCTACCTGGCTGGCTCAGTCAGTAGAGCATGTGACTCTTGATCTCAGGGTCATGAGTTTGAGCCTCACATTGGTGGTAAAATATACTTAAAAAGAAAAACTTAAAAAAAATCTATGACTCAACAAATCACATTTGAATTAACAAAACATTCCAGTACCTAAAGTTAAATTTCTTCTTTCTATGGCATATTTAGATCTTACACCTGTCCCAAATTATAAACATTTTAAAAATAAAAGCAATAGCTTAGGTGAATAAATATAGTCTCAGATTTGCTCACCACAGATGAACACCAGCATTTCCAAAGCCAATGCCAGCAAAAGCACTTGCCAAGTGCATATTAGACCTTGCTTCAAGATCATCAGGATTTCTGACAGCCCTGTGGATGATATAAATATCTACATCAACATTGGCATTTCCTACAAAGAAAGGGCAGCCTTAGGGAAAGATCTGGGGAAAAAAGAAATGCTACTCAGTAGGAAGAAAAATTAGGGAACTTATTCAAACGACATCTTGTCTTCTAAATGAAAACTGAAGGGAAACATATTTTCTCATCAATGGTTTTGGGCAAAGGCATAATAAATACTCTGTCAGGCTGCTCCTGTGATAAAAGTGCCAGGGGAAGAAAGCACTGACCCTTGGGCTGTGAGCTGCTCTAGAAAAGTGCCCTGAGACTCATTCTTCTTCTTCATTTGTCAATGACCTTGACTGCAGCTGTGAATGGACTTCAAGTAAACATATACTCAGAATGCATAGGGTTCAGACCGCTTCTCAGAGTCCCTGCTGCCTCAGGCTACCTGCAGGCTAATTACAGCCTGCCCAGCCATCTTTTTTTTTTTGTGACACTACCCCAAATAGAACCCTCTGGAGGCCTCTTAGTATCTGTGGAAACTACACATGTTATTTTAATATTTATCATTACAGAAGTGGGATGTTATTGTAGGACGAGGCTTTGCTCGCTCTAGATGTCCCCAGTGCCACTTTGGAAAAGCAAATTCTCAAAGGCCCCTTGCAGATGGAGCTCAACCGTCTCATACACACTTGCTTAGAAACCCTGCCCCAGGGAGGAAGCTGAAAATTGCCAAATGAACCCTCTGTCGCTTGCTTTTTCTGATTTTTCCTGGAGTAAGGTTTTCTGTTATATAGAGTGCTATAGTCTTTTATCTCCTTTCATTTGGAATGGTGAGGCTTCTGTGGCTCCTTTCCAAACTGGGGTTAGTTTCTTATTCCTTGAATAACAAGATGAAATAGCAGATGATGGGGCTTTAGCTTGTCCTCTGTCCATTTTACCCCCTTACCTTCCAGCATGCTCTGCCAAGCCTTCTGTCCCTGTCGCACACACTGGCTGACCATTATCTGGATCTGCATCTACCCAGTGAAATGCTGCCATGCTCTCTGATGGTCTCCTGAAATGGTTCTATGTCCCTTCCCCCTGCTGTACTACAAAATACAGTTTGAGCTCCCTGTCTAGTACAGCTTCTAACCAGGGGCCACAGGAAGCACCATGTTCACATCTAGGTCCAAACTGCTGTGTTCTTTCCCTCCGTTATGTATAAGTACAGAAGTGAGTCTGATTTTGCATAGTTCCTAATGTTTCAGGGATCAGCTTTCATCTCTAAGTATATCTTTGCTTTCTTAGGAGCCAATCATGGATACATCATTCATAAATCTTTCAAAATCTTTTAGGAAGCTTTTTATATCTCCTGGGACAGACAACTCTACACATGTATTTCTTAAACTCAGTTCATATGAGTTTGCTTAATGGGTTGACTCAGTGTACCTTTGGACAGGGCCTGCATGGGCACAGCCAAGATCTGCCTCTCTGAGTCTCATTACTGCTCTTGGTGTAACCAACTCTTAAAGGACATCTCCCTTCACCTTAGCTTTGGTTTTGAGGCTTTGATGAATAATCCTTCTATATGCATCCTTCATAAATCAGGGGCTCATATTTTGTCCCCTTGCCTTTGCCTTTTCAGACTGAAGGATCCAGGTTTCATCCATCCTCATGTGTCTCCCTCCCCGACTTTTGCATCCTTCCGGAGCTTGCTGGTCTCTGGTGCTTCTCTATGTCCACTGAACTGATCTTTTCATGAACAGACTTGCTCAGGATATTTCAGGATCTGGCATGCTACATTTTATGTGAGGGTGGAATGTGGTTTTTCTGTTCTGTTTTTTTCCTTTTTTTCTAAGATTTTATTTTTAACTAATCTCTGCACCCAATATGGGGTTCAGACTTATAACCCTGAGATCAAAAGTCACATGCTCTACTGACTGACCCAACCAGGCACCCTTTCTGTTTTGTTTCCATCTCCTCTGGGCCACATACCTCTTCAGATACTTAGCGACGATCCGTAGTGCATGGACAGCCCAAATGTCACTGACTGGGTTGCTGCCCTGGTATGCTGGCCGGGTGATGGGATTTGAAGGGCAGGGGCTCCGCATGTGGTAGGGAAGGGCAGTGTAGGACTCCAGGGCATGGCTAACAAGAAATATTGAAAACACACAGATTGAAAGTATCTTCTTCACTTTTCCCCTCCATTCAGGTTACAAACTCTCTTGTTCAGTACTGACTCCGCTACAGATGTGCTATGTAGTAGTGATAATCACAATGCATTCCACCAGACTCTGGTCTACAATGGTCATTACTTATTATAGAAGTTGACACAGTGAAGTTTACATTAATAGCACTATAGTGTTTTTTGACCAGTGTGTATTACTGGATTACGTATGACTCTTTTCTGGTGCAAATAAATCTTCATGATGTTGAATTTTTAAATATTTGAGTAATGAGGAAAAGAACTGACTCTAAAAAATGATTTCTTTTTAAAATATATTTACCATTTTATCTCTTGTATTTGATCAAATACCATATTACTCAAGGAGGGTCATAGTTACACAAGCCTCCTATTAAGAGTATGCTGCAGTGGTGAGAACACAGACCCTGGGGTCAGCTGTAAATCTTTCTCTCCACTTTCTTGGCAGGCAATATAATACAGTGAGAAAAGCAGACCATGGACTTGGGTAGTCCTGGGTGTGAATCCTAACTCCGCCACCTCCTGCTTGTGTGAATTTTATTTGAGAGATATTAACTGAATACCTATGATGTGACAGTCACTGTGCCAAGGGGCAGGGATGGAGAAGTGAGTAAGATGGTCCTGTCTTCATCAAGCTCACAGTGCAGTGAAGGAGATGGGTATGTGAAATGGAGGTGTCTCAGAAAGAATGTTTAGGCCACCCAATGGGGAAGAGTAAAGAATGGAGTGGTCAGTTGTACTTCAGGAAAGGAATGGGGAAGGTCACCAAAGGTTCCATCAAGGCAAGAATGCTCCAGTGGAATTGGAAGATAAATTCTCCAAGTAGATAAACAGCTGAGCACTGGGGACATTCCAGGGCCAAATGTGGCCTTCAGGCAGTAGAAGTGGAAAGCCACTAAAAGACCTGTCAGGTAGAGGTGTGTGTATGTGTGTGTGCATGCATGTAGATGTGTGATAGTTATATTGCATTCTGAAAACTTGCTAAGGCCAGTATGGAGAACAGATAGAAGGACTAGAGGGTGGAAGCAGGGAGACTGATGAGGAGACTACTGCAACTGTCCAAGCAAGAGCTGGACAGATCTGAACCATGGCGGAAGTAATGAGGCTCGAGAGGAGGGAGCAGACAGGAGAGAGATTCAAGCGGAATAAGTGGTAGGAAATACCAGCTGTGTGTGGGCATGAGAAAGAAGTTAAGGGACTGCTGCTAAGTTAAGGGACTTGGGAGGAGAGGCTGTGAGGGTGGGGGTGGGGGGTTTAGATAGTTATCAGATTTCATCAAATTTAAGATGTCATCCATTATAAGATACACAATTAAAAAAAATAGTACCACTGAGGAAGAAAACCATACTGTCATGCCACAGATTTTAAGATGTGTTCTGAGTTTAGGTATGTTAGAATGTGAAAAAAAAATGTGCATGTGCAAGTGGATGAAATAGGCAGCTCGGGACATGCTGAACGTGAAGTGTCTGTGCGTCTCTGTGAAGCCGCTGGAAGGAACACTGCTCAGGGATCCATCAGCACATTGCAGCTGAGGTCAAGAGAGCTTGCAGTACGGCTCTGGGAAGTTACTAAACATCTCAAAGCCAGGTTTCTTTTTCGTATGGCACAGAGCTATGGTGAAGTGGTGGTGTGTAAAGTGCTGACACGGTGAGCACAGTCCAGCTTGGGAAACATTAGCTCCCTTTCCTGCCCTCTTCCACAGTGTGGCAGACCTGGGCATTTCCTGCTTCGTGTAGCCCTAGAGGCAGGCGTCGTGGGTCTGAGATGCTGCATGCCAGCTCCAACTGCTCCTTTCACTCTGTCCCTGTGGCTGCAGCTGTGGCTGGAATGGTCAGTCCTGAACAGCAGCTTTGTGGCGCACCCAGGAGCTCACCTAGTCACCAACCTTTATAGGTTCCATGTTTTCAACTAGGGAAGGGAATAATGAGAACCAAAGCTGGGATGGTTGTGGAACACTAACCAATGAATGCTTAGCAAGTGCTTTTGGCAAGAAAGCACTGTCCATACTGTCCATACTGTCCATACAGTCCCCAGGAACTGGAGAAGCCCCTCCAGATGGCACTAGTACCTACCAAAGCACATCGAAGCCACTGTTGGCGACCACCCGGTCAGGCATGTGCAGAGTGTGCAAAGGATCAATCAGTCCCAGCGTGGGTTTGATGGCTCTGGAAGCAATACCTAAGACAGGGATTTTCAATAGAGGCTCTAGGTATGGACACCATTTTAAAAAAATTAGATTACTTTAGGATAACAATTCTTAAAAAATTAAAAATATGAGATGAGATTCATTCTCATGAAGGGAGGCAGCAAGACCAGTGGAAAGAGATTTGGAGCCAGAAACCTGGGTTTTACAGTGGGTCTGAAGCTCCTTCTGGTTTGAAAGAGTTGAGTATGTGCATCTCTTCCCAACTCTGGGTTGAATGATGCCACTGGCTATGGTGGGAGTATTATACACCAAAGAAATTGGCCAGTACTACAAATCAGTGCTTTCTTGCTGATTAAATTCCCAAGAGTTGGTTTACTAGCACACCACCGGTTTGTGTCATCATTCTGCAACTTACTATGTATCTTCGGGCAAGTCATTTAGTCTGAATTCTTTGTTAGATTAGCTCATGACAATGTAGGGCTTCTATCCTTCATAGCTGTTGTAAGGATCACATTAGAAAATAGTATGTAAAAATCTTAGAAAAACTGTAAGGTAGAATTTAAGTATTGGCTACTATTATCTTTAATAATGTCAAAGGATAATGTAATTTAATTTTAAAAAGAGAAGTTACTGTAAATGTGCAGTTGAATATCAATTTATTCTGCTACAAAGGCCTGGGACCTCTGGACCTTTCAGGAGTGATGGGAATGTTTTGTTATTTTGATTGGGGTAGTGATTACATGGGTGTATCTATTTGTCAAAATTCATCAAACTGACAATTAAAATGTATGCATTTTGTTATATAAAAATTGTATCTCAATGAAATTGATTTAAAGTGTAGAAAAGATGTCCAAGGAAGGGAATAATCATTTACCACTGACATATAGTTACTAACTTCGGCCGAAAAATGGCCAATCGAGATTATGGCATTTCAATATCCTTTTGTAGGTAATTCTCAGAAAGAAGTCTATTGGACTGTTTCATAGTTTATATGTACTTTGAAAAAGAAAGAAAACGTGTAGGGGCGCCTGTGTGGCTCAGCTGGTTGAGTGTCTGACTTCGGCTCAGGTCATGATCTCCTGGTTCCTGAGTTTGAGCCCTGCATTAGGCTTCTGCTGTCAGCATGAAGCCTACTTCAGATCCTCTGCCCCTCTCTCTCTCTGTATCTCCCTGCTCATGCTCTCTTTCTCTCAAAAATAAAAAATAAGAGAGAAATAAAATGTATATGTATACACATAACCCTCCCCTTAACTCTATAACTCCTTGATTTTTAAATATTAAGATTAAAGAAAAGGAGGTGGGGTTGAAAGGTAAGAGAGAATTTTTTAAAAAGTTACGGGCAAAGTTCTTACCAGTTTTAACTTTCAAGTGTTCATAGTCGAAGATGGCAACTCCTGTAGTTTCACTCCCAGTTCCTGAGGTGGTTGGGACTCGAACAAAATAATATCAATTTAAATAATGCTTCTAAATAAAGGTCAGTGGAGATACTTAATTCAGCCTTGGGAAGCAAGGAGCAAAGTTAGAGAAGGAAGCTTTGCTGTGTCTGTTGCTCACCTGATGTCTGTATCTATATTAATAAGCATGTATGCTTCACATGTATAAGGGTGCCTGCATTTACATGCATGCATAATAGTATGCCTGTCAGCATTAACGTGCATGTTTAACATGTGGATGTGATGGCACCATCCGCATTAATACACACACATGTTTAACATGCATCGTGTCCATGTCTGCATAACATGTAGGCATAGCTAACGTGAATTGCCCCCTTTGATGAGTATGTGTGGTACTTGTATCTGTATTAACACACATGTATGAAATCAGTGCCTGTGCTAACATGTACCTACATCTAACATGTATGTACAGTGTCCATGTCTATATTAACATGTGTGTATATTTAACCTGTATGTGTGATGTCTGTTTCTGTATAAACATCTAGGAACTCTGGGAACTCGAGCAACAGAACTTTAGCAGCTGCAGCCGGGTATTCAAACACAAGCTGCTCAGCATCTCTGGTTAGAAAACTCATATTCGCCTTTTCTAAAAGACATCTTTATTCCCTCTTGGCAGCAAGCACAGTAATGCTCTGCCTTTGCTGGGCTCCGTGGTTTTGTAGTTCTGTCAAGTTTCTAAACTTTACTAATCACCCCTCTGTGTGATGCTGACACAGTTTCACTAGAGGGTTCCATTTTGCAGACATCAATTATGTTGCTCCCTGCTGATTGCTTATTCATGTCAAAGCAGTTCATCTGCCTTCAACTTACTCCTATACCATCACAAGGCCCATTCGCAGTAGGGGCAGACAGGAGGGAGAAGAAAAAGGACAAAACTTGAGACAGATATTTTCCAGTTACCAGTTAGTGCATTTTAACTATAAGACTTTACACAGTAATATGCTAACAGCCATAGAATGGGAGGAAAGAAAAGACCAAAAGATCCTAAGGTCTGTGTGGGACAGACGAGCTATTCTGATCTGGATTTGCATGCATGTCTGTCCCCAGGACAGCCACAGAGCAGATGTTGCCCAGAGTGATGCAGCCTTGCTGGCCACATGTCCCAGGGCAGAGACAAAGCCCCAGGTCAGCTGAAGAGCCATTGTGTGGAAGAAAGGGTTGAGTCAACACCAGAAAAATAATAGCGAATGTTCCCCTTAAACTCCACAGTGGCTGGCAAAATGGGACAAAGCAGAGAGGGGTTTAAAAGACAAACCTGCCAATAGAGGGATCTAATAATATAGAAATGATAACCTTCCCCCCTCCTCCATACAGTGACTTCCTACCATAAATCTGCAAACTTTCCTACACTGACCCAAATTGTCTCTATCTGTACAATAATGAAGATCAGAATTGTAAACATAAATGAACTGATATCTGTTCTGTTCTCCAAACAATGTAGTGCACTGAAATGAAAAAATCAGAAAGCTTTGGAAACATATACCCTGAAATCCCTGGCTTGTATCTTTCCTAAGGCTTTTTGCCAACTGCAAAATAAAACAGCCAAACAGACAAACAAACAAACAAACAAACAAACAATTTTTACCTGCAATCAGAGGCTTAAGAGGCACAGACACAGGCTTTCCCATCCCAATGGGCGCATTGACATAATCTAGGAAATCAGAGTGAGGGCTAGATGCATACAGATTAGCAGCTTTACAGGTGTCCATGGTGGAGCCACCACCGACAGCAACGTAGGCATCAAAAACTCCCTTTTTGGCAAACTCAATAGCTTCCATGAAGCTTGGAAAAGGGAAAATAAAAGCCATTATGTCATATTTTTTCAGAAATAAGTTGCCATGCCATTAAACAAGACTTGGGGCAAACTTTAAGCAACAGTGGTGTGTTGGCTTCTACATAAAGTAAATAACAACAATAAAATATACCTTCTATCAGTTGGTTCCACTCTCACATTATCATACATCTTAAAATTTATGCCATTATTCACTAGGGAATCCATAACCATTTGTACAGGAGGGAGCTGGGAGAGGTTCTTGTCTGTCATCAAACAAACATTTTTAGCACCCATATTTTGTAGGTCCTACAATAACAGAAATAATTTATAAGTTAGGTTTGATTGCCCTAGAACTGTAATAGGCTCTCTTTCTCTCTCTCGTAAACTTAACATTGTGCATTTTTCAAAACAAAGGACTCAATTGTTGTCAATTTGTACTTGTTTTAAAAGATATATAACATTTATAGTAGAAGACTGTAGGAATTCTTAAATACTTGCCATTCCCACTTCCTTTGTAACTCCTGCTCCATATCTAATATTTGAAACGGCCATCTGAAAAAAAAAGATTCAGGTATAGGCTGTGTTAGAGGATTGGCCATTTCATTTCTAAAAACTATGAATGAAATGAATGTTCCTTATTGTGTAGAGAATAAAGTGTATATTTCTTAGGGTGGCCTTCATTTTAACTTATGGCTCCTGAACTAGGAGGGGACAGAGATAAAAACAAGTGATTATATAATTGTAGTGTGATAAAAATTCATCAGAATTCATTGCTCCTTTGTTTTTGCTTCAAAAGATTACTTGGTTCTCTTTTGGGATTGTTATAAAACTAAAGAAGATATAACATACAATGTATAGAAGCTAGAGAGTTTGTAGAACTGGGAATTTGTCCTATTTTTCTTTTAATTTTTTCACGTTTGTTTATTTGTTTATTTATTTATTTAGACAGGGCAAGCACAAGCAGGGGAGGGGCAGAGGGAGGAGGTAAAGAATTCCAAACAGGCTCCACACTATCAGCGCAGAACCCCATATGGGGCTTGATCTCAGGAAGTGAGAGATCATGACCTGAGCCGAAATCAAGAGCTGGATGCTTAACTGACTGAGCCACCCAGGTGTCCTGGGAATTTGTCCTATTTTGATAGCTGAACAAAAGACCTTATTTTAGACATTACTCATGTTATCAGAAGATTTATATTCCATTACCCCAACAAAGTACTTTTCTAAATAGGGTCTGATCAAATAATGAGATTAGGGAACATCAATTAATAGCAGATTTCAAATGAGACAATAATGCATTAGCAAAATACTGGAGTATTTTTTCAAGTCATTCCTAAAGGAAAGAATGGACTTATTATATCTACCTCAAAGGCATAATCTGTTGTTTTCCCAGAAGGTGCAAGTCCAAGAGCTAGAAATGTAGAAAACAGCATCAGCGTAAGCCTCAAAAACAAAGCAAAAATATTTTTATTTGATAGTAAATTGGTATTTTGCCAGTGAACATAAGCATCTCCCTTAAAAAGCCTTAACTAAAATATATTTTCAGTTTTCATTGTTTCAGGTTTCATATCAAATTGGAATTAAAACCTGCATTTTAAGAGACTGAAATGCTAACTTGATGCTGATTGTGTGACAATAAAGTTATTAAAAATATTTTCTTCATTGAAGTTAAAATATACTTTTGAAACAAGGTGTAAAAACCCTCTAGAAAAGAAAAACCTTCTAGATGCTAGAGTTGGGTTACTGTTAGAGAACAACTATTAGTAAATTCATTAATTAGAGTCTGCTTATACTTATAACAGCTGTGATCGGTTGTTTGAATTTAAAGTTTTTCCATGGAAAAAATTATCACAGTAAGATATTTACATTTTTTCAAGTGAACCCATGTGGAAATTTTAGTTTTCTTTGTGAAATTTAATAAAAATTTTTATAAACTGATATTTCTTTGTAATGTATCAGGTTTTGGTTATGGCAGAAATGATTTCCTGTTGTGTTAGAACAAGAAGGCTCCATTTAATGAGTCTTAGCCTTGTTTTAATCCACTGATTTTTATTACTCTTGGGTAGGCATAAGAGTGAAAAAAAGTCTACACAACAATTTTTACTGCCTTTTTTTTTTTTTTTTTTTTTTTTTTAAGGAAAAGAGACTACACTAGACGACAGTCTACTTTTGGCTTCCCAAGAGCAAGGGTATCCTTAATTAAAATTCAGATTTCTTTGATCCTCATCAACTTTAAAGAAATAACCTATTACTCTTGCTACTGAAGTTTAGAAAAAGACCTAAATCGAATCTTAGAAAACAGCGAGGTTATCTTTCTTTAAATTATTAATTTTACTCTTCCAAATAGGAAACTACTAATTCTTTGTTGAAATCAACTAATAATTGGAAAAAACCAGCTTGAAGACAAAATTCTGCATATGTCCCTGAGGACCTAAAAGGCTGGGCAAGCTTTCACCTAGTAGAAGGTCCTTAATGACTGGGAGGTCCCTTGGCTTATTTTATTCTAAATGGTGAGCAACACCAGTGGCAGGAAAAAGCCTTCAGTTAGTTACTCTATCTGTTCGATTCCCCAACAGGCTTCTCTGTGGGTTCTGCTTAGTTTCCCGTATGGGCAGGCCCCCTCATTTCCATTCTTATGGTGCCCTTTAGATTTGACCTTTCCTTCTACGAGGTGAAATCAGTTTTTGTGTCAGTAATTCATGTGACGTTCTGAGGATACGCTGAAGCTACAATGAGCTTCCTGCTGTTCTGTGGACAATGGTGTTGGTAAGGATTAAGACGTTTGTGGGAACTGAAAACTTAAGTCATTATTTTTAATTATTAAGAAATAGAATGTTAGTTTAAAAAAAAATGATAGACACAAGTTTTCTCCTTCTAGGAACTGCTTTGTTCTTTAGCCTCTTTCTTTTTTGAGATAAATTAAAACTTTCCAAAGATTTCATCTTAATTCTGTTTGATTGACTCAGACAGTATTAAAATCTTATCTGTGCTTTTACAAAGCACAAAGCTTATACAAATCTTATTTGTAGCTTTGGCAAAGAATTCTGTTTGAAATAGAAAAACAGCATAAATAGTATTAAATATATACTTAAGCCAAACATATAATCAGTAGCATGCATTCAGCTACCATCATATAATTAGAACTACATATTACCAACTGCAAGTGAAAAGGCAACCACTTCAATTTTCCTCTCATATCCCTTGATTTTCTTGATTTATCCTTTGCCTAAATGTAATATGAGTGTCAAAGGGTGGGGTGGGGGGGTGAAATTGGAAATTTTGGCCAGTTTAAAAACACAAAATATATTATTACCTTGGGAGTAAGTATGAGAATGAGTAGGGCACTGGCATCTAGGGAAAAGAAAAAAAAAAGTGAAAATAGAAAAGCAAGAGAAGAAGCTTTAATGTAACCCCCCAATACATTCTAGTCTTAAGATGCTGTCAAAACAGTAGCTATTGGCAAACATTACATAGGAAAACCCAGAAATCATCATGGACAAAAAAGTTGACTCAGGATTTTTCCAGTGTTGCGGGATCCTTCTTTCAAGAAGTATTCAAGTGGTACTTAATAAATGTCTGCAGGGAGCTGAGATAAGCCCTCTGGAGATACAATTAAGTTTGAGATGGGGTCTCAGTGCTCTGTGAGGTGTCAGCTCTTTTACTAGGTTAGGTGCTTGATCAAATTGACTGCTCAAGTTAGTTGAGTAGGTTAACTACTCACTGTGCCTCCCCTCCCTTTCCCCCTACCCCGGGGGAACTCGAATTTGTATTTCCCCATTGTCTTCAAGGTGTTTAATTTTCTTTTTTTTTTTAAATTTTTTTTTTTTTTTTAACGTTTATTTATTTTTGGGACAGAGAGAGACAGAGCATGAATGGGGGAGGGGCAGAGAGAGAGGGAGACACAGAATCGGAAGCAGGCTCCAGGCTCCGAGCCATCAGCCCAGAGCCTGACGCGGGGCTCGAACTCACAGACCGTGAGATCGTGACCTGAGCCGAAGTCGGATGCTTAACCGACTGAGCCACCCAGGCGCCCCCAAGGTGTTTAATTTTCTTGAAACTGGCTCTGGACCCCGCCCTATGAGAAGCCCTCACTTGCCTGCAGGCCACCAGTAGGTCACCACCTACTGCTTCCATCCTTCCTCCTCCCAGCCCCAGCGACCTGCCAGCCCCTGGGCGCCTCGTGCTGGTCCCCTCTGTGTCACCCCCTCCCCAGCAGCCTGAAGTGTGCTCATGCCCATCACCCTCTCCTCCCCGAATCCCTCACCTTATCTCAGTTCCCAGTCCACTTCTCTACCCTTGGCTCCGTGTCCCTTCCCAGTCCTGGTTGCCTCCTATTTCCTGGACAGTCCCCCTTCCTCCTGTTCCCTTATGCATTTGAGTGTCATGTAAGGTGTTTTTTTTTTTTTTTCAATGTTTCTATTTCTTGCCAGAGGATCTTGTCATAGTGGGATCCCAACAGATACGTGAATGTATGCCCCCCAACTACCTTGTTCCCCCTTAAAATTTGGAGCAAAAACATCTGAGGGGGAAGATGGGGAAGAAAGGAAAAGTGCTGAGCTCAATAGTGTTCAAGACCTCCAAGACAGACTTAAGTCAAAGCTGACGTGGGAAGTGGTAAGAGCACTACCATGAGTCAAGCCTGCCACCTCCTGGACACGGCTGAAAACATCCAGTGTGGGGGAGAGTCCTGGGAGCATCCCAGTGGGGTGAGCAATCCTCAGGCTGCTGCAGGGAAATCAAAGTGGGCAAGGCCAACTTTGTTGTCCGTCAAAGGTGGGTTTTACTTTGGAGAACTTTCCCTGCTTTACCCCCTCCAAGGACAAGGAAGCAGAGGCAAAGGGAAGAAAACAGCCAGACTCAAAACTTTCCAATGCCCACTACCGTGGGAACACATGCTTCCTTATACCCTTCCCACTTCTTTTTATTTTGTTTTTAAGGTTCTGAGGCTACCTTGATTAATCATTTCTACTTCTTACTTATGGTTTGAATCCCATCCCCTCTTCCCTTCTTGGGACCTCCATTTGTCCAGTATTTCCTGGTCTTCCTCCTCACTCAATCTTTGTCATCATATTTAAGAGTTTCATGCTTAAAGGTCTCAACCTCTTGTCCCCTCTGGCTTGCTCACCCTCTGGGTCTCCCCTTCTGGCATACATCTGTTGGCTCCATTTTCTTGCCTCCCACACATTGCTTGGCCCCCTGAAATCTGGCTGCTGTCTCAACAAGTTCCAGCTTCTGCTGTACCCTCACTTAGATCCCCTCAGCACCTTGCTCTCCTAGCAATGAACACCGTGGAGCACATTCTCCTCAGGTGGGCAAAGTGCTCTTCTCGGCTTTCAGGACTCCCTACTCACCTGGGCTTCCACTAATTATTCTTTCTGCAGCTCTTTTTCCACCCTCCCCATTCCTTAAATGTTGGGTTCTATACTGGGCTCACACCTCACCTCTATGGCAAACCACGCATCAAGGCCTCAAATATTTCCGTACCCAAATCCATCCACTTCTCTTGGGTCCTCTGCCAATCTCTGGTTTCAGTGTCATCTCTCATCTGGGTAACTACAGAGTTCCTAACAGGCTTCTCTTGGCTCCACCTTTGCCACACAGTGGTCAGGGGCTTATTTCCAGTGATGTCACCCCCTTGTTTAAACGTACTTTGATGACCCCCCTCCTCATCACTCAAACCCCACTCCCCACCGCCCTGATTCAGACATGGCCCTCTGGGCATCCTCACTGGTCCAGCTAATCTCTCTAGCCTGGCCTCTCATCTTGCTCCATCTCTGGAGCTCCTTAAAAATTTATTCTTTTCCTTGAATGGGCCACACATTCTCTTTCTTGCCTCCAGAACTGAACTTTGTGCTTGCTATTTCCTCTTCCTGGAACATATCTTCCCCTGTTCTTCTGGGTAGTGTCCTTTCTAGTGTCAGTGCAAATGTCACTTCCCCTGGGCAGTCTTCCCTAGGGCTGGAGGCCCCAGGTAGGTACTGTCTCTCTGTGGTCTGTACCACGCCTCCCTCCCCAGAAGAACTGTTATCACATGTACTGTTGGCACCATTCTCCTGTTTCCGTCTGCCTCTACATTGTAAATTTTGTGGTTGCAAGATAAGATCTCCCTTGATCATGACTTTATTTGCAGTGGCTACCATTGTACCAGGCACAAAGTAATACTGATTGAAGAAATACTGACTGAAGGCACGAGTAAATGAAGAAATAAATAAATGTAGACATTTAAAATCCTCTTAGCTTCTTCTCTCTTTTCCTGTGTACCAAGACACAGAACCTGACATGGGGTAAGGAGAATAGAATAAATTGTGGGTTCCCCCACTTTCTTAGGATAGTCTGAAACCACTGGTGGGCTTCTCTCCTCCTCCTGAGAGGCAGAGGAAACCACAGTTAGAGCAAGGCTCTCATCTACCTACCTTTTGGCTCTGGCCTGATTATTCTGGCCTTCCTCCTGGTATCACTGGCCAGGATAAACTAGCCAAGCTTTCAGCAAAGGTCAGTTCCTCTCCTGTGGAATCTCAGCCTCCCTCATTTACTCAAGGATAGCAGTGCATCATCTCTCTCCTGCATCATCAAAATTTCCCTCTCAATAGATCTTATTCACCAGCATAAAATATTATTTTTCCTGTTTTATACTCATAACAACCTTCACTTGTCCCTCTTCCCTCTCCTGATGTTGCCCCCACCTCTCTTCTTGATTTTAGCTGACTATACATGCTCTCTCCAATTTCTCTTCTCCCATTCTCTCTGGGACTTCTTCCAATTGGCCTTTGCTCCATGACTCCACTGTCTAAGCTTACCAGGTCACTAATGCCTTTCACCCCACTAATATATCACTCAGTTCTCAGTTCAGTCCTCGTCTTACCCAACCTATCAGTGGTATCCTCCTGTCCACTCTCTTCTCCCTGACAATACTTTCTTCCCTTGGCTTCCAGGCTGCTCCTGGCCTAGTTTCTTTTCATGCTATTGACTCTGAATGCTCTTTTCTTCCTACACTCACTCCCTGAGTGACCTCACCTTGTCTCATGGTCTTGAATGCCTTCCATACTGACGGTTTCCACCTTTGTCTGATTTAGACATGTCGCTTGAACTCCAGATTCAGCTGCCTACTTGACATCTCCACCTGAATGTCTATTAGGCATTTCATATTTACCTGCCTAAGACTCAGCTCCTGGTCTTCCCTTAAAACCTCTTCCCCACCTGAGTTTAATGGTAACTTCATCCTTCCAATTGATCAGGGCAAAAAAAACCTTGTACTCCTCCTTGGCTTTCTCTATCTGGCCCCCAACAACTCTGACCTTACCTCCCCCTCACTCCTCTCCAGTTGTCATGTTCCAAAACCATGTCAGGTATTCTCAACCTCCACGTACCTTCCCAAAGAGCCACATGGCTCACTCCTTCCTTCCACTGATCTTTCCATAACAGTTACCTTCTCAGTGAGTGTGGTTGGCTGAGACCCGGAAGATATTCAGGTCTTAATCCCTGGAACCTGTGAACATTAGAAAGCAAAAGGGACCCTACAGATGTGATTATATTAAGGATTTTGAGATGGAAAGATTATCCTGGATTATCTGGGTGGGCCCTAAGTGTAATCAGAAGCATCGTCCTAAGAGGGAGGCAGAGGGAGATTTGACATAAAGGCAATGTGACCACTGAAGCAAGTTGTTACATTGCTGGCTGTTAAGATGGAGGAAGGAGCTATAATCTAAGGTTGCAAGAAGTGCATCTCCAGAAGCTGGAAAGAACAAGATAATGGATTCTCCTCTGGAGCAGCTGAAGGGACTGTGGCCCTCTTATACCTTGATTTTGGCCCAGTAAAACTGATTTTGGACTTAAGAACTGTAACAGAATAAATGTGTGTTGTTTTAAGCCACCAAGTTCACGGTAATTTGTTATAGCAGCAATAAGAAACTAATACAGTGAGGTCTTCTTGACCATCTTCTTTAAAATTACATCCCTTCCTCTAACCCATCCTCCTTTACTTTCTCTTTAAGTAACATGTAATATACTGTAAACTTTACTAGTCTGTTGTTCACTCCACCTGCCCCACCTCTGCACTTAAGCACCAGGGATATTAGGCTGTTTTGTTTCCTGCTGTACCCCAGGGATGAGAACACTGCAAATCAGCAGTGGAGGTACAGTCCTTCTCTCCTGGGCTTTCTCCTATATGTCTGGCTATGTTCCTGTCCTTTTATGCTGACTCCTTTTCCTTCATTCGAAGTGCAAATCATTTGCAACCCCAAGCGCCTAAGGAGGCTGGCAGATAATGTAAATGAGAGGCTGCTGGCCGGCTGTGCAGCTGCTGTGCGAAGTAAGTGGTGGGCTGCATGCCAGGGCCTCTCAGGAAGCTGGAGTGCTTGCCCTGTTCAAAGGAGGTGGCCCCCACTTCACCTCAGCCTTAGCAGACTTTCCCCAGATGAAATGTGGGCCCAAAGATGCCATTCCTAATTTTCTAAAATTTTTATCTGAAATCTCCCACATTTTATTAAAAAAAATTTTTTTTTAACATTTATTTATTTTTGAGACAGAGAGAGAGAGAGAGCATGAACAGGGGAGGGTCAGAGAAAGAGGGAGACATAGAATCTGAAATAGGCTCCAGGCTCTGAGCTGTCAGCACAGAGCCCGATGCGGGGCTCGAACCCACAGACGTGAGATCATGACCTGAGCCGAAGTCGGACGCTTAACCAACTGAGTCACCCAGGCGCCCCTGAAATCTCCCACATTTTAAATGCTTACCCTATTAAAAAAAAAAGCCCCATTTTGCTACTCTGCCTTAACAATGCTGCTCCCTAGGACCTATTCTCAACCCATCTAGGTTTACAGTTTGCCAAGGACTTTGCTTCCACATCCTCTGTACAGTCCTCTATACACATGGGTGAGTTCCTACTTGCTCCTCAGCTCCAGAACTATATAGTCAATTACCTGCTGGAGGTCTTTGTCTGGACTTATGAGGGATGTTCAGTTTGAAATCCCTAAAGGAAGTTATCATTTCCCTCCTAAAGCTAGGCTTCTTCTAGTTCCCATCTTGGTAAATGGCCCTAATGTGTACCTGCACCCCAGCCAGAAACTTCAACTTCTCCTTCCATCTCACTAATCACATACAAAATCCTGCTGATTTTAACCGACTCCTCAATATTTCTCATATCTACTCCTTGTACCAACTGCCTCTCTTTGGTACCTGAAGCTGTCACTTTTTAGCTGGAGCATTACAATTACTTCTAGTCTTTCCTCTCCACTGTACACTGCCACCAGAAAGCTCGAACATGATTTTAATCACGCCACACTCCTTTGTCATACAACCATTCCAAAAACATGTTCTACATGACACTGGTTCCAAAGGATATGAATGGTGTTCTTTGATAGAAAGATTTTTATGATAACACAGATTTAGAACAAAGAGTTTAAATACACTAGTTTAAAGAGTTTAAACTATTTTTTTATATCCTGTAGGACTTCTCAGAGCCTTTCGTGTGCTAATTATCCTGACTCTCCAAAAGTGCTATGCAGCAAAGAACAGTTTCCCATTTATTTGGCCATGGAATTTTTTTCCCCCCATGGGGCATCTCAAAGTATTAGTGGTTCACAATGAGAACTATTGCTTCCATAGCTTTCAGTATCTATAGGACATAATTCAAATTCTTTAGCATAGGACTAAAAACAAGGACTGTGAAGCTAGAATATCTGGGCTCAAATGATGGCTGTGCCATTTGCTTAGCTGTGTGAAACTGGACAAATTCTTTTTCTTCATGCTTTTATTTTTTTAGTATGTAATATGAGGATAATAATACAGTCTGGCATAGGGTTGTTCTAAGGATTACAGTTACTATTAATAGTACATGTAAAGCCTGTAGGGCAGTGCCTGGCACATGGTAAGTGCCTGATAAATGCTATATTCTTATTCAGGGTGGGTCTTCTCCATTCTCATCTCCTTCTATGAAACTAGGTCCAGATTTTAACTACTTTTAGCTCCTGGAACTACATCTCTTGCCAAAGGGGCTGCTCTTTGCAGTTTGTCTGAAATTCTTCTCTAATCCCTCTCCTTTCCCCTTACCTCTACCTATTGGCTCAATATTTTACATGTTTTTCCCAGGCTGACTTGTGCATTTGCACATTCCACAAGGATTTATCAGGTGGCTACTATACACCTGGAATTTCTGGAGGGGGAGTCAGACATGTCATAACATTTAATACCTTGACTGCCTGTACATGCCAGGGAGTGAAGCTCCTGGTGATTTCACACAGCCATCTTTCTCTTCTACATTCTCTGTCCCCTGAGTTCCCCACAGGCCCATTTCACAAACCCTGTTCCTTCATCGAATTACCTGCTAGACTTTAAACTGCTCCAGAATCTTTCACCTTTGTACCCCCAGCACCTGGAATAGTTTTTGGCATGTAACATACACCCAGTACAAATGTGTTGGTTGGACACATGAATGTGTCTTTTGTCCACTGTGTCAAGACCTCCAATGTTTGCCACGACATGGGATCAGGCACTGACCTCTCCGGGCCTTTGTTTCCTTACGGTAGACCTAGCAGGGTACAACCTGCCTCACCGCGCTGTGCATGGCTGCTTGGCACCCTGTGACAATGCTGTCCCACCGGCCGCACGGCTCTGACGCGGAGCGGGTGCAGGCAGCAGTATACCCTACCCCAGGTTCTTGTAAGTAACCGGAGGAAGAACACGTGAAGCCCGGGTTGCTCGCCCCCGGCATGGGCACGCAGGCATACTCTGGCCCCCCGCCTTCCCGCCCCGCACTCACGCTGCTCGCTGCAGTTGCCTCAACAAGTGCGCGACCCGGGCACGAGTGGCTGCAGCCATGGCCGTGGGGTCTCCTCAGTAGCCAGCCCCTCCTCCTACCCCTCCACCCCCTCCACTGGCCAATCCTGGCCGCCGCCTTCCTGTTCCCGCCCACTCGGCCAAGCTTGCCTATCCCCTCTGCTAAGTCTCCTGTCACAGCATTAGCCCTTTTCGGATCAGGACCATTTTCCCACGAGTCAAAATCTCCGCTGCCTTAGCTGCAGTCCCACAATCCACCTCTGAAATTGCGGTAAAGGTAACTTCTCTGTAGGATCTTGGGTACTTCCATAAGTCTCTCTACTTAAAACCCTTTATTTCACATGTTGGGGACGTAGGGTAAGGGAGAGAAACAGGGGCATTCTTTTTCCACTGATTCCTTTAAAATGCTACTTTGCCTTCCTAAAGTGTTTTCCTAATAAATTATTAAGACACTGCATTTAAACTGTTTTAATAGTAAATAAGGACCTTGCAAAAAGCCCACCAAGGGTTATCTCTTACAGGGCCAGTGCTGTGTCTGACTGCTGAATCAAGTCTAAAAACAAAAAACCAGAAAAATCCTCAAACAAAACAGTAACAACAACATACCCTGGACGGTTGAGAACTTAAAAGATGTTAAGTGCT
This sequence comes from Panthera onca, assembly GCF_046562875.1. Taxonomy (NCBI): domain Eukaryota; kingdom Metazoa; phylum Chordata; class Mammalia; order Carnivora; family Felidae; genus Panthera; species Panthera onca. Next base: position 17,281,174 of record NC_138356.1, on the reverse strand, counting down.
CTATGAAAAGTTTGGCTTTTGGTGAAGTTAAGGTACCATTAAATGATTTCATCAGTAGTTGCAAACTTGCCAGGATTTCACTGTATTCTGTGGCTTAGCAGGGCCAAGTGCTTCACGTCCCTGTGGAAGAGTTGATCATTGATGGCAAAGTATCCTAAGATAGTAACAATTGGACATCTGTGTTTTTAGTAACGTATTATGAGTTTTGAAATTTTTGTTACGTATTATGAAATTTGGAGTATGAAATTTGCTTTTTTTTTTCCCATAGCAATTTCTAAAGGTAACATAAAAATGAGGCAACACTGGAAAAAAAAGACAAAATGAACTCCCAACTTTAATTTCCTATCAATCGACAGACCAAAAAACAGTAAGAGTGGCTCACAGGGCTGTAACAGCAGCAAAAAGGCCCTCCTGGAATCTAGATCTACTATGAATCCTTTAAAGAAGATATTCATTTTTACAAAGACAAGTTACTGAGATTAGGGAAAAAGACCCATAATAGCTATCAACATTTGACCTCCTCATCAAACCAGGTCAGTTTGACAAATGAATCAAAGATAACAGCGTACCAATTTATAGATTTGGTGGGTTTATCTCTTCTTAAAACAGACCCCACTGAAGTTAAAAGAAAAATTGGGGACATATATGTTGAAGAGGATTTAAGTATTTTCTGGATTAATGAGGATTAGTACTATTATTTAGTGAAGCCCAAATTTATAATTTACAGCAAAGCAATGTTTTCACAGTATAAAAAACAATAAAATCTTTTTACAAAGAGGTATCAGTTTTACTACACTTTCAGTATTATATCTGATACCAAAAGAAGTATGAGTTTTCCTAATAAGCCTCACTGAAATCATCATAAATTAACTGCTTTACGTTTTTTAGAAAGTAAATGAAAATAATCTGAACCAGGTATTCCCTTGGTTTTACTTAGGATTTCTACCAACACTTAAAAAGTCAAAAGCAACATTAGACACAGACACTTTTATTAAATAACCTTGGTTAACAGTTACTTGTAAGTCCAGTTTTGAAAATGTAATCTTTCTGTTCCCGCCTCTTTGATACACTTGTCATAAAAATAATGCAGAAATCAATTACAAGGCTGAAATATGACCAACTCTCCTCTCCCTCTCACCATATTCAAAGTTAAAAAGAAAAAAGATGTGTTTTAAAAAATAGAACTCGTTTCCAGTTTCCACCAAATTCTTTCCCTGATTCTTATGTCCTTAAATACATCCTTTAATCTCCAGCCAAATTCTTGGTTGTGGGAAAAACATTCATTTGTAAAGTCCAACATTTACATCTGTCTTGGGGGGAGGTCAGCCTATCCCTTCAATCTCAAGTTCAATGAAGGCAGCAGAAGCCGCTTTCTTTGGTCCCCCCCTCCCCCCCGCACTTAACATTTAGTATAGTTCTTTGTTTACAGGCGGGTCCGAGGATGAAAATTACTTCCTTCTCTTTCCTCCTTGGTGTTGTCCTCCTTTCCTCTTGCCACCCAAGCGAGGCGGCCCGGAATTCACCTTGCCTCCCAAGCCCCCTTTCCTCTTCCCTCCCTGGCTGGGCGGGCCACCTTTCCTCTGGCCGCCAGCGCCCTGCCGGCCCCCCTTTCTCTTGCCCTTCTGGCTTATTTTCCTCCTCTTGGCCGCCGCCTCCTGGTCCTCCTCCCGCATCTGTTTATTGGTGGCCCTCGTCACGTCCAGCTGAGGCTTTTTGCTATTCATCACACGCAGCAGCTCCAACTGGCTCTTTTTCTCGGCTGCAAAATCCCCGAAAAGGGGCTGAAACTTCCTCTTTTTGCCGGAGCCCCGGGGCGCCTTCTCCTTGGGTAAGCGCTCTTGGAAGCGCCCCACAGAGGCAGTGGAAACCTTGGCCACCTGCATGGCGCGGCCCAGTTCCTCCTTACTCTGGTGTCCCGTAGGGTGCATGCCCGCCGTGCTGGGCAGCTGCATCTTGTGCGCGCGGGCCAGGTTACGCAGCCGGTTCAGCTCATTTTTGGCCACCCGTTCCTTCTTAGCCTGGATCCGCTTGGCGAACTGGTCCTCCAAGGGGTCGGCACCGCCGGGCACCTCGATCAACCATTCCTTGGTGTCGTCGCGAGCGCGCTGGTAGCCCCAGCGGCGTCGCCACTGGCCACTCACCTCGTCCCACACCAGATTGGTCTTCTTCTTGGGACGGATGCCCTTCAGGCGCGCGAACTGCTGCCAGCGAGTAAGCGGCCGCGGCCGGGGCACCGGCTTCTCGCGCGGCAGGCGAGTGGTGGGCTCCGGCAGTCGCGCAACCAGCGCTTCCTCTACGCGCTCCGTGGGCAGCTGCCACAACTGGTTGATGAGCAGCTGCGTGTTGTCCCGCGCCAGGGCCTGCAGCTCGGCCTCCGGCGAGGGTCCCGCGCGCCGCAGCCCCGTTGGGGGGTTCCGGTCCGAGGCCAGCAGGTTACCCAGGTCGAACTCCAGCTCCAGCTCCTTGTGCACTGTGATGCGCTGCAGCTTCTCTGCCTCGTCCCGCTGAGCCTTTGCCAGCAGCTCCTCCACGTTCTGGCCCTCCATGGCTCCGCCTGGGCCCACTCGTTTCGGGGAAACAGTTCAAATTACTTCTCTGCAAACGCCGGCAGAAGCCCGGGCAACGCAACCACGTGCGGTCGCCGAGACGCTTGTTCCGGAAGAGAAAGCTTCGCTTCCGGAGCACCCGGAACGGGTTTACAGTCCTGGCAACCTGAGAAAAGGCCGGCAGAGAGCAGCATTGGAGAGCAGATGGGATTATCGGAGGCCCTTCACCAGAGGCCCGGAGGTAGGCGGTGCTGGCTCGAGGAGTCCAAACTACAGATTCCAGGCCTAATTGGGACTGTGGCTCCCAGGATGCAGCGGCGTAAGGGGGCGGTGCAAATTTGGGGGGTCGCGGTTTGAGGGGGTCCCGCTGCGACTGTTAACAATTTCAGTGTAAATCAGTTCTCAGGATGTTTAGCTTCTCAGTTTTTTCTGGGATTAGACAAATTGTATTTTGCCAGAGCCCTGACGTGTTCATGGGGGTCCTGGGTGTGAGCCGAGAAAGACACTTCCCACAGGTACACATAAAGCTAATTGTGGAAGATTTGATTTGCTTTGCAAGCGAGCAGGGGCTGGCAATTAGACCTCCCTAAGTGGACGCGAGGGTGCGCCCACGTCGGCAAGCTGGTGTCTGGAAGCCCAGAGCCCTGGAATCGCATCCTCTCCAGGCTTGTGGTAGAAGAGCACTGAGCTCTGCCGTGAGACTGCCTGAGTTCCAGTCCTGGCTGTGCTGTGGGATCTTTGGGTATTTGGGCCTATTTAAAAACCTGTAAGGGTCGCCTGAGTGGCTCAGTCGGTTGAGCGTCCGACTTCGGCTCAGGTCATGATCTCACGGTTCGTGAGTTCGAGCCCCGGGTCGGGCTGTAGGCTGACAAGCTCAGAGCCTGGAGCCCACCTCAGATTCTGTGTCTCCCCTCTGTCTGCCCCTCCGCTGCTTGCACTCTGGCTCTCGCATTGTCTCAAAAATAAATAAACATTAAAAAAAAAACCAAACACCTGCAAGATGGGGTGCTAATAGTACCTACCTCTTAGGGCTTTTATAAGGTTAAATGAGTTAATATGCTTCCAAGGGAGCTTGGTCTGGAACATATGAGCGCTCAATAAATGTTAGGTGAATACCAATTATTATTCATTAAAAAATTTTAAAAAAATATTTATTTATTATTGAGAGAGAGAGACAGAGCATGAGCAGGGGAGGGGCAGAGAGAGAGGGAGACACAGAATCCGAAGCAGGCTCCATGCTCTGAGCTGTCAGCACAGAGCCCGACGCGGAGCTCGAACTCATCAATAGTGAGATCATGACCTGAGCGGAAGTCGGACACTCAACCGACTGAGCCACCAGGCGCCCCTGAATACCAATTATTTATCTGTGTAATGGCTCTAGGAGCTAAAAAGTCTTACACAGAGATTATACACTAGGTTCTTGACTCAAATTACCTAGAATCAGATCTAGCTTTACAGTACCTACTTTGAACAGGTTGTTTAACTTAAGTCCAATTCAATTTATAAATTGATAAATATGGAACATTAATTCTTGGTACATAGTAAGCACTCGGTAAATGTTAGCAATAGTTAATCACTATATTCCACCGATGGCAAAAGAAGGCTCAGAGCTGTAAGATGAGTCTGTGGTTATACAACAGGAAATGTGGGAGCAAGAGGGATCTTAACTCCAGCTTTAAGATTGTATATATACTCTCTGCAATGTCTTTCAGGCTCTTGATACATAAAAAGTGTGGTCTGTTGACCAGCAGCATAGCATCACCAGGAAGTTGTTAGAATTGGTTTCTGGCTTTAACTGAGATGTAATGATTCAGAACCTTTTTTTTTTTTTTTTTTTTTTTTTAAGGAAAAACAAAGTAGCTCCAAGCTTTAATTGAGGCAAATCTTGAAAAAAAAAAAAAAAAAAAAAAAAATGAACTGACAATATTACATGTAGGATAATCTTAACCAATAATTTGGATGTGTTTTTTTGCTCCAAAAAATTTATGTTCCTTGTCATTGAGATCAGGAAGTTCTGAGTTCAGAATGCCTAAGAGGACAGACAGTAAAAGTTTTGAGCACCCTATATTTTTGAGATGTCAGTTCTCCTTTTGAGATAAGGCCCCATTATGCAGCATTTACCTTGGAATGCACTAAGTTTTATGTATCTTAGATTTCTACAATGGATAGTGTAAGTCTCTTTTATGAGAGGTTTCACCAGAGGGAAATAATCAAGTGATTATATCTGATGGCTTCTTCTAGGTTTTAAACCTTTAGCAGGGATCAGATATGGGGATGGAAAAACATCCCTTGCTTTCAGAACCTTCTTTTATGAATTTATTTATTTTTAATTTTTTTAACATTTACTTATTATTGAGAGACAGAGAGACAGAGCATGAGCATGGGAGGGACAGAGAGAGGGGGAGATACAGAATCTGAAGCAGGCTTCAGGCTCCGAGCTGTCAGCACAGAGCCCGATGTGGGGCTGGAACTCACAAACCATGAGATCATGACCTGAGCCGAAGTCAGACGCTTAACTGACTGAGCCACCCAGGAGCCCCTCAGAACCTTCTTTTTAAGGAGATCTCTGGGTTATGAGTATGTACATCAAGTTTGGGAGGCATACTGCTGATTGTGCAGTTTATTGCCTTGGTTTTTTTTTTTTTTTTTTTTAATTTTTAATGTTTATTTTTGAGAGAGAGACAGAATATGAGCAGGGGAGTGGCAGAGAGGGAGACACAGAATCCAAATCAGGCTCCAGGCTCTGAACTGTCAGCACAGAGCTTGACACGGGGCTTGAACCCACGAACTGCAAGATCATAACTTGAGCCGAAGTTGGACACTTAACCAATTGAGTCACCCAGGTGCCCCCTTTATTTATTTTTTTAAAAAGTAATCTCTATCCCCTACGTGGAGCTCGAATTTACAACCTTTAGATTAAGAGTCACATGCACTACCAAGTGAGCCAACCAGGTGCCTGTTTTTTTTTTTGTTTTTGTTTTTGTTTTTAAGTTAGGAGTAGTGTAGAGGGGGTTATGCTGGAAAATTAACCCATAGATATCATAGCTCTTAGGAAATAGAGTCGGTTGAGTCTCAGCTAGAGAGGACATTAGATACAGCCCTATCTATTGTACCTGCCCCCTGAGTTTGGTTTCTGGAGCTCATTGTCTTTCCTCAGCTCTCCTTTGTTCATTCACTCATCAAACATTTAGTGAGCACATTTCATGCATCAGACAATGTGATACAATCTTCTTTCTTCTTCTTCTTCTTCTTCTTCTTCTTCTTCTTCTTCTTCTTCTTCTTCTTCTCCTCCTCCTTCTTCTCCTTCTCCTTCTCCTCCTCCTCCTCCTCCTCCTCCTCCTCCTCCTCCTCCTCCTTCTCCTTCTCCTTCTCCTTCTCCTTCTCCTTCTTTTTCAAGTAGGCTTCATGCCCAATGTGTAGCCCAATGTGGGGCTTGAACTCATGACCCTGAGATCAAGACCTAGTTGAGATCAAGAGTCAGATGCTTAACTGACTGAGCCACTCAGGCGCCCGTCTTCTTTTCTAAAAGCATTTTAGGATTTTCAGGAGTTTTTCTGCCTTTGTCTTAACACCACCAAGTTTTTAATAGCACTCATATTGTGGGGTTAAGGCTAGGTCAAAGGCCGTAGTAGGTAACTGCCTTGACCCTTAAAAGGTTTTGTGATTTGCCATAGGAGAATGTTACGAACAGTAGTAAAGCTGTCCTGGGCTTGGCTTAGCTTCTGATTCATTCATTCATTCAACAAACATTTGAATGATTACCATATACCAGACACTAGATACAAAGATTACTGAGACTGTATGGAACAGTGGAGAAGAAAAAAGGTTAAGAGAAATTTACAGTATGGTATGATTGAGCTTTTAATAGGAAGTACATGTTTGTAGGTTTTAGCTCTTCTGTCAATCTTCTGAGTTAGGGAAAAAAAAAAGCAGATGTCAACAGGTGTTAAATGGTATGAATTCGCACTGTATGAAATGCTATTTGGTTTGAATCATATGTGTCAGCTCTTAATTGAACTCTAATTATTTTATTTTTTATTTTTTATTTATTAAAAAATTTTTTTTAACGTTTATTTATTTTTGAGACAGAGAGAGACAGAGCATGAACAGGGTAGGGTTAGAGAGAGAGGGAGACACAGAATCCGAAACAGGCTCCGGGCTCCGAGCTGTCAGCACAGAGCCCGACGCGGGGCTCGAACTCATGGAACGCGAGATCATGACCTGAGCCGAAATCGGCCACTTAACCGACTGAGCCACCCAGGCGCCCCTCTAATTGTTTTATGATGAATGTTTTTTATTCTAATTTTTTAAAAATTTAAATAGAAGTTAGTTGACATATAGTGTAAAATGACTTGAGTCTCCCATCATTTACTTTGCCAATGATAACTCTGGATACATAACAGGTGTTTGATACATGATTGCTTAAATGAATAAACCTATTAAATAGACTTTTTTGAATTCAAAAAAGGATTAATGTTGGCTGTTAGATTCAAGATGAGCAAAATTAGTAAAATGGCTTAAAAATTTCTTAGTGAGGCAAGTAGGTAAGTGCTGGTCTCCATTCATATCATTTTTATGTTAGGTGAGACTTGGTAGTGTCAGGAAAAAGGAAGCCTACCAAGGATGTGTAAATATATGGGAATATATTTTAGCAGTACAGCCAATGGCTGTACATCGTTTGTTGTTTTTTCCCCTTTGCCTTTGCTCTTTGTTTCCCTTCTTTTGTCCCATAATACAGACAGATCCCAAGTTTGGTCATCAGACTCTGCTTTTCTCTTTATACCTGCTCTCTATGCCATTTCATCCACTTTCATTGTGTCAGCTGCCACTTTTGTGCAGCTGGTTCTTAGAGGTACATCTTTATTCCTTTCCTTTTCAGAGTTCCAGAATCAAATCTCAAACCACTTGGTGGGCTCTTTCACAATACTCTAAACTCAATACATCTAAGACTAAGTTACACATCATCTTCCTGAAAATTTGTTTCTTCCATCATCCATCCATCCACATTTTTTTCTCCCAATAAAAGTTTATGGAAGTCCTTTCATGGCCAAGGTACTGTGTTGGATATTGGGAATACAATGGTTAGTAAAAGCACCTCAGTTGATGTTATCATCATTCTAGGCTAGTTACTCAAGCTTGAAACTATGATGTTATCCTTGACTTTTCTTTTCCCAGCTCCAAATCCAATCAGTCTAAAAGTTCTGTTAACTTTGACTCTGTACTGTATCCTTCTCATTCTCACTACTGCAACCTTGCCCTTAGACTGGGTCTCTTCCATCTGCTTCTCCAGATCCTCTCTCCATTCTGCTCTCTGTCCCTGGCTTCCAGTGAGATGTGGCCAGCAAGAGGCAATGATCCAAGATCACAGGGTATAAAGAGGTTAAGGTGAGGGCATCTATGCCTCTAGCTCTCTGCAGATTGCTGTGGTTGGTTGGTTCCTTCTGAAAGGCCATAGCTCCAATCAGGCAGCGCTCTCCATTTAGCTACCCTCTCTTAGATCCTCTAGTTGCTACCCTGGTTGCTGGAGGCCTAGAGGTTGGTATGGCTCTTGCTGTTGTAGCACTACTCTTTGTGAGTTTCCTTAAACCGTGCCCACATCTTTGTAATATTCCCTTTGTTGATCTTTGTTAAATTACCTGGCTTGACTGCTACCTGTTTCCTGCCAAGACTCTGACCGATACCCAGGGAGCTATTCTAGGAGCATTCTTCCAGTTCCTTGCTTTCATTCTTCAGGTCAGTCCAGAAGATTTATCTTCCACCCATCTGGCAAAATCATGCTTCTCATAAACTCCCTTTTCTACCTATCAAAATAATGATTATTCTTGGTCTTGGATGGTCATGATCTGGCCCCGAATAGCTCTTTACTCTATGGCATCATAGTGCTCCTTACGCTTGTTTTCTAAATATTTATTCCCCACTCCTATTTTTCTATCTTAGCTACCTTTCTAGAGCCTTAAGAACATTTCTCAAGAATGGCAAAAATGAGGCATAGGACAGAAAAATCAACAATTACATTTTCGTAGCAACTACTGAGAAATATTTCAATAATAAAAGTGAACCTAGAAGGAGATTTTTTTCTCCCCAGTCAGGGGCAAGAAGGCACGAAAGTAATACCTTTATGTTTCCTCAAAACATAACTTTGTTTAGTAAAACATTTTTTTTTTAACGTTTTTTTTTTTTTATTTTTATTTTTGAGACAGAGAGAGACAGAGCATGAATGGGGGAGGGGCAGAGAGAGAGGGAGACACAGAATCGGAAGCAAGCTCCAGGCTCTGAGCCATCAGCCCAGAGCCCGACGCGGGGCTCGAACTCATGGACCGCGAGATCGTGACCTGAGCTGAAGTCGGACTCTTAACCGACTGAGCCACCCAGGCGCCCCAGTAAAACATTTTTGTAAGCGTTTTTTTTTCCATTTTTTGGATGGTGCGTTAACTTAGATTTACTTTCTAAATGTTTCTCAGTTGCCCCTTTTTGGTAGCGGAAATTGCTAGGGATGATTCAATCTTTAATCCTGCTGTGAACATAGTTATTTTGATTGTTTTTGTCTAGGAAGTTCAATGTGCCAGTAATTTGATAAAATAGCAGAAAAGGGCCCTTGAAATGCTTATGTTATTTCCACATGGTTCATTTTTACTGATTTATAATTTTAATTTGGAAGTACTTGAAGGCAAAAATTAATTTTGAAAATTTCTTCATTATAGACAAAATCTGCGTATTCATGTGCAGTTTTAGTCAGAAACCTATATAAAAATCCATTGTTTTGTTTTACAAATGAACACAGAAGACATAGCATTCAGATTTTGTGTAGTTAGTACTGAAGCAGATAGAATAATTACCAAACATTGTACATTTGCCTAGAAAGAACTTTGGATTTTAGGATAGAAAAATGATGGTAGCATTTTAGAATTGACTTAAGTTGATTGCTGTCTGTAAAATACACAATGGTTTCTGTTTTTCAAAAATTGGCAAGTGCAGTTTTCCGAGAAAACTGCGTTTCCCAAAATCTAATCACCACCTGTAAGATATGTAAGCACCACTGGCTGATGGTTTTCATTCATAAGACTTCTTCACTAAATCACAAGGGATTGTGATTGGTGTTAGGCTTTATATTTTATCTCCGTAAGAAGTTCAATATAAGAATAAAAGATTGATATAAAAAGAAAACTAAAGTTCCAGAACTTTAGGATCTTTGCACTCAAAGAATCCGGTAACAGAAAATTTAAAAAATCATTTTCTATTATATTTTAACTTATGAAAGTAAAACTGCAAAGAGCAAAGAATCTCTTTGTGTTTTTCTTTTCTTTTTTTTCTTTTGAAGTTTGTTTTGAGAGAGAGAGCACAAGCACAAGGGGAGGAACAGAGAGAGAGGGAGAGAGAGAGAATCCCAAGCAGGCTCCGCACTGTCAGTGCAGAAACCAGTGCGGAGCTTGAACTCATGAACTGTGAGATCATGACCTGAGCTGATATTAAGAGTCAGACGCTTAACTGAGTGAACCACCCAGGCGTCCCTGTTTTTCTTGATAGAGTCTGAATGATTTTTGTAAAAGTTTAGAGTAGATTTACTCTAGGCATCTGAGTCCTGAATTTCTTTCTCCTAAGGAAAGCAACTTCATTGCCATGCAGATTTCAATTTGTCCTTGCAATCATCTGCCGTGTGTAAACACGTATTAATCTGCCAATAAAATTTTTCTGCTAAATTTCCCACATAAGCAATATAAAGAATACATAGTGAAGCTATTGTTATGCCAAATAAACAGTAATTCTTGGTCCCTCTTAACCTAGAATTGTTTCTAATCTTTGTTAACTCCATTATTTTTAGAATACATTTATGAAAAATAAAAACAATGGATAGAAACACTAAAAGTATGACCACATATAGGGTAAATTCTGTAGCCTACACTTTTTCTAGGTGTTTTTACTTGCTAAAGAAAGCAAATGAAAAAAGCCTTAAGGACAATTAGGTGTGACACTGTATCCTTGTCAGCATCCAGAAGTGCACTGCAGTCTAATCTAGGTCCCTGAGCCACTTGTAATGCAGACGATCCTGTTGCTTGTGGTGTGTGTACTTTCCTCCAAGGCTTAAGAAGGACTTATTATTTAGAATGTATAAATAATGTTCCTGGAATTTTCCAGTATTTATTATACTTGCCTCATTATCCAAGACAGCATGACTTTTCAGCTGGGCAAGCTGACTTCTTTAAAAAATTTTTCTTTTTAATATTTGAGAGAGAGAGAGAGAGAGAGAGTGAGAGAGAGAGAGAGAGAATGAGTGGGGAAGGGGCAGAGAGAGAGAGTGAGAGAGAGAGGAAGACACGGAATCTGAAGCAGGCTCCAGGCTCTGAGTTGTCAGCACAAAGCCTGACACGGGGCTCAAACCCATGAACCTCAGATCATGACCTGAGCTGAAGTTGGACACTTAACCGACTGAGCCACCCAGTAGCCTCTGGGCAAGCTGACTTCTTATGCTGGGTTCTCAGGTTCCCTTCTCTGGAAAGTGTATGAATTTTAGAGGTGATACAGTTTAGGTTTCAGGCTTCAGTTTATTCATCTGGAAAATGAAAGGTTTTGGCTAGGTGGGCTTCACCATTCATCTCTAAGATATTTTTCTTTTGTTAAAAACTTGTGCTCTTTAGGCACTCCACTATTATTTTTCTATAAAGTACTTTCTTTTCTGGTTGCTAATTAAAGTTTTTGACCAATATTCCTCATTTTACAAACCTCCTCCTCTTCCTGAGTCATTGATCTCATTTCCTAGGCTGGTTGTATGACTCCACATAGTGAAACAACTCCTTGAATGCACAAGAAGACTGACTACATGAGTACTAATCAATTTTTAAAAATGTAGAGGTTGATTACTGTGTTCTGTAGGTTATTTATGATGTTTTTCTTTTTTTTTTCCTTACTATTAAACTTCTTTGAGACTTGGAACATAGGGTAGAGAGTGAGCAGGGTATAATCCATTTTACTATTTGTTAGTTGCTCTGGAAAAATGTCTCAGAGGGAAGAAGATAGACGATATATTTATAAAATGTTTGTATTTATAAAGTCAGGTCTGAGAATGAAAGTTTGTGAATTGACTTTATTTGTGTCTGTCTGGGTCCAAGATCTAGACCGTATCTAGATCTTTGAATGTTGCAGTTGTAGAAAAGTTTTTTTTTTTTTTTCTTTTTTTTCAACGTTTTTTTTTATTTTATTTTTGGGACAGAGAGAGACAGAGCATGAACGGGGGAGGGGCAGAGAGAGAGGGAGACACAGAATCGGAAACAGGCTCCAGGCTCCGAGCCATCAGCCCAGAGCCTGACGCGGGGCTCGAACTCACGGACCGCGAGATCGTGACCTGGCTGAAGTCGGACGCTTAACCGACTGCGCCACCCAGGCGCCCCTAGAAAAGTTTTTTAAAAAGCTTCGAAGTTAATGCCCTCACATAATAAAATTGGGGCAGTTTTGTGTTTCCTGGTTTGGTGTTGCTTCAGATAAAGCTAATGAGAGAATTTCAATATCAGGAAGGGGAAGTAGAATAAAATACAATAATATTGCTGGTATGTTTAGTAACTATCATTCTGAGAATAAATCTTGCTAATTTCTGGCCTGATTACTTCGGGACAAATTATCTAAGGGGTCATTGCCCACCTGAAAAATGGGCTAACAGTATATCTCAATTTTAGAGTTCTGTGAGTTGGGTATAAATTATTCAAACCACTTTTGCAAAGAAACCTAGAGGGATAATCAGGAGACAGATTCTGGCTCCATCTCTGCTACTCTATACTTTTGTGTAGTTTTGTAAGTCACTTCACTTCTTTGTCAGTTTCCTTATCTATGAATTGAGTTTCACTAGCTTCTTTATGCTGCATCTAGCTCAATGTAGCATCTTGTTCTTTTGTTAAGATGGTCTCAGGTAGAAAGAATGAGTGATGGTGAAACACACTTGAAGACTCAAGTTCTTTTTAAATTTTTTTTGTTTATTTTGTTTTATTTTTTAGTAATCTCAACACCCAACATGGGGCTGGAACTCATGACCCTGAGATCAAGAGTCACATGCTCTTCCAACTGAGTCAGCCAGGCACCCAAATACAGAGATTCTTAATTGGGGTTCCATGGGTGAATTTACGAAGGACACGAATCCCCTGATGTTTTATGCAAATGTATGTGTGTATGCATGTGCATTTTTTGTGAATAGAAGATTCCCCCCCCATTAGATTCTTTAAGGCATTTTTGACTCTCTCCCCCTCCTCCACATGGTTAATAACTACTGTACTTTGTAGAAGAGGGAGATAAATGAAGTCTCCCTTAGAGTAATGATGAAGGCTTTTTGAAAGAAGAGGTACTAGAGTTGGCCTTTGAGCCTGAGTAAGGTTTGAATAGATGGGAGGACGAAGAGGGGTGTTCTAGTAGATGGTAACAATATGAATAAAAGCATGTGTCAGTGTTTATGGAGCAGGTACAATATACCAGGCACTGGTTATCTTTATAAATTCTCACAATAGGACTAGGAGTTAGATATTAACAGTGTCTTGTTTATCAATAAGACTGATGATCATAAGGGTTAAGTAGCTTACCCAAGTTCATGCAGTTAATAAACGGTAAACCAGGATGTGAACCTTTTTAATCTAATCCCAACCCAAGCATATAAATGCTACACGATAGAGATTCCATTAGCAGTTTGGTTTGCTTAGGACAGATGACTTGTATTGGGGACAGGTAAGAAATAGGCTTGGATGAATGTGTAGGGCAGTACCAATTTGGAGTACTTTTAGGATCAAGAATTAAGGAGCCATGGAAGATTTTAGACCAGTGTAGACATAACTAAAATGGTATTTTCTTTTTTTTTTTTTTAATGTTTATTTTATTTATTTAGAGAGAGAGAGCACAAGCACAGGAGGGGCAAAGAGAGAGAGAATCCCAAGCAGGCTCCGCATCATCAGCGCAGAGCTTGACATGGGGCTCAATCTCACGAACATGACCTGAGCCAAAATCAAGAGTGGGATGCTTAACCGACTGAACCACCCAGAAGCTCCAAACTGATGACTGAAATCCTTTTTTTTTTTTTTTTTTTTTAAGCACAGAGCCCAGTGCAGGGCTTGAACTCACAACCCTGAGATCAAGACCTGAGCTGAGATTAAGAGTCTGACACTTGGGGTGTCTGGGTGGCTCAGTCAGTTAAGCATCCGACTTTGACTCAGGTCATGATCTCATGGTCCATGAGTTTGAGCCCCATGTCAGGCTCTGTGCTGACAGCTCGGAGCCTGCTTCTGATTCTGTGTCTCTGTCTCTCTCTGCCCCTCCCCTGCTCATGCTCTGTCTCTCTCTCTTTCTCAAAAATAAATAAACATTAAAAAAAAAGAGCCTGATACTCAACCAACTGAGCCACCCAGGTACCCCTGGTTGGCTTTTTTTTTTTTTAATCAAATCTGACAGTTTTTAATCAATGCATTTAGACAAATTAGTACATTGTGATTACTAATATATTTCAGTTTTATTATATACTTTTTATTTACCTGATATGTTTTGTATCTATTTTTTTTTTTTGCTTCTGTATCTTATTAGCTTGATTGAGATCTCTTTCTTTCTTTTTGTTGAGATATAACTGATATATAATATTATGTTAGTTTCAGGTGTACAACACGATTATGTATTTGTATATATTGTGAAATGATCACTACTATAAGTCTAGTTAGTATCTGTCACCATACATAGTTACGTTTTTTCTTTTTTTTTTTTAAATTTTTTTAATGTTTATTATTTTTGAGAGAGAGAGAGAGAGAGAATGAGGAGCAGAGAGAGAGAGGGAGACACAGATTCCGAAACAGGCTCCAGGCTCTGAGATGTCAGCACAGAGCCTGATGTGGGGATGACCTGAGCCGAAGTTGGACGCTTAACTGACCGAGCCACCCAGGCACCCCTCGTTTGTTTTCTTGTGATGAGAACTTTTAATATTTACTCTTTTAGAAACTTTCAAATATACAACACAATATAATTAACTATAGTTGCCATGCTGTACAATACATTCCCAGGACTTATTTATTTTATAACTGGAAGTTTATACCTTTTCATCACCCACACCCCTTTTGCCTACTCTCCACCTCCCATCTCTGGAAACGACCAAGGTTTTCTTTGTATTTATGAGTTTGGGTTTTTGTTTGTTTGTTAGATTCCACACATAATTGAGATCATATGGCGTTTGTCTTCCTTTGTCTGACTTATTTCACTTAGTATAATGCCCTCAAGTTCTACTCATATTGTCCCAGATGTAAGACTACTTTTTAATGGCTGAATAATGTTTCGTTATATGTATATATCACACGTTCTTTATTCATTCATCCATTGATGGACATTCAAGTTGTTTCCATGTCTTGGCTATTGTAAGTAATTGTAAGCAATGAACATGGGAGTGCATGGGTCTTATCAAGTTAGTGTTTTTGTTTTCAAACACCCAAAAGTGGAATTGCTGGGTCATGTGGTAGTTCTATTTTTAATATTTTGAGAACTTCCATACTGTTTTCCATAGTGGATGCACCGATTTACATTCCTGCCAATAGTGCACAAGGGTTCCCTTTCCTCCACATCCTCACTTGCACTTACTATTTCTTGCCTTTTTTGATACTAGTCATTATGACAGGCATGAAGTGATGTCTCAGTGTGGGTTTGATTGCATTTCCCTGATGATTAGAGATTATGAGCACTTTTTTAGGTACCTCTGGGGCATCTGTATATCTTCTTTAGAAAAATCTTTTTCTTTAGAAAAAGATATTCATATCTTCTGCCAATTTTTAAAATTGGATAGTTGTGGGTGTTTTTTTTTTGTGTGTGTGTGTTGTGGGTTTGTTTGGGTTTTTTTTGCTATTGTGTGGTATGCGTTGTTTATGTTTTGGATATTAACTGTTTATTAGATATATGATTTGCAGATATTTACTCCTGCTCAGTAGGTTGCATTTTCATTTTATTGATGGTTTCTTTTGCTCTGTAGAGGTTTTTTAGTTGTATGTCGTTCCACTTGTTGATTTTTGATTTTTTTGCCTTTGTTTTTGGTGTCAAATCCAAAAAGTCATTGCCAAGATTGATGTCTGGGAGCTTATTGCTTATGTTTTCTTCTAGGAATTTTAATGGTTTCAGGTCTTACATTCAAGTCTTTAATTCATTTTGAGTTATTTTTGTGTATGATGTAAGGAAGTTGGGGCAGTGGAGGTGCATGGGTGGCTCAGTTGGCTAGACATCTGACTCTTGGTTTTGGCTTAGGTCATGATCTCACGCTTCGTGAATTCGGGCCCTACATAGGGCTCTGCACTGACAGTGCTTGGGATTCTGTCTCCCTCCCTCTCTCTTGTATGCGCACTCTCTCTCTCAAAGATAAACTTTAAAACAAAACAAAAAAAAAGTGGTCCAGTTTAATTCTTTTGCATGTGGCACTGCCTAGTTTTCCAACACGATTTGTTGAAGAGACTACCCTTTCCCCATTGTATATTCTTGACTCCTTTGTCATAAAATTAATTGACCATGTATGCATGGGTTTGTTTCTAGTCTCTTGATTCTGTCTCACATATCTGCTTTTATGCCAGTACCATGCTGTTTTGATTATCATAGCTTTGTAATATAGTTCAAGATCAGGAAATGTGATACCTCCAGCTTTGTTCTTCTTAAGATTGCTTTGGCTCTTTGGGGACTTTTGTGGTTCCATACAAATTTTAGGGAAGTTCTAGTTCTGTGAAAATTCCTTTGGAATTTTGATAAGGATTGGAATTTTCTTTATTAAATTTTAACACCCTGCTGGTTTGGATATTCAACATTCTATTATTATTCCTTTATGGTGACCCTTTAAGTGCTAAAAGCGTAATTGACTTAACTATGCTAAGGTCAAACAACTTTACATTCCTCATATCAAATATATGAATCTTAGGATAGTTAAACTCTGATGGCTCCCTTTTCATTGCACATTACTATTTTCCTGAGCTTTAATTCCATCTTGTTTTTATACCTTCCAAATTAATCATCTTAAAAACACATACAGTTAAATTTAGCCATATGTTTATATATTCCTTTGCTTACTAGTTCTTCTTACATTTTAGCCCTCCCTTGTGGGTTCATTTTCTTTCTTTCTGATATACATCTTTTAATAGTTCTTTCAGAAGATCAGTTAGTGTTGAGCACTTTTATTTTTAATTAATTATTTTTGGCATAGCTTTATTTCATTTTTACTCTTGAATGATGAATTGGTTGGATTTAAAATTTAGGTTGCCAGTTACTTTCCTCGTTTTTTGAAGTTACTATCCGGTTGTTTTCTGCATTTTTGTTGTTGTTGTTGTTAATAAATGCTGTCTGTTGAATTGTCATTCCTATGTAGATAACTTCCAGGGTAGATACAGAGATGTACCAGATCCCCATTCAAGGAGACACATGCTCTCCAGCTGTGGGGACATCACACAGTGTCTACCTGTCAGCTCTTTCAGGGTCTTCTTTAGCAGAAGAGAGCTGCATTGCCTGAGTTCACATCCTTCCTGGGTCAGCCTGCATTCTGTGACCAAACAAGATAGAGATATAAAGGCCTAACTATTTCAGTCCGATGTAGGGCACTCTGAAGGTTAATTCTAGATCCTGAATCTCTGCTGGGTTGACTGAAGCTTTGTCAGGCCACATCACAGTGTGTCTTTTTCCTCTGCTCAATCTTGCTGCCACTGGAGTTGATCTCTAATAAATACTTTGTACCCAAAACTCTGTCTCACTGTCTGCTTCTGGAGAACCCAACCTGCATAACTTCCCTCTTCTCTATGGCTTCATTTAAGGTCTTCTCATTGTCTTTGGGTTCTGCAGTTTCCCCATGATGTCTCTAAGTTTCAGATTTTGTATTTATTTATCACATTTAGGATTTTTTTTTCCTGAATCAAAGGGTTCATGTCTTTTATTAGCTGTGAAATATTCCTAATCATTATAATTTTGAATATTACATTTGCCATTTTCTGTTTTTCCTTTCTGTAACTACAAATAAATAAATTGGAACTTGTTCTGTCCTCCAAGTTTTAATCCTTCTTTCTTATTGTCTGTTGCTTTGTTTCTGTGTGTTGCCTTTAGGGTAATTCCTGAGATTTATTTTCAGTTCACTGCTTCTCCTTTCAGCTGTATCTAAACTAACTTTTAAAAATTATCTATTGACTTTTTTTTTTTTTTTTTAATGTTTATTTTATTTTTGAGACAGAGAGAGACAGAGCATGAACGGGGGAGGGTCACAGAGAGAGGGAGACACAGAATCTGAAACAGGCTCCAGGCTCTGAGCAGTCAGCACAGAGCCCGACACGGGGCTCGAACCCACGGACCATGAGATCATGACCTGAGCCGAAGTCGGACGCCTAACCAACCGAGCCACCCAGGCGCCCCTATCTATTGACTTTTAATGAACACGTTATACTTTTGATTTTGGTTAGAAAGCCTAATTGTTTTGTTTTCAAGTCTTTTCACATTGTATCTTGTTCTTTTCATACTTCAAGTTTGTTTTTTGCTTCTTTAATAATTTAGGATATTTATTTTATAGTCCTTTATCTGTTCTAATATTTGAAGTTGTTGAGAGTGTAATAGTGCTTTGGTTGTGTCTGCTGATTGGTTTTTCACATGTTTGTTAGTTTTGAATTGTGTGTTTGTTTTCAGCAGGGCTTTCTTTATCTGTAGGCATCCTATGTGGTTTGGATGCAGGGTATGTCCTCCCAGTGAAGTTTTGAGTTTGCTTCATTATCAGCCTGGAACCCTTTTTATATTAATAACTTGGTTTGGGGGCTTCTAATCATTTGGGTTGTATAAATCCAAATCCCAAGCCTACATGAGAAGGAGTCCATAGCAAAGTTCTAGGTAACACTTTTTTTCCCCCACAGCTGATCCAGGCCAGGTCAGATAAGATTCTTTATTATAGGGGTGCCTGGGTGGCTCAGTCAATTAAGCGTCCGACTTTGGCTCAGGTCATGGTCTCATGGTTCGTGAGTTCAAGCCCCGCATCCGGCTCTGTGCTGACAACTCAGGGCCTGGAGCCTGCTTCAATTCTGTGTCTCCTTCTCTCTCTCCTCGCACTATATGTCTCTCATAAATGAATAAATGTTAAAAAAAAAAGATTATTATAATTTACTTGTACTAGTAGTTAGATTTGTTTTCTAGTTTACTCTTTCATCTAAGTTCCTCATAAATCCTGGCTTCTTTGGGCATCTTGGTTTTAACTTCCCACCTCATGTTGCTCGAGACTTTATTCCTTGTGAGCGGTAAAACCAAATCCTTAGTAGGTAATGGAGAAGAGTGCTACATCATTTTCACCTCCCAGGGCTGCTATCACATCTGCTTTTTAAACTACTCTGGTTCCAGTTCTTTATTTGCTTTTGACCCCTGAGATGATCTTTTCCTTTCCATATCCTTTCCACTATGAATTTAAGATTATGTTTTCCTATTTTAGCCAATCATTTTGAATGTTTTGTAGCAGGAAGATTTCAAGCTATCTATAGTATTGTTGGAAATGGAAGTGTGGTGTTTGCCATTTGAAATTCGCAGTGGCATAATGTGTGGTATTTGTAAGAATTTTGAAGTATGAAATGTGATGGGCCAAATATCAACTCAGCAACTTTGGATATCAGCAGTATTTTTATTTTTTGCTAGTATTGTGATAAAAAATGATATTACTTTTTAATTTGTATTTTTCTGATTAGTAGTGAAATTAACATCTCATGATATATTTATTATCTGTATTTCTGTATCCTTTGACTATTTTTCCATGGATTTTTTTTCTTTTCCCTGTTTGGAAGAAGTTTCTATTAATGTATATGTGTGTCTGTGTGTTTATATGTGTATGTGTGTGTGTGTGTAGTCTAGCTTGTGGATTATGTTTTAACTTTCTTTTTTTTTAATTCTTTTTAACATTTATTTATTTATTTAATTTTTTTTTTTTTTAACGTTTATTTTTGAGACAGAGAGAGACAGAGCATGAACGGGGGAGGGGCAGAGAGAGAGAGGGAGACACAGAATCGGAAGCAGGCTCCAGGCTCTGAGCCATCAGCCCAGAGCCTGACGTGGGGCTCGAACTCACTGACTGCAAGATCGTGACCTGAGCTGAAGTCGGACGCTTAACCGACTGAGCCACCCAGGCGCCCTAACATTTATTTATTTTTGAGAGACAGAGAGAGACACAGCATGAGTGGGGAAGAGGCACACAGACACAGACACACACAGACACACAGACACACACACACACACACACACAGAATCCGAAGCAGGCTCCAGGCTCTGAGTTGTCAGCACAGAGCCTGATGCGGGGCTTGAACCTGCAAACGGTGAGATCATGACCTGAGCCGAAGTCAGATGCTCAACCAACTGAGCCACCCAGGCGCCCCTGTTTTAACTTTGTTTATAGTGAACTTTATGGGCCATTCTTCATTACTGTATAGTCATATTTATCATTCTTTATGTTTTATTAGTGATTTTTGTGTCTGGTATAATAAATCTCTACTCTGAGGTCATAGATTTACTGTATTTTCTTTGAAATGTTTAAAGTTTTGCCTTTTATGCATGAGTATGTCTAGAAGTGATTTTTGTGTTTGGTGTGAAATAGGAATCCAATTTTATTGTTTCCTTATAATCAGTTGTTCTAGCACTATTTAATTAAAAGTCCATTCTTTCCCTTTATAACCAACAGTGCCATCTCTGTCTTTATCATTATAATGTATACAGAGTTGTGTTTCTTAGTTTTCTACTGTTTCGTTGTTTATTTTGTCTCTCCCTGTGTCAATAGCAATACTATCTTAATTAGTATAACTTCCAAAAAAAAAAAATCTAACCACTAGGAAAAATCCCATTTCATTCTTGTTAGCAATGCCTTGTCTAATTTTGGGTTTTGATCTCTGATATATATTTTAGAATTGGTTTTTATAAAAAAGCATTGTTGAAATTTTTATTGTAATATCTGCATCAGTTTGGGAAGAAGTCATGATATTTCAACATTTTTGAATCTTTCTATGTAGTAACATGACACATCTCTCCATTTACTTAGGCTTTCTTTAATGTGTCAGTAATTCTTCATAAATGTCTTATTCAGCTTTTTTCAGATCTGTTTTTAGGTACCGTATCTATTTGTTTCTATTATAAATGATATTAATAAGCTATGTTTGAAAGTTGCTGTTGTGTAGAAGTACAGTTGATTTTTGAATATTTTATATCCAGCAACCTTGCTAAATTCTTTATTAATTCTAATAATTTATTTTTATTTATTATGTATAAAGTAATATCTTCTGTGAAAATGATTATTTTTTTTTCTTCCTTTACAAACTTAAACTTTTTATTGTTTCTTATTTTACTGCTGTTGTTAGGACCTTCAGTAAAATGTTTAGTAGATCGATAATTGTAGGTATGCTTGTCTTCTTCCTGATTTTCAGAGGAATTCTTCCATAATGTTTTACCATAAATAATCATGCCCTGTACAGGGTGAGGAAGTTCTACTCCTAGCTTACAGTACCTTTCTTGATGAGTTAGTGTTGAATTTTATCAACACATTTCTGTGTTAATTAAAACTTTCATATAGTTTTTCCTCTTTTAATCTGTTAATGTGGTTAATTATATATATATATATTTGATAGATTTTGCATTCTGGGATAAACCAAGCTTTCTCATGATATACTATCTTTTTATACTGCTAGTTTGGGTTTGCTTACATTTTGTTTACATTTCTACATCTATGTTCATGGGTGAGGTGGGCCTGTAATTTTTCTTCTTTGTATATCCTTGTTTTCTTTGGATATGACTATTATATAGTAACTTCACTGGCTAAATTGGGGAGTATTCCTCTTTTTCCGATCTCTGGTGGAGTTTGTGTAAGATTGGAACATCTGATTATTTGAAAGTTTGGTAGAATTCACCTATGAACTTAGCCACCAAGATGCCTCTTAAAACAGTTTTAATAGGATATATATTTCTAGAGATTTGGATATTCTTACATCTCAAATTTATTGGCATAAAATTTTTATAATAGTCCCTTTAAAAAAATTCTTCCCTTTATCTAAAGTTACAGCCATCATTTCACTCCTAATATTATTTTATTTATTCTCTTTTTTTCTTGATCAATCTTACTAGAGGATTTTCTATTTTATAAGTTTTTACAAAGATCTACTTTTCAGCTTAATTGATACTCTCCACTGTATCTTCATTTTCCATTTTATTAATCTTCATTCAACTTAGATTTTATTTTGTTATTCTTTTTTAAATTTAATTTTTTTTAATTTTAATTTTGAGAGAGAGACAGCATGAGGGGAGGAAGGGCAGAGAGAGAGGGAGAGAGAGAATCTCAAGCAGGCTCCACGCTGCCAGCACAGAGCCCAGTATGGGGCTCAAACCCACAAACTGTGAGATCATGACCAGAGCTGGAACCAGGAGTTGGACACGTAACCAACTGAACCACCCAGGCACCCCTTGTTATTCCTTTTTTTTAAACTTCTATAGTTCAACTTAAGTTCTTTAGTTTTCACACTTTATTTTTTAATATGTAAGTATTTGAAAGCTGTATCTTTCCCTTCAAGTAATGCTTTCACTGCTTCTTATAACATTTTGATTTATGATACTTTGAATTTCATTTATTGCTCTGTATTTTCCTGGAATATATTTTTTGTTCCTTTTATATTCAGTTTTTCTATGTCTTTATGATTTAGGTATGTTTCTGGTGAGTAGTATATAGCTGGAATTTTAAAATCCACCTGATAGTCTTCATCTTTTAACTGGGAAGTTTAAGACATTAACAGTCAATGGAATTTAGTATATATTTGCATTTGTCTTAATCTGCCTTTTAAAAATTTGTCCTATTTTTCTCCTTTCTTATCTCCTTCTTGCTCTTCATTTTGAATGATAGTGTATTTGTTTTTATTTTTCCATTTTTTCTCTAATTATTTAGAAGTTAAGCATTGTTTTTCTTTTCAAGGTTTTATTTGGATTTTTTCCATTTATATGTAACTTAATGAAGTGTGAGGTTAATCAATGTCTTAACACTCCTGACTGAATAGTAGAAGATACTGAACTTTGATCACCCTCCATCAAATTATTTACTATTCTTGGCCAGTATTTTTGCTTGCTTGCTTGCTTGCTTTATTTATTTATTTATTTATATGTTTATTTATTTTGAGAGACAGAGAGAGAACACATGTGAGCGGGGGAGGGGAAGAGAGAGGAGGGAGAGAGGATCCCAAGCAGGCTCTGCACTGCCAGTATGGAGCCCAACATGGAGCTCAAACCCATGAACTATGAGATCATGACCTGAGCTGTAACCAAGAGTAAGACGCTCAACCAATTGATCCACCCAGGCACCCCTTAGTTTTATTTTTTTAAACTCCTAAGTTAGAGATTATTGTAGTTAAAGATGATATGTTTAAATTTATCAGTTTGTTTAGATGTTTACCAATATCTTTGCTCATTTTTTTTACTTTTGTCTCTTAAAACTTCTTTTGGGTCCATTTTCTTTCTTCCTGAGTACATTTTTAGAAAATTCCTTCATTAAGTTTTTCTAATGGCAAACTCTTATATTTTTTTAATCTGAGAATGTCTTTAGTTTACCCTAGTTAGTAAAAGATAGTTTAGTTGAATATGCAAGTCTCAATTGACAGTTACTTTCAGCACTTTGAAGATTATTGTTCACTTTGACTTTTGGTTTCATTCTTGTTCTTGAGAAGTGTGCTTTCTTATACAAACATAATACCACCATGTATTTTGACATAACTATATATTTCGCTAGGTTCATGGACCCCATTATTTCTTCTACTTTAGACCCCTACAATGAATTTATTATTTAGTTTTAATTGTCTTTAAATTGAGGTATTCTGTCTTTAATGATTTCCTTAAAAAGTATACTTATGTGGTATAAATTCTGAATCCTTTTATGTTTGAAAATGCCTTTCTTCAACTTCTTGTGGTTTGGCTCTGCCCACTGCTAGGCCCTCTCTTCCCTCATTTAAAGGGATTCATGTCAAGAAATACCCCACCAGAGCCACAACAGCAAGTAATTCAAAGGTTTATTACTCACTCAGGTATAGGCAGGTTGAGGGAGGCTCCAGGGAGAGGGGACCCACCAATGAGAAGGCTCTCCAACTTCCATATAAATGATATTCTGGCCAGGCATAGAATTCTTGGATTACATTCACTTCTTTCAAAAAGTCTCTAAACAGTATTCCTTTTCTTTTTATTCTCCTGGACTCTAGTACTATCAATGAGGATTGTGATAGCAGTTCTGATTCTCTTTCCTTTTTTTTTTTTTTTAATTTTTTTTTTTTAACTTTTTTAAATTTATTTTTGAGACAGAGAGAGACACACGGCATGAACGGGGGAGGGGCAGAGAGAGAGGGAGACACAGAATCGGAAGCAAGCTCCAGGCTCTGAGCCATCAGCCCAGAGCCCGACGCGGGGCTCGAACTCGCGGACCGCGAGATCGTGACCTGAGCTGAAGTCGGACACTCAACCAACTGAGCCACCCAGGCGCCCCTCTCTTTCCTTTTTAGGTAACCTGATCTCTCTTTGAAAGTTTATATAAATTTAAAAAAAAATCTTTAAAGTTAGGAAATGTCACCAGAATGTGCCTACATGTGTCATTTTTCATTAATCCTGTCTGGTACTTGGTGTGCTCCTGCTATTTGAAATGTCAAGTTTTTTTTCAGCTCAGGAAAACTCTCGTTTTTCCTTTTTATTTGTAGTTTCTCTTCTATTCCTTTTCTTCCTTCTGGAATGCCTTTATTTTCTTAAAAAATTTTTTTTAATGTTTACTTTTGAGAGAAAGAGAGTGTGAGTGGGGGAGGGGCAGAGAGAGAGGGAGACACAGAATGTGAAGCAGGCTCCAGGCTCTGAGCTGTCAGCACAGGCTTGAACTCAAGAGCTGTGAGATCATGACCTGAGCCGAAGTCGGATGCTTAACCAACTAGGACACCCAGGAGCCCTGGAATGCATATCAGGCTTCTTGAAACTGTCTTCTATGTTTCTTTTCATGAATGATTTCCTTTTATTTGTATTTTTCTTTTTGTCATATTTTTTCCATTTGATCTCCTAGATCTTCCGGCTTACTACTCATGATGACTACTTTGTATTTCAGCAGTACTAGTTTTTGGATTATTTTTGTAGGTGTTAAATTCAAAAGTGATGTTTATTTTTTAACTTGCGCAGACATGTTTCTTTCCTTGAAATAAATCTACTCAGGAGTTGTCTGCATCAAAATAAAAATCTTCTGTACAGTGAAGGAAACAGTCACCAAAACTAAAAGACATGGAATGGGAGAAGATATTTTCAAATGACATATCTGATAAAGGGTTAGTATCCAAATTATATAAAGAACTTACAAAACTCAACACCCAAAAAACAAATAATCCAGTTAAAAAATGGGCAGACATTTTTCCAAAGAAGGCATCCAGATGGCCAACAGACACACGAAAAGATGCTCAACATCACTCATCATCAGGGAAATACAAATCAAAACTACAATGAGATATCACCTCACATGAGTCAGAATGGCTAAAATTAACAATACAGGAAACAACAGTTGTTGGTGAGGGTGTGGAGAAAAGGGAACTCTCTTACACTGTTGGTGGGAATGCAAACTGGTGCAGCCACTCTGGAGAACAGTATGGAAGAGTTGTCATTATGTTTTTATTAAAATTCTTCTTAGGTTTCTTCTGCCATTAAATCTGCCTCAATAGGAGCCACCTATTCAGGTATGGTCCACAGACTCTGCTCATATCAGCTGTGGAGGGAGAGGAGTTGAATCCAGTGTGGGTCAGGATTTGAAGTCTCTTTAAGCAGTGTGGTTCTCAATGGTGGGGAGATTTCAGTGGGTTCCAGCTCTGGTTCTTTCTTAGGCAATCCTAGCATTGACCCATGCTTGGTCAGAAAAGCCAATTTCCTCTGCAGTAGCTGGGTCCTCCTGGAGTTATAAACAAGATGTGTCCTACACTGGCTGCTCTGCTCAGTTTCCTTGGGAGCTAAATATCTCAGATGAAGGTAGGATTGCCTCTGTCTTTAGCACATAATCACATACACACACCCTCTTCCCCCATTGGCTGTTTTGCTTATTAAATGATACTGAATGAAGCATGACACTTGGATGTATTTATAAGCCACCCCAAACTTACCTTTCTGGTCTCTTTTTCTGCTTCTCTTTTTATGATACAAAGTGTTTCGTAAGTACTGATTTATCCTTCTGTTTCCTGAACACATGGTATAGTTTATCAAAAGTGGGAGAGATAACAATGAGAGTGTTAGAAACATACACCCAGGCTGAAATTATCCCAGAATCTATTTTCCAAGCACATTTTTACAAAACATAAGGAAACTTAGTCTTGTTCAGGATCACATAGCTAATTTTAGTTAATATTAAGTGGTGGAATGTGAATCTTGACAGGAAGGAGACTGGGGAAACAGTGTTCATAGAATATTCCTGCCAGTGAGATGCAGAAATAAAGGCAAGGTATTTTGTGAGGGTTGTTCGTTCAGGCATTCACTTAATATGTATCAGTCAGAAGAACTTCACACATGAATTAGGAGGTGACAATAGAAATGGGTGAGAAATATTTTAAACAGGGTAGCTCCATTAAAGACCAGAAATGTGAAACGCATTGTGTGTTTGAGAAAACAACAATTTTGAACTGCTGAAACACTTGAGGGGATAGCAGAAAGTGAGGCTGCGAAGGTTAGATGGAGCTAGATTGTAAAGGGGTTTTCATGTTAAACGTTGTGCTACATTTATTCGGTCATTTACTGAAAACTTGTGTGCCAGGGGCCATTACAGCACTGGGGATACAGGAGTGAGAGAGAAGTGTTTCTGTTCTCTGGGAGCTGTAGGCATTAGGGAGTTGATGCAGTGAGGTGATTTAAGGTCTTGCTGCATCTCAGGTCTTGTTTCTGCCTCTGATGGGCTTTTGGAGAAAGAGAGACAGAGACAGAGAGAGAGAGAGCTAGAGAGAGAGAGAGAGAGTCTGTGTGTGTGTCTAACTACCTATCTTGCCTCCCATTGCTTGAAGCATTGCATCAGTATTTCCAGTAAACAGAGGATGTTGTTAGCTAGGTTAGAGTTCACATTCAACTAGTTAATCATAATTGACTTATTGGAAATGGTCCTGTGGAGAAATTAAATTATTTTCTAAGTTTCTACTAGAGCAGTTGGAGATTCCTTTGAGGTAGTTCTGTGAATTATTTCACATAGCTGTTGTAAAAAGAATTGCTAAGTAAGGCAATATTGTGTAATTGTATGTATAAATATATATAGTCTGAAATTTTTAATGACTACTAGTTTTTGTTGTCTCTGTTGTCTTTTAACAGCTATAAAAATAAAGCGGAAATGGCAACTGCCATTTTAACAAAGTACATTTTACCAAATATCCTTTCCCCTTTCTTTCCTTCCTCTTGGAATCTTGCACAAATCTGTTTTCTTATAATATGCAACGAACGGATTTATTTCTTGACAATATATTTAATAACAAGATTAATTAGCAGACCCTATGGATACCTTCTAAATCGTAATTTTTCAATTTCTTGTAAGCAAGTAAGTGTTGGGAACATTTTGTTACATTCTATTTTTCTTCCTGTTTACAGCTCCCAGATTAGCCGTGTATGTAAACTGCGCACCGCAGCTTTTCCATTTAACATTCATGATAGCATCCCACGCTACTTGCAGTTTGAAAATGGACACATGATAGGTGGGATATCTTTATTTTTTACACTTTCTAGTTTGCATCAGTCATGAATCAACAAATACTTGGTGAATGTCCAGTGCAACAGAATACCAAGTGCCATAGAAAGATAATAAGATGCCTATATTGCAGGGATTGTTAATCCAACAGAAAAAACAAAATGCCATTATGGGAAGGCATATGAAAAGTGTGGCAGTCACTCCCAAATAATGTAATGTACCCTGGTGCATGTATTTGCTCTGTCCCTTACATACCCCCTTACTGGTCCCAGTACTCTTCATGGCCACGTGCTTCCTACTTATCATTTCTGGAAAGAAGGGAAGTCATGTACCTCACTATTTTGGAAATAAGATCCAGTACCTACCAGGAGGAAACAAGATCTGAATGAAGTACCATCTAAATAAAGTGGAGGATAGAAGTTTGAAAGGCTATCTCAATATTTATGAAGTCCTTTCTGATCTGTTCAGTAGTAGCCAGTGCAAAATAAAAAATGATATAACTTAAAAACTTACTGCCTGCCAAGAGTGGTAAGCTTGTAAGTTTAAGTAGAAAAAGTCAGTGTTTCCTTATTTGATGCTGCTGCCCCTTCTGGTTTACGTTCAGAGAAGAGGAATGACTTCCCCAGGAAACCTTGTCCTCTAACTATTGTCTTTGGCCTGGGGCCTCCACTGTGCTCTCCTCTCACCTGCATCAGGGCCCAGGCAAGAACAGGTGCTTAGGATGCTGCCAGAGAGTCATCACCGCTTTCTGACTCTGCAACATTTGCCCTCCCCCTTCCTGGGTCCTGTTCTCTTTGGGTACAAAGGTCAAGTCTGAGCCCATTTGGGAGATGCTCTGGGCCTGCAGTCTGGTACTAATATACCACATGGTCATACATTCTTAGGAACTCTAATTCCTGTTTTGGACTTTCAGTCTTTGTATACTCTTGCTGCATTTAGATGCAACCTATCAAACTTATTAATGTTTTCTGTAGTGAAATTATAAAAATTTAATGTGATACCATTTTAGAATTGAGATAAATGAAAGTGACAACTGTAATTTAAAATGTAAACTATTTGTCCAGTAGAACAGAAATCAGAGATACACAGAAGTTTAGAAAATAAAACCTTGAGATACCACAAATACGGGTTTTATAATTTAAAAATGGTCTAAGACCTTTTGTAGCAACGTGGATGGAACTGGAGAGTGTTATGCTAAGTGAAATAAGTCCTACAGAGAAAGACAGATACCATATGTTTATGTGGATCCTGAGAAACTTAACAGAAGACCATGGGGGAGGGGAAGGAAAAAAAAAGTTAGAGAGGGAGAGAGCCAAACCATAAGAGACTCTTAAAAACTGAGAATAAACTGAGGGTTGATGGGGGGTGGGAGGGAAGGGAGGGTGGGTGATGGGCACTGAGGAGGGCACCTGTTGGGATGAGCACTCAGTGTTTTATGGAAACCAATTTGACAATAAATTTCATATTAAAAAAAATAAAAATAAAAATGGCCTAAGAACTTTCTAAAGATTCTCTGATACCAGATTCTCCATAGCATAGCATACTTAGTGTTTTTTTTGTTTTTATTTTTGTTTTTTGATACAGTGTATTGAAAATGTAGCTCCAAGATCTTGAACCTATGAGAACAATTGATGTAGGTTAGGAATGGTAACTCTAGTAACCACAGGGCCATTCAGCAATGGACCTGAATGAAGCCCATAGCTCACACATTATTACAACCTATTTGAAGTGATCTTTGGTTTATGGCTTTCTTGGTCTAGAAATTTTGAAAATATTACTTAGTTACTATAGGTTAATCTGGGCCTGAAAATGATTATTCAAGAAACATCTTAAGTGTGTTAGCACAATCTCCTAGAACTAGCATTTCTGTGAAAGGGTACCTGGGTAGGCCTTCCAAGTGTCTCGTGTGTTTTTTTCTCTGAGTAACCGATCACTTTGAAAGGACCTTTCCAGTTTCTGAGACTATAATATAGTCTCATGTACTCTTAAACTTTATCAGCAAGTAAAAAATAATAATAAAAAAATCAACTGAAAAACTGTCATGGGAATACAGGTTGTTGAATGTTGACACCAGAAAATCAGATATGGTGAGAAACAGCAGCATCTTTCCTGAAACAATGCTATATGAACCAAAGTTGTTAGAACTTAGAGCAAGAGAGATCTTTTTTTTTTTTTTTCTGATGTTTGTTTATTTTTGAGAGAGAGAGAGAGACAGCGCATGAACAGAGGAGGGGCAAAGAGAGAGGGAGACACAGAATGCAAAGCAGGATCCAGGCTCTGAGCTGTCAGCACAGAGCCCAACGTGGGGCTTGAACTCAGACAGGGAGATCATGTTCTGAGCCCAAGTTGAATGCTTAACCAATAGAGCCACCCAGGCGCCCCTCAAGAGAGATCTTTTTTTTTTTTTTTTTAATAAATGTACAAATATATCACTTTTTGTTTGCATTTAAGCCAAATTTCTGTGAGCTAGAAAGTTAGACAATGTATAATCCATATTTTATACATTAACACAAATTTCAAAACATAAAGTATAGCAATATTCTCTATTATTCAAATCCACATTTTTTAAAATCTAGAATACAATATTTATAAAACTTAACACCTCCTGCAACAAAGCCAACATTATTAGGAGAGTTGTTTGAGGAGTTTTTAGTGGTTGCAGTGGAGACAATTTTCCTCATTAAGTAACTGTATAGGGATTTAACACATTCTTTTTTTTTTTTTTTTTTTTTGGGATTTAACACATTCTTTAAGTTGCTTGAATGCAACCTAGAATGTGGTAATGGTAACAAAATTCATATCAATTCAAACATTCAAGACAAAAAGACTTATTTTTTACTTAAGCCAATAATGAATTTTGAAAATACATTAAAAAACACCCTCCCAACCACTGTTAACACACTCCTTTATGCTTTCACACAGCATGTTCCAGGAGTTATCATTTTCTGTGCCTCCACAGGTCTTTCTATTGGGACAGTTATCAATCACCTTTCTCATCTTTGCATTAACCTGTCCATCTGCCTAGCCCGGTACCTATCTCTAGCCAACATTACAGTTTCTTCATTATTTTGCCTTGCAAACTTGTTCCTCACCTCGTGTGGTCCCTCTTGTTCTTTGCCCATCTCTTGGCATTCCTCTGTGAATCTATGTTTTGCTGCCAGTGATGTTTCAGAACTGGAGGGTTTCTCTGAGTTTCTTTCTTTGTCTCTGTTTCTCATTTTATTGGATCTTTCCCAGTCAAGAAACCCATCCTTTGCCCTAGAATTCGGGCTGCTTTCTTTTTTGTCTTGGTTTCTTTCTGGACTGAACACTTATTTCTCGTTGTTCTCTATGTCTGTACTTATCACTGTTTTCATATCTTTCTTTCCTTGCTTTCACATGCTCTTCTTTGCTTTCCTCAAGAGAGATCTTAAAGGCAAACAAGGTTACAGGAAATGATTCAGAATATTACCCATGAATATATTTCCTTGACTATTGATAAATTCCATGCAACATGAGTCAGTCTATGGCTATTACAAAATGAATTGGATATCAGGGATTCTTGGTGCCTCTGTCTTTAGGTTCTTTCCATCTTGTGTAGCCTACACTTATTGCCATTAAAGTGGAAACTACCAGATAACACTATGCCACACACACAAAGTGTTTGAGTTACATACACAAAGTGGGTGTTTTTCAGACTTGCATATGTGTGAGAATCACTAAGAGTGTTTGTTACAAAGGTTGGTTTTATTCTGATTCAGGGGATCTGCAGACCATGTTTTGAGACACATTGCTTTAAAATGAAAGAATGAGAAACAGCATAGAGGTTTCGATTTGTTTTTTTGGTTAAAGGTCTTGTTCACACTCTATGGAAGTCATTCTTGTAGTTGCAAAATGTTAGTATTCGTTCAGGAAGGGAAAATAGGTTTTATCATTGTTCAGAGCCCATTTTTCATATATACATGATGAAGTTTATACTCCTAATCGAGAACTTTTCTTTGAACTCTAGGTGTGTATATCTAGCTGTCTGCTGGAACACCTCTACCCAAATGTCTAATAGACTTCTCCCACTTCACTCAGCCACACTAAAATCCTCCTTTCAGTCCTGGTTCACTTGCAGTTTTCCCAATTTTGTTTAATGGCAAAATCAGTCTTCCAACTGTTGAGGCCAAAATACTTGGAATTATTCAAAGAATTATTTTTTTAAATTTTATTTATTTTGAGAGAGAGAGAGAGAGCAAGTGAGGGAGGTGCAGAGAGAGAGGAAGAGAGAATCCCAAGCACACAGCCAGCACAGAGCCCAGCGTGGAGCTCAGTCTCACAAACCATGAGATTATGACTTGAGCGGAAATCAAGAGTTGGACGCTTAACTGACTGAGCCACTCAGGCACCCCCCCCCCCTTTTTTTGTATACTCCACATCCAGTTGACTGACAAATCCTTTTGCTTCTACCTTCAGAATATATCTAGAGTCTGATCATTTTCTCCCTACCTCTTGATACATCCTGGCTCAAGCTTTTAACTGTCTTTCATCTGAATTATTGCAAGTCTCCTTACTATTGTTGCTTCCATTCTGATTCCTTTATAATCTGTTCTCAACCCAGCAGCCAGAGTGTTCTAAAATTAAAACCACATCACGAACCCTGCAGTGGTTTCCTGTGTCACCCAGAGTAACAGCCAAAAAAAAAACTGAGACTGACCTACAAAGTTTGAGATCTCTCTGATCTTTTCTTACATCTCTCTCTTTCCTGCTTACTTTCTTGTAGGTCCACTCTTCTCCACATTATTTCTTGAAGCCACAGGGCCTTTGTACTAGCTGTTCCCTCATTGTACTAGTTGCCTGGAATGATCTTCCCCTGGGATATCTGAATGGCTCCCTTCCTCACCTCCTTCAAGTCTTTGCTTTAATGTTGCCTTCTCCAAGGACCAACTCTTACTCCTTTATTTATTTAAAACTGTGATCCCTTTTCCCTCCTGCCCATCTTTTCTACCATGAGTCCCCTAATCCCCTTTGTCCTGCTCTGGTTTTCCAAAGCACCTCTAGATTACTCAATGCCACTGACATTGATTCTAGATTAGCTTTTTTTTTTTTTTTTTTTTTGATTGATTGATTGTTTATTTTTGTTTCTCCCACACTGGAATGTAATAGCCACAAGGAAGCAATTTTTAGCAATTCTGTTCACTGAGGTGTCCCAGTTCTTAGAGAGGTACTCAATAAATATTTGCTGAGTAAACTCAATGAAATGTTTATGGAGTAGTTACTGAAAGTCAAGTGCTGCTCTGAGTTCGAGGAGCACCGCTGTGAATAGACAGGACAGTTCTGCCTTCTTGGAGCTTACATTCCTAGTGGGAACTAACTGCACAATAGCAGAACTGCAGAATGTGCAGCATTTTGTGTGGAGACCAGCACAGTGGGGCTGATAAAGTAGCCACAGCAGTCAGAGATGGAGGAGAATACCTAGTAGTGCCCTCTGCAAAATACAGAGTGGACCACAAGAGCTGTGGTGTGCAGGATAGTGAAAACTTCCAAAAACCAGAGAGTGAATTACAGTATACGAAAGCATAAGAATTACAGGAAAAAAAATAGTGAACACAAACAAGAAAGCATTTGTGGGGGAAAAGGAAAGAAAGCTATGTAAACAGCATATAATAGAAACTCCAATAATAGTGGCTTAACCACACAATGGTTTATTTTATCACATAAAAGAAATCCACATGAGGGAGCCAGGTGCTGGGTGGAAGCTTCAGGATTCCACTAGTGACTGAGTGTCCCATCTCTTCCACTATCCTCAGCACATGCCTCTGTCCTCAAAATCATTTCCTGGAAGGAGGCAAAAGGAAAGGCCAGAGGAACCTTCCAGAAAATGACATAGTTCTTATGGGCTAGAACTTGATCACCTGGCCACACCTAGCTGCAAAGGAGTCTAAGGAAACTAGTCTTTTAATCCAGAGCATTGTCACCACAACTATCTTTGCCATAGTAATAAATGGGTAAATTGCAATTTATTTGAAGAGAATTCAAGATTAAAATACAGCGCATACAAGAGCTGGAACCAAGACCTTGATTAAATCATATCTGGTAGGAAGGGTTGGTAGTTAGAATTGTACTGTTTGCATAACTTGATATGCATAACTTGATATATCACTAGTTCTTTGTATTTGAGTGTTGAGGGTGATTAGCAAGGAGGGAGATTTAAAAGTTACAAAACTGATGTCCCTTGAACAGATGGTGAGAATTTCAAATTGAAATGGTGCTTTTGTAGTTATATGCTTTATGCCGCTGACATGCAACATTGACTGTTTTTATGTCCTTTGAATAAAGGAGTATAGGAACCCAAGAATTGGTGTATCTTTTGGATCACATTTAGGGAATGTTTGTAAAGAGTATCCCAAGTCCTTTGTTTTAAAATTTAATATTAGTATTTTTAAAAAAAGTATTTTTAAAAAAATTAGTATTTTAAAAAATACTAATTTAAAAAAATTAGTATTTTAAAAAAATATTAGTATTTTAAAAAAAAGTATTTTTTAAAAAAGTATTCATTTAAAAAAAATGAATGTACAGTGAAAAGTACATCATTTCCTACCCCAGATCATTATATCCCTAACCCTCCAGACTTTCAGTGTCTCTCCCCAGAAGCAACTACTCTTACCAATTTCTTGTATAAGAAGTCACATAAAACTCATGAACCTTGAGAAAATGAATGCTTGTTTCTTACTGGTAACAGTGATGACTCTGATATGTAGGCATTAAGAGGAAGAGCAACCTGAAATGATACCAGCTCTAAGAAACCCATCCTTGGTTAGGCCAGGCAGATAACCAGGCAGATGTTATCACTGCCTCTGAAACTCCTTCGTGTCTTTTTATAATTATCATCATTTTTTGCTGTGGTAAAATATATATATAACAAAGTTTGCCATTTTAACTGTTCTTAAGCATACAGGTCAGTGGCATTGAGTAAATTCACATTGTTGTGCAACCATCACTGCTATCCATTGCCAGAACTTTATCCTCTCCCTCCCTCCCAAGCCCCCCACCCCCACCTGCTGAGCCCCTGGTAACTACCACTCTATTTTATTTCCTGTCTCTATCAATTTTCCTATTCCGGGTATTCATATAATTGGAATTGTACAGTATTTGTCCTTTTGTGTCTGGCTTATCTTAGTTGGCCTAATGCTTCAAGGCTCATCTGTGTTGTAGCATATGTCAGAATTATCTTCTTTTTAATTCCATTGTATTGATATTCCGTGTTTTGTTTATCTGTTCATCTGTTGATGAACATGTGGGTTGTTTTCACCTTTATGCTGTTGTGAAAATTGTTGCTATGAACATTGCTGTACTAGATTTGTTTTGAGTTCCTGCTTTTAATTCATTTGTATCCTTTATGTCTTTTTATAACGTACTGTGGTTTATTGTAGTTGATACACAGATGCTTTAAGTTACCCATTAGATTCCAGTGCCTTGAGAGAGGGGCCCATAATATTTTTCCACTTGCAAATGTACTCATTTGGTCATTCAGCAGTATATATTGAGTACCTGCTGAGTACCAGGCATC
The DNA here is from genome assembly GCF_046562875.1 of Panthera onca. Taxonomy (NCBI): domain Eukaryota; kingdom Metazoa; phylum Chordata; class Mammalia; order Carnivora; family Felidae; genus Panthera; species Panthera onca. Next base: position 17,246,439 of record NC_138356.1, on the reverse strand, counting down.
GGGGTAGACTCTGGGGACACAGAGTGCAATGACAAATATGACCTCTATCTTTTTGCAGCAAAAATCTAACAAGGGACATTTTTTTTTCTCATTGCATAGAAAAATGACTTGTACATTGTAAATATTCAACAAATATTTGTTGACTTGGTTAACTTACTGACTTCACATGTCCTCAGTGATTCTTGAGGGTATCATATCAGTGACTGGATAGCAGTAAACATATTGGGAACAAATGTAAGCTCTGTGAGAGTAGGAATCATGCCTTTCTTGTTCACTGTTGTATTTCTAGCAAATAGGATGGTGTCTAATACACAGTATGGTCTCAATAATTTATAAACAAATACTGATGACATAATTTGTTCTAATGAACTCTGCCAAGTTCTAATGAACTCTGCCCATATATTATGGTTGGAAAAAAGTGAGGCATTTAAGAAAGCCAGAAGAGTAGTGACCAGGTCAGGAATAGAACCTGGGTGTCCTGACCTTCAATTGATGCTTTATGCCCTTGATCACACTAGTATATAAAATTAGAACTGATGTTCCACCTTTCTGCAAAAGATGTGAACTTTAATTAGCTATACTCACAGTATGGAGGTTTAAGGTCTTTACATTTCCTAAAAATGATAATGAATCAGATTCCAAAATAGGCTTGTTAAATGCTATTCTTAAATAAAAAAGATAGTAGCATATGACGATGAATTGCTATTTCTGCTATGAAGGATGAGGTGTTACTGTGCCGTCTGCTTGGGAAGGCCTCACCAAGCCATGTCTAACTTGATATGTCATTTCTTTGCTCATCCAGCTCAACCCCATTTTGGGGGTTTGGAAATGATACCCAATTCCTGGCTGTCAATTAATTATTTAGGCCTTTTGGACCTTTTGAGCAACCTGGTTTGGAAATATTTAATCCTATGTTATAATGAGTTAAAGTTTATCTCGTTAGGAATTCTTGTTACATTTTTCATGAATGAGAAGGCTGAGTCCTTTGATTATTTTTAAGTTTTTGGATTTTTTGTGGATCTTAAAGCCAAGCTATTTTTAAAATTTCAGATATTTCCATTTCCAAGAAGCCTCCATTATTTGAAAGGTGCAAATTCATTTTATAATAAAATCTAAGAAGAGTATAGACTAAATTTACACCCAATGTTAGCTGATCAAGCTCTGAGACCCTCAGAATCTGCTGATGGTACAGGAAATAGAGGACCTTAATTCATAAGGTAAACAATTTTGTGTAAATATGTAAAGAGTTTGACAATTTAATAAGAATGAATTGAGTAGAAATTCTCCAGAAGAACTTGAAGAGAGTAGGAATTTGTCCATTTCTTCCAGGTTGTCCAGTTTGTTGGCATATCATTTTTTCATAGTATTCCCTGATAATTGCTTGTATTTCTTAGGGGTTGGTTGTAATAATTCCATTTTTGTTTGTGATTTTATCTATTTGGGTCCTCCCCCTTTTCTTTTTTTTTTTTTTTTTATTTATTTTTGGGACAGAGAGAGACAGAGCATGAACGGGGGAGGGGCAGAGAGAGAGGGAGACACAGAATCGGAAACAGGCTCCAGGCTCCGAGCCATCAGCCCAGAGCCTGACGCGGGGCTCGAACTCACGGACCGCGAGATCGTGACCTGGCTGAAGTCGGACGCTTAACCGACTGCGCCACCCAGGCGCCCGTCCCCCTTTTCTTTTTGAGAAGCCTGGCTAAAGGTTTATCAATTTTGTTTATTTTTTCAAAAAAACAGCTCTTGGTTTCATTGATTGGCTCTACTGTTTTTTTAGATTCTATATTGTTTATTTCTGCTCTGATATTTATTATTTCTCTTCTTCTGCTGGGTTTGGGGTGTCTTTGCTGTTCTGTTTCTAGTTTCTTTAGGTGTGCTGTTAGATTTTGTATTTGGGATTTTTCTTGTTTCTTGAGATAGGCCTGGATCGCAATGTATTTTCCCCTCAAGACTGCCTTTGCTGCATCCCACAGGGTTTGGATTGTTGTATTTTCATTTTCATTTGTTTCCATATATCTTTTAACTTCTTCTCTGATTGCCTGGTTGCCCCATTCATTCTTTAGTAGGATGTTCTTTAACCTCCATGCTTTTGGAGGTTTTCCAGACTTTTTCCAGACTTTTCCTGTTGATTTCAAGTTTCATAGCATTGTTATCTGAAAGAGTGCATGGTATGATCTCAATTCTTGTATACTTATGAAGGGCTGTTTTGTGACCCAGTATGTGATCTATCTTGGGGAATGTTCCATGTGCACTCGAGAAGAAAGTATATTCTGTTGCTTTGGGATGCAGAGTTCTAAATGTATCATTTAGGGCCCTTGTTTCTTTATTGATTCTCTGTCTGATCCAATGTATCATTCAGGGCCCTTGTTTCTTTATTGATTCTCTGTCTAGATGATCTGTCCATTGCTGTAAGTCGAGTATTAAAGTCTCCTGCAATTACCACATTCTTATCAATAAGGTTGCTTATGTTTGTGAGATTAATTGTTTTATGTATTTGGGAGCTCCTGAGTTCGGTGCATAGACATTTATAATTGTTAGCTCTTCCTGATGGATAGACCCTGTAATTATTATATAATGCCCTTCTTCATCTCTTATTACAGCCTTTAATTTAAAGTCTAGTTTGTCTGATATAAGTATGACTACTCCAGCTTTTTTTTGACTTCCAGTAGCATGATAGATAGTTCTCCATCCCCTCACTTTCAATCTGAAGGTGTCCTCAGGTCTAAAATGAGTCTCTTGTAGACAGCAAATAGATGGGTCTTGTGTTTTTATCCATTCTGATACCCTATGTCTTTTGGTTGGAGCATTTAGTCCCTTTACATTCAGTGTTATTATTGAAAGATATGGGTTTAGTGTCATTGTGATGTCTGTAGGTTTCATGCTTGTAGTGATGTCTCTGGTTCTTTGTGGTCCTTGCAACATTTCAGTCACAGAGTCCCCCTTAGGATCTCTTGTAGGGCTGGTTTAGTGGTGATGAAATCCTTCAGTTTTTGTTTGTCTGGGAAAGCCTTTATCTCTCCTTCTATTCTGAATGACAGACTTGCTGGGTAAAGGATTCTTGGCTGCATATTTTTTCCACTCATCATATTGAAGATTTCCTGCCATTCCTTTCTGGCCTGCCAAGTTTCAGTAGATAGGTCTGCTACTATCCTTATGTGTCTGCCTTTGTATGTTAAGGCCCGTTTATCCCTAGCTGCTTTCAGAATTCTCTCTTTATCCTTGTATTTTTTTCCAGTTTCACTATGATATGTCGTACAGAAGATCGATTCAAGTTATGTCTGAAGGGAGTTCTCTGTGCTCTTGGATTTCAATGCCTAGTTCCTTCACCAGATCAGGGAAGTTCTCAGCTATGATTTGTTCAAGTACACCTTCAGCCCCTTTCTTTCTCTCTTCTTCTTCTGGAATTCCTATGTTACGGATATTGTTCCCTTTGATTGAATCACTTAGTTCTCTAATTCTCCCCTCATCCTCCTGGGTTTTTTTTCTCTCTCTTTTTCTCAGCTTCCTCTTTTTCCAAAATTTTATCTTCTAATTCAGCTATTCTCCCCGCAGCCTCTTCAATCTGTGCTGTGGCTGCCTCCATTTTATTTTGCACCTCATTTATAGCATTTTTAATTCATCATGACTATTTCTTGGTCCCTCAATCTCTGTAGCAATAGATTCTCTGCTGTCCTCTATGCTTTTTTCAAGCCCAGCGATTAATTTTATGACTATTATTCTAAATTATTGTTCAGTTATATTGCTTAAATCGGTTTTGATCAATTCGTTAGCTGTTGCCACTTCGTGGAGTTTCTTTTGAGGAGAATTCTTCCATTTCATCATTTTGGCTAGTTCTCTGTCCCTTATGCATTTTAAAAACTTGTTGTGTGCTCTGCACCTGGGAGCACTGCTCTATTAAAGGACGGTCATACACCATCCAGGGCCTGGCCCTTCAGGAGGTGTTTTTTCAGAGATTGTTACTTGCTCTCTGTTGTTGTGACTTTGGTTTTTTTATTACCCTACTCATAGTGATAGTTTGGACCCTCCAACAGGTGTGCTTTGATTTGTTCCTTGGAGTAGCCCTGTAAAGGAAAACAGACAAACAGGACATAAAAACTCGCAAACACACAAATAAGTAAACAAAAACAAAAAACTGAAGACTAAAAACAAAAAACCCCAAACACCGACTACAAGTAAAGAGGAGGGTGGAGGTGGTGCTGATGGAAGAGCACATACAGGGAAATGGGGGTGGGGGTGGGGGTGAGAAAAAGTAAACATTGATTAGGCCGAGAGACTGAAAGGCTTAATCCAGAGAGAGGGAAAGGATAATAAGAAAGGGGGCAGGGAAAACAGAAGGAAGATAAAGTTACCCAGACAGAGAAACTATATGGCTTGATTATTCTAGAGAGAGAGAAAGGAGGGTAAAGAAGGAGGTGTAGAACACTAGCAAGACAATGGATTAAATATGTCTGTTTAGACAGACCAATAACCAGAGTAACCAGCCTAGGGATGGGAAGAGATAAGGAGGAGAAGTGGGGGCGGGGGGAGAATATATCTATACATCCAGAATTGATCTAGAGTCCGTCCAGGCCATGCTGCAGAGTTTGTCGGGAGTAGCTGTCTGCAGGGTCTGTGCCGCTCTGGTGGATACGCATTTACCCAGTGTGAAGGGGCATGGTGTGCTGTAATCTGGACCCACCTCAGCTATGGGCCCTGGGAGTGGTCCCTGAGGCCTCGCCTTCTTTGGGGGGGGGGGCGGGGAATGGTGACCCCCCCAGTCTCTTCTCCATGGAGCCGACCCGGTGGACTCCGTTTGAGTCATCCTCCCTGTGCCAGGGGCGCAGACAGGGCAGTCCTTCTCGCTCCACCAACTGCCCTGAACCTAGGCTTGGGTAGGATTCAAAGTCCCGCTCCGTGTGCTCTGGCACTGGGGAAGCGCCTCTCAGTGTGGCCGATGTGTGGTCCCGGCTGGCTTTGTGCCACCACACTTCAGGGAGGACCGCCTTCTCCTACTGAGGAGTGAGAGCTGCCACCCTTGCCGTGAGCCCCTGGGGTTGGTGGTTGTCTTTTCCCACAGCACTCCAGGGAGACGGCTGCCTTTTCCTACTGCAGACTGTGCCCTTGGCCCAGCCACTGAGGATGCAGGCAGGCTTTGTACTATCATGCAGCCCTCCAGGGAGGGAACTGCTTTTTCCAACTGTGGTCTGAGCCCCTGACCTACAACTACACCCAGGCCCCTGGCTCCCCTCCTCCCCAAGTGCGCGAAAAAGGAGCCGGCCCCAGTCGGAAGAAAGCCCCGCAGTTAGAGATCGGATCCCTCTCAGTCTCAGTCCGAGGTCTCTCTCCTGTCCAGATATGGTCCTACACTTCCCTAGCTGCTCTTTCTCTTTCCTTTGTCTCTCCCCAGAAGGGAGTCCCTCCCCTCTGTGCCCATGTGGCCTTTTTTTTTTTTTTTTTTATCTCCCCCAGTTTGGAGTTACCCACCCATCTTTTTTCCAGCTTTCCCATTTTCTTCCTAGTAGATTCAGTCTCTTTTCCTCCCAGGCTCTGGTGTTCAAAGTCCTTTGGCTTCTGCACTTCTTTGAGAGACGAGGCAAGTATGGATCCCCCAACTTCTCTGCCATGTTGGCCCCTGCTTTCATCTCCGGGCCCTGCTCGAAGCTCTTGGGGCATCCTCCTCTGACACCCACACCTGCACCTGGGGCAGTGCAGGATCCAAGTGGTACTTGAAGATAATAGAGTACTACCAGTGCTCACCCCAAAGTTAAAAAGGACTGGGATGATGTTGGAAAGAGAATAAGCCTAAATTCAGACTTGTTGTCCCTGCTTGTAATATTTTTTTTGCTTAAAAAAATTGAGATATAATTGACATATAACATTGTGTAAATTTAAGATTACAGTATGTTGATTGGTACATTTATATATTGCAGTATTATTACCACTGTAGCATTAATGAACACCTTCATCATGTCACATAATAATCATTTCCTTTTTGTGGTGAGAACAATTAAGATCTAGTCTTTTAGCAACTTTAAGTTTATAAAAAGTCAACAATATTGTTGGCTAGAATCACTATATTGTGCATTAGATTTCCACGACTTGGTTATTAGTTGCAAGTTCATATCCTTAAACATTATCTCCCCAATCCTGCCCTTCCCCTCTCCCCACCAAGCCCTCACCTGTGTGGTCTCTGTTTTTATGAGTTCAGCTTTTTTAGATTACAGGTATAAGTGGTATCATGGAGTATTTGTCTTTCTCTGTATGTCTTATCTCACTTAGCATAATGCCTTAAAGGTCCATCCGTATTGTTGCAAGTGTCAGGATCTCCCTCTTTTTCATGATTGAATAATGTTCTGTTTTGTATACATATCACATCTTCTTTATCCATGCATCTGTTGATGGACACTTAGGTTGTTTCCATGTCTTGGCTGTTGTGAATAATGCTGTAATAAACATGGGAGTGCAGATATTTCCTTAATTTCCTGTTTCATAACTCCTAGAAGAAAACATAGGGAAGAAGCTCCTCGACATTGGTCTTTGCAATGATTTTTTGACCATAATACTGAAAGCACAAGTAACAAAAGAAAAAAATGAACAAATAGGACTACATCAAACTAAAAAGCTTTTGCACAACAAAGGAAACCATAAAAAAAAAATGAAAAGGTAGCCTATGAAATGGGACAAAATATTTGTAGCTGTATATTGGATAAGGGGTTGTTGTCCATGTTGATGTTCAGACTTTTCAGATAATGAAATTTGTTTTTGCCTTTATGACAACAGGAAATGCCTAAAACCTTCAGACTTGCTATCATTGTCATAAGAATGCAGGTATTCCATCAGTTTTGTTGTTGTTCTTATTGTTGCTTAAGAATTTCCATTCATACACTTTTTTAGAGTCAGGAGTAGAAAGATAAAATGACCAAATGGTAGCCCATGATGTTTGGTCCTTTACTACCAACCTTACATGATTTGGAAGAAATATCTACAAGTATTGTTATAGGGAGGGCCAGAGCAATAACTAGAAGCCATAAGGTGAAATCAAGGAACTGAAAATGGATTTTGATTAAGTTGTCTTTGTAACTTACTCAGTATTGGTGTATTGGTTTTCTTGGTACTGTCCCTGTTTGTGTTCCAAGAAGGATGGGGGATCTTCCTCTAGTAGGCCACCTTTCTCCCTGCCCAACTATGTGTAATGAAAGCAGGAGTTGAAGTGGAGAGCCTTCTTGCCAATAAGCTCCTCTCCTGATCCTGCCAGACAACTGTCAGAGTCCTTGAGAAGAGATATCAGTAGTTCCCTTTCTTTCTTTTCAGTAGTTCCCATTATTTTGGTCACTTACATATATCCTTCAGAAGAAGGTTTGACTTTTTTTAATACAGGTGGAGAGAAGCTGTCAGGATAGGGTGAATTGCAGCTGGAGGTGGGAGGAACATATGGGATTACAAATCTAGGGTGGAGTATTTTCACCAACATCTAAGACAGTGAACAGAGTCTAGACTAGTAAACAGAAAATTAATGCTTTGGCAGTCTTAGCCTCTACTAACACGAACAACTTATTGAGGGCTTGTATACTATGCTAAGTGCTTTGCAGCTAGCACTTCACCTCGATAAATTCTTATAGTACCCCATGAAGTAGGCATTATCCTATATCCTTACTTTATAGATAAGAAAATTAAGATCTGCAGAGAGTCACTCTGGTAAGATTATACAGCAAGAAAGAGTAGGAACCCAGAACTCATACTCAGTTGTGGTCTGTCTATAAAACCACTCTGCCATTTTGCATCTTCCAGAATAAAATCTGTCCTTTCCTCAACCTGTACAGCTTCACAAAAAAAGGCCACTTATGGTCTGAAGACTGCCTCCCTAAGATTAGTCAACTGGCCAGCTGGAGCCCCAGGCCAATCTTGTGCCTCCAAAGGAGTTTGGTAGGTATGGATGACTAGGTATGGATTCTGAATATATGAATTTTCTTCACATTGTGAGAATTGATTTTTAGAAGATCTAGGCTCCTACTGTCCAGCAGAGATTGTGCTCTTGTTAGAAGAGAGAAGTTTACCAGACCTCTATTTCACAGTTTCACATATTCTTGTGCAGTTGTCATCAAGTTGTTATTTTAATACCACAGTCAGTCATACATAATGTTACAGCAAAACACACCTGACATGCTCATTAAAACAAATATCACATTTGCATAATCGCTGTTGATGGAGAGATACACACACAGAAGCAGCTGGAAAACTAATGAGGTTTGTTTAAGCAGCAGCCACCCTCCTCATGCACACACATTCTAGGAACTTTCATGGGACTTCCTAGTCTCCTCCTACCTTCCTACCCTCAATTCTCTTAAAAGAGTCTGAACTAGTATCATTACTTGGAAAATTGTAGCAGAGAATGGAGGGGAATAATCTGATAGAAACTGAAGCTACTAGTGAGAAGAAGTGACATTGGAAAAAAGGGGTAATTCAGAGCTGACACTAAATAGGAGTGAGGCCAAAGGAGGGTTTTCAGATAGGGCAGTCTTCTGATATGATGATACGATGGTTTCATACATTTGAAGAAGCGGGTGATTTATGTATTGTAGCTCCCAAGAGCAAAAATGAGCCTGTCATACCAGGGCTCATCCACGGTGGAATGGGCTGGAAGGTCTAGGGCCTGCCATATGATTACTGGAAATGGAGAATGCAAGGAGGCCTAGGATATGCAGAATGATTTCCAAAGTGCTTTTAATAGGTCATCTCATTTGATCATCCTGACCACACTGTGAGATAGTTATTACCCTACTTTTTGGATGAAGACTCTAAGGCTGCAAGCAGTAAGCAAACTGCCCAAGCTCACATAGCCAGGAAGTATCAAAATGGGGACTGGAACTTAGGACTTCTGGCTTCAAGACCAAACTGATGGACATTCTAACAGTGTGCCAAGCATTACCTGACTTTGGGAGGAGGGCAGAGCTCTAGCAGCGGGAAATAAAGGGTGAGCTATGGAAGTAGGATTTGGTGGTAAGTTTTGAGTCTCTAGAAGGGTCCCAGGTGGCAAGTAAGTATTCCAAGATCCCATAACCATATCCTGGGACCAAGGTGGGATGAATGGAGAACACGACAGCTGTCAGTTTGATAAAGCGCTGTGCTGGCTTTTTAACAATCTTGTGAAGGCAGGATTATGATCTCCGTCTAAAAGAGTAGTTTAGCATTGAGGCAGGGCTAGATTTACTTGGGTAGTAGTAAAATGGCCTCTGCTACAGTGGCAGGAACATAAGCAGATCATCCCAAGTCTACTGAAGTAGTTTATTGACTGGGTTCCATGTCTCTGCTTTGATCTCTAATCCAGTCTCCACAGTGAGCTTTCCAAAATACATCTCTGATCACATCACCCCCTTGCTTAAATCTTCAGTGGATTATATCCTACTTCTCTGAGGGTAAATATCAGAACCTTTGAGGAGACCCACAAGCCATGGTCTGGCCCTTTCCTACAGGGCCAAACCTCATATTTTACTTCTTCCTCTGTGTTCCAGCTATGCTGATAGGAGCCACGTGCTCTCCTATTCAGTTCAGTCTCCAGATATTATAGATGAGACAACAGAATGAGGGATATTAAATGGTTTGCTTAAGGTCAAAGCAGACTCTCGTTTTCCAGGTCAGTGCTCTTTCTACCACACAGCCTGCACTGCTTTAGTTCATGAGTGTTATCCTATTCTAATGTGACCAACAGAGCCCCACAGAAAAGAAGGAAACAAATAGTGTGTGACTGCTTATTCAACTCTAGTGGAACCATTAATTTTACTTAATTAAGTTCTTTTTAAAAATTCAGGGTAGAGTCAGAGTCTGGTAAAGCTAATAATAGTGTCTTTCTTTGGATGAAAAGTCTTTAGAACACCTTCAATCCATCAAATCATATTTGAAAAATGCTCGTGTATTATCCTTGGCTAATGATAGGATGATAATGTGAAGTAAAGATTAAAGGTCAGTTGTCAAATGTAGCTATTAGCCAGAAAAAAAGTCTTCCAGACAGTGTTTCCTGAAACCTTTTGAGCCCTGACATGGTTGACGAACAGAGCGGGTTAGAGCTGTGAATCATCAGAGCCTCCTGTCCGACAGTGTTTCCTTGGGTAGCAGCCTGGATCTGTTCAAGTCCTGAGTTATCTGATGTTCCTTTGTTAAACTGCTTCAGAGTGTACTTTGTCACTCTATTATTGATGGAAGACCAAAAATGACACTGCTCAATTGTGAAAAGCTTTGGAGACTATTATAGGAAGTGCTTATTTCATGATTTAATTCCCTTTGCTGCCACGGAGAACTGAGTTAATACTTTCACTCAGTTGGGAAGATATGGACAGTCTATAAGAATGATCTTGAGGTAGGAAATGATGAAGTGATCATTGTCAGAGGTGTAATGCATGTCATATTGTGAATAGCTGTGCTCTATTCGATTGAGTCCACGGTAAGGCATTGAAGAGAAAAGCATTTTCAGCTCCTTTATCCTCTATAACTTATAAAAGTTCTAGAATTTTAAAAATAAGCTTTGGAAATGACCCCTCCAAAGTACATTTCAAGTTTACTAAAGATTACCATGGCAACTAAATTACTGAATGACTAAAGGAAGTGTGTTTAATGATGTTTTCTCAGCTCATGTACGAGTTCCCTGTTTATTAAAGAGGAAATGCCAGGTATTGATACAACCATGCTCTTTGTAAAGGCAGAGAATGAACATTCTCTGGGGGAGGTATATTGCTTAGCAATATGAAGGAAGTGTGTCAAAAGCCTCCGTATTCATTTTTACAAAAGCACCTGATGAAATTGTTCAGTGGGACACCATCGCTTCTTACATGAGAGTCACAAAGGCAGAGTTTTTACTTTTTAATTGAATTAATTATTATTATTATTATTATTATTATTATTATTTTTTTTTTTTTGAGAGAGAGAGGCAGAGAGAGAGGAAGAGAGATCATCTGAAGCAGGCTCCATACTCAGTACAGAGCTCAACACAGACTCCGTGGCACCTGAGATTGTGACCTGAGCCAAAGTCAAGAGTCAGATGCTCAACCAACTGAGCCACCTAGGTGCCCCAGATAGGCAGTTTTAACTATAGGAATAGCTATGAGATGATCTGGTGGTAGCTTCTTTCTTACATGCATTTTTGTGTTCACCTATGCTCACTGCATTGAATTTCATACGTTACTGGGTGATTTCTTTCATGGTCTGAAGGTGAAAGGAGGAACCAAAATCAAGCCCCCCCCCCTTTTTTTTAAATTTAAACTTCCAGTATAGTTAACATACAGTGTTATATTACTTTCAGGTGTACAACGCAGTGATTCATACAAAGTCAAGCCTTGTTACACGTTTTCAGAGGACATTATATAATTGCTGTTCTGGGATTTCACTTAAGCTTTTATAGACCCAGTCTTTTGTTTGTTATTTATGTATATATTCTTAGAAAACTTGTTTCTTTGTAATATACTGTAAGCATTTATCATTAAAATACCCTGCCCTATTACTTAAAAAAATGAAATCTTTAAAAGATTTCATAAAATTTTCATAAAAGAGCATGGAACTCTTGATGTCAGGGTCATGAATTCAAGCCCCACGTTGGGTGTAGAGATTACTTAAAAAGAATCTTTAGGGGTGCCAGGGTGTCTGGGATTTATTAAGTGTCTGACTTCTGCTCAGGTCATGGTCTCATAGTTCACGAGTTCAAGTCCTGCATCGGGCTCTGGGTTGACAGCTCAGAGCCTGGAGCCTGCTTCAGATTCTGTGTCTCCCTCTCTCTTTGCCCATCCCCTGCTCGTGCTCTGTCTCTCTCTTAAAAATATATAAACATTAAAAAATTTTTAATCTTCAAAATACAATACCTTGGTGAAGAAAATAGCAACAAAACTATTTGAAATGGATGTTTTCATTTTACTTTCTAAATTAAAGTGTTTATAGTAAGTGCACATGTGTATCATTTCAACCTGGGTTCATTTATTTATATACTCAAGTGATGTTTCTTCCTTGACTCCATTTGAAATTACCATACCATCGTATAGATAGAAGTATAGATTCTTGTGGTTGGCAGGGACTTTAAAAATAATCTAGTTTAACTGCCCACACCCACCTAACTTCAGTTCTGATACTTCCACTGACAGGGCCATTGCTATCCCCAAAGACACCCCACCCCATTACTAAACAGCAATAATGGTTAAAAAATTCTTTCTCTTATTAAACTAAAAATGGATACCATAAAACTTCACTCTGCTGAACTTGCTTCATTCTCTGGACAAATGAAAATACAATATGTCCCAAACAGCAAAAATGAGAAGACTCCCTTTGGGTTATTTAGCTGCCAGTGGGACAGAACTTTTTAAAGCCTTATGTAAAAAGAAGTGAGATTCCCCTAGAAGAAAATTGGGCTGTCTTTGGGCTAGACATTGAAGGAGGTGATAACCTTGTTTTGTGCTCATAGCTTCCTCTTAATCTTTCCCCAAATGAGAAACATCTTTGGCTGTTTCTGTTTTATGAGAGGAGAGAAGGGCAGTTGGCATAGGGAATATAGGGCAAAAGTTGAAAGCTCCGATGATCCTGGAATTTGGAGATACAGGATTTTGGTCTTTAGATTTTTGCAGCCTTGAAGTAAACTTAACCAGTGAGACATTCAGAGAGAGAGTCCACAGAGTGGAGGGGGCATTAGAGATTTTCACTGATTCACAAGAGTGTCAGAGTAGTTATGGAACTTCCCACCACTAAAAGATTCACCACTTTCCGTGGCAACAGCATAACTTTTGAACTGCTTATTGAGCATTCTACCTATGTTGAGTTAAAACCCTTTATCCTCTTGTAACTTAGAGTTATTGGTCCTCGGTCTTTCATCTTTGTGACAACCTTCAAATGTTTGAACATAGCAACCCCATGTTCTTTTCAAGATGACTCTTCTCCCAGCTAAATCTTCCTGGTTTTATTAATAATTTTTATATGAAATGAAATCAAGGAAAATTCACTGTCTTATATCCTTCATTGCATTTAAAAGTATTTAAACTATTTTTTGGGAATCTCACCTTGGCTAAACATTGTGTTCAACATTTTACCTTTAGATTACAGTAAATATTACTGGGTATTTTCTGATTTAATTTTCACAACACTCTCATGAGATACACATTACTAGTATCAGCACTTAGCCAGTAAGGAAACTGAAGCCCAGAGTGGTGAACCAACATGCCTGAGGTGCTGGAGCTGACATTCTAATCTCTATCTTTTGAACTTAGGATTCCATGTTATTAGTCACCACAATAGATCGGTTCTGATTTACTAATGAACCTATTAAAGGGCCATATCTGGTCCCAAATACATGACTTTCCGTATGATCTCACTTGCATGGAGCAGAGCAGAACTCACTTTATTTTGGAGACTTTGCTTCTGATATTGTAGTCAAGATCTTACGAGTTCTTTGGCAAACATATCATGCTATTGACAAACAATTCCTTGGTTCTTAAAATATGTGCTCTTATCAGGGTATGTCTTCCTAGTTATACTGTAATGCCTGAAGTCCCTAAACCTCCCACAAAAGACCACCAGAGTTGTAAGTCAAAGCCAAGCGGCAAGGGTCGTTTATTGCAGGTTCGAACCTGGTCCTCTGCGCACTCGTCGCCGGTGACGCAAGAGGCCACAATCAGGGTTGGTATAGCGTTTTTATAGACAGAGACAAATAGCACAGGGGAGGTTTCAAATTATGAGGGGCCTGATTAGTTGATTTTAAAGTAAGGACATTTGTTGTTCTCTGATTGGGCATCCTTTGTCTGTCCTTTGGCGGGAAGGCTTTGTCCGTTACTTGTGGCGGGAGGAAGAAAGGGGGAAGGGGGTAGGTGAGGAATGTGCTAAGCAAGCAGGTTTACAGAAGCAAGAAATGCCGGTTAGTTTATGTACAATCACTCATTCCATTACATATCAGACTACATTTAGGAAGTTTTACAACCCATTTTACTACACAGCGGGTTACATTCAGGAAAGGACTCACAATGCTCGTAGCAAACAGCAAGCAAAACAGACTTCTCAGCAATTGTATTTCTTATCAAAGATCCATAATAAGCAGAAAAGAGAACCTAGCTTTAAACTAAGGCAGGGCTGTCATTTGGATTGTTCCTTTTAATACTTGTGTGGTTTATCTTTTGGACATAAGTGTAGGAATTTGCATTTATATTAACTTTAATTTTATTTAAATTATGACATCTAGCACCATTGGTTTTTTTCTTGGCTTCCCACAATAGGTCAGGGTGCCCCTGTAAGTTTCGGTGGTATGTTCTTTATTATATTTTTATTTTGATGATAATTCAACAAATAGGAATACACATTTTCTGGCTAATGCCATTGACCATCTTTTTGCCAAAAACAGATAAGTAATCTCAGAGCCCGCCTTCGTGTAATACTTTGTTATAAACTGATGGGCATAGAATAGAGGAAGACAATGGACAAATGATGCATTTCACCTCAGGAAAAGGTCATAGCCGTCCTGGTGGACTGGGCAAATGCAGTTTTCCCAGTAGTCAGAATATGATGGGTAATCTGAGTCATCATACAGATAGTAGTATAGGTATGTGAGACTCAGCCTGTCATGGCTCAGTACCATATTCATGTTGGTTATTTGGTTTCAGCAAAATATCATGTGTCACATTATATTCATTCAATTTGCATTTTATCTGATTTCATAATAAAAGTTATTGATTTTGTAATAACATTAATCATTAATACTTTACATGGATTATTTAATTTAATCCGGAAGCAACCTACATTATAGGAATTATTGTTCCTATTTTACAGTTGAGGAGACTAAAGCCTGAAGAATCTAAATAACACTCAAAAGATATAATTTATAACAGGTAGAATTAGAGTTTGAACTTAGACATTCTGATTTTAAGTGCCCAGTCTCTTAGCTGTTCTGTTTTATTTCATGAATTTATTTTGTTTTTATAGTTGTACAGGAGATAGAATATAATATACTTATAACTAGTTTTGTATTTGTATATATTTAAGTAATGTATAATCAAAATAGTTTAATTCAGCTTTAAGTATTTACAAGCACTTTTTTTTCCCCACCCAGAAGAAGTCATTATATATATTTGATAAACTCTGTCAAGGGCATATCTCACCAGAATTCTCTCTATGACAAGCAGAGCTCAGAGTATGAGACTCGGGTGGGGATTGGAAGTCAGGGCCATGCATTGGAGAGACAAGGGACTGGCCATGGCCACAGACTGTGCTTTCCAGGGAGATGGTTCATTAGGCCATACTAGGCCATACTAGGTCCTGAGCCTCCTGAAGTCAGGACCATAATGACAAAAAAGGACTGGAATGAAGGTGGGAATTCTTTGCTGATTAAATGATCAATCAGAATCAACAAGGAGGGGTTTACTTTATATAATTTGTGAAGACATAAAATATATTTTAGAGGGATTTAATAGGGACTAAAACATTAAACATTTTATTAATAAAATAAAATTCACATACATAAAACAACTTGGTCCACCTTTGGTCCACCAAAATTTGTGTCCTACACAAGTTGTAGCATTCTTTCTTTGGAAGGAACCTTGTAGCCATTCTAGTGGTGTGAATCTCAGGTACACAGTTTTGGATTGGTTTCAGGCTGCCTGCAAGGGGTGTTATGTATTCCCAGCCTCCACTGTGGACATTACTATTTTGTCGATATGGGGTGGGATCTGGGAATTTGTACTAAAAACCAAAACTCCTCAGGTAATCAAGATGTGTAGCCAACCTTGGGAGCCCTTGACCTTGCCTATCCTTCACTAGCTATGACTGAGATTCGTACAATTCATCAAATATTTTCATTTCTTCCTCCTTTCTGATTACATGGTGGGGTTGCCATTTCTGGCCTTTTTGTGATTCTGGTGAGTAAACTATGAGAAGAAATGATCTGTGCCACTTTAAAATGGGAACGTTTAATATGTGGTACTAGACCTTCAAGCGTCTCTCTTTGCCTTTGGATTGAGAATCAGAAGCATTCAAGAGGATGACTGTCTCATCAGTCTGGGTTCCTGAGGGACCACAGTGAACAAAGCCACCCTAACACCTGCAGAGAACATGTATCATGGGCAAGAAATTCATCTTTGCAGTGTTTAGCCACAAAGCATAAAATAAATCCATTCTGATGATATCATAATATTTATTTGATTAATGTTAGAATTTTTTATCAAAGCAATCCATACATAATTAAAACATCAAATGGTGCTAAAAAACGTATTTTTTAAAAAAAACCCTTTCTTTTGGGGTGGCTGGGTGGCTGTCGGTTGAGTGTCTGATTTCAGCTCAGGCCATGATCTCACGGTTCGTGAGTTTGAGCCCATGCATCAGTCTCATTTGCTGTCAGCGCAGAGCTTCAGATCCTCTGTCCCCTTTTCTCTCTGTCCCTCCTCCGCTCTTTTTCTCTCTCTCAAAAATAAACATTAAAAAAAAAAACAACTCCTTTTTTCTTCCCTTCTCAATCTCCTAGTCTGCTTCTGAGAAACAGCCATCTGCTTCTGAGAAACAGCCATTTTAATCTTTCACCTTGTTATATCTGTTTTTTTCTTTGCTTTCATCTATCTAAACAATGTTTACCATGTCGTTTCTTGATTTGCCCTGTGTAGATGTTAATCTTTTGCTTCAGTTGTTGAATACTTAGCTCTCTTATATCATGATCACCTCATTTTTTTGTGTGCCCCTAAGCTCCTATATTATAGATTTTGATTAAAGAATCAGTTTTACATTATAAGATTAGGAGCTAAGAAGTGTTGAGCTAAGAAGTGTTCTTCAATTGTATTTCCTTTCTTAAACAATGGTATCTTTTTCTCTCTGGAGTTGATAACTACCTAAGTTTATTTGTTTTTCATTTGCTTAGTTTTCTATATATCTATGTCCATTCCTGCCTTCTCCCTTTTTACAATACTCCATGTATCTGGCTTAGCAGTAGTTTTTCCAAAATCTCTAGCATATTAAACAATATTTTAGTTTCATCCCTGCTCAAGGTCCCTCTCCCACAGTCATTTGGCCTCTTGCTCTGATTAGGACTGATGTTCTCCAGACCTCATCTACCACAGTCAGCCTGGGACTTCCTTTGCATTTTTCTTGTGTTGGATATGGTATCTTCATTTTTCTTGGAGCTCTCTTAAATTGCAGAAGACCCTACTTGAGTTGCTTCCCAAGAAGAGGTGCATGAGAAGTAATTTTTTGAGTGCTTCTTTGAAAATGTCTTTATTCTGCCCTTACATTTGTATAATAATTTGGCTGGGTATATAAGTTTAGGTTAGATTTGGTTTTCTTTCAGAACGCTAAAGGTACTTTATCTTCTAGAATACAGTGTTGCTGTTGAGACTTTAATGAGTTTTGATGATTCCATTCCTTTGAATATGATTTTGTAAGGAACTTTACCCATGATATTCTGAAATTTCATGATGATGAGCTGTAGATTGGATTTTTTTGAAAAATGCATTGTGCTGTGTACTCTCTGGTAGACTTCTACCTAATTCTGGAAATTTTTCTTGTATTCTTTCTTTGATAATCTCCTCCTCATTGTTTTCTTTTTGGGGAACTTCTATTGGTTGCAGAGTTTCTGAACTGATCCTCTGAGTTTTATTTTTTCACTTTTTATTTCCAATGACTTCTCTTTTGGCCCCAGTTTTAATTTTCTGAGTGATTTTCTTCCTTCAACACTTCAATTAAAATTTTCACCTGGTTATAATTTTTAATTTCTAGTGGTGCTTTCTTATTTTCTGATGCTTCCTTTTCACAGCCCAGTTTTACTTTATAAATATGATGGATTCTCTTATTCTTTGAAGATATAGATTTTAAAGGTTTGTTTCATTTTCCTCTATTGCTGTGTGGTTTTTTTTTTTTTCCAGTCTTCTTTTCCCTTTTGTTTGTTTTGAGTTTTCTTTCCTTGAGTGTTTTAAATCTTTGGCTGTTCATTTTTACTTAAAAGGGAAGCAATGAAACGATGATTAAACGCTCTGGGTGCTTGTTGGGGGCTTGTCAACTGGTGAGTTTCATTTCAAGAATGAGTTCCACATGGCAGTATATTAAAGTATTTCAGGAGGAGACCTTCAGTTCCCTCACAGAATACTACATTATCTTCCTTTCCTGATTGTGTGTGTATGTGCATGTGTTGTGCATGCATGGGTGTGTATGTATACCTGTCTAAAGATATTCTGGGAGTGGGGCGGAGGAAGGGGACTTTCATTATTTTCCTTCCCTCTCACGGTGTTTCTTCTGTCATATCAGTGTGGCAGGTATACCCAAGATTAGAGCTTCTCAGTTTGTTTCTCTGGAGAATAATCTTCCTGTTTTCTTTGGGGGAAGGATTGTCACTGATAGGGCGGTTAGTGAAGGAAGCTAGAGATCAGCTAATTAGCACAGGTTTTTAAGGTATATACCTGTTTTTAACCATACCTCCAACTCTTACTTAAAAAAATTTTTTTTCTAATCTTTATTTATTTTTGAGAGAGAGAGAGAGAGACACAGAGTGTGAGTGGGGAAGGGTCAGAGAGAGAGGGAGACACAAAATCTGAAGTGGGCTCCAGACTGTTAGCATACAGCCTGGTGCAGGACTCAAACTCACAGTGAGATCAGACCTGAGCTGAAGTCAGACACTTAACTGACTGAGCCACCCAGGCATCCTCTTCCCCCAACTCTTACTTTTAAGTGCTGAACTTTGCAGGGGCTATGCAAGGCACATGGCTCATTTCTGGCCATATTCCCTTTCTGTGGGTTCTAAGGTTGGAACAGCATCCACTCTTTAACACAGTTTTAGACAGTTGTTTTCCTCCTGATTTCCATCTTCCAAAAATATGTTGAAATCTCTCATCTGCTGTTGTTTTCTCTCATTCTCTCTCTCTTTTTTTTTTTTTTTTCTGATCGGATATCATTTTATTTATTTATTTTTTTAAAGAATTACTTTATGGGCTTTGGAAGGAGCAGAGATAAATGCCAGTCCTCCAGGTTTAATGGGAAGTCTACCACTCCCTCACTTTTCAGAGGAAAAGGAAACCCTGGGAAGTTGAGGGACTTTCACAAGGTTATGCACTCACTGTAGCAGAGAGGAGAGCACAGACTTGAATCAGAAAGCCTGATTTTGAATCCTGTATCTGTGGAATACTACTTATTTGATTACTCAAAATTTTAGTTTCTCATCTATAAAATAAGGATAATAATAGTGCCTGCCTTCTAGGGTTGTTGTGAGAATTAAATGAACTATGTCATATAAAGAGTTCAAAGCAGTGCCTGACTAATTTGTGCCTAATATATGTTAGCTATTGTTATTATTACTATACCTTTGTAATTATTATTTACCCCTGCCTTCCCAAAGCTCAAAAACTACTGACAGGAATGTAAAATTCACTGGACATCTTTAGTCCTTTTTCTACTGATAGAATTAGAAATATACATGTGGGCCATCTTTTTTATTTTAGTGCATTTTCTTTTTTACTCATTATAACAGAGCCAGAGTCATTCCCTTTTGTTGAGCTAGTCATAATTAGTTTTAGACTTCTGTTTTGTGAATGTATATGGGTACTAATGGATAAAATTACCTTCAGAGTGCAACTAAAATTAAGCGTGATAGAAGAACACACAAGGCATGTAAGGATTTGGGCTTAAACTGTCCCTGGCTAATAGGTGACTGTAAGCAAACTGGGCTGGTCTGCTTGATGTGCTGATCTGGCCTGCCCTCCTTACAGGGTGCTGAGGGAAAGAAGGTGTTTCCTGTGCAAGCTGTCTGTAGAGGTGAAGGGACTTCTTTTTTTACTGAAAGGTCTGAGGGTGGTGTCATACTTCTTGGAAGGCATGCTCTGCAGCATGCTCTGGCACTGAGTGCTTGGTCTCTATGGTGAGTCTAGCTGAGGCCAGAGGAGATCCTGGATGCCTGACTGGGAGAATTAATCCAGTATTGGTCAAAAATGTTTGTCCTTAGTAGTGAATTCCTGAGGTATTCAATGAAATACTAAAAAAAACCCTAGCCTGCTAAGGAATGGAAGTTCCTGGGAAAGGCAGTAAAGGAGAGATAGGATTAGAAAAATTAGAGAATCCCCCAGGGAAAAAACAGAGCAGGAGTGGGATGCTTTTTGCTTCTTGTTCTTTTTACATTTGCTCCCACAGCCTGGGCTTCATTCCCCTCCCCTGGTAAGGAAACATAGGAACAGCCAAAGGAAGGAAGAAAAAGCTGAAGACTCATGATGAGTTTGGAAGAGCCAGGAAATGGTCCTTGTGTCATCTGCTACTTGAAGAGATTATTGCTTTCACTTCATTTGTTGGTTTTAACCTCATGGTTTTGGCATGACTGACCATCTTAATGTAGGAATGATTCCGTACTCTAATATCTAATTCCCTTTTCCTTTACCAGCACATTTCCTAAAAACCAATGATAATATTCTGACAAAATCAGAACCCATATGTTATTCATATTCTGTATCGTGGTATATTATCTGTAGTGCTAATATTTGATTCTTGACCCTTGAGGTCATGGCATGAAGTATTGATCTGTTTCTCATCAAAGAACCTCTCTGGATGTAGAATTATTCTTCCCTGACAGCAAAGCCACACGTGGGCTCCTTGTCAGTGAGGAAACAGAAATCATAAGTGCCTTATTTGTGCTCTCCTGGTGAACCATCAAGAATAGATACCAGGACCACTAGCATTTATTTTTCTATTTGAATTATTAGTATAAATATTAGAAATATGGAATCCAAAAAAATTCATGTGTATTGAAGAATAAGTTTTTTTTAAGATTCTCATCAATATGCTACACTTTATTTATTTATTATTTTTCTATGTAAATATGGTACACTTTAAACATGTATCAGTGCTGAACTGACAGTTCCATTAGAAGTTGGGGGAGGTCATGTTTGTGTGCCACCTAGGAGCTTGCGTACTGAGAAAACTCTCTCAGAATTTCTGGGTCTGCACTGTTCTTACTAGCTTTTGTTTCTAAGTTGCCCCACTGATACATTGCAAGAAAGCCAAGAGAAGGAGAAGGACAAGTGAGAGAGAGAGATGGAGGGAAGGAAAGAGAGATATTGATTCATTGTTATTTTCCTTTGTGTGCTGTAATTTTCCCATAGAAAAGTTAAAAGTTCTGAGTTACTTGAATAAGGACATTGAGTGTACAGTCAGACATTTAGAGTGAATGGAAACCTTCAACTTTGTCAGCATGCCTACATTCAGCCCACACTTTAAGCAGTGAGTGATGGAAGATGAACAGGAGAGAGAGAAGAAAAGCATATGGATTGGTGAGTTAGTTATGGAATTATGAATAATGAGTAGGTATATCTCAGGGTATTCAAAGTACAGAAAGCCATATTTTGGGGCCTAATGTTAGTGTATCTACACTACGCTAGTGTATCTACAGATATTAGCCAAAGTTTTAATTTTTTTTTCTCCTTCCAAAATTTGGGCAAAAGCATGGCACAATGTTACTTATGCTTAACAACAGTTCTTCTTCTTCTTCTTTTTTTTTTTTTAAGTTTATTTATTTATTTTGAGAGAGAGTGCAAGCTGAGGAGGGGCAGAGAGAGAGTCCCAAGCAGGCTCCATGCTTCAGCATGGAGCCTGACACAGGGCTCGATCCCATGAACTGTGAGATCATCCCATGAACTGTGAGAACAGGGCTTGATCCCATGAACTGTGAGATCCCGTGAACTGTGAGATCCCATGAACTGTGAGCTGAATTCAAGAGCTGGACGCTTAACTGACTGGGAAACCCAGGCGCTTCTATGCTTAACAGTTCTAACAAATGTTTGGTGTAAGTGGAAGCAGAAATAAGTAGCTAAGATGAGACTATAGAGTGATTTGCAGCTTTCTTTCTGTCTGTTGTTCTTCCTGGGAAGACAGTAGAGAGTCCAGAGTAAGAGCTTGGAGTTAGACAACTTGGTTCAATCCTGGTGTTGTGGGTGGAGGGGTCTCTGGATACTGTTTGGTGTGCAGAGTATTTATTGCTACCAACTCTTGTGGACAGGAGAGGGAGGAAGCAGGATTGGGTAGAGGGAGGAGTGGAACTATAGTGTAGGTCCAGCATAGCATCAGTACCCGCTGGCCCGCTGGGGAGTCCTTGAGTGTGTATGAGCCATTACACCTGTCCCTCAGAGATCCCAAAAGGTCAGACCTTTATACCTCAGTGGTACTCAGCCATTGGGCTTGGGCTGCCCTGGGAAGGGTGTGGTTTTGAGTGAGGTACTGTCTGCAGCTGAGGAGTATCCTGAAGGAGCTGACAGCTTGAGGCTGTCACTGATAGCACTCTCAGGAGCTGGGAGAAGTCCTTCCTTGAAGGGAAGGGGGGGTGCTGTCTGGGTGGCACAGCTCCATGTCTGCTACACATCTCCCTTTTTAAAAGGTATACAATCTTGGACATGTTACTTAAAACCTCAGTGGGGACTTAGTTTCCTTATCTGTTAAATAGGGATAATAACTACCTCTCTCTTAAAGTTTTTGTGAGGATTTAGTGAATTATTGAAAAGCCCTTAGAACTGTGACTGGCACATAATAAATGTTAGCTATTATTCTATTTAAGTAATCTTCCCCTCCCCTAATGGTGTCCCATTTAATGGAGAAAGGTTGTAGCATTTTTCAGACTTTGTAAGATATAGTTCACATTCTGGGGAGAAGGTCACGGCAGCCCTTTTTAAAAGAAATCATAATTGGGATACTTCATGTTCTCTCCTTGTCACTTGATGTTATGTGATCTATACTGCTAGCAGAATGTGCTAATGACCTCTGAGTAATAGAATATTAACAATTCCTAATAAGCTGAACATCATAGAGAGCTATTTAAAAATGATTTGTAAATTACATGATTCTGTTCTTAATACTTGTGCATTCCCCTCATAAAATAATATTTTAGGATTGATAATTAAAGGATTTGGTCTTTAACCCTCTAATGATTCATAAATGCTCATTTTTACTGTTTTGTTAAAGTCTAAATGGAAATTTAAGGCCTATTGGAGTTTTTTTAGGTCCTATAGTTTTGAATTTTTCAAATTTTCTTTGAAAAGCACTGAATATGAAAAAAAAGAAAAGCACTGAATATATCAAATAAAGCCCTTTAAATTCCATTCATGACTGAATTTGAAAGGATTATGCTCTCATCTGAGAAGTGGCAAATTACCAATGATGATGATGCTATTGAATTATCAACTAGGGAGAACTACTGAAGAAAATGGGTGGGGGATAAGGCTATGGGGAAAGGAGAATCTGCTAGAAATAAAGACCAATTACTTCTTTCCATCTATTTGTTCACTGAAAAGATATTAATCTAGCACCCAGTGTACCCTAGGTAGGATGCTGGGTGCTGAGGTAAATAGAAAACAAATCCTTCTTTTGAGGAGTTTATGGCCTATTAGGGATTACAGTTGGTGGGGGTGCAGCACGGAGATGTGCACAGTGTTATAAATGTTGTAATAAAGATACAAGGTGACATTGAGGTGGGAGACCTGCATTTAGGGTCTCACCTGGGGAATGGCAAAGAAGGAAGTGATGTCAGAGATATCATGGATTAAAAACAAGAGGTACTTGACCATCAATCTGCTGATGGAATAAGACAAGGGACTGACTACTTAATAAGAGTTAGACTTTCAAGCCCAGGTGGTAGGAAGAATGGGAATATCCTTGGAAAAATAGGATATTTGGGGAAGATGACAGATTTGGTTTTAGACATGTTAGTTTTAAGCACACTGGAACATCCAGGTAGAAATACCTATCAGGCAGGTATATCGGCTTGTGAGGGAATTCATGGATCAGAAAAGAAAACAAAGTTTGCATTGATGAGTCAAAAACAAAGTATATATTCAGTCGAACAGTTTGAGATCAAATGTGTATTGTGCATCCCAAAGTAAAATTTTCATAATTCTATTTTTTATTACATTGAATTTTATTCAGTTGAAATGCCTGAAATGAAGCACAATGATTATATGCTTAATGCTTCATTTGCTAGTATGCCTGTATCTGATTTGCTTCATTATTCTGTGAGTGGCTAAGCTGAAAAGTATAAGGCCTGCTAATCTTTCAAAAAAATATAAAATATCACTTGCTTGTCAAATTCAACTAATGGAGAACTATATAAAGAGTGAAAGGCTGCTTTCTTCAGGCCCCAGCCCATCTTGCTCCCCAGAGCTACTGACTGCTAGTGTTTGGTTTATATCATTATGGTCTTTTAAATGCAAATATAAATATGTGTCTGAATATTTTATATAAGTGGGTTCATACAGTATATGCTTCCTTGCATCCTTTTTTTTTTCACAGAATAGTGTATCGTGGATCTGTTACCTTTTTGAAACATATATATCTTATTCTTCTTACTGCATAATATGTACCTGTGTACAGATGAATTCTAACTCATTTGACCATTCCTCTATGGATGTATGTCTACTTTGCTGTTTTTCCAGTTACATAGTGTATCTGCAAACATCTTTGTGTATACATCTGTATACTTGTTCCAGTGTCTTAGAAATGGAATCACTAGTTCAAAGGGAATCCACATTTTTTTAAAGTAAGCTCTATGCCCAACGTGGGGTTCAAACTTACAATCCCAAGATCAGGAGTTGCAAGTTCTATCATTTAAGTCAGCCAGGTGCCCCAGAAATCTACCTTTTAAATTTTGATATATTCAGCAAATTGAATCTAAAGAGGTTATACCAATTTATATTCCCTTAAAAGTTTCTTTTTTTTCTTTCAGTAATTACAGCTGATTTTCATTGTGTACAAAGGAATTTGTATACATTATTTCATTTAATCCTTAAAAGAGTCCTTTGAGTCCTGAACTGAGGCTCAGAGAAATTAAATATGATGCCCAAAGTCACATAGCTTGTAAGCAGTAGAGCCAGTATTTGAAACCAGTTTGATACGGGAACTCATGCCCTTAACTACTTCCTGTCCTGCTTCTCCAAAGGAAAAAAAGACCACAAATTGCAGACAATAGGGACCTCTAGAATACTGTGCTTGAGCCTCAAATTCGGTTGATATTCTTGGGTGCCAAAAAGAAAGGAAAACAGTTATTTAGAACTAATGTTAAAGACTTCTTTTGAGTCAGATTGTCATTTCCCTGTACCTGTACCTTTCCAGTCATCTTGTCTTGCATCCTGCTCTAGAAAAGCTCAAAGATTCTTTATCTAATCTCATCCCCAAAGATTTAAGTTACTGAGGGACTAGAGGGCTCAGGCCAATGTTGGCTGTATTCACTGCAACTGTCTTCAGCATCTGCTAACAGTGGCATAGTTTGTGTTCATTATTCTGATGCAGTGGGGTATCTGAGCAAGGGGCACAGAGGAGAGGAACATGGCCAAGACCCAGTGGCTCTCCTTGTGAATATTTAAAAGCCATTTAAATAGATTTCTTTTTATCTCCTAATTTCCTATTGATGACAGCACTGAAACTACTTGTCTCATTTTTCAAATTAAAGCTTCCTAGAGCAAAATGGCCTGGAGACTGAGCAGCTCTTGAGGCTCTATTAATCACACGGGTGAGGGTGGGGAGCCCAATAAATTGTTCAGGGAGTGGAAAAGTACTTGAGACTTATTAAGACCACCTCTCCCTTCAGCCAACCTCTTCACACTTGCTTCTTTGAGGCTGGTTTCTTGTGAAGGGTCTTTTCGTTTTTTTCTTCAGAAATGATTTCATAAGTACCTTTTTTCAACGTACACCTATTGATTTCTCTCAAAGACCTTTGCTGGAGTCAGGCAGCTGGCCCTGGGCCCTTCTGATGCATCTGCTCTCAGAAGACATGACTCTGAGAAGGCATCATGAAGTCCTAAGCTGTAGTCTGCTCTGGGCCATTGTCTCCCTTGGGTTTAGGAACCAGAGTGATGTGGGATGGAATCCTGACTCAACCATTGTTAGTTATATGACACTGGACAAGCAACTTAACTTATATTTGCTCATCTGTAAAGCCTTGGTGTGTCCCTATTGGGATAATATCTGTCTCCCAGGGTTATTTTTAGGATGAGTTATAAGTTGTCTCTCTTTTGTCTGTAACTGGAAAATCAAGTACCAGCTTTGTCCTTCATCTATTGTGTAGCAATAGAATTTCCAGAGCAGTTGAGCTAGGTTGGTAAGTGTTGGGGCTTTGAGGCTACTTTTCAGAGCTCTATACATAAGATCCTGAGAAAGCACCATTTACTCATTTCAAATCTAGGATTGGGGTGCTGGTAGAGATATCAGTGGGTAACAGTGGTTATCCACTGTTTATCAACGTTAGCTCCATAAAATTTGTGCAAGTTACTTAACCTCTCTCAACCTCTTTCCTTTGTATTTAGATATTTTCCTTTGTATTTAGATATTTAATGATGTACAACATAATACCAAAAAAAAAAAAAAAAAAAAAAAAAAAAGAAGAAGGGGACTAATTTCTATGACTTGATGTTACTTTATTGCATCATCCTAGAGCAGGGAGCTGGAGGGAGAGGCTGTTCTCCAAGTAGAACTGAGGTGGAGTTAGTGCTGGACTACTGAAATCACAGCCTGTTTCTCCCCCACTCAATGTGCTGGGAAAGGGCCAATGATTTCTTAAACTGATGACTGTTTCCTAAATCAGAGGGCTCCAAAATCTTAGTAGCAGAGGATTGTGGTCCAAACCAAGCCAAAAGAAAGACTGAGGCATGGAAGCATAGTAACTGACTGGCAGAGAGGCAAACTCAATACCCCATGGGCAAAAGGACATTCTTTGCATCACAGAGACATTGCAGGACCAGTGTAGCACTAAGAGACTTTGTTAAAAGGAGAAAAAAACAAAAACAAAAAAATTCTGGGAGAACCTTTCACTAGCACTAAATTTAGGTTAGAGCTCAGTCCATCGGTGCAGGGGAGGAAAACATCTAGCCCTAAAGCAGCACTGAGTCTGGCCCTCCCACCCCTTCTCCATGACTCCTTTTAACAGCTGGGCCAGGTTTCTGTTCAGGATGTACAGACCCCAGAAGGACCAGGAAATCTCTCTGAAGGGCCGAGGTGGCGAGGACACTTCTCAAAATACAAATACATTTAATATGGAAGGAGCCAGAGCAGTTCTGGAGGCTTTCATATATCCAAATCTTTCCTACTTTCTCCCCAGCTCAGAGACAGGCAAGCACAGTCTCCATACCTTACCCTCCACCCTCAAAAGAAAATGGTAAGTGTGCTCCTTCCTCCTTGTACATTCTGTGCACCTAGACAAGACAGAGAGGGAAGGCATCCGGGAGATCAGGTCTGAGGGAGTCAGGGTTGGCACCTCTGTGCCACTGTCTATGTTGAAAGCTGAAAGCCTAAGAGTATAATGCCAACTGAACTCACTGGCACTACTTTGGGTGCAAGGCTTTAGGGAATTCCAGAAGGTGCCATTATGGAGATTGGATGTGTTATGGAAAGTGCTTGTCAGCTTGGCTGTCTTCTGTTTGCTATCATCAGAGTCAAGTTTGGGGAAGAACAGGGATTTGATATTGCTTACTACAGGAATTGGGGGGAGGGATACTTTGAAAGATAGTGACATCTCATAGTTGCCCAACTGTGTTAAGGTTATAAAGCCACTGGATGTGTGAAGAGGCTTGATATCTAGGGTTGCCCACTCCAGGGATGCCAGGACTTCCTCATCCTATAACACCGACCCAGAGCCTCCTCTGGGCAAGTTATTGTCCAATAACTGAGCCATAACGGGTTTAGTGGTTCCTACTAGAATGTTTCTCAGCTCTTCCTTCTCAGTAGTTTTAAACTCCAGATTGTCCAAAGGGTCTTCTTCACACTTAAAGTCAGCAGGATTGAAATCTGTCTTTATGTGAGGTGGGCTGACAACTTTTTGTTTCATGATATTGCTGCTGACCCAAGGCAGGGTGAGGATGCTATGTTGTAAGCTGTCAAGGAAGGGGGTAGATAGGAGATGGCAGTGTGGCTGTACTGTATGTCTCAGAGAAGCTCGTTTTGCTGTCACCCGCTGGGCCACTCTTAGAATTCACTTTAGCCACTATTTCCTCAGTCTTGTACTCTGCTTCCTGCTGGGCTTCTTGGATTTTCTTAATATCTTCAGCCCATTCAATAGTTTTCTTTTACGAGGAGAAGTCATATACTGTACTTCTCCAACAATGTGTAAACAATCAGGCAAGGAGGAGCCAATAGGTAGACCAACTTTAGCTGGTGTTTTGAATTTGTCTCCTGTCTTAAATGGAACATCATCAAGGTAACTGAAAATCTCATGAAAATCTGTACCTAACTTCTTAGAAGCCATTTAGAACCTGAACGCCGCTACCATCCCACAAGCTGAAAGGTGCTAGCACTGGCTGGCCTCCCAGGCTCAGTCCCCACTGAGCTCCTGATGGTCCCTAGGGAGAATGACCACCACCACCTCCAACTCTGTCCTCCCTGGGCTAGGCCATCACCATTGCCAGTACTGCAGCCACCATGTTGAAGTCCTCTCAATTTTTTCTTTTTTCTTGGAAAAAAGGATATAGTACAAGTCTCTATTGGATATAGTTGCTGTGAGGTTTAATGAGAACTTCATATCCCAATTGCCTGCTTTATTTTTCCATTGAGGAACCTTTCATGATTTTACGTCACAGTTTCCTTGTTTATCTTCCTTGTTTATCTTCACGACTGTCTCCCTTTTCCAGTGTAAGTTCCATAAAGCCAGAGATTTTGTCTGTTCTTCTTTACTCCTCATTTTGCCTTACAAAGTGCCTGGCACATAACAGATACTAAAATATTTTGTTGAATGAATGAGTATGTAATGCATGGAATAGTGCCTGAAACATAGTAGGCACTCCATTAATGTGAACTTTAAAAAAATCAGTAGCTACTATCTATAAATTGAGGGTAATAAAATACCTACCTCATAGAATAAAATAGAAGAGCAGAGCACACAGTAAGCCTTCAATTAGTGGCAACTGGATTATGTATGAATAAGTTTTAGTCATTTTCAGCTAAAATATTTTGTGAAGAAAGCACTCCTACTACTCTGTGTTTCAGCTTACAGCTTTTTAAAAGCTTGACTTCATCCTTGTGTGAGGGATGAGGAAGGGTTCAGGAAGAGGCTTGTACAGGCAGTGGGTGTTAGGCAATTTTATTTTATTTTTTTAAGTTTTTATCTAAATTCCAGTTAGTTAACATACAGTGTAGTATTAGATTCAGGTGTAGAATTTAGTGATTCTTCACTTACATACAACACCTGGTGCTCATCACAACAATCTTTAATCCCCACCACCTATTTAACCCATGACCCCCACCTACCTCCCCTCCAGTAACCATCAGTTTGTTCTCTATAGATAAGAGTCTGTTTCTTGGTTTGCCTCTCTTTTTTCCCCTCCATGTTCATTTGTTTTGTTTCTTGAATTCCACGTATGAGTGAAATCAAATGGTATCTGTCTTTCTCTGATCAACTTATTTTGCTTGGCATAATGCTCTCTGGCTCCATCTATGTCATTGCAAATGGCAAGATTTCAGTCTTTTTGATGGCTGAGTAATATTCCATTATATGTATGTACACCACATCTTCTTTATCCATTCCCCAGTCAATGGACATTTGGGCTTTTTCCATAATTTGGCTATTGTTGATAATGCTGCATGAACATTGGGGTGTGTGTAATCCTTCAAATCAGTATTTTGTATTATTTGGGTAAATACCTAGTAGTGCAAATGCTGGATCATCAGGTAGTTCTATTTTTAACTTTTTGAGGAACCTCCATACTGAGTGGCTGCACCAGTTTGCATTCCCACCAACACTGTAAGAGGGTTCCCCTTTCTCCACATCTTTATGTTAGGCTATTTTAAAGTGAATTCATTCATCCAAAAAATATTTAGTGAGTTTTTAATTATATTCTTAACACTGTACTGGGTATGGAGATTGTGACAAAGAAAGATGACAATGGCTTTCTTTCACAGCTAATCAGGAATCAGCAGCTTTTCAGAGCTGCAGTGCCGGTTCTCAAGGGCAGCTGTTGGAGGTATTGTTTCTGGAAGGCTTAAAGTAACCTAGCAGTTCTTACATAGGAATTTATACTCTAGATATCATCAGTGATACATACAAAGGTACATACTCACCTACCTACTCATGAATATTCATCACAAGATTAAAAAAATTTAAACCAATCTAAATATCCTGCAAGAGGGGGTTGTATAAATAATGTGTTCAAATGATGGGATATTATTTGGCCATTAAGATAATATGTGGGGGGCACCTGGATGGCTCAGTCCGGTTGAGTGTCTAACTTTTGATTTCAGCTTAGGTGTGATTCTAGGGATGTGGGATCAAGCCCTATGTTGGGCTCTGCACTGAGTGCAGAGCCTGCTTAAGATATTCCCTCTCTCTCTCTCTCTCTCTCTCTCTCTCTCTCTCTCTCTCCCCACCCCCTGCTTCTCTCCCTTGTTTGCTCTCTCTGAAAAAGGGGGATAATATGTGGAAGTATCTATTACTATGGAAATATGTTCACAATATATTTATTTAAAAAGGTTATAGTATGATCTAAATTTTGAAAGAGTATTTGCAGAAATAATTTATTTTTATAGATACTAAAATTTTTATCATTTTATTTATCTTATTCTAATATTTAAGGTATACATAAGTATTAATGTAAGCACATAGAAATCTGGCATGACACACCTCACGCCGGTCAGAGTGGCTAAAATGAACAAATCAGGAGACTATAGATGCTGGCGAGGATGTGGAGAAACGGGAACCCTCTTGCACTGTTGGTGGGAAGGCAAACTGATGCAGCCACTCTGGAAAACAGTGTGGAAGTTCCTCAAAAAATTAAAAATAGAACTACCCTATGACCCAGCAATAGCACTACTAGGAATTTACCCAAGGGATACAGGAGTGCTGATGCATAGGGCCACTTGCACCCCAATGTTTATAGCAGGACTTTCGATGATCACCAAATTATGGAAAGAGCCTAAATGTCCATCAACTGAAGAATGGATAAAGAAGATGTGGTTCATATATACAATGGAATACTACTTGGCAATGAGAAAGAATGAAATCTGGCCATTTGCAGCAACATGGATGAAACTGGAGGGTATTATGCTAAGTGAAATAAGTCAGGTAGAGAAAGACAGATATCGTATGTTCTCACTCATGTGTGGATCTTGAGAAACTTAACAGAAGACCATGGGGGAGGGGAAGGGGAAACAATAGTTACAAACAGAGAGGGAGGGAGGCAAACCATAAAAGACTCTTGGATACTGAGAATAAACTGAGGGTTGATGAGGGGGTGGAGGAGAGGGGAAAGTGGGCGATGGGCATTGAGGAGGGCACCTGTTGGGATGAGCACTGGGTGTTGTATGGGAACCAATTTGACAATAAATTATATTAAAAAAAAAAAAAAGGAAATGTGGTATGACATACATCCAAAAGTCAGTAGTGTCAGAGGGATGATTCTATTGTCTTCTTATTTGTTGTTCTTGGTTATTTGTATTTTCTAAACTAAATTTTTCTTCATTATGTATTAAGTTTTAAAAATTATTGCTCCATCCATAATTGATCTCTAGGTGGTTACATAAAAATTGTTAACATTTGTTTCCCCCAGGGGAGGGGGCTGGGTGTGGGGACAGGGGTTTGAGGAGTTTTCATTATATACTGTCTGTACTTTGGAATTTTAAAATACATGAATTCAGTACTTATTGAAAAAAAGAACAAAATAAAAAAGATTATAAATAGTGGCCTGAGAAATTGTGGTGGGTCCCTTGGCTGGACTTTCTGTATGGGTAAAGGAACTCTCTTAGGCAAGTGGCAGCTCCCACAGGTGGGAATGGTGGTTGGGACCATAGAGACTGGCTTGGGAAAGACGTATATGCTCCTTGTGGCAGGAGAGACAAGGCAAACAGGCAGACCAAATGCCTTGAATAAAACTATGCTGCTGACTCTGCTAGTCTCTTCTTCCCTTTGAAGAATCATCCAGAACTTTGGGTATGTCTGAGAGCCCAAGCTATGTATCTAATAAATTTATTAGTTTTTTTTCTTAATACAAAAATAGTACATGTTCATTGTAGAAATTTTATAAAGTAAAGACAATGAAAAAAATACTTGTAATCCAGTTATAAAGATACTATTTTGTTTTAATGACAGGCCTTGATTATCAGTATGTATAAAATATGTGTGTATACACACATGTGCATATAGGAGGTTACACAATGAATACTGCTTTGTAACCTTCCTTTTTCCAGTGAAGATTTCTTTTTTGAGGGGCTGGATAGAGAACAATGACAAAAAGTATTCTAGGATTTCTTCTTTTAATGTTGCTTCTGAAAGATATAAATATTAGGATAGAGAATTTTAGTCATTGAACAGATTCATTCATTCATTCACACATGTATAACCTAGTCTTCCTCCATCCTGGTTAGCCAGCGTCCATGGTCTCAGTTCTCATTTACTTAATAAAACTGAGCCCTCCAACACTAGAGTTTGTGACCCTTGGGCCCCTGAAGATTGATTCTTTTTTTGCCTTGTATCTTCTATCACTTCCTCTCCACTGGATCATTTCCATCAATATTCAAATATGTTCAAACTTCTCTCATCTACCAGTCATCCTCCTAAACCTGCTCTGCCTCAAACATTTTCCTTATCAGTCAATGCAATATGCCCAGTTGCTCAGGTCAGAAAGCTAGGAGTCATCCTTAATGCCTCTCTTTCTTTCTCCTTACATGTAATCCCTTGACAGGTCCTATGGACTTTATCTCCAGAATGTACCCCAGATTCATCTACTTTTATCTATCTTCACTCTCATTGTTTGACTAGATATGGGAACAGCCTCCTTATCTGGTCTTCCTGTAATACATTCTCTACACAGTAGCCAGTGAAAACCTTTGGAGACAAATCTGAATCCAACTATCCCTTTCCTCTGCATAAAGCCCATTGATGGCTTCTTCACATTTAAAAGAATATCCCCTTTCTTATGATGGCCTACAAGGCCCCTGGCCCTGTCTGCCTCATCTACTTTCCCCCTTTAGCCACTCTGGCTTTTTCCTGTTTCTTGAACACTCTTGTATCTCTTGCTGCAGAGGAAGCTTCACGAAGGCAGAGACTATGACTATCTTGTTTACTGCTGACTTTTCAGTCTGTCTTGGTTCCTTGAACATAGTAGTAGGTATTGCATACTTATATTGAGCAAGTAGGTGAATTTATGAGCTAATGAGGATGATAAAGACAAATACGCTTTAAATGAAAGCCAACTGTGGTAAGAGAGGCTTGAACTAGGTGCCTGGAGTTCATGGAGGGGATACTTACTGTAGTCAAGGAGGTCACGGAGGTCATATAGATGAGGAAATGTTCAAGATGGACATGAAGCTTGGACGTAAAGATTTTCTAGGTTTAAGAAAAGGAGTAGGGTCTGAAGAGAATGATGAGTAGTAATTCTGTTGAATTGGGACATAAGGTATATGTAATAGACCTACACAAGTTAGGGACGGAAAGGTAATTCTGGATCTGATCATGGGGGATCTAGAATGCCAGGTTAAAGTGTTTAGATAGTTTATCTGACAGGAGACCTACCCCTACATTCCAGGGAACAAAATAATCAGAGTCTTCGGAAGGTAAATTGGTCCATGGTCTTTGGTGGTCATCAGTGGAGATGAATGAAAAAAGAGGGAACAGATGTGAGGAATACCCTAAATAAACTGTTGATACAAATTGATAACTGATAACTGAATATGAGATGAGGAAATCAATGCAGATTTGAACTTGAGTGATTCAAAGAATAGTGGGACCAATAATAGAAATAGAAAATCATAAAAAGAAGATATTTTTTGAGGGGATAGATAATGAGTTTGGTTTGTAACCTGTTGAATTTAAGGTACTAATGGAACAGGAACATGAAGTTTGTGATGGAATTTGGGACTAAAGACAGGATTAGAGATGTAGTTTTCACTTATTCATTTGTCCAGTAAATATTTATTGAGTACCTAGCATATGCCAGACACTGTTTCAGACATTGGGAATACAAAGATGAAAAGCATAAACCGTGACTCTGCGATTTCCTTTTTCCCATACCCAGATTTTTAACCCAAGACCAAGAGAAGACACTCCTCTATTGATAGATAATTATAAATTATCAAGATCGACAATATAACTGTTGTAATATGCATGATTGTTTATATGTTTAACCTCTTTTATGATTATAAGCTTGTATTAGAAGGGGTTTCATCATGCAAACACAATTGCTTATAATTTATAACCTAGGGTTCAAGGAAATGCTGACATGATGATTAGAGGAAACAGTTTAAGGATGTATAGGTGTCTTTGATTTTGACCAATGATTAGGTCATTTCATCTGCATATCTAACACAGTAAACTGGCACTGGGAGAAGACTAAAAATACCAACTCCAATATGCTGGAATTTGGAAGAATTCTGTGTCTCAAAGGGGTAAATTCTGTGGATAGTTTTAGGAAGAGTGTCAGTCTGAAGCCGTCTTCAAAGGGGAAACAGTAGTACCTACATTCAACCTTGGATGAAGCAGGGACGACTATTTAATGAGGTTCTTGTTACTATTTTTCTGTTGGGTGAGGATAGGGTATTGAAAGCAAGGTGAGGAAAACTGTAGGGAGAAATCAGGCAGAAATGCAGAGCAAACAGGGAGAAAAGTCTTAAGAAAAGGGGATACAAGTTATTTACAATCATGCACTTTAACTGCTTTATCATCCTATTTTGTTTCCACAACGGCATGCAAGTTTGAAAAAGAATTATCTTTTCCACTTTATAGAAGGGTTAAAAGGACAGGACTAAAAGCCAGCAAAGCTGGGGCTTGACCCAATGGTTTTGAGTCCAAATCTACGATTCTTTGCACTGTACTGAACTGTTGGGAGATGCTGTATGCTCTGGTGCTCTGTCCCACTGCTGTATTTGCTCAGGCTCGTGGTTGAGCTTAAATGTCCTTCACTCCTTCTCTGAGGTCTAAACCCTACTTATCCGCACATGTCAGCACATGTCACCTTCTCTATGAAGCTTTGTCAGATTCTGTCAGCCTTCCAACAGCTCTTTGTCTTTACCTCTCCTATAGAGTCTTTCTCTATGGATTGCCTCACATTCTTTCTTGGCATTATAATGTTTATTTATATGCATGTTTTATCTCTGCTTGTAGACCCTAAACGCCTTCAGGATAAGCCCTGGATCTGAATCATCTTTATTTTCTAACAGTACTTAGCACAATGCCTCACAGGCGTTTAGTAAATATACATTGAATGAGTGGATGAGTGAGCGAATGAGTCTTCAGGTCTCCTGAAGCAAGTGTGAATCAGCTGGATAACTGCCAGGAGTCTCTTTGCCTCTCCAACTGGAGGCAGGACTGATGTCTCCAGCATGTTATGGAGGGGGATAGCCAGATGAAAAAAAGAGGGCAAAGTTTGATTTGCTTTATGCAGGTGAAAATAGGAAGATGTAAAAGTAGTGAATGGATAAGTTGAGAACTGAGATGTAATCTGTATGATTGTCTGAAGGTTTTAGGAAGAAACCTCCAGTCCCTTAGTTCAGGTAAATTGGAATAATTGGTACTCTCGGCTGTGTAGATGTGCTACTTGGCACAAAGAGAATAAAAATGTATTAAGTGTGTTATAGGGAGATGAAAAAAGACTGAGAATAAATCAGGATTGTAGTCTTTTCCAGTCATTTTCACTTTGGGCTGAGGTCTGAATTATCCATTTTGGAGTCACATGTTTCTGTCCGCTGCTAGACTGCCTGGTATGCTTGGAGCAAAGTCAATTAATTCAGCGGCTCCATGGCTCACTTCTAACAGACTGTAGTGGAGAAGTTTAGCATTATCAGTGAGAGAGAACTGAAGATTAAGGATGAGGAAACAAATGGAACTATTGCCACATCCCTGGATGAAATCATCCTTGTGCCAAAAAGGTATTACTCACTCTCAGCTGTCAGGGGGAGATGCCCAGGGGAGCAACTCAACTTTAGCCTCTGCTGTAACAGTTTTGAAGAAGAATGAAAGACTACTTAACTTTAAAGCATGGGACCAAGTAATGTGGGCTTGAAGTATGAGAACATGGTAGTCATGCTTTTAAGGAATCCATAAATGTGTTGTGAGATACTTTGTAAGACTTAAAATATTACATAAATTCTATTATTAAACATGGAAATAAGGGTGTATTAATTTGAGTGTTGTTCTATAAAGCCTATACAAAATAGAAGTTTGTTATGTTAAAAATTTGAATTATAGTTAATATGCTACTTAGAATAAACAATATTAAATATCTAATTAGTGATCATTTTTCTTGAAATTCTAAGCTTGCTTTGTTATATTTGCTTTTCTTTGAAAAAGGGGATAATTTGGGGCACCTGGGTGGCTCAGTTGGTTAAATGTCTGACTTTGGCTGAGGTCATGATCTCTTAGTTTGTGGGTTGGAACCCCGCACTGGGCTGTGTGCTAACAGCTCAGAGCCTGGAGTCTGCTCAGATTCTGTATCTCCCTCTGTCCCTGCTCTTCCCCAGCTTGTGCACTTGCTCTCAAAAATAATAAACATTAAAAAAAATTTTTTAAGGGGGGATAATTTGAATGATTTATTTCATTTTTTAAGTAAATTTTTTTATTTTAATGTTTATTTATTTTTGAGAGAGAGAGATATCACAAGCTAACTGACTGAGCCCTCCAGGCGTTCCTAGGTCATTTCTAAAAACTAGAATTACTGTTTCCTTTTTTTCTTAATTTCTGATGGTAAAAGTTGATAACTTAAAATAATTTGGTTAGGACTATAGTTTAAGTAGCATATGTTCAGTTTACATGGCTACTTTTAATGCTTCCCCCCCCCCCCCCCCCCCATTTTCTGAAGTAGAAGGACTTTCACTCCTTAACTACCTGCAGTCTTTTCAAATGTACAGGTGTTATCTAGGCTAGTGTATTGAGAGGACATTCATTCATTCAGCAAGTGTTTTATTGAACATCTACTATATGCCAGACACTGTAGCTAATGGCATGTAAGAGTGAACAAGATGGACAAGGTGCCTACTTTATTAAAGTTTATGTGTCAAGAAGGAAAAAATGTCAATGAGATAGAGTGACTGGGTTTGGGAAAGATGTGTGTGTTGGGAGCCATGCAGATTAGGAGACCAGAGAATGATTCCCGAGGAGGTGGTATTTGCTCTGTTATTTGAAAGACAAAGAAAGGTCGGTCATATGACAATGATCTGGTAGTAAGGGACTCCAGGAAAGGGAACAACAACGAGTACAAAGGCATTAGGACAAGGATGAGCCTTGCCAGATAAAATAGAGGATGCCTAGTTAAATTTGAATTTCAGATAAATAATGAGTATATACTATCTTAGTATAAGTATGTCCCAAATATTGTATGGGTCACACTTATACAAAAAATAATTCATTTTTACCTGAAATTCAAATTTAAGTAGGCATCCTGTATTTTTATTTGCTAAATTTGACAACTGTAGCCTGAGGTATTTAAGCAACAGAAAGAAGTCCAGTTTTGTTGAAAAAGAGTAAGTGAGGGGAAGGTGGTGGGTGGTAAGTTTGGAGATTTCCGTAGCGGCTGGATTGTTCAGAGCTTTATCAGCTAAAGTAAAGAGTCTGGATTTATCCTAAGTGGAAAGAGAAGCCACTGGAGTATTTTAAGCAGGGGAGTAACAGTCTATTAAATACATGGATAGATAAGAAAAGGATGGCCACATATTAATTATATCTTAAGTTTTTCTCTTCTTGGTATATGTAGGGGGATACCTTTACAAATGGATTTCTTTTATGAAAGGGAAATTTATGCCCTGCTTTTAGTCAAATAGGAGTGCAGAGAGCTCCTCCTGTGTCTACCGCTTCTCAGTTACCTTCAGCTCAAAATAATCCTTACGCCAAAGTGGCATATTTTGAGGTGGCATATTCTGATCCCCTTCAGTACATTTTATAATCAGTAAGTCCCTGTGCATCTTAAGGTGTTTTCTTGGTAAGAACTCTTTCAGGTTTGAGATCCTGGCCCTTTTTAAATTCAAGGCAATCTGTTGTTTGAGGCTAGCTAGTCCCTCTCTGCCCTCCCCACCCATACCAGTTCTCCTAAAGAGTCCTTATTAAAAGCAAAAGAATTAAGTTATCAGAAAAGGATTTTAGTAGTCTGGGGAACCTAATTATATAGATTCAGTCTGTCTTTTTGGAGAGTTACTGAGTTATCTTAAATGACATAAAAATAAGTTTCTAAATCAAAGTCACATTCACTGCCCATTGTCATCACTCTCTCCCCTCTCCAATGCTTCCTCTTCTGATTAGATTGTATCACAGGCACTGAGTCAGGACACTGTCCCTGTAATCTTAATTCCTGTTGAATACTTGCACTTGATTCACTGCAAGGGGGAAAAGCCATGGTTCTCTTTGACACTTTGAGTCCCTGAGCTCTTTCATCAACTAATTATCAGCAAAGGACCTGAGGAAGGAAACGCAGTTCATTGGTTCATTAACTCGCACCCTGTAGATCTGTGGGGCAGATGGGGAAAGCTCCAATTAAAGCCTGGGGATTTAGGAAGGCTTTCCTGTCAGTCATGAGCTGGAGCAGCAATTGTGATGGGGAGTGGGACTGCTCAGTGTGCCTGGGCTGAGGCTTTCTCCTTAATGAGGGTGAGGTTCCCCGGCCTCCCACAGTGCAGGAAGGAGGCAGAGCCCAGCAGCTCTACACACCCACTTCCTTTCTGTCCTTAAAACTTGGTTCAGTGTTTCTTTGTGATATATACATCACTTCTCCTACCAGCTGTGAGGGCAGGAGCAAGAGCAATTAAGGGCATTATTAATCACCAAGTTCTCAGTGAGAGGGGTCAAACTGCAGCAGGATTTGACAAAGCAACAATTCTATCAGCAGCGGAGTTATAAAAGTAGATAGCTCAACATTTTAGAGCTATATTTGGGCTTGTTCTTTCTTGGCCCTAAAAAATCTTATTGAAAGTGAATATCCCAGAGGTGATTAAAAACTTGCCTTCCTTTGAGTTTTGGAATTGTTTGAGTTCTAACAATATTTGAGTTTGGCAAGCTTTGAGTCTCCTTTGGGAGGTTGCAGCAAAGTGAATTGGAAAATGTATCGGTGCTTTTACAGAAGAGAAAGGGTCTCTGCCTTTTATTGTAACATGTATACTAGAATTTCTTCTTCACTAAAAATCCATGGAAAATGAGAAAAACATTTTATGGAATTTGTTTTGTAAATGCATTTGAAATATCTATTGAAATTTTGTTGATTTTATAAGATTAATACTATTCAACATTTTTGAAGCAGGCAGTGTTTTTCTTGGTGACAACCCTTCACCCAAAAACAACACTCACAGAGGGGCCCGCTGATGACTGCCTCTGGGTGATCAGACTGCTCTTTGTGCTGCACTTTGTGTGGTTCTTTCATATTATTTTTCTCATTTAATCAGTCAAGAAATGTTTATTGAGCATCTATTATGGGCCAGGGATACAGTAGAGAATTAAGTAGACATATTCTCCTTCCTAGTAAAGTTTATAATCCAGCAGGGAAGACAAAAACTAAATGATTAGACTTATTTAAACATAAATTATAGCTATCACATTATTTTATCTTTAAAACTGTATGTACATCTAAAAAATAATTTCACATTTTCTTACCTGGGCTTCTAATTATATTATCTGTGATACAGGCAACAAATAGGTGGTTGGCTTATATGCAAAAGACCAGTCACTTCTCAATTATATCAGTGGCTCTGATATGCTTGCCTCAACTGGGGTGAAAGCCTTGGCAATATATGTTTTGCCATGTGAGAACACTGGTTAAGGTTTTTTAAAGAGTATTTTTGGGAATTGTTTCTGCTGAGATGGTGGAATGGGGAGTGGGGAAGAAGGAAGAAAACTAAGTATGAAGAACTTTAATTTTATAGCCTCAACCCAAATACCCTAAAAGCAGATGGACTTGAGGAAACATGAGAAGAAGGGAAATCCCAGGCAGAGTCAAACAAGTGTTCACTGGAGCAGCAATTACAGCCCTAGGCAGGAGGAGGCTCAAATTTCCCCATTACTAGGGCTTTTTCTTTAATTTATACCCTAAATGACTCTTCTCTGGTATCAGAGGGGACTTCACAGGGGACTATTAGAAGTAATTAAGTGTTTCAGTAGCCCCTTGAGATCTACCTAGGGAATGTACAAGGTAAAATATAATAGTTTAGGGTTGAGATCAGCCAACAATTTAGCTGGGGCAACCTTTGAAAAGCAAGTTACCCAATAAGGAAAAAGTGTTAGCAGAATGCCTAGAGAGAAGCTCAAAAGACAAAGGGTTGAATGGACATTGTTAAGTCCTAGGCTACATCTGGATTAATACTTCCTTTACATGGTGCCCCAAACCACCTCCTTTGCACAGTGTGCAAAAAGAAAACCACAGGCTCAAAATGGAGTCACTTATGCTAGGCCAAGTCACCAAACCAGGGCTTAATACCTAACCTAATTGCAGTTTCAGTCTGCAGAAATAGATCTGGTCAGCAGTAATGAGTAATCTGTTGCATGAGCCTTTCCATCCTTCAAAGGAAGATGAGGTCATCTACCTAATAAGACCCCTGTTTTTCCCCCTAAGGGAAAGTGACCTTGCTTGGAACAATCCTTTATTTTCTTTTACTAATAACTTCCTTATACCATCCTCCTTTCCATAAAAATCTTCCATTTTATACAACTCCTTGGTGTATCTCTCCATTTGCTAGATAGTATGCTGTTGGATTCATGAATCATTGAATAGAGCCAATTAGATCTTCAAATTTACTCAGTTGAATTTTGGTTCTTTAACAAGGGCCAAACAGAATAACTCAGCCAAAAAGTACTTCTCTTGTTTCTCCTAAAATAATAGTAATTTTGCTCAAATCTTAGCCATTGCACAACGTTTAACCAGAAGTGTTAAGATCAGTTAAGCCTGTCCCAAACCCTGGTATTGAAAAAGTTACCAAGAAACCTTTAACTCTTTGATAACATTGGCTCCTTTAGATCATTAGTAACCAATCAATACTTGCTTATTTCTTTGTGAGGAGGATCAGTACTTTTGACATGGGATTTGTCAGTTTATATTTCATATTATGGCTTGATTCAAAGACATTATGTTATGATGTAGTGGTTAAAGGCATGGTCCTCAGAGCAGACTGGGCTCACTATTTCTCAGCTGTGTAACTTTGGGAAAATTGTAAGATGGGATTAGCTATAGTACTATGGTATAGGGTTATTTTGAAGACTGCATGTGCGTGTGTTCGTGTGTGTGCACGTGCACGCCCGCGCTTAGAACAGCACTTGGCACGTGGCCAGTCCCCAAAAGGGTTAATTAAATATTATCATTTGAATTGTTTAGAGTAACTTTTCTGCTCTTTGGAACAGACATGGTCCAACTTTAATTTGGCTGGTAGTTGTGACTTATGTCAGTTGCACTGATGGGAGAGGTGTGGTCGTGTGGATGAATCTTTCCTTAAGGACCATTTGTTTGGTTTGTAATACAGTAAATGTATACTTTGGGTCTCTTGAAGGACCCACCCAGGCTACATCATAATAAAAACACTTATGTGTCAGGCACTTTATTTGCATCATCTTATTAAATCTTTACAGAGGACTCCAAGAGGAAGTACTATAATTATTCCCCAGTTTACAGCTAAGGGAACTGAGACATAGAGAGGTTAATGAAGAAAGTACACAAGGTCAAACAGCTGGTAAGTGGTAAATGAATTTTCACGCCAAAGCCATCTGATTCCAAAGATTGCTCTTAACAGTGATGCTGTGCTGCCTTGACCTCTTCTGAGCAAGCCCTTG
This sequence comes from Panthera onca, assembly GCF_046562875.1. NCBI lineage: Eukaryota > Metazoa > Chordata > Mammalia > Carnivora > Felidae > Panthera > Panthera onca. Next base: position 17,204,810 of record NC_138356.1, on the reverse strand, counting down.
ACCAGAAATATGAGAGAACACCTTCTCTGGGACTCTTGGAAGCCAATAGCAAGGCCTCCACTTGCAAATGAAATGCACACAATGTCACAAAAAGAACTTGTGCCATTTAATGGAGGAGAATCATAAATTGAGGACATGCAAGGACTAGAGATAGTTCCTCAGGTAACTTTAAAAATTAAGTCCTTGGGGCACCTGGGTGGCTTTGTTGGCTAAGCATCCAGTGTAGCCGACTTCAGCTCAGGTCATGATCTCATGGTTTGTGAGTTCGAGCCCCACCCACATTGGGTTGTCTGCTGTCAGCACAGAACTTGCTTCAGATCCTTTGTCTCCCTCTCTCTCTGCCCCTCCTTTGCTGTCTCTCTCTCTCAAAAATAAATAAACATTAAAAAAATTAAATCCTGAGATGGTATGCAACAGATTTCAGTAATCCCAGTCTTTCAAGTAGTCATCAAGGTCACTTGCTGCTGGGCCTGGGGGTGACCTACCACAGGACTGTCCAGGTCTCCTGCTGCTTGGGATTCCCTTCTGAGCTTCTCTAGCAGTGTTCATTCACTCTGTGCTCAGCTGGTCCCTTCCAGCTCTTGCCATACAATTCTGAAGCTAGTGTCTTATGAGAGTTTAGGAATTCTCTTTGAGCAAGGCACTTATTAGTAATTGTTTCTAGTGCTGCTGTGATAAATTTTCACAAACTCAATAGCTTAAACAACATAAATTGATTATCTATAGTTCTGGAGGTTATAATTTCCAACATGGGCCTGCCCTAGGCTAAAATCAGGGTGTTGGTAGAACTACATTCAGTTCTGAAGGCCCTAGGGGCAAAATCTGTTTCCATACCTTTTCAGTGTCCTTGGCTGGAGCCTTCCTCATATAGCCTCTCTCTGCAACTGTTGTACCATCCGTCTCTGACCATAGCAGGAATGATGCTCTGCTTTGAGGATTTGTGCAATTAGATTGGGCCTGCCTGGATAATCCAGGACAATTTCCTGAGTTTAAGGTCCTTAACTTTAATCACATCTGCAAGTGACCTTTGCCATGCAAGGTACCACCTTCACAGGTGCTAGGGACTAGGACATGGACATCTTTGGGAGGTCATTATTATGCCTACCACAGGAATGAAATTGAAACTGGGGTGTATAATGCCATCAGTTTAGAATACTGTCACCCTGTACTGGTTCCCCAACTTCTACCCTTGAACCCCCACTGGCCTTTTTAGCCAGAGATCCTGGGTGAGGTGAGGCTGGGAGTGGGCCCTCCTGTGGTCAGTCCATGAACACCAGGAATTTAATCCAGGGGGTCAGCCTCAGTTAATATACATGTATTTTATTCAGAGAGAGTGTGCATATGCGTGCAAGCAGGGAAGGGGCAGAGAGAGAGAGAGAATCTTAAGCAGGCTCCATGCTCAGTGCAGAGCCTGCAGTGGGGCTCTATCTCAAGACCCTGAGATCATGACCTGAGAGGAAATCAAGAGTCTGATGTTTAACTGACTGAGCAACCCAAGCACCCCAGTCTTAGTTAGTATTGCCTTGCAGGGAGGAGGGTGATCAGTACTATAAGAGTACTGTTCTAGCCTGCTGCTACTCCTACCCACTGGTGGTGTCACTGCCCTGTCCTGGGCATCCATTCTGCTTATTCAGGGGCTCTGCCACAGAATGCGTGGCAGTATTGAAGTTGCCAAATACAGAGCTTGCTGCCATGGCCATTGCTGCACTGGCCAGAACTGACTAGCACAGGATGGGGAAGGAATTCTTCCCTTACCCATGGGTGCCCCATGCCCAGGCAGCCCAGGTTCTCAATAATTTCCTTTAATGAAATGGTCTTTTCCATCTGTACTTGTATCAATAGGGTTAGTTGGGGTTAGCTGCCTTCAATACCTGGTGAGATCCCTTTACCTGAGCCCTGACCTCAGGGCGATCTTGAGGAGTATTGTTGAGCTTACCTGCCTCCCAACACAGGTGACAATTATGGTAACTTTGAAGCAGGAAGCAAAGGGGGTGAGGTTCTCATTTCCTTCCTAATGACTCCCACCTGAAGCCTTCAGGCTTCTTACACAAATTCACTACCCCTCATCTTGGGCAGTGTTTAAGCTTAGTCTCTCAATGGGGTGATGGTGAGGGTGAGGGAGTTGGACCATGTTGCCAGCACAATGTCTATTAGTAATTCAAGGGCATTTTGGTGACTTGTCCAGGAATGTGAAGGCTTCAAGGCAACTCCTTGTGGCTACCATCAGAAACCAAAGAACAACTAGCAATTTCCAAATGGCAATTTTTTAAATAAAAAAATATTTAAAATTCCATTTCACTGGGCATAATGCCAGGGTTATCAGTCTTCAAACATTTTTGTTTCAGGACCCCATTACACTCTTAAAAAATGATTGAGTCTCCCAGTTTTGGTTGATGTGTGTTGGATCTATTGATAGTTTCCACAGTAGAAATTAAAACAATTATATATCAATTCATTAAAAAAAAAACATTAGGTTAATATAATTAACACATTTTTATGAAAACTAGCTATGTTGTCCAAGACAAAAACATTTTTTTTATTAAAAAAATTTTTTTTAAGGTTTATTCATTTTTATTAATTTTTTTTTTAACGTTTATTTATTTTTGAGACAGAGAGAGACAGAGCATGAACGGGGGAGGGTCAGAGAGAGGGAGACACAGAATCTGAAACAGGCTCCAGGCTCTGAGCTGTCAGCGCAGAGCCCGACGCGGGGCTCGAACTCACGGACCGTGAGATCATGACCTGAGCCGAAGTCGGCCGCTTAACCAACTGAGCCATCCAGGCGCCCCAAGGTTTATTCATTTTTAGAGACAGAGAGCATGAGTGGGGAGGGGTAGAGGGAGAGGGACACATAGAATCCGAAGCAGGCTCCAGTCTCTGAGCTGTCAGCACAGCGCCCAATGTGGGGCTTGAACCCATGAACTGTGAGATCATGACCTGAGCTGAAGTTGGACGCTCAACCAACTGAGCCACCCAGGTGCCCCAAGACAAAAAAAATTTGAGGGAAGAATCACCTTGTTTTACTTTTTTTTTTTTTGCCAATTCCTTATGTTTGACTTAATAGAAAACATTTGAGTTTTTTATATCTGCTTCTGCCTTCAGTCTGTTCTGATATCACAGTTTGGACCAGCTATCCTGGGGTAATTTCAAATCCTATGTGCAAAAACGCTTTGGAGATGGTAAAGCACCATAAAAAATGCTAGGTGTTTGCTGTTTCTATACAGGGCTGCTAAAAGAGGGAGTAACAGGAAATTCCTTCTCTGAGGCTCATCACACCTCTTTGATTAAACACAGGAGAACTCAGCCCACCCAGAGATGAGGTGTTTCTTTTTACAGAGTTTCAGAAATAACATTCTCACAGAAACTTACATGGAAAAAGTCCATCAGTTTACCAGATACTAAAGTAAATCTGACTCCATACTAGACAAACTGTAGTTCCAAGAACTCCAAGAGATACAGTTGGGAAAATTGACATGACTCTATACTACATTTAAAAAAGAGTTTTTACATACTTTCTTTTTCCCTCCCAAATATGTATACCTTTGAGAGGTAGGCATTCTGAGGCCAGAGAGATTAATGGCAAAATGACTTACCAAAATGTCACACAGTTCTGATAAACGGTAAAACTGGGAATCCAGTCTAGGTTTTCTGATTCCAAAATCAGTAGCTTTATTCCATTGCATTACAATGCCTCTGGGTAGTTTATCTCATGCTTATGGGGCTCTAAAGAAGAGGAAAGTAGGAAAGACATGTCTAATTTGGAGGGAAGAACATAGGGAACATTTTTAACCATGGCTGCAGCACACACAGCTATGGGAACTATGTTTTCAGGGATAATAGTGTCTTGGGAGATGGAATGAGAAATTGTAGGACACTAGATCATTGGCAGCGGGTAGGATAAGGATACCTGAGTCAGATTTTCTCCTTCATAATTATATCAAACTCTGTCTCTGATTGTAATGTGGTTTCTTGAGCAATCTCTGACAAAAAAAGAACCCGAAGATAGAAAATTAGCTCAGCATTAGGTATTATTATCTGAGTGCCCCCAAATAGAGTTGAAGATGCTGTTCTTTTGCTGCAAGTGGCCCCCAAAGATCTTGAGTGGTTTATCCATCCAGCTACCAGCCAGGCCTACAATAGTGAAGGACAAGAAATGATTGTTTGTTGAGTTTATTTCTCTTCAGATGGCTCTCTTTTGTCTTCCTCAACAACCCTTAGAAACAAGTATTTTACTTTTCCAGTATGACATAATCAGATGGATACTTCCTAGTCATTGTCTTAACTGACTTATCTACAGCAGAAAATCACGTGAAAAGACTGTCTTTAGTTTCCTTTGGGTTCTCTGATGCCTATGTGCCTTAGCTCCTTCTTACCTCTTTAATGAATCATTTCAGTTTTTTCTGCAGGCTTCTCTTCTAGGCTAGCACTTAAATGATGATGTCACATGAGACCCTCTACTGTTTTCTTTGATTCACTGTTCCTAGTCAATGCATTTAGTCTTTTGGCTTCTGTATCCATCTATTTACTGGTAATTTACAAAGCTCTATCTCGGGGTGCCTGGTTGGCTCAGTTAGTTAAGCATCTGATTTTTGGTTTCCGTATGGGTCATGATGTCACAGTTTGTGAATTTGAGCTCTGCATCGGGCTCTGTGCTGACAGAATGGAGCCTGCCTGGGATTCTCTCTCTCTCCCTCTCTCTCTGTCTGTCCCTCCTCTGCTTGTGCTCTTGCTGTCTCTTTCAAAATAGAATAGAATAGAATAGAATAGAATAGAATAGAATAGAATAGAATAGAATAAAAACTCTATGTCATGTCCAGATTTCTTTCTAGCTTCAGATCTATTTATTCATTTGTGTTTAGGAAGACCTACATTCTCTTAAAACCAAACATGTCCAAAATGGAACTTATTATTGCTGTCCCTCAACTTGTTTCTACTCTGGTGTTCTCCACCCAGCAAATGGCACTACCATTTATCTAATTGTGTAAATCAGTGGCTTAGAGTTACGTTGGACACTTCTTTCTCTCTCACCCTGTAAGGGTAAACTGTTTTTCTCCTCTGTTCTCAATACTTCTGATACTAGATGTGTGAGAGTTTCACACCATGCAGTTCTCTAATTCTCAATGATACTGACAGGGTGTCCTACAAATTTAACTCTGACACTATTATCTGAAGATAGATTTTGGACTCTGTTTCACAAGATTTTCCATACTTGCCATGGAAAGTATTTTTCCATACTTTCCATACATGCCAACCTCAAGTCTAGGTTGCTACCTGTACCTCTGGCTGATTGGCTATAAATTAGGGTTCCTAGTGGAGCCTGGGTGGCTCAGTTGGTTAAGCATCTGACATTTATTTATTTATTTATTTATTTATTTATTTATTTATTTAATTTTATTTTATTTTATTTTGAAAGGATGGAGGGGCAGAGACAGAATCCCAAGCAGGCTGTGCCCTGAAGCATGGAGCCCAATGCAGAGCTGACAGCACAGAGCCTGCTTGGGATTCTCTCTGTCCTCCCCTGCGCCCACCTTGTCTGTTTGTCTCTCTTGCATGTGCATGCTCTCTCTCTCTCATAAATATTAAAAAAATCAGGGTTCCTATGGGCGCCACCCCCCAGCACCTCCATATGTTCACTAACCCAGAAGCTCGTCAAATCTTGTTCAAGAATAATCTACAGCTCCTCCTTCCCAGCATTGATGGGCGGAGCTGAAAGTTTCGAACCTCTTATCACTTGGTCTTTCTGGTGACCAGTCCCATCGTCAGACTATCTAGGTCCTAGCCTAAATCACTCATAAGCATAAATCTGGTGTGAATAACAAAAAGACACTCCTGTCACTAAGGAGGTTCCAAGGGTTCTATGAGTTCTGCCAGAAACTGGACACAAAGACTAAATATATTTTTTATTATACCACACACCCCATATACGCAATTAATCACTAAGCTTAATTCTGACATAATATTAAGCTGGGATTATTGCAGTGATTCCCAGAGTGGAGAGAGAGAACTCTGAGACTCTGGTCTTCCTCCCACCAATCCGTGCTCTGTGGCCTTGTCTTCTGAATGTAGACCTGATCATGCTACTTTACCTTCTAAAACTCAGTGGGTCCTCTTTCTTAGGGCATAAGAATGAGGACATAATGTTATTTTCCCACTTCTTTTCTTGCCACTCTATTTCCTTGCATTCTCCACACCAAACCCTACTAAATTTGTTTTAACTCCTAGAATGAACTATGCCCTTTGTCTTGCTTCCTGATTTTACAAGTGCAGTTTACTCTCTCTTGGAACAGTTTCCCCTTTTCTCTACCTCTGTGCCTGTCTAACTTGATCTTCATGTTAAGCCAAAATATCAGTCCTCAGGAAGTCTTTTCAGCATCCCAAGGGAAAGCTAATTACTCCCTCTATGTGCTTGCATAGCACACACAACTTTACCTTGGCTCTTATCACAGTGTGTTGCAATTGCCTATTGCCTTGTTTGTGTCCCTATCTGTGGTATAAGTTCAGTTAAGGCAGGAACCATGGTTACGTCATTCAAGGTTATATCTCCAGCATTTGGCATTATTTTTGAGATACATTATAAGTGATTTGGGGCAAATTTTTAAACCTTTTTTTGTCTTTCAGCTTATCAGACTGTAAAATGGGAATAGAAATAGTACCTGTTTTACAAGGTTGCTCTGATCAATGTCCATATATTTAGAGTTTAGAGTGAAATAATACTCAGGGGCTGTCTCAGTATTCATGTTTGAACAAATTCTGTCATCTAACTTTGGAAACCTCCCACCTTGGCTCACAAAATCAATGTAGAGATAGCAGAGCCCAATAGTTAAAATATGGATTCTGAAGCCAGGTTGACTGGTTCAAATGCGGGTTCTTCTGTTAACTAGCTTTGTGACCTTGGGTGAGTTATGCCTTCAGTGCCTTCTGATTTACTCATCTATAAAATGGGAATAGAAGTTGTATCTACCTCATAGGGTTGTTGTGTCCCTGGCACAGAGTAAGGACATTGTAAATTTTTAAGTGAAGTAAAAAATAGTAGTAAAAGTACACAGACATTTGGCATCATGTGATTATCAGTGACAGTTGATATGGAATGACTTCTCCCTGGGTCATTGAGCTCCTGCTCGAACACCAAAGCAGGCCAACCTCAGTGGCTCATTTATCGGCTATCCACACCTGCCATTGAATAGGTTCCAAGACCCAAACTTTGTAATGGAATGCAGCCAGTTCTCTAGGGGAGTACAATGTCTGTGAAGCGGGTGGATGAGTACTGATGACTCTCAGGTCAGGATTCACATAATTGCAACAATTTGCAATGCCATTTAATGGCAGCAGGTGTAGGGGATAGAATAGGTTTGAAGGGGCCACCACAGGTGGGCTCTCCACAGATGTAAACTTTGTGTCTGGGGCTTGACAGACTTCAGGATTATTTCTGACAGTGGGAAGAACAGCTGCCCTTTGCCTAAACTCTTGTCACACTAAGTCTGAAGGCAAATGCTGACATATTTGTGATAGCTCAGTTCATTTACCTTGGAAAGCACAAATGTTCATAATTAGCTCCCAGTTATTCAACATGTGGCCTCTCTTCTGTTCTCCCTCCTATTGTCTAGCTTTTGACAGTTTCTGTATGAAGTAACTCATGCATAAGAAGGCCTTAAATTAAATATGTCCCTCTTACTATTCACTAATAGCTTTGGTGAGAGGATTTTAGGCCAGAAAACTAAAACCATTGGCCAGAACAGAGTTTGAACTAGCCTTGTGTTTTAGGTTGAATTGTATGCACCTCAAAAAGATATGTTGGAGTCCTAACCTCCATTACTTCAGAATATGATCTTATTTGGAGATAGGATCTTTACAGAGGTAATGAAATTAAAATGAGGTTATTAAGGGCATCTGGGTGGCTCGGTTGGTTAAGTATCTGACTTCAGCTCAGGTCATGATTTCACGGTCCATGAGTTTGAGCCCCACGTCAGTCTCTGTGCTGACAGCTCAGAGCCGGGAGCCTGCTTCGGATTCTGTGTCTCCCTCTCTCTCTGCCCCTCCCCCACTTACACTCTGTCTCTGTCTCTGTCTCTGTCTCTCTCTCTCCCTCAAAAATAAACATTAAAAAATTTTTAAAAAAATAAAATAAGTTTAAAATAAATAATAAATGAATTAATGAATTAATAAATTAATTAAAAATTAGGTTATTAGAGTGGACCCTCATCCAATGACTGGTGTTATTTAGGAAAAAAAAAGGGGAAATTTGGGCACAGAGATAGACATACATAGAGGGAATACAATGTAAGGAGATACAGGGAGAAAACAGCTGTATGTAAGCCAAGTAGAGGAGCCCAGATCAGATCCTTCCCTCTCAGCCCTCAGAAAGAATCAACCTTGGCAAAACCTGACCTTGAAAAATGTAGTTTCCAGAACTGTGAGACAGACAGTACATTTCTGTTTGGTACTTTGTAATGGTAGCCCTAGGAAACTAATACTGGATTTAAATTGTTACTTAGGTAAGTTCTGTATAAAAGGAACCTATATATCTGTTGGGCCAAACATTTATGAAAGGTGTTTCACCACAGAACAATTTTGTCATATAACACATGGAACATCCTTTGGGAATTACTACCCATAGTGTTTTTGATGTTCTAGGAAAAGATTCAAGTGGAAATCAGGATTAAGACAGTGGGGTGGGAGACAGAGTCCTTAGAATTTCCTTAGGATGGACATTATAGTCATTAATCTAAGGCAGGTGATGTCAGACTAGATAATTCTTTGCTGTGGGGGGCTATCTTATCCATTATAGGATATGTAGCAGCATCCTTAGCCTGTACCTGTTAGATGCTGGTAGTGGCTACCTCCCACTCATGACAATAGAAGTGTGTCTAGGCATTGCCAAATGTTCCATTGGGGAGCAAAATTTCTCCTGGTTGAGAATAGGTAATCTAAGGTTACTTAAAAAGTTGGCAAATTAACACTTATTTTCCATATTAAAAGCACCAAGATTTAGAAGTGAGTCAGGAGGTTGAATTGTGTGTGTGTGTGTGTGTGTGTGTGTGTGTGTGTGTGTGTGTTTGCATGTGTCTTGGGGAGGGATAAGGTAGAAAGATGGGAACCTTCATGGAGTTATTTGCAAAGAGATGCAGAAAAGAGGTACAAGACAAATCTAGGCCCCTTTTACTTTGAGATCTCTGTGAGTTTACTGGTATCTTAGTAACTTTCTCATTTTTGTTGATTTTGTTATTGATTGGGTATGCCTCATTATAGCAAGTGTTAGTAAAACTCTTATGACAAAAAGAATATGTGTGTTTTAAGGAACAAAAACTATGAACCAAAGGTACACACGTAAATAATCTAGACTTGGTAGAAGACTTGAACCAAACCAAGCTCTTTTTTGCCTCAGAATCTTTGCATGGGCTACTCACCTACCTGGAATGCATTTATCTTAGGATCTTCTCAAACATTGCTTTCAAGGAAAGACTTTTCCTGACCCTTCTCTCTAAAGTAATGCTCCCTGAGGCATAAATTTATTTTCTTAACCTCAGTGGTTAATTTTATTCCAATCAAGGGACAAAGATTTTTTTTTGAATTTTATTTTATGTACTTTCCTGAAAATATTTTCTTGTCTGTTGTGTGTATGTTAATTTCACCCATGTTACTAAAAAAATTGGTATCATAAAGTTATGCATGAAATAAAGAAAATCCTCTTAAACACATCTCGGGGGAAAATATCAAGTGGCCATTTAGTAATTTATATATTTTTAATAGACTATAATACAGTTTCTGGTTTGAATCAAGCATACACACATTTTGCCATTAGTGTGTTTTTCATAAATTAACAATCAGGTATTAGGTATAAAACATTGTGTTTTTTAGAACCAGGCTCAGTGATTTGTTAAAATGATAACCATGTCAGTTTATATATTTTTTTGTGTATAATTTTATATAATTTTCATAAGTAGTTGCACTGAGTGTGTCAGTATGCAAATGTGACTTACCACCATCTAATGGTATCAGCATTTACCACTTCCCAGTGAAGTGTCGAACCCTCACTTCTGTTTAGGTCCCTTTCCCTTTTCCCCTTTTAAATATCATCGTCTTGAGTATCAGATAGTGTTATCATTTTTGTCTTAATTACCAAATATAACTTAGAAAACTTGTAAGAAGGGTAATCTATTCTGTTTGCCCATATTTCTGCTCTTTATGTTGTTTCTTCTTCCTTCCTGATGCCACAAGTTTCCTTCTTCTGTCATTTCCTTTCTGTTTGAAGAACCTGCTTTAGCTGTTCTTTAAGGGTAGGTCTTCCAGCAACAATTTTTTGTTGTTGTTGTTTTCTTTCATCTGAGAAGGTCTTTATTTCCCTTTTATTCCTGAAGGATAGTTTTTCCAGATATAAAATTCATGGTTGACAGTTCTTTTTCTTTCTCAGCTCTTGAAATATGTTCTCCTTCCTTCTTGCCTCCATGGTTTTAGATGAGAAATCTGAGAGATATTCTGCCATTTAAGTTGGTGTCCTCTATAGGTAATATAATTTCCCTCTGCTTTTGGTTTTTCTTTGGCTTTCAGTTTTCAGAAATTTGGCTTCAGTTTGCATTTATTTTATTTAGGATTCACTCACCTTTTTGACTATGTGGCTTTATTTATTTACTTTAATTACCGAATTTGGGATTTTTTAGCCATTATTTCTTGGAATACTCTTTTTAAAAATTTTTTTTAATGTTTATTATTTTTGAGAGAGAGACAGAGCATGAGTGGGGGAGGAGCAAAGAGAGAGAGGGAGACACAAAAACAGAAGCACACTCCAGGCTCTGAGCTGTCAGCACAGAGCCTGATGTGGGGCTTGAACCCACAAACTGTGAGATCATGACCTGATCTGAAGTCGGACACTTAACCGACTGAGCCACCCAGGTGCCCCTTGGAATACTCTTTTAGCTATTCTCTTTATTGTCTCCTAGGACTCCATATATTGGATCTTTTGTTGTTGACCCACAAATTCTTGAGACTAGTTTTTGTTTCGCTTTATTTTTAGTCTATTTTCTGTTCATATAGGGTAATTTCTATTAATCTAGTCTCAAGTTCACTGATTCTGTCCTGTTATCTCCACTTTGCTACTGAATCTTTCCAGTCAGATTTTAAACGTTTGGTTATTGTATTTATTAGTTCTATAATTGCCATTTGGTTCTTTCCTTTAACTTCTAGTTTTTTGCTGAGATTTTAAATTTTTTCATTTGTTTAAAGAGCATTTTTAATTGCTTATTGAGGCATATTTAAGGATGGCTGCTTTAAAATCCTTGTCGGATATTTCCAACATCTGATTCATCTAGGTGTTGGTGTCAGTTGATTGTCTTTTCTCAAGTTGTGATTTTCTTATTTCTTGGTATGATGGTTTGTATCCTGGATATCTTGGTTATTACATTAGGAGACTTTGAATCTTATTTAGTATTTTATTTTAGCAGGTAGTCACCCTTTTTAGGTTTAGCATGAAAGTCCTGGCCTACTTTTGTAGGCTGTGATTTCAATGAAAATCTAATTTTCAGAGCCTTTGTTGTACTATTTTTGGTCTGATTGGTGCCCTTGTAGTTTTAACAGATCCCTGCTGGTGCTGCCTGAGTGGGTTGAAGAAGCTTCCCCAGGCTGCAAGTATTCCTGGTAAAGACAAAAAGCACTTCCTGGGTTGACCACTTGTGTCAGATTCCTGTCTCCTTCAGAGAAGGTTGTCTTAGGCCCAAGGAGGAAGGAAAGTCCTTGCCATTAATGCCAGTATAGCTCCAGATAGATTCTTCTTGCTGGTTCTGTAGGTTTGCTCAACCCAGAAATTTTGTATCATAACACCCTATTTCCTTCATAGCACTTGCTGTCTGAAATTGTATTTATCTATTATTTTGCTTTTAGTGTCTGTTTCCCATACTAGAAATAGCTCAGTGAAAGCAGAGTTTTTATTTTTATTTTTAAAAAATTTATTGCTGTTTCTCAGAACCCAGACAAAATAAGTTCTCAATAAATATTTATTGAAGGAAAGAAGAAATCCTAAGAGGTAGAGAAGATAATGACAGCTATAAGGAGGAGGGAGAGCATACTGAAATCTTAAAATATATTGTCCATTTGGACAAGAGGGCTGAGATTTTTTTATAAAATTGTTCTTATTTTATTTTGTTTTTTTTTTTGAGTAGGGATTTGAATTTTTATTCTATTTATTTCTTGATTAGCTCAATAAATACTTACTGAGTACCTATTAGGTACCAAGCACTGTGCTGGGGATTTAAAGGTGAGAAAAGAATTCTGTGCTCTGTTGGGCACCACAGACTATGGAGGAAAGACAGGAACTGAAAAAGAAATGACATTGCACTGTAGGTTATGAAGGAGAAATGCAAGTTGTGGGGCAGCAGGTCTTATCAGGCTCCTGTGGGTGGGGAGGGGTCTCCAGTCTTTCACATCCGCATAGTGGATGGAACACTGGGAACTCCATAATCTTAGAATCCTCACCATCACTAACGCTGTTTGAACACTTTTTAAGTGCCAGGCACCCTGCCATTGTTTTCCAAGTCCTGGCTTCTCTCTCTCTCTCTCTCTCTCTCTCTCCCTCTTTTTTTTTTTTTTTTTTTCCTTTTTTTAAGTAGGTTTCACACCTGGCATGGAGCTGAACATGGGGCTTGAACTCATGACCCTGAGATCAAGACCTGAGCTGAGATCAAGAGTCAGATGCTTAACCGATGTAGCCACCCAGGTGTCCCTTTAAACCCTGGTTTCTTTAACCCCCACACCAATCTTTTATCAAGGGTTCTCTTACTGTTATTCCCCTATTTTATAAACAGGGAAACTTGTCCCTTGCTCCCTTGTTCAGGGAGGTCACCTAACTGGTAAGGAGTGGAGCCCAGTGGCTGCTTCCAGGGCCCATGCTCTTAAACCCCACCACTCCCCCCCACCCAGGGGGGAGAGCTCATCTCTACCTCTCCTCAGCCTTGTGCACTTAGGTCAGATTCCCCCTGCCTCCTTGGTGTGCTGGTTGCCTGAATTGCCTTTCTGTAGCTTCATTTGTACAGAAAGAGTGACATGAACAGGTTCTCCTGACCCAGGATGGTTTTGATGGAAAACAAAATGCTATTCATAGTCAATGCTGGGATCAAGAGGACCCTCTTCTCTAGGAACTGAGCCCTGGATAATGGTCTATCTGAATTGCCTGAGGTTCTTTACCCCTCTAATGTCCATAGGTGTGGAATTAGTACTGGGTGTTCCCAACCTAATGGGCTATTCATTTCACTGATGGCTGCTCCCTTCCTTCCTCAGGTTCTTAGATTCATCTTTGAGACAACCATTCCAAAAGAGGGATTTGATGATGTAGAGATTAAGAGGGCAGACTCTGGAGCCACATAGATGGGCTCAAAACCTGGCTCTGTCACTTATTGGTGATGTGACCTTCTGTGGCCATGTGATTACACAGCTCACCTGCAGGTGATACTCTATGTGGTTCCTGTGGCACAGGTGGAAAGTGAAAGGACCACTTCAATACTAATACAAAAATACCTATAGCTGTTGTTTATTGAGCACTTATCATGTGCCAGGCACTGGGCTAAGTAAGTACTTTCTATCACTGTTTCATTTTATATGCATAGTCATCCTAGGTAGGTGGCAATTTTCAAAGATAACTACCCAGTATTTTCCATCCCACATGCTGTTCTCACAGGGTGGTAGTATCCCTTCTCCCTGAAATTGGGTGGACCTTTGTGATTTGCCTTGACCAATAGAGTACAGCAGAAATGATACTATGTGACATCCGAAACTAGATCATAAAAATGCCATGTACTTACTTTGCTCTCTTGGGTCACTTGTTCTTGAAACCCGACCACTTCATTGTGAGGAAGCCCAGGTCACATGCAAAGCCCTGTGTAGGGTATTCCAGCTGATAGCCCAGATTACATCCCACTAAAATGCCAGCATTAATTGCCAGATTTGTGAATGAGGATGCCTTCAAGGTGTTTCCAGCCCAGTCACTATCTGATTGCAATTGCATAAAAGACTTTGAGTGAGAACTATCTAGCTGAGGAAACTGAGGGTCAGCAAGGTGAAGAAGCCATGGTCACGTGGCCAGTAAGTGGCAGAGCTGGGATAAGAACCCAGGATCCTTAAAGTCTTGACTGGAGAAATGATGCAAGGGGATGATTTATGCACAGACGCAGACTTCATCTGTTGTTCCAGAGCGATCCAGCTGGGAACCCAACCTCAGGGGCTATTGACAGTTTTATTTCTACACATTTATTGAGTTTCTCTTCTAAACCAGACACTCTGTTATGACCTGTGAATTCAAATTCAAAGTGAATAAACAATGGCTTTTGTCCTCAAGGGGCCTATGATCTAGGTGAAGAGACAGACTGTTGATTTCTTCATTCTTGTGTATTTTTCAGCATTGGCAAAGACCAACGGGTGGCTATATAAAACATTGAAAAGATTACCTGGCCCAAGACAGTCTGTTCTACCTCCTCAACTTTGAATTTCTACAAAGATATCAAAATGAAATAGGAGTAGCTGGTTATTTCCGTATTTAAACAAAGGTTCTTCTTGCATGACTGCTCTGAAAAGGAGTTTTAAAGACCTTAAGCCTTTTTACTTGAGTGGAAGAAATGGTGTCTAGTATACCAGTAGCCATCAGAAGAAGGAGGTAGGTGGATTCCTTCCTCTCTGCTGTATTTTCACATATATTTGTTGGGTAGCAATCATATGTACTAGGCTAGAGATACAAAAATAAGACAAGATCCTTGCTCTGAGTCTAATGTGGAGGGAGATGTGAAAAGTGTTATAAGACCGTAAGATGGTCACTTCAGTGGAGGTAAGGATAGGTGTTGGGGAAAGACAGAGGAAGAAGCTCCTCCATCTGCGGTGGAGTCAGGAAAGGCTTTCCAGGGAAGTTAGGCTTTGAGCTGGCCATAAAGAATGACAACTTGCCAGATACCCAACCAGGAGAAGGGCAGCCTCTTGGAGGCTGGAGGAAGGAGGAGCCTGTGTAAATAGTCAGGGAGACATGACATGTTTGAATATCTATAAGAAATTTAGTATTGTTGGTTTAAAAGAATGTAAGAGGGCCAAGAGGTGGAAAAATAAGTGGAAAGTGAAGTCTGGGACCAGAATACAAGGTCCACTGTGTAGGTACAAGTGTTTGTCTTTTATGGTTTGGTGTGCTGGTTCTCTAGCTGCAATTAATCTGGGAGCCTTTTAGAAAAGACGAGTGCCTGGTCTCAGTTACAAAGATTTTTATTTAGTAGGTGTAGGGTGAGGCCTGAACATTAGTATTATTTTCAAACATTTTATTGGAATAAATTATACATGTTTGTCTCCATTGTGCTGTTCTTTTTTCTCCCCATGTATCTTTTCTTTAGTGCATTATTTTTGACCCTGTTTCCCTAACTCTTGATTGGCCATCATGACTCCAATCTAGCATCACTTACTTCAGGAAGCCTTTCCTGATCTTTCTTGGCTGAGTTATGAATCCTTTTTTGTTGTTCCATAGCACCTTGTACATAATTTTCAGTGAGATTGGTGTCCAGTTGACTTAGTTTGGTTTTGGACATAATACCATGACTGAATTATTACATCCAGACTGAGTCCAGTGGAGGAGGCAAAATTGGATGCTAATATCAGAAGGGTGGTGGCTACTAGGCATCAAAATAGCAAATATATTTTTCAGTCTTATATAAACCTGCATTGTTCCTGAAAATACTTAAAATGGTTGTCTTTCTACTGGAGCAGGAGTTCCCTAAGCACAAATACTATGTAGTATTGACCTTTGTAATTTTTTAAATGTTTATTTATTTTTGAAAGAGAGAGAGAGAGAGAGAGAGAGAGAGAGCAAGCACGCAAGCAGGGGAGGGGCAGAGAGAAGGAGACACAGAATCCAAAGCAGGCTCCAGGCTCTGAGCTGTCAGCATAGAGTCCAATGTGAGGCTCAAACTCATGAACCATGAGATCATGACCTGAGCTGAAGTCGGACACTTAACCAACTGAGCCACCCGGTCAGTCCTGTGGTATCGACCTTTGAATACTTAGCTCCAAGTCAGGTTCCTGGCCCAATAAATGTTGAATAAATGGTTCTTGCTCTCAGATTCAAAAATGTAGTTTATTCTGAAGTCTGCTCTGAATACCATTCATCCTTTCTAAAAGTTAGTTTCCACTTTATTCTTTCATGCCCCCAGGACTTCAAGGATGGGGGAAAAATTTGCACAATGGCTTTTGAAATTATCATCAACCAGAAAACATCTCTGAGAATTTTATTAGCTCCTTTCCGTTTGGCCTCCTGAGAAATGCGAGGATCAATGATAGGAGAGAGGCAGGCAGGCCCAACAGCTGGGATTCAAACCCAATAATTCCACGGACAAGTACCCTTTGTCCTGGCCAGAATTCATGTGATGATAAGCAGGAAAGTAGAAGTTCCTGGACTCGGGTTGAGAGGTGCCCAGCACAAATTAAATTGATTGGGTCAGCTGGCACTGTGGAGGTAGAAAATGTTGTTTTACTTCTGCCTTATCTGCTGAACTTTCTCTAAGGGTCTCTTTTAACTTATATTTTAAAATTGGAGGGAGAAAAAAGCTGGCAGGCAAGGAAGTTTACATGTAATTGCTAGTTTGTAAGCAATTTTCCTAAGTCCTAGGTCATTTCAAAGTTGCCGTTTAATGGGCATCGTAGTGTTTCCCTGGAAAAAGCAATGTATTCCATCAAACTCACTCTCCTTCATGGGCAGATTGGATTTGGTTTTATGAATATAATGAGTTTTCCATAAGGTTTACTTTGCTTTCCACATAGGGTAGTATGATTCATAAAATAAAGTTTTTATGCTTTCATTATTCTTTCCAGAATAAACCCTATTTCCTACAGCTATAATTCCCATTGTAAATCAGCTAGGTCCTTGTGGATGATACTGTGCATTGGATTGTTGTCTTGTGTAGCCACATTAAATGTCACAACATGCATTGGAATAAGAGATGAAAGGGAAGAAGGGAGAGGAGTAGGAGGAGAGAATAGATGGCAGAGTAGCACCTGGGGGACTGAATCTCCCCCTGCTCCACAAAGACAATGTCTCCAACACCCAGATATCCACTGGAGCTCTGGCAAGGAAGATGGAACAGATGGTTGAACTTTTTTATTGAACTGACCATCTCCAGAGACGTTTCCTCCGAGTGATCAAAGCACTCTTTCCAGTGCTGAAGAATGAAGGGTTTACCTCAGAGCTACTGTCTCCTTTCCTCCTCTGTCCCTCATTGGCCAAAATTTATCTGGGCAGATTGGATTGCTGGACTGCTTATTTAATTTGATAGAAATTATGAGTGCTTTAGTGGCCTACCTATCATTCATTCTTCATGTGCCCTCTCACCCCCATGGTAGCAGCACCTTTATTTTCCCTTGGAGTAAGGGAGGGAGGCAGGTAACCAAGAAAACTGCTTACCTGCATTTCTCCCATCTGAGACCTCACAGCTGGCTTACAGGAAAGAGTCCAAATTCTTTGGCATGGGTTACAAATAGGCAGCATAATAAAAGGATATTTTGGGAATAATAATTTGGCAGCCAAAACCAGAGACAGGGAGTAAATTAGTACTCAATTAGAACAGTTTGGCAGGATATGGGCCTCAACCAGGAAGATGTTGTGCCAGAACTATTACTTATTATTTAGAGAGAATTTGGCCAAAGAATATACATACACTGAGAGCCCGTTAGGAACCAGGCCCTATGCTAAGTGCTTTACATATGACAAAAGTAATTCCCTCTTTAAGAGCACCCACACTTTTTTGCTGTGGCACCTTTTACAACTGGTAACTATATATTTATTTGTGTGCTTAGTTTTAATGTCTCGCTCACTAAGTTTCTTTTTTCTTTTTTTTAATATAATTCATTGTCAAATTGGCTTATATACAACACCCAGTGCTCATCCCAACAAGTGCCCTCCTCAATGCCCATCACGCACTTTCCCCTCTCCTCCATCCCCCATTTATCCTCAGTTTGTTCTCTGTATTTAAGAGTCTCTTATGGTTTGCTCCCTCCCTCTCTGTAACTATTTTTTTCCCCCTTCCCTTCCCCCATGGTCTTCTGTTAAGTTTCTCAGGATCCACATATGAGTGAAAACATATGGTATCTGTCTTTCTCTGACTGACTTATTTCACTTAGCATAATACCCTCCAGTTCCATCCATGTTGCTGCAAATGGAATGATTTTATTCTTTCTCATTGCCAAGTAGTATTCCATTGTATATATAAACCACATGTCCTTTATCCATTCATCAGTTGATGGACATTTAGGCTCTTTCCATAAAAGCACTGCTATAAACATTGGGGTACATGTGCCTCTATGTGTCAGCACTCCTGTATCCCTTGGATAAATTCCTAGCAGTGCTATTGCTGGGTCATAGGGTAGTTCTATTTTTAATTTTTTGAGGAACTTCCACACTGTTTTCCAGAGCGGCTGCACCAGTTTGCCTTCCCACCAACAGTGCAAGAGGGTTCCCATTTCTCCACATCCTCTCCAGCATCTATAGTTTCCTGATTTGTTCATTTTAGCCACTCTGACTGGTGTGATGTGGTATCTCAGTGTGGCTTTGGTTTGTATTTCCCTGATGATGAGTAATGTTGAGCATCGTTTCATGTGTCTGTTGGCCATCTGGAAGTCTTCTTTAGAAGAGTGTCTATTCATGTCTTCTGCCCATTTCTTCACTGGATTATTTGTTTTTTGGGTGTGGAATTTGGTGAGTTCTTTATAGATTTTGGATACTAACCCTTTATCCGATATGTCATTTGCAAATATCTTTTCCTGTTCTGTCGGTTGACTTTTAGTTTTGTTGATTGTTTCCTTTGCCGTACAAATGCTTTTTATCTTGATGAGGTCCCAATAGTTCATTTTTGCTTTTATTTCCCCTGCCTTCAGACAAATGTCGAGTAAGAAGTTGCTGCGGCTGAGGTCAAAGAGGTTGTTGTTGTTTTCTCTCCTAGGGATTTGATGGTTTCCTGTCTCACATTTAGGTCTTTCATCTATTTTGAGTTTATTTTTGTGTGTGAAAGTGGTCCAGTTTTATTCTTCTGCATGTTGCTGTCCAGCTCTCCACCATTTGCCAAAGAGACTGTCTTTTTTCCATTTGTCCTGCTTTGTCAAAGAGTAGTTGGCCATACATTTGTGGGTCCAATCCCAGGTTCCCTATTCTATTCCATTGATCTATGTGTCTATTTTTGTGCCAATACTATACTATCTTGATTATTACAGCTTTGTAGTAGAGGCTAAGCCTGGGATTGTGATGCCTCCCGCTTTGGTTTTCTTCTTCAGTATTACTTCGGTTATTTGGGGTCTTTTGTGGTTCCATACAACCTTTAAGATAATTTGTTCTAGCTTTGAGAAGAATGCTGGTGAAATTTTGATTGGGATTGCATTGAATGTTTTAGATTGCTTTGGGTAGTACTGACATTTTAACAATATTTAGTCTTCCAATCCATGAGCATGGAATATTTTTCTATTTCTTTGTGTTCTTCAATTCCTTCATGTTCCTTCTTCAATTTCCTTCATAAGCTTTCTATAGTTTTCAGCATACAGATCTTCTACATCTTTGGTTAGGTTTATTCCTAGGTGTTTTATGGTTCTTGGTGCAATTGTAAATGGGATCAGTTTATTTCTCTTTCTGTTGCTTCATTATTTCCACCCACTAAGTTTCTATCTATGTGCCTGTCACATAGTAGATGCTTGAAAATGACTATGTCTTAGTTACCACTCTTGTGCAACCTGGATTCATGAGAAGAAACTTCATGGAATTCTAGGAAGACTGAATAAGGACACAGAAAGGGGCTAAACCAGGCAGCTCTGGGAACCTCACCAACTTGACCACTAGAGAATTTGGCCATTAACTTGACAGCTCCTAATGCTTCCACACTAGTGCTTTCAGTTTAAATTCTTGAGAGAGAGATTCTGACTGGCCCAACCTAGGTCAGGTGTCCACTCATGATTCAATCAGCTCTGATAAAAAAGGTGAAGTAACATAGTAGGTGCATGTTGGCAAGATTCTGTCTGCCTGTGTGTGTGTGTGTGTGTGTGTACGCAGTTCTCAGAAGAAGAGGGTTACCGGGGCTGTGAAGGTAACCTAAACGGTGTTTACTATGATACAGTACTGGAAGGAAGAATGTGACAACAATGTATAGAGATGTTTTTGAAAAGAAATGCATTGCAGCACTGTGTCTGGATTCCAGGGTTCCATTCCTAGATCCAGTACTTCCTATGTGATCCTGGGCAAATTACTTATCTCTCAGTCCTTCATGTCCTTATCCACAAAGTGAGGATCATGACAGTATTAGCTACTTGGACTTGTTACAAGTTTTAAAAGAAATAATGCATGTAAACCATTTAACAGTGCCTAGCGCTGTGAGCACTCAGCAGATGTTAGCGAGCATCATTCTTGCAACGGAAGATTAGGAATATCTTTTTTCCTCTTAATGAAATAAAAAATCCCATCAGGACTCTTCTAGGATAGTTGACTTCTGGGACAGAGTAGGGCTTAGTGTGCTGAAGAATTTCAAATTTGGAGAGAGAGGATTTCAACAAGTCCCAAATGTTCATAAGATCATTTGCTCTTCAATTTTAACTGTTTATTAAAACTGCAGAGCAGATTTAACATCAGTCTCCACAAAAGCCCTTAAAAAAATCAGTTTTCGTACTTGCTGGATCCACTGGCAGCAGAGGACAGAGATTGCAGTTCAAAAGCATAAGCTCTTCACCCAGACCCAAAATTGAAGGCCAGGACCCATAGACCTGTGCTAATAGGGAAGTGATTGAGTTAACCATTTTGGCTGTTCAAGGCTCCTGACCTAATCACTTACTAATGCTTTTTTTTTGTTCAATGTTTATTCATTTTTGAGAGACACAGGGGCGGGGAGGGGCAGAGAGACAGGGAGACACTAAACCCGAAGCAGCCTCCAGACTCTGAGCCGCCAGCACAGAGCCCCCAGCACAGAGCCCTACGCAGGGCTCAGTCTCACAAACTGTGAATCATGACCTGAGCCACCCAGGCGCCCCTCACCTACTAATGCTTTATGTACAAGGTGAAAATCTCGTAATCTTGTAGCTGTTATAGCAGGCAAAACAGGTAATTGGATATGCTTATGGATCTATTTGAATTAAAGATCATTGCTTTTATTTTTTCACATCTAGCAACATATTATAACCTGAAACACATATTACAAATGTCAACCTGCACTTCTCAAAGCCTAATGAATTACTTTATGAAGGTCACAAGGGGCAGTGAGAAACAGCTTGGATAAGGGCCCTTCAGAAACTTTGTGGAGTGATTGTACTATCAAATGTGTGGTTTTCTTTCAATTTAATCATGTCCTGCTTTTTGTTCCCTAAGGTCTGAGTTCTTGTTTTACATGCTGAGGGATTTATTGATAACAACCTGCATTTTAGGTCAATTTACATAAGGGAGATTAAAATTATGATAATTCCTTTGCAATTCTGATTGTTGTTGTTTTTTTTTTTTTAAAGTAGGCTTCATGCCTAATGCAGAGCCCAGTGCAGGGCTTGAACTGACAACCCTGAGATCAAGACCTGATCTGAAATCAAGAGTCACAAGCTTAACCCACTGACACCCAGGTGCCCCCGATTGCCTTTTGATTATATTATTTTCTTTGGTTGTCAGGTCATTTATCATTTAAATGCAGGTCAACGCAGGTTGAGCATTAAGGTGAAGGATTCTCCTTTAAAAACATTTCACTCGAGGGGCGCCTGGGTGGCTCAGTCAGTTACGCATCCCACTTCAGCTCAGTTCATGATCTCTTAGTTCCTGGGTTCAAGCCCTGTGTCGGGCTCTGTGCTGACAGCTCAGAGCCTGGAGCCTGCTTCTGACTCTGTGTCTCCCTGTATCTCTGCCAGTCCCCTGCTCATGCTCTATCTCTCTCTAAAAAATAAACATTAAAAAAAAACCCAAAATAAAAACATTTCATTCCAAGTTTCAGTGTTAGTACTGGAAAGCAGTTTAGAGATTGCTGGCCCACACCCTATGTACTGAAGATGAGAAAACTAGACACCTGAGAAGTTACATGATTAATTCAAGGTCACTCATCTGTGTAGGGCAAGTGATGGACTCTGGATTAATAGATGAAAGGTGAATCCGCTGAATGTCATGATCAAAAAAGAAGTTATACATTCTATAGAAAAGTTGGTTACTGTGACGATTATTTTGTTTTACACTTTGTGGCTTTGATGTTGCGTAGACAATTCAACTTTTTGCATTTGTTCTCCAAGGTGCTTAGAGATCTCACGAGTACACTTCTATGTAGAAGGTTCTAGGTACTTCTACCAGATACGATTTTATGCATTAACTTTTGTGGCTCAGATATGGCTTTGTCTAACTTCATGATTCCCATCTGCTAGTTTAAACCAAAAAACTCAGTTTTAGTTATTGGATTGACCAATATAATCTCATTTGGTTACTTCCATTTCATGGATGGGTGTAAATACATTGTATTCATGACAGCTTTTGCTTATTTAATTGTGAGATAAATAAAGCCCTCCAACTCAAATATAATATTAAGAAAAAGCAAATGAATTGATGTATGCTCTTATTAAAGTGGTAATCATTGGGAAAAGCTAAAAAGCCTCTTTGCAGATAGGTCTTGCTTGCCTTCCTTTGCCCATTTCATATAGAAATCTTACTTGGGGAGCATTCTGACCCTTCTAAAAAACATTAAAATTTTCTTTTTATTATAAAGTATACCATATATGCAGAACAATGTATATAAACCTATGTGCATAGTTCAAATAATTGTAATAGTTTTGCCTTTTTAAAAGTGTGTTTAAAAGATTTTTTTAATGTTATGGGGTGCCATAACACCCCAGTTAAGCCTTTTTAAAAATGTGTTTAAAAGATTTTTTTAATGTTATGAGGTGCCATAACACCCCGGTTAGGCATCTGCCTTTGGCTCAGATCATGATCTTGTGGCTCATGAGTTCAAGCCCCATGTCAGGCTCTGTACTGACAACTCAGAGCCTGGAGCCTGCTTCGGATTCTGTGTGTGTGTCTCTCTCTACCCCTCCCTGCCCCTCACTTTCTTTCTCTCTCTCTCTCAAAAATAAACATTAAAAAATTTTAAAAAAACTTTTTTTAATGTTTATTTATTTTTGAGAGAATTTTTTTTAATGTTTATTTATTTTTGAGAGACAGCGCTGTGCGTGCGTGTAAGTGGGGTAGGGGCAGAGAGAGAGGCACAGAATCTGACACAGGCTCCAGGCTCCAAGCTGTCAGCACAGAGCCTGACACCAGGCTCCAACTCAGAACTGTGAGATCATGACCTGAGCTGAAGTCAGACACTTAACTGACTGAACCACACAGGCACCCCCAAAAATGTTTTTTTTTAAAATTTATTTTGAGAGAGAGAGAAAGAGAGTGCACACATGCAAGCGAACACACATGGGGAGAGGGAGAGAGAAAGAAACCCGAGGAGGCTCCATGCTCTCAGCGAAAAGCTCAGTGTGGGGCTCCTTCTCACTAACCATGAGATCATGAGCTGAGCCGAATGAAGAGGTGGACACTTAACCGACTGAAGCCACCCAGGTGCCCCATTTGGCTTTCTTTATAGGATCACACCTGTTTGTATTCTTCAACAAAAAATGAAGTATTAAAAACTCTATGTTTTATAAAATGGGATCATGCAGTGAGTATTCTTTCATTCTACACTACATTTGCATGTTATCTTTCATTCTGCACTAGTGACAGTCATTTGTATTGTTGCATGCAATTGTAGTTTAAAAAAAATTGCTGTATGGTATTGCAGTTATGTAACTGTTCTACAATATATTTACCCATTCTACTAAGGATGGGTATTTAGGTTGCTTTCAGTTTGTGTCTATTATGAATGATGTATTACAAATAAATCTGTATATATCTTCTGCTGAACATTTACAAGGATTTCTTTTATTTTTTATTTTTAATTTATTAAAAAAATTTAATGTTTATTTATCTTTAAGAGGAGAGAGAGAGCGAGCAGGGGAGGGACAGAGAGAGAGGGAGACACAGAATCCAAAGCAGCCTCCAGCTTCTGAGCTGTCAGCACAGACAGAGCCCAATGCGGGGCTCGAACCCATGAACTATGAGATCATGACCTGAATCAAACTCAGATGCCCAACTGACTGAGCCACCCAGGTGCCTTTACACGATTTCTATAATGTTTACATCTAGGAGGAAATTGCTGGGTTACAGTGCATGCTCATAATTAAATTGGTTTATAATAATTATTACAAATACTCTTTTCCAAAGTACAGTTTATCTTATTTGCAGAGTCTGCATTTATGATTTCTCCTACTTGATAGAATTCATCTGTAACTCCAAAGTCTATACTCATGCTGTTTTCATGGTGAATTACAGACAGGTGCAGAGTGGTAAAATATTTTGAGTTGCCAGTGTGCACACTCCCAGCTGAGGCTAAATAAGGTGACACTGCCTTCTTGCTTCAGCCCTCTTACTATAAACAAGTGTCCTTTATATGTCTGTTAGTGCTAAGTTTTTCATATTTTTGTGCTTTTCATTGATTTCACCATTTAAAATGGCCCCCAAGTGTATGCAGTGCTGAAGTACTGTCTAGTATTCCTAAGCACAAGAAAGCTATAATATGCCTTACAGAGAAAATATGTGTTTTAGATGTTTCCTTTAGGCATTAGTTATAGTGCTATTAGCCATGAATTCAATGTTGGTGAATCAACAATATATATTAAATAAGGTGTCTTTGAACAGAAACACACATAAAACAAGTTTATGTATTGATTGGTTGACAAAAACATTGTGACCAGAGACTTGCAGGAAACTATTCCTTTCCTTCCCCCAGGAGCAGTGGGCTCACCATTTGCTAATTCAGTGTTTGTGGCAACTTTATAGAACATAACTACTCCCGATAATGAGAATCAACTGTAGCTGGATATATTTGCACTTCTACCAGCAATGGATGAGAGTTCCCAGTGAGCCACATTCTTTTATTTTTTCCAATGGGCCACATTCTTGAAAACATTTCTTAATGTCAGATTTTAAAAAAATTTTCCCATCTTGCACATGTGCAATAATATTCCATATATATGTCCTTTTAAGTTTATTTATTAATTTTGAGAGAGAGCATGAACAGGGGAGAGGGGCAGAGGGAGGGAGGGAGGGAGGGAGAGAGAGAGAGAGAGAGAGAGAGAGAGAGAGAGAAAATCCCAAGTAGGGATTCTCTCAGCAGGAATGTCAGTGGGAGCCTGACATGGGGCTCAATTTCAAAAACTGTGAGATATGTCCTGAGCTGATATCAAGAGTCAGACCCTCAACCAACTGAGGCACCCAGGGGCCTCTCCATATATATATGTTTTGTGATAATTTTTCCCAATGTGACATGCCTGTTCATTCTTACTAATTATGTGTGTGATTCTCTTCCTTTTCCTTCCTCTTCTAATGGTAGAAGTTATTCCCTTATGAGGCTGCCATAAAACAGAAAATAGAGTGTATAGAAATCAGAGACTATGCATGATTCACTTCCTGTAGGTTTCTGTACTCCTTCAAAATAAAGATTCTTATAAGTCACAAATTCACTTTATAGACAGTGAGTTCAGATTACATATTAGAGTTATACTGATCCACAGCCTCAGTGTTTTTTGTTGTTTTTTAATGAGCTAGT
Source organism: Panthera onca (assembly GCF_046562875.1). Classification (NCBI taxonomy): domain Eukaryota; kingdom Metazoa; phylum Chordata; class Mammalia; order Carnivora; family Felidae; genus Panthera; species Panthera onca. Next base: position 17,179,185 of record NC_138356.1, on the reverse strand, counting down.
CAGGGGCCAGGCACAGATCTCTAGTGAAGTTAACAGTGAGCATTTTCCATTTTTGGATTCATGGGTTTGATCTCTTTATTCATGGATCTTGTCACTAGCACCTGTGCTTTAGTTTATTTCTATGACCAACCAGGTAGTAACTGAAATCCTGCTGTTCTACCTATGCTAGGTGACATGGGGTAGGCAAAAGACGTATAGGATTTGGCTTTTGCCTGCTATAATCTGATAGCACACTTGAGCAGACAGGACCTGTGTGACTGCAACATACCATAGAATATCAAAGTGCATAGTACAGACATTTAGAAGAGAATTTAGATTTAAACATGTGTCAACAATACACAATAAGTGCACAATAAGTAAAAAGGGAGATTCTTATTCCTTATTTGGAGATCGCATTATCCACCTTTTTCAGCTTTTATCTGAAAGTACTATTTATGTATTTATTTGCTTTCTTACATTTTTGTCTGTCTACCCATATGAATGTAAATTTCATGAGGTGCTCAGGTTTGCTATGAGGAGAACACCTTGTAAACAAATAGTTACATGTTTGTGGGATAAACGATATATGAAAGGGGTATTCTTTGTGCTATTGAAACATGGGCGAGCCTGTGGCCTGGCCTCAGAGTACAGAAAGAACTTTCTAGAAGAGCTAACGTTTGCCCTGTGCAGGAAGACCTCAAGCATACATTTACTGAAGTGGGTAGATGGATCAAAAGGAGTGCATATTTAACATTTTGTTAGATATTGCTAACTTGCTACATTGTGTTTTGAAGAAAGAGTAGGAGTTTATCTGGCAGAGAAAGGTACAAGAAGGATGCTATTCTAGGTGAAGGGAACAGCAGGGGCGAAGACATGGCGTGTACAAACAATTGTGCAGTTTGGTGGGATGTGTGGTGGGGAATGGCCAGACACAGGACTGTAAAAGAATTTAGGGCCAAGTTAAGACTTGGGTGCGCTAAAGGCAGTAGGGGCAGATCTCTCAGTGGAAGTAATTTTCATCAAACTTTAAAATGTGAATACGATGTGAGGTAAAGATGAGGAGGGACCTGGATTCATTTCTGTGGATTGTATCTTACCTTTCCCCCCCTTATTTCCTGGATGCCTGCCTTACCTTCCCACCATTTATTGAGTACCTGTTACATGCCAGTCACTATTCTAGGCACTGAAGACAACGAGGCAAAGTTCTGCTTTCATGGAACTTGCATTCTAGCGGAGGAGATACAGAATGAACAGGTGAAAGGAGAGGAAGGAAAGAAGGAAATCCAGATGATGCCATGGAGGAAATTGTGAAGTGAAGTTCGAGTGCAGGGTGAGAGGAGGGGAGGGTGGCTCAGACGGCCTGGAGGGCAGATGTGGCACTTACCTCCTGCCACAGCCCTGCCCTGCCCCAGATGGTTGCAGCCTCACTGATCGGCCAGGATATGATTTCTCTCCTCTCTGAACTCACCTTCTGATCTCATGATACCATCTCTTGCTGCCTTCTACTTTTCATTTTTCATCTCCTGTTCCTTGTAAACTCCTTGAGGACAGGCTGAGCTTTTCCATGTTTGATCCCACACTAGAGCACAGTGCCTTGAAGCACAGAACTCTAATTTTAAAACCATTGCCGAGAAACTTAGCAAATTACATTTGTGTTTTTTTTCTCTTCTCTTGATTTTCAGGTCGTTGCATGAAACATGGTCACTGTTGCATCCTTTTGCTCCAGCTGAGTCGAGCCCACCTGCGTCTTCAATCTTTGCGTTGACAGCTACATTGTTCCACTCTCCAAAAGACGAAGGACCTCTCAGATTGTGCTCCTTACCTCATAATGAGAATTAGCAGCAGGCCTGGATGGATTCGTAAGCAATGTGAGCCTGCTCTCCTGCAAATGTCTTTAATAATAGATGATGAGAAAGGCAGAAGGTGCGATATATTCATTTCTTTATTATAGAATGTCCCTGTGGGTTTTCAGTGCCTAAATTTAAACTAAAAAAGAAAGAAAGCTATAATTTTGGGCACTTTGTTTGCAAGGAAACACTTTCAGTGTGGAGTGCAATAATGGCTCTTTTGGTTTCAGATGGATTTCCAGAGTTTATGGAGGCAACTTGTTTCTTGGTTTAATTGGAGATATTTTTAGTAAGGGTGATGTGAGATTATTTGTGACCAGTTGATTTAAGCAGGAAATGGATTATTATTAGAAATACGGGTTAGATCCATCTTGAAACCTTCAGAAAATTATAACTCTAGGCCTTTGTAGGAGAAGTTATTTTTTTCTAATATGGCAGTAAAGATGTGGTGGTACCAGCTTTTAGAAACGTGGGGTGTTAGAACTGGAAAAAGCATTGCTGATCCAGCCTCTTTATCCAGTAGATGTGAAAATGAGATCCAGAGCCATAAAAGGACTTACTGAGGATCACTTGTCCCAGGCAGTGATTGAGGCATGCTGACAACTTAGGTCTTTTAACTTGTGCACATTTCCCTCCATCTTTGATATGTGATAAGTAAAAGAGCTTGGTGGACTGTAAGATGTTATACATATGTGAACTGCTATCATTCCATCATCTCAGCGTGCTGCCTCTTATCCTGATTTGACCACTGTGGGCCTTAGCTTACTTGTGTATAAAATAGGTGACCTTAGTTGATATCCCAGTTCTCTTCTATGCCTAGAATTCCATTCTTTCATGACTCTTTTTTTAAGAAAATAGAGATTGTGATTGGGAGAACCTTGGAATTCACCAAGAACCTCTAGACTTTTGTCTCCATTGACTCTTCTTCTGCAGTCTCACCTCTTGCCACATCATGCCTATCTCATTCCCTGACCTACTGGCTGAACTAAAAGTACAGCTCCCCAAATGTCCCAGGTTTTCTCATTATCTCAGACCATCTGCACATGATGTGCCCTCTGCTGTCTCTGCCCTGCTGACTCCTGTTTGTTCTTTAAGGCTCGGTTTGAGCATCAGCTTCTCAGGAAGCCTTTCCTGATGTCCTCGTATAAGCTTCTCCAGAACCCAGTGCTTCCTGTAGTAACTGTCTACTTAGATCTCTCATTCTCTCTCCTTCCAACCTGTGAACTCTTTGGTCTGAATACCAGTGTCTGCACTGTGTCTGGAATATAGGAGAGGCTCAATAATTGTTTGTTTTTAATAATACGTAGATAGATTGCTGATTGGTTTTCTCCAGGAGATGATGAGCAGTTTCACACTAATGCCCATGTCTTGTTTTTTAGCAGAGTTTTATTTCTGGGCACTGGATGGTGGGCACAGCCCATCTGTGTCTTGGATGGAATAATGAGGGTATTACGATTCTTTTTCCATGAGCCACCTCTGAACATTGCCCCTGTGAAGTCCTTTGGTGCCATTTGTTGGTGGAAGAAGCTCAAGGTGAATGACTTCTGAACCTTCATCACTGAGGATAGCATGAAGCTAGTCACTTGCCATCTGGCATGGCCTAAACCCATGTTTCATGGAGGGGGCTCCGGAAAGATACGTTGCAGACCCAAAAAATGAATGGCTCCTTGTGAGTTTACAAGATCTAGTGTACATTAGCAGTCTCTTTAGAATTCTGAGGAGATAGGTATAAGGCTTCTCTCTGCAGCTGGAGGATGGGGAAAGGTCAGCCCTTCTCCAAAATTCTGAGATTTCTCCATCTGAGTTTGCTGAGTTGCTTCTAAAGTATGTTAACTCAGGCTGCTGCTAATTGCTGCTAGTTACTGGTAAATTGCTGGCAGTAGCAAGTGGCTGTCCTGGAAGAAGCAAAGGCATATCTTAAGACAGCAGGAGTGGGGATAGAACACTGTAAATGGCACTAAGGTGCCAGAAGACCCAGAAGCCTAGTCCTAGGCAGCCCAACAGGCCCATTAGCAGGGAAGCCCAGAAGGAAAAGCCCAAGGCCACTGAGATTATGGGAATGGTGTGATTCTGGGAGGAACGGGGATTCTGGTATGTTAATTTTCACACAATGAATGAAAGCTGGCCACTAAGCTTGAGGAACGTTGTTTCTCAACGCCTTAGTGTGTCTGAATTCTGAAGGAATCTAGAATAAAATAAGATAAATAATACCAGATGGAAATAAGGAAATTCCAGATTGTGAAAATTAATGGAGGATATGTACACAACATGCAATATAAAAGTAATTCCAGACTGTTGAGATTACTTAATTGTTGGCTTTCTCCTCCTCTCTCCAGCATAGTTGTGAGGGAAGCTTTTCCCCTTCATCTCTTCTCTTCTAGGCTGGGGTGGGGATGTGGATGTGGGCAGTCCTTTCTATTAACAGAGGGAGAGAGAGAGAGAGAGAGAGAGAGAGAGAGAGAGAGAAAGACAAATGAACATTGCTAACCCAGAATTCAAGCAGTGAGGCTCTTCTACCCTATCTGTACCCTATCTAAATGTGTTAAATTACCCTGATCACTTTTCTTTCTCTCTGTGTGTTATAAATGGATTTTTAACAAACCATTCCACGACTTCCTCATAGTATTTTTGGCATTTTTGGTAGCCTGAAATGGCATCAAGATAATTTTCTATAGGACACTGGTAGATATTGGCTATCAGAACCTCAGTGGGACCCTTGACAATTGTGCATGAGATCCTTGTGGGCAGAGATAAGCTGGGAGGTACTATAAACAAAGAGACTTCTGTTTGCTGTTGGAGCAGTAATCTGTGACTGGTGCTCCAGGTAGGAGGTTTCTGGTCATGCTCCATCTCTATGGTCTGTTCTGGTGATTAGGTGAAGACACACAGGATAAGCTAATCAAATTTAAAGATGTGGTAAATATTGAAAGGTTTTCATGTTGGAGAGAGATTTCATCTGTTCTGATTCTGAGTTGAGTTGTGGGAAATCAATTCCATTTTGGGCCCAATGATGGGATGTGATGGGGAGGGGCAGTGTGGGGACTGGTCATGGACTAGAACAAGGTGTTGTCGAGTCCACAGAACTCTGAGTGAGGTGAGGTGGGGAAGAATGAGAACACGGCTCAGTCCCAAAAGGTGTGTATGGCAGAAAGGAGGTAAGAAGACAAGTCCCAGATGAGGAGTTCCACAGAGCAGGTGAACAAAACCCAAGGTACCCTAGTAGAGAGGATCAGTGATTTCCCTGGAGAATATGAAGGAAACTGCTAACCCCTAGCATACTGGGAACCAGATCTTTCTAGTATTTAGGGTCTTCTATGCCTGTGATAAGTCAGCCTGGCCCACTACATACTATTCATAGATATAGGGAGTATGGATACCCCAAACCTGTTCCAGCAGTCACTAGAGATTCTGCCCTCATACTGTTCCTAATCAGTTCCCTTCCTGATTCCTTCAAACGCTGAATCACTGTGATGTGAACCTTTGGGCTGAGATTTTGAAACTTGGCTTTTCTAAAGAAGTGTTTTTCAAAATTGTTTGACCTTGACCCTCAGTAATATATATTTTCACATCACAATCCAACATACATACATTAACATATACATATATATGAAACCAAACCAAGAGTTTCATGAAACTAACCCTTATCACATTAGATGAACTCGAATGTAGTCCATTCCATTTCACTTAAAAAACTGCTAATCACAGCACAGTAAATTGATGTGCATCCCACTAATAGGTTGTGACCCATAGTTGGGAAAAAAATAGTGTTAAAAGATTCAGGCTTGACTTTTGCTCTTTTTGCTGTGAGGCTACTGTGCGGCCTTGGGTAGCAACCTCTGACCTTTATCTCATGGAACCCAATCCCTGACACCAGCCAAATGCCTAAATTTCTTCCTCACAGATGACCACAGATGAATGGGAACTTGCTAGGGAACCCAAACACTTATGACCCAAATAGTTTGCATATATTTCTTCATGTGATTCTCTTAATCATCTATCCATTTGAATATTTTTTATTTTTCAAATTTTTTTCATTTATTTATTTATTTTTAATATTAAATTTATTGTCACATTGGTTTCCATACACCACCCAGTGCTCATCCCAACAGGTGCCCTCCTCAATGCCCATCACCCGCCCTTCCCTACCTCCCTCCCCCCATCAACCCTCAGTTTATTCTCAGTTTTTAAGAGTCTCTTATGGTTTGGCTCTCTCCCTCTCTAACTTTTTTTTTTTTTTACCTTCCCCTCCCCCATGGTCTTCTGTTAAGTTTCTCAGGATCCACATGAGAGTGAAAACATATGGTATCTGTCTTTCTCTGTATGACTTATTTCATTTAGCATAACACTCCAGTTCCATCCATGTTGCTACAAAAGACCATATTTCATTCTTTCTCATTGCCAAGTAGTATTCCATTGTGTATATAAACCACAACTTCTTTATCCATTCATCAGTTGATGGACATTTAGTAAGTGTAGGGAACCCAAACACGACCCAAATAATTTGCATATATTTCTTCCTGTGATTCTCTTAATCATCTTATCCATTTGAATATCTTAATTCTTCTTTCACAAATGAGGAAAATGAGAAGCAAAGATATTGTGTGATTCATCAGTGGTTACAAAGGTAATAAGTGGGATAATTGGGACCCATGATTGTTCAACTATAGTTTCATAATGTGCCTCTCCTTGTACCAATGAGACTCATACCCACTAATCTCTCTTATAGAGCAACTCTGGAGCTTGAATTCCCTTTCTATTTTCCCTCCTGAACCTCAAACCCTCTCTTTGCTATATATGCCACTGGAGTAACTCAAGAATGAAGATTTTATGTAGCAAATTTTTTTTGTCTTGTACACATATGTTTGGTGACTGTCTTCAGTCCTGTGGGTAACGGTATATATAACCTTGTCTTATCCTGACAAGTATTTCCTAAGCAATATTTTGACTAATGCAAAAGGTGGCATCACAGAAGCAGCTGTCTGTTATGTTGTCTCCAATGACATATGCCAATCTTCCTCCTTATATTAGGAACAGGAGGTATATATGATTTATATCCTCAAGCCATGCCTCTCCAACAGGTGAAGTCTCAGTTGTTAGTATTTGACATATCCTTTATAAAGCCTAATGTAAGTACAGCAGAATGTGAATGGTAAAATGGCAGACAAACCAGGATCTGGTAAAATTACTTATTATCCTATATCTTCTTTTTTGTTTTAATGTTTTTATTGATTTTTGAGAGAGAGAGACAGACAGACAGACACAGTGTGAACTGGGGCGGAACAGAGAGAGAGGGAGACACAGAATCTGAAGTAGGCTCCAGGCTCTGATTTGTCAGCACAGAGCCGCATGTGGGGCCCAAACTCATGAACTGTGAGATCATGACCTGAGCCGAAGTTGGAAGCTTAACTGACTGAGCCACCCAGGTGCCCCCCTATATCTTCTTTATGGATGAAATAAATGTGCCAATACATGGAATATGGAGAGATCTAGAATTTTAGAGCTTCAATGATTTATATTCAAATTTGGGGTCAATGTCTTTGTGCTTTAAGGATATGTGGTGGTTGGGAATGGTTTTATTGCTAAAAAGGACATGAATAAGTAGACAAGATTGTAGAATTATTTCAAGAGAATGGAAGCTTGGTCACTTAGAAAAAGACAACCTTTTTTTCTAATAGAATGAATAGACATTTATTATAGACAATTTTGAAACAAAAAAATATAAAGTAGAAAATAGTATACCCTTAACACCCAAAGTTGAAATAAATGTGCCAATACATTTATTTCACTTCAGTCTTTTTTTCAGTTAGTCAGAGAAAGACACGTATCATATGACTTCACTCATATGTGGAATTTAAGATACAGAATAGATGAACATAAGGGAAGGGAAGCAAAAATAATATAAAAACAGGGAAGGGGCAAAACATAAGGGACTGGTTTTTTAGAGAGAGAGGGAGCAACTGAGGGTTACTGGAGGGGTTTTGGGTTGGGGGGATGGGCTAAATGGACAAGGGGCATTGAGGACGGCACTTGTTGGGATGAACACAGGGTGTTATATGTAGAGAATGAATCATTGGATTCTACTCCTGAAATTACCATTGCACTATATGCTAACTAACTTGGATATAAATTTCAAAAAATAAAAAAATAAAAAATAAATAAAAATAAAAAATATATACACATATGTTTGCAAAATTGGATCAAACTCATCATTATACTGAAATATAGTTCTGTATCTCTGCTTTTTAAAAAAAAATTAACATTGTATAAAGAACTTTCCCCTATGCCACTATATATTCTTTGGAAATAAATATTTTAAAATTTGTTCCTTCTTGGACATTCTGGCTTCTTTTTAGGATACTGAAAGTATAGTCAATATTGCTATGCTTTTACACACAAAATTGTGAAATCCCTACCTATAGGAAAAGCAATATGAGAAGCTGGAAAACGTTAAAAGCATAAACAGTTCATGTAAAAGCAGTGTTAACATTAACATTGCCTGCTTCCCGTGGTTTGACTTAGGGCTCTATAGGTACACTGTTTTGTTTTGCTTTTTGACAGCATAGGTATTTGTTTACTGTACATATATTTGACTTTGTGCAGCACACTTCCTCCAAAACCTTTCCTTCTGTTCTCTGATTGGAATGCTACCCAAGTACCCTCAGTGATTGATGCTAGCTGATGATGCTGATCAATTAAACTATTGGTGTCAACTTTAGAAAGTGCATCTTTCATTAATTAGCATTTGTTGACTAATAGATTTCTCTTTAAATGTCATATTTCCATAGTAAGATGTGTAAGTAAGATATAAAATGTTTCAATAAATTACTCTTTTTAAGAAAGTTTATTTCATAAAAAAGGAAATTTCCCCTACCTTTTCCTATACTGTATTACCATCCGCCTTATAACTCAGTGAAGCAGACACAATAGAAATCACCCTGGCCTGGGCTTAGTCTTTGGCATCCTAAAGACTGACACTCATGCTCTGGATCCCAGGACCGCCTGTGGTGGCTGCCCTTTAATTGTTTACTATGCCTGGAGACTTTTGTGCTTCTGTTTCCACCTAGTATTCCCCATAGAGATCTGATTTTCTCTCTGTGTTATGCTATTAATCTAACCATAGCACAGTGATTTTCAAACTATGTTCCACAAAGTACGAAGGCAGAGATCTCCCAAGCTACTACAAGTTTGTTGAATATGCTAGTCCTGGACCTTAATTCTAGAGATTCTGATGTAGTAAGTCTGGTATGGGGTCCACATTTTGAGAACCACATTTTGAGGGGACTAGGTCGTGGTAGGCAGATGAGTGGGCTTTAACAATCCTTCCCTATTTTCTACCAGGATATACGTTTTTTAAAAAGCCTGAAAACAGCCTTTGTAAAGAATGCTGTGTTTATCCCACCCTAATATGACTTTCAGAAACTCAAAGAGACTTGAAGAAGTGACTCTATAACACACGGTAGTTACCAGCTGCTCCACTTCTGGAAAAACTGTAAAATGCTTTGTCCAATACTTCTTTCTTCCCCCCGTTCTTTATTTCTCAATGGTTGAATTCTCTGTGATGTGTAGGGGGATGCTAATGGGTATTTTCATGAAATGATTGATTAAAAAATTTTGGAGACACTCTCCCACTCTTGCATGAAAGGGGTATCAGAAGCCTTTCCCCTCACATATGGGGTTGGTACCTGAGACTTGAATACAATAATTGTGTTCCTACAATTTAGAAGATTCTGGTCACTTGAGGCTGATTGAGAGATTAACTGAATTTTGCCTCTAGAATTCATATGTTACTGGAAAAAAAATACAAGGTATGGTTAGAGCATTGAGGAAGACAGAGCCTGGGGCTTCATCCAGCTAGAAAACAGGTTGCTTTCTTGCTATCTGCTATTAGATGCTTGTATTTTTATCATAAGGTAATCTGAAAACTTTATCTATAACCTGCCAGAAATTAAAGGATTTATTAACAAGCTGATACAAAAGTACTTTCATATAAGAACATTTATATTATCAAGATTACAATTGATCAATCTTTCGAATTATTAAAATGAATCATTTCACATTACAAGAAAACCCCTTTTTGTCTTAAAGATAAACCAAATTTTCTGATAATAATCAGAATAAATAAAGGTTCAATTTAAACTTTATGATAACTAGTATATATTTATCTAACAATAAATATATTTATCTGATAATGAGTATATTTATATGACAGTGTAATGGCTAGCTGGTGCTTTGTCTTTTCAAAACATCCATGCCAATAGTCCTTCAGTTCTTTTAAGTGTTCTTTATTAAACAGCTAAGGAAGAAGCACTTAGCACTTCTGGGAAGATGGAATAGACATACTTTCCCCTATTTCTTTGGTTAAATATAATACAAACCCTGGACAGTATATAGAAAACGCACTTAAGATTATGAAAGGTAGAAGGAAGAAGGCAGAACAGTTAGGAACCTTAGTACTCAAGGACAGCATAATGGTAAATTCCCTGGGTCTTCTTTTTGTCTCATAAGTCTCATACTTGGAGCTTGATAAGCCAGTAACCTAGAAACACCAAATGCAGACAAAGAAATCTCCAGTAGAAGCTTGCCGTCTGTAGCCAGAAGACTAGGAGAGGGACAGTTTAGGAAGACAGAAAATTCTTATTATTTATTTAAGAAGAAAAGTTTTAGATAATAATTGCTCTACTCTAGTCAAACATCACAGAAAAACTATGGCCCTACCTTAACCCATACTGGAAAAGACTCTGACCTTTTTCACATTTTTTTTTTAAAATTTTTTTTTCAACGTTTTTTATTTATTTTTGGGACAGAGAGAGACAGAGCATGAACGGGGGAGGGTCAGAGAGAGAGGGAGACACAGAATCGGAAACAGGCTCCAGGCTCCGAGCCATCAGCCCAGAGCCTGACGCGGGGCTCGAACTCACGGACCGCGAGATCGTGACCTGGCTGAAGTCGGACGCTTAACCGACTGCGCCACCCAGGCGCCCCTGACCTTTTTCACATTTTAACAAGGAAACCCCTTTGCTGGAGTGCTGTCAGAGGAGACCTAGTGGAGAGTTAGGACTTTCATCACTCCTCAGTGGTAAGGAGACCACCTCCCTGCCCCCATGGTATCAGTAGAGGTATAAATTATCTATATATAATGTAATACCTCGGGCAACCACTAAAAAACTCTATAACACTAAAAAATGTTTAAGACAGTCAAGAAAACAAATGGAAAAAGAAGAACAAAGAGAAACAAAAGATATAATGGCAGCTTTAAGCCACAACATATCAATAATTACATTAAATGTCAATGGTTTAAATATACCAACTATAGGCGTCTGGGTGGCTCAGTCGGTTGAGCGTCCGACTTCGGCTCAGGTCACGATCTCGCGGTGGGTGAGTTCGAGCCCCACGTCAGGCTCTGGGCTGATGGCTCAGAGCCTGGAGACTGCTTCCGATTCTGTGTCTCCCTCTCTCTCTGCCCCTCCCCTGTTCATGCTCTGTCTCTCTCTGTCTCAAAAATAAATAAACATTAAAAAAAAAATTTTTTAAATATACTAACTATAAGTCAGAGATTGACAGAGTATATTAAAAAATAGCCCAACTATATGATGTCTGTAAGAAACTCATTTCAAATATAATAAAATAGAAACATTGAAATTAAAAAGATGTATTATGCAGACTTTAACCAAAATAAATCAGGAGTGGCTATACTCATGTCACATAAAGTAGAAAGAAAAGAAAATATGGATCAGAAAGGAACGTTATATAATTAAAAAAGGTCAGTCTCCGAAGAAAAGATAGTAATCCTAAAAGGGTATGCACTATATGACAATAGAGCTGTAAAATATGTGATATAAAAATTGATAGAACTATAAGGAGAAATTGTCAAATCCACAATTATAGTTGGAGATTTCAGGTCTCCTCTATCAATGTTGATAGAATAACTAAATAGAAAAATTAGCAAGAATATAGAAGAATTGAACATCATCATCCAAGAAAATCTAATTGACATTTATAAAAAGCTTTGCCCAACCACTGCAGTATATACATTCTTTCCAAGTGTCCATGGAACATATACCAAAATAGAACATATTTTAGGCCATTAAACAAACCTCAACAAATTTAAGAGAATAGAAGTCATAAGTATGTGCTCTGTACACACAATGGAATTATCTAGAAATCATTAGCAGAGGAATGACAGCAAAATTTTCAAGCATTTGGAAATTAAGCAGTGCAATTCTAAGTAATCCATGGGTCAAAGATTATATTGAAGTAAAAAGAAATTGAATTGATGAAAATGAAGGTGGAACATAATAAAAATTTGTGGGGCATAGCTAAAATAGTACTTAAAGGGAAATTTATAGCACTTAATGCTTTCTTTCATTAGAAAAGAGGAAAAGCATCTCAAAAAATTAAAAATAGAGCTACCTTATCACCCAGCAATTGTACTACTGGGTATTTATCCAGAGGACACAAAAATGCTAATTTGAAGGGGCACATGCACCCCAATGTTTATAGCAGCACTGTCAACAATAGCCAAATTATGGAAAGAGCCCAAATGTCCATTGACTGATGAAAGGATAAAGAAGAAGAAGATGTGTGTGTGTGTGTGTGTGTGTGTGTGTGTGTGTGTGTGTATCTATATGTATATAAGTATACATATATATGTATGTATACCACATCTTCATATATATATGTATACATATATATGTATATATACACACACACACGAAGGAATATTACTTGGTGATAAAAAAGAATGAAATCTTGCCATTTGCAACAACATGGATGGAACTAGAGTGTATTATGCTAAGGGAAATAAGTCAGAGAAAGATACCAAATGATTTCACTCATGTGGAATTTAAGAAACAAAAGAGATGAACATAGGGGAAGGGAAGGAAAAATAAGATACAAACAGAGAGGGAGGCAAACCTTAAGAGATTCTTGAATACAGAGAACAAACTAAGGGTTGCTGGAGGGGTGTTGGATGGGGGGATGTTGGCTAAATGGATGATAGGCATTAAGGAAGGCACTTGTTGGGATGAGCACTGGGTGCTATATATAAGGGATGAATCACTAAATTCTACTCCTGAAACCATTATTACAGTATATGTTAACTAACTTGGATTTAAATAAAATGAAAAACAAACTAAAATAAAATACTAACAATGATTCTAAGGAAAAAAAAAGAGGAAAAGTCTCAAATCAACAATATAAGTTCTCAACCTCATGAACCCAGAAAAAAAGCAAAATAAGTCCAAAGCAAGCATAGGGAGTGGGTAACAAAGATAAGAATAGAGAAATCAATGAGATTAAAAACAAAAGAAGAGAAAACTAATGGAACAAAAAGTTAAAATTGACAAATGTCCAGCAAGATTAATAAAGAAAAAACAGAAGATGCAAATTACCAAGAGCAGGAATGAAACAAAAAATATTTTTTTAAGTTTTTACATTTTACTTATTGTATTTATTTATTTTGAGAGATATAGACAGAGGGAGAGAGTGAGCAGGGGAGAGGCAGAGAGAGGGAAAGAGAGAATCCCAAGCAGGCTCCATGCTGTCAGCGCAGAGCCAGATGTGGGGCTCAATCTCACGAATTGTGAGATCATGACCTGAGCCAAAATCAAGAGTTGGTATGCTTAACTGACTGAGCCACCCAGGTGCCCTGAAACAAGAAATATTACTAAAGGTCCTGCAAAAATTAAAAGGATAATAAAGGACTAATAACAAGTCTACATACATACATTTGACAATTTAGGTGAAATAGACCAATTCCTTGAAAAATACAAACTACCACAACTCACCCAATATGAAATAGACAAGGCCCAATATGAAAGTCCCTATAACTATTCAGGAATTTTAATTCATAATTAATAACCTCCTAAAATAAATCTCCAGATCCAGAAGTTTTCACTAGAGAATACTAACAAGTGTTTAAAGAATTAATGCCAATTCTACAAATCTTTTCAAAAATAGAAGGGAACACTTCCAATTTATTTTGTGAAGCCAATATACCTGCTACTAAAATCAGACAAAGATTGTGCAAAAAAGAAAAAGAAAACTATGGACCTATTTGCACTATGAATATAGACATAAAGTCTTAATAGAATGTTGGAAGGAGAATTTGGCATTCCATAAAAACAGTTATGCACCACAACCAAATGGGGCTTATTCTAGTTATTCAAGACTGGTTTAATATTTGAAAATCATATAATGTAATCCACCATATTTAACAAGCTAATGAAGAAAAATCACATGATCATATCAGTAGATGCAAATAAAAAAAAACAACATAAAATTTTTTTTTTTTTTAAATTTCAGAGTGTGCAAGCAGGGGAGAGGGGCAGAGGGAGAGAGAGAATCCCAAGCAGGATCAGCATGGAGCCTGATGTGGGGCTTGATCCCACAATCCTGGGACCACGACCTGAACCCAAATCAAGACTCAGACGCTTAACAGACTGAGCCACCCAGATGCCCCCCAAATCAACATTTTTTTAAATTAACAAAAGCCCTCTCAGAAAAAAACAGTACTAGTGGGGAATTCCTCAGCTTGATAAAATGAATCTACAAAATCCTAAAGCCAACATCAAAGTTAATAGTGAAAGACTGTATGCTTTCCCCCTAAACGTGGGAAAAAGGCAAGGATATGAGCTCTCACCACTCTTATTTAGCATAGTGTTGTAAATTCTAGCTAGTGCAAAAAGCAAGAAAAGGAAATAAAAGGCATACATATTGGAAATGAAGAAATGCTATATCTCTATGTAGATGACATAATTGTCTATATGAAAAATCCTGAAATCTGCCAAAAAAAGACTCCTTCAAAAGACATGCTTAGATAAATGGGCTGTGGCACAGAGAGAACTAAAATTCCTAGGGGAGGTATTAGAGTGTCTGGGTCCTTTGGGTCCTTCGGGTTCTGCCTGGTTGCCTAACCTCCAAATCCAATAGCAGTTCCAGGGGTTTCTTTAACTGTGAAGTGACTACCTGGAGTGATCCCTCCTCCATGGAACCCACACCTTCATGGGCTCTTGAATCCTTCCTTGGGATTTAACTAGACATTGGTCCAAATCAAACTGGTAGCATCCATAGCCCCAAATGATGCTGCCCTCTCAGTAACAGTGCATTTCTTTTTTTTTTTTTTTTTTTAAATTTTTTTAATGTTTTTATTTATTTTTGAGACAGAGAGAGACAGAGCATGAGCAGGGGAGGAGCAGAGAGAGAGGGAGACACAGAATCGAAAGCAGGCTCCAGGCTCTGAGCTGTCAGCACAGAGACCAACGTGGGGCCCGAACTCACGAACAGTGAGATCATGACCTGAGCCGAAGTCAGACGCCCAACCGACTGAGCCACCCAGGCGCCCCAACAGTGCATTTCTAACAGGAGATGAATGGTGGTTTTGAGGCAAGGAAAGGTAGTTAATGTGTGCTCTCTGCCTGATTGCTTTTGAACCCTGGGGGTCTGGGCTCTTGCTATTTGTCTGGCTGTCCTGATGTTTTAAGCTTCAGGAGTGACGAGTACAATGTACTGGATTGGAAAGGTCAGCCTTGCCAGAAAGAGATTCTGTCCTTGTTAACATCTTGGCTTGATTAATCTCTGCTGTTTCTGTTTTTCCCTGCATTTTTTGTTCACTGAATCTTTGGTTCACCAATTATTTTATTTACTGAAATTTGCAGGGTGGAGACAGAAGAAGAAAAGATTTTTAAACCTCGAATTCTCTCTGTTTGGGGTTCAGCACATGATTTTTTGATTCAGATTGGAGGTATTTGGATAAGGCCAAATTTTAATTTTCTCTTTAGTAGATTATCCTTTTTAATTTATTGCTAAAATTCACTGTAAGTTTGTATGTATCAGGATTGCTTTGTATTGCAGAATTCTTCAGGCATGAGTATGCTTAGTCAATTGTCTTCAGTATCCATAATACATATATAGATATTAAGTCTTTCTTTTTAAGTTTATTTATTTATTTTAAGAGAGACAGAGACAGCACGAGTAGGGGAGGGGCAGAGAGAGAGAATCCTGATGCAGGGCTCAAACTCATAAAGCCATCAGATCATGACCTGAGTGGAAACCAAGGGTCGGACACTTAACTGACTGAGCCACCCAGGTGCTCCAGTATTCATTTTTGATGGTAAAGCTTCCTAGGATGAAGAGTGGCATAGCTGTTCATTGTGGGAAGTTCTGGTTGGTGGAAAATAAACTTCATTTCTGTAACAATAAAACACCAAAGAAAATAACCACCTGTTATACTTATTTATAAACTACAATCCCCTATAGGATCTTAAACAATAATGAAAAGAAAAACAGAAATGAGAACTTGCCCCTCCAGAGAGTTAACTTTTTTCACTCTACATTCCCTAGCCGGAAGCCTCAATTTTTTAATCGTGAGTTTTTAAGAAGAGCATCATTTTGCATTTCCTGGACAATATATCATGCAGTGACTCACAGAACTGGGGTGTACAGGGCAGGCACATCAGGTTGCTCTACTGAGAACAAGACGGTATGATGTCACAGAGTCATCTCCGTGTAATGCGTCATCCACACGATATTACCAAGCAGTTCTTGGCTTGAGTCTGAATCTCAGAAGATGCTGCAAAATGCTGGAGGGAAAAAAAAAAAATCTGTCTAATGGGATTGTCTACTTCACGCATAAAATAAAAATCATTTTGATCCTTTGGAGGTACCTTTATTCCCAAAGGATCCCAATGTACTCGGCTCCTGCCCCAGGAGTATTAGTCATACATCTCTGAAACATCATCTCCTCTGTGCTAGAAAAGACAGGCCCCCTCTGAGGCAGCCTTCTCTGCAACAGGTTTTATTTTGAATGGGATATTAAATAGTATTTCTAAATAAATGATGGGTAATTATATGGTGGCAAAATACAGTTTCCCCTGTTGGAATTTGAACAAGACCTTTTGGTTAATAATACTCCTTTTCTTAGAGGACTGTATGGTTTAAGAGGAAAGTCCCTTCTTTATTGCAGAGAACATAGTGTGAGTTCATAGGGACTTGGATGGGATGAAAAGGTCAGAGGAAACAGGTGAGAACAGTTGAAAGAAAAGTAGACAGTAGTCAGTAACTCGGAGAGGAAATCAATCACTAGGTTTAAATGGATGAGAAAGCTATTAGGTCATTGCCTATAGGAAAATAATGTGTCAAGTGTTTCAGAAATGTTTGTTAGAATTGAATTGGCCCTCAAATGACAAAGTACAATTTCCTTTTGAAGCTCTTAAATGTCCAGCTTCTTGAATATGGAGAGTCTTTAAAAGACCATCTGCTACATCTTTTACATTCAGGTTAAATTTAAAAGCATCTCAGCAAGATGAGTATCTACCCTACCTAAAAAACAGTTCCTGGGAAAGAATACCAGAGAACAAAAGTTAACATATTATCTAACCTAAATTCCTCAGGTTTCAACTAAAACCAGGCTCTCCTTGTTCTTTGTTAAATGAAAAGTAGCTTCTCGCTGTGTGAAAGCCATTCCTACATTTGAAAGATATTATTGTGTGGCTCTTTGCTAAACTCTAATTCCATTTCCTTAAAGGTTTTTCTGTTTGTTTCTTAATTCTGACTGTGAAAATTAATAAGAGGTTCTGATACTGAATGGGAAAGCACTTGAAACCTGCCAGAACTTCACTTATTTAAAGCACTATTATCATTATTATTATTATAACTATTATTATTACTATTATTGTTATTATTTTATTATTTTGTATTCATTCTAAAGAATCCACAGAGCCCTTCATAGAGAATATGACTGAGAGCTGAAGAACTTGACCGGATATGAAGGAGCCAGTGTAATCTTTGAATTTTCTTGTCTGTGTAGCATAAGAATCAGAGACATGTTGTAAACTAACTATAGGAAATGTAGCACAAAACCAACTTTGATTGAATTGGGCTCTCAATTTTTGACAGGTGGCACCTGCAAAGTGCATCAGACACAGCATCATTGGAGACTCTTGCCAACACCAGTTCTCCTGGTCCAGTCACCAGTTGTGACGTTTCAACATGGCTGCTCCTGTTTTCCTCCCAGCGCTGGTACCAAATGGCTGTCCCACAGGTACGCTTTCCGGCAGTGGTTAGGATCAACTCCTCATGGAACAAGCGCCATCACTCCATGGGTTCAGGTTTGCCAGGGTAATGTTCCAGAGGCTGTTGATTTCCTCCTTTGTAATTTGTCTGTGATCCACATAAGTTGCACTAGGTGGCTGGTAGTGTCTGGCTTTGGCTTCTTTCTCTTGTGTGTAAATAACTGTGTTAAAGGTGACACCACATGTTAATTTGGCCAATTTTAAAACTAATTAAAAGAGTACAGTTATTTGTCCAAAAAACATATAGTCATAACAAATTTAAAAAGCCCAGTGCCTAAATATGATAAAATATAATTTTTACTAATTTAAACTCACTTCAGTTTCTACTAGGGCTAATCCTGATTATAAGAAAATATTTAAAAACCATTCAACAAATTGCTTGAAGCATCCTTTGGTACCATGTACTATGCTAGGCATTGGGGTTGCAGTAATGAATAAGATAAAGTTGAAATTTGTCCCCAGAGAGATGATAGTATGCAGGAATGCAGTCTTTTTTAGGGATTGGAAACCTTCTCTGGAATTGCAGCTCTTTAAGGATGTGTATGGTGCCTGGGGTCTGACTGTAGTTCCCAAGAGTTTCAGAGCAGAAAGTGTGCTAAAACCCTTGTAAGTAGGAGAGGAGTCAAAAATTAAAAATGGACCAGGTGAAGGCAGGCTTCCAATGGTCTGCTTCTAGTTCTCAGAAGATAAGTGTTGTGTGATCCTTTATTTCCCTGTAATAAAGCAAAGGAGAGAAAGGAAAAATGTGGGGTCATATCCACAGCATAAAGTCTCATGATTTCTTTTTTTTCCAGAGGGCACTTGCCCTAGTAGCTTCTAAGTCACTTCAGCTTTCCCTCATCTTTCATTGGATGACCGGCTTAGTTTCATATAGTGATTTTCTTACCTACTTTTTTCTGATTCCATGTAATTTTTAGTGTCCTCTGAGGCCACTTACTTATATTTTAAAATAAGTATCTATTATAAAATATGTTCATTAAAAAATGTACATGTTCATTAGATTTGGAAAACACAGGTATATAGAAAAAAGGAAAGAAGTCTATACTCCCACTACCTAAACATACCCACCATATGTGTTGCGGTGAACTATGTGCCAGACTATATTTTAAAATGTGAAATCATAACATATATTATGCATTCTTTGGTTCCCTTTGTCATTTGACTTAGCATTTCATCTTAAGCCTTTTCCATAGTATAACATTCTTTTCAGAATCCTTGTTTTAATTATGTCAGTATTCCATTGAGTGAAGTCACCTTATTTTAACTATGTTCTCTCATATATAGACTTCCAGTTTTTCATTACAAACAATGCTAAAGTGAATATTGCTGTGCACATTATTTTAATCTAAAGCTAAGAAGATATCAGTTTATATAAAAACTAATTCATCAAGGGGCACCTGGGTGGCTCAATTGGTTAAGTGTCCGACTTTGGCTCAGGTCATGATCTTGTGGTTTGTGAGTTTGAGCCCCAGGTTGGACTCTGTGCAGACACCTCAGAGCCTGGAGCCTGCTTCAGATTCTGTGTCTCCCCTCTCTCTGCCCCTCCCATGCTCCTGCTCTGCCTCTCTCTGTCTCTCAATAATAAATAAACATTAAAAAAATTAAAAAAAAACCTAATTCATCAAATGGTTTTGAATAAGACATAAGGCTTTAAAACAGAACTCTAAACTTTCCAAATACCTACTGTAAGCTTCTCTCTGGTCCCCCTCTCTTTTCTATGAGGGGGGAAGTCTTGCTGCTCCTATAGGTTTCTCGTTTCTCCCATCAACTATGTCATTTCCCCAATCCAATCTTGCCTGAATTCAGCCCTTGACAGTCAGGTTTTTGAATGACCAGATCATCTTTCTGGAATGGTTCAATCAGACTGTGTGTTGCTGCCTCTAAGTGAAGCATAAACTTTGGCAACTGTCTGATAAATTTGCCTCAAGCTTCCTAGAAAAAATTTAGGTCTGGGGCGCCTGGGTGGCACAGTCGGTTAAGCGTCCGACTTCAGCCAGGTCACGATCTCACGGTCCGTGAGTTCGAGCCCCGCGTCAGGCTCTGGGCTGATGGCTCAGAGCCTGGAGCCTGTTTCCGATTCTGTGTCTCCCTCTCTCTCTGTCCCTCCCCCGTTCATGCTCTGTCTCTCTCTGTCCCAAAAATAAATAAACGTTGAAAAAAAAAAATTAAAAAAAAAGAAAAAATTTAGGTCTGAAATATCTAGTTTGGTTGGTGTCAGAGACGTTGTAATTTAGTGATAATTGATGTTTTGTCAGGGGAGGGGGCCAGGACCTCTCTTTGGCACAGTGTGGAGGAATGGAGTGAGATGACTGGCAGGAATAGTGGGCACGGAAGCGCCAAGAGATGTAGCTTGGAAGGGGGGGACAGCCTGGGAGAAGGTCGATGAGGGAAGGCTCGGTAATTAGTCATCTGAAGTCAGCTTGCAGCATGGCCATGAATGACAAATTTAGACATGCTCACATGCTTGGTTGAATGTCTTGTTGAGGATCTGAATTGGAAAAAGAATCTCATGCAGCATATTATCTGTTTTGGTTGATATTTCCTAAGATGCTCAATTGGAACCTTAAAGATTTGGGGGGCCAATCTCATGCTTTAGAGCTATACAATGGCATATAATTAATATGATACGTTGAAATGGAAAGTAAGATATACATGATTTAGATAATTTTGTCATTTGATTATAAGTTTTGAGCTTGACGGTTTAGGCAACAACCAAGACCAATGAGTAAGAGGATGTGAAACATCACTGCCATCTCATCTACCCGTGACTATCCAGGACTTCTTCCTATGTACCATAGCACCACACACAGGAACTGCTTCAGGTTCAGGAGGCAAGAACAGGGTGTGTGTGTGTGTGTGTGTGTGTGTGTGGTGCATGTTACTCTGGTCTGAGCACCTAGAGGCCAGACCCTCCTGGGCAGAATCTTAGAATGGGTCATTACTACTGTTCTATGTGCCCACATGCTGATTGATGGGTGTGACTCTGTAGACCTGTGTACCCAACTATCATTGGAGCTTCCTTGGAGGTATCTGGATTTGGTCAAGGGTATTGCTTGGCCCCATGTAAATTGTCACTTTTACCAGTCAGGGCCTCCTATGTCTTCTCTTACCCATCTGCATGATCTCCTTGCTTAGAAAGAAGTGGGCAGTAGTTGGATACCAAAGAGACTGATTTTCAAGTACCAAACAATTTCAACTCCTTACTTTCTTGAGGTTATGCTAGGGCCCTGGAAAACATGTGAAATTGTATCCTACCTGCCATGTTGGGTATACAGCTTTTCCTCCCACAGCTTCTGCTTCAAGCAGGGAATCACACTACTGACCTGCTCTGTGACTGTGTGGGAGGAAACTCTATTGCTTTCTACATACACAGCTCTTATGTTACACAGAGACCAAGAAATAAAAGGGGGTTGAAGTGAGGTGCAGGCTCAGTTATACACATGTGTATAATTGCAGTTTTCTTTGCAGTACTTCTTCCCATTAGGATTTAATTGCTCAGAGATAATTGAGTCATATACAGGTTATGAGGGCCTTATAAAGGGAGACTGGATCACCCCACCAACAGCTGTTGTCATTCCTGAGGCATCTTCTTTATCCTGACTCTGTACAGTGGGGAATAAATGAATGATGTTATGTTTTGGTGCTGATAGAATATAAAGAATCCGGGATATTATTCATGGTGCCTAATAAATTGTCTTAGAGAACTGCCAAAAGCTGTAATGTCCACTCAGTTCAATTTTAGTGAGGAATTAAGGCACTCTACTAGGGTACATTCTAGTTTAGCTGCTTTCATGAGCCAAACTGACCAGAATTGACTCAATTCTCCTCTTTACTTAGCATATGAAATCTCAGCCATGTAGCTACCCTGAACCAGATATCACTTCTCACCAAGCCATTCCCAAATGTTACCCCAAAATGGATTCTGTGTAACTCTGAGGAAGAATTACTGATGATTGGAATTAGACTATGGGCCGATGAAGGTCCAATGTAAGATGGGGAGAACTCATTTGAGAAATGCAGCTGAGATGGGTGGATGACTGTGATGTCACACACCTTGGAGAGGAATAGCTGCTGCTGGCTTTTTGTTTGGGTTTGTGTTTTTATAAGGGAGGAGGAGTGGTGTCGGAAGCAGCAGTAGTAAGTAGGAAAGGAAGAATGTCCACCTGTCTTCATGGTGTGTGGGAAGCAAGTGAATGAGCAGCCTCCACTGAGAGGCCTTCAAGTAAGATGATATCATTACTCATTCAGTAAATAGGTGTTGAGCACATCCAAGTGCTGGGGAAGCAATGTGTCTGTGCACTCGTGATCTGGGGAGGTAAATGTGGTATAGTACCGAAATTGATGCTCTTCTGATCCAGCTTTCATTCAAGTCAAGGAGGATCAGTCAGGCAGAAGCAGATCTCCATGGAGTCTGAGGGTGTCCAGTAATTCATTTACAATGGACAGGAATCTAGACCAGGAGGGAAAGTGTTAGAGAAAGGGAGCAGTGTGGGTCTAGGTGAGGGAACCCAGCAGGTCCCTCTCTTGTCACTGTTACTTACACAGCTGCTTCCAGCTTCTTTTTTCCACACACTGGCTTGCTCTGCTCCTCAGAAATTGGCTGAAAATGGCTCTCCTCAAGGCCCTTGGACATTGTCTTCTCAAGGGACCAGCCCAGATTAAAACTGGACACTCTTAGCCCCAATTCCAAATATCCAGCTCTGGCCCAACACAGGTCACCTGTAGCCAGGAGGGTAGGGCGCAGAGTACAAATATGCCTGAATGTCTAGCTTGGCAGAGGATGTTTTCTGGGGAAGGGAGACTGTTGAGAACTTGGTGAAGAGCCTAAAGGGTATCTTCTCTGGACCACTTTTCAAGGTTGCGGAGGATGTTGGGTGTGAGTCCTCTGGTGTAGAGTTTGTGCAAGGGTGGCTGCCACAGTTGGGTTCACTGGCACATTGTCTAACAACTCCAAAGGCGGAAAAATGCCAAAACAGTCTCCAGTCTAATTAGATTAACCTTAATAAAGAGACAGCTTACTCCACTGCTGTAGTATTATAAGGAATCTACATTGGGTTTCCATTTCCTGAGCAGTCGTTGTTAATTGGCAGCATGGTTTTGTTTGTAAAGAAAATGTAGTGTATCTTTAATCCAGATGAAAAATGCATATACATCTAAATGACAAAGTAGCAGTTTACAAATTTCTCTCAACCTGTGGGAAGCTAAGCTTCATATCCGTGCAGTTCTCATCTTGCTGCACAGGAGACCTCTTTGCTTCTTAGGCATGCTCTTTGTGCATCCAAGGCAATCCATCAGAGCTGGTACAGCTGCTGGTGTCCCTGAGCTACTGGGCCTATATCACTCTTCATTTCCTGGTGCTGACGGCAAGATCAGCCCTGTTATTGATGATGTCAGGCTTGGCCTTTGGTGTCTGATGGATGGAACCTTGGCCTGGGTTTATGGATTATATTTTTAGTGGGAGACAGTCAAAACTCAAAGAATTTGAGTGGATCCTTGGCTTGGCACTCCCTGCTTGGACAGACCTGCCAACAAGATGAGAGGGATCCATTTTTAGAGCAGATGGAAGAGACCTCTCAGAGGCAGAGAGAATAAACCAAGCTTTATCCCTAAATTCATTTACTCCATTCATTTATTAATTTGTGTTTTCAGTATGATATTGCTCACTTGATGCACAGTAATGACACAGTGATCTGGCTCCTACCCTCAGGGAGCTTTCTGTCTGGTAACAAGCAATTTCCATCAGCATGAGTGCTTCAGTAGGGAGCAGAGGTGTTAGGAGAGAACTTAGAAGTGTCTGACCTGCACATGGGGGGAGCTCAGAGGGCTCCAGGAGGAGGTGGTAAGTAGAGATGTGAATGACAAGCAGCTGTCAGCTGGTAAGGCGGGCATGGAGGTAATGTTCTGGGTACAGGCACAACTACTTTGTAGACAGGAGAGCAAGATGTGTTAGGACATATATGGAAGCTCAGGAGCATGGGCACGGGGTGGCTTGAGGTTAGGGTAGGAGCCACATTGTGCAGGCCAAGATGCTGGGACTTCCTCCCAAAGAGAATGTAAGCCACTGAAAGGCTTTAAGCAAAGGAGATGCAAGCTCTTCTCCTCCTTTAGTGCCTCCAGCTTCTCCTGCAGGATCAACAATGCTTTAATTAAGTGTTATGATTCCAGTGTGGTAAATGTTCCCGGGCCCATAACTATTTTATCCACATGCATGAATTAAAAGTGAATTAAAAAAAATATCTGTTTGGTCCTGTCCACTGGGGTCAGCTGAGGCCATGTCTCAGCTTCCTCTCTTTATGTACCCAGTTCCTGCAAACCTTTGGGACTCAAACCCTGGACTGCTGTCCAGTCTGGCATCTTGCCTTGGTGGGAGGATTAACTTCTGTAGGAGCCCATGACATATGTTTGCCTTTACTTGCCTGGTGGGAGCTGGGTTACTTTCCTTGTGAGGCATATAGGAACCTGTGTCATTTCTGCATAGTCTGTAGAAAGTGTGGGGACAGGAGCCTGTGGGGACAGCTGTTCCATTGCGGCAGTGCAAGTATCCCCACAGGGTCCAATATGCTGGAGGTTTACTTTGGTACAGGGAAGTTATTTTCATCTCTTTGGAGCTGCTTCATTCTCTGCTTCCACACAGTCTCCTTGCCTCATCCCACCATGTGCGTCAACAACTGGGGGTGGCAGGGGTGGAGGAGACAATTGAGGGAGATTCCAGTTATGTCAGTAAGATCAGTTTATGTGCTCTGTGCTGGAAGTCCAAGAGGACAGAGTTAAGTTTTGTTCCATTCAAAGTTTTATTTTTGACTGTGTTCTGAAGACCTGAAGGTGTAAAAGGTGAGTTAGCAAGAATATGGGCCCAGGAATTGAACACACCCAGGCTGGCCTGCTGGCTCTGCCACCTACTGACCATATGTGCATTTGGCAAATAAGCCATCAGTTTCTTTTCTAATAGAGTGAGTACAAAGGTTCAGAGAGTTGCTGTGAGGGCTTTTCTTTTCCAGTTGTATTGAGATATAATTGACATACAATATTGTGTAAGTTGAAAGTGTACCATGTGATGATCAGATCAGTAAAAGATAGGACAAGAACCATATGATCCTCTCAATAGATGCAGAGAAAGCATTTGACAAAATACAGCATCCTTTCTTGATAAAAACCCTCAAGAAAGTAGAGATAGAAGGAGCATACCTCAATATCATGAAAGCCATGTATGAACGACCAAACGCTAATATCATCCTCAATGGGAAAAAACTGAGAGCTTTCCCCCTAAGGTCAGGAACAAGATAGGGATGTCCACTCTCACCACTGTTATTCAGCATACTATTGGAAGTCCTAGCCTCAGCAATCAGACAACACAAAGGAATAAAAAGCATCCAAATCAGCCAGGAGGAGGTCAAACTTTCACTCTTCACAGATGACATGATACTCTATATGGAAAACCCTAAAGATTCCACCAACAAACTGCTGGAACTGATTCATGAATTCAGCAAAGTTGCAGGATATAAAAATCAATGCACAGTAATCGGTTGTATTCCTATACACCAACAATGAAGTGACAGAAAGAGAAATCAAGGAATCAATCCCATTTACAGTTGCACAAAAAAACCGTAAAATACCTAGGAATAAATCTAACCAAAGAGGTGAAAAATCTATACGCTGAAAACTATAGAAAGCTTATGAAAGAAATTGAAGAAGACACAAAAAATGGAAAAAGATTCCATGCTCCTGGATAAGAAGAAAAAATACTGTTAAAATATCGATACTAACCAAAGAAATCTACATATTCAATGTAATCCCTATCAAAATAACACCAGCTTTCTTCACAGAACTAGAAAATTTGTATGGAACCAGAAAAGACCCCGAATAGCCAAAGCGATCTTGAAAAAGGAAACCAGAGCAGGAGGCATCACAATCCCAGACTTCAAGCTATACTATAAAGCTGTAATCATCAAGACAGTATGGTCCTGGCACAAGAACAGACACTCAGATCAATGGAACAGAATAGAGAACCCAGAAATGGACCCACAAATGTATGGCCAGCTAATCTCTGACAAAGCAGGAAAGAATATCCAATGGAATAAAGACAGTCTCTTCAGCAAGTGGTGCTGGGAAAACTGGACAGCGACATGCAGAATGAGCCTGGACCACTTTCTTACACCATACACAAAAATAAACTCAAAATGGATGAAAGACCTAAATGTAAGACAGGAAGCCATCAAAATCCTCGAGGAGAAAGCAGGCAAAAACCTCTTTGATCTTGGCCACAGCAACTTCTTACTCAACACGTCTCTGGAAGCAAGGGAAACAAAAGCAAAAATGAACTATTGGGACCTGATCAAAATAAAAATCTTCTGCACAGCTAAGGAAACAATCAGCAAAACTAAAAGGCAACCGACAGAATGGGAGAAGATATTTGCAAATGACATATCAGATAAAGGGTTAGTATCCAAAATCTATAAAGAACTTCTCAAAGTCAACACCCAAAAAACAAATAATCCAGTGAAGAAATGGGCAAAAGACATGAATAGACACTTCTCCAAAGAAGACATTCAGATGGCCAACCGACACATGAAAAAATGCTCAACGTCACTCATCATCAGGGAAATACAAATCAAAACTACAATGAGATACCACCTCACACCTGTCAAAATGTCTAACATTAACAACTTAGGCAACAACAGATGTTGGTGAGGATGCAGAGAAAGAGGATCTCTTTTGCATTGTTGGTGGGAATGCAAGCTGGTGCAGCCACACTGGAAAACAATATGGAGGTTCCTCAAAAAACTAAAAATAGAACTACCCTATGACCCAGCAATTGCAGTACTAGGTATTTATCCAAGGGATCCAGGTGTGCTGTTTCGAAGGGACACATGCACCCCCATGTTTATAGTAGCACTATAACAATAGCCAAAGTATGGAAAGAGCCCAAATGTCCATGGATGGATGAATGGATAAAGAAGATGTGGTATGTACACACACACACACACACACACACACACACACACACGGAGTATTACTTGGCAATCAAAAAGAATGAAATCTTGCTATTTGCAACTACGTGGATGGAACTGGGGGGTATTATGCTAAGTGAAATTAGTCAGAGAAAGACAAATATCATATGACTTCACTCATATGAGGACTTTAAGAGACAAAACAGATGAACATAAGGGAAGGGAAACAAAAATAATATAAAAACATGGAGGGGGACAAAGCATAAGAAACTCATAAATACGGAGAACAAACAGAGGGTTACTGGAGAGGGTGTGGGAGGGGGATAGGCTAAATGGGTAAGGGGCATTAAGGAATCTACTCCTGAAATCATTGTTGCACTATATGCTAACTAATTTGGATGTAAATTAAAAAAAAATAAAGTATTATATTAAAAAAAAAAGTGTACCATGTGATGATTTGCAAAGTGATTACTATAATAAGGTTAATTAAAATATCCATCACCTCACATAATTACAGTATTTCTATGTGTGATGAGAACATTTAAGATCTCTCTTACCAACTTTGTAGCACAGTATTGTTAACTATAGTTACTATGCTATATATTAGATCCATATAACTTATTCATCTTATAACTGGAAATTTATACCCTTTGACCAATATCTCTCCATTTCCTGCAATTCCCAGCCCCTGGCAACTACCTTTCTAATCTCTATTTCTATGAGTTTGGCTTTTGTTAGACCCCATGTATAAGTAAGGTCATACACTATTTGCCTTGTCTGACCTATTTCATTTAGCATAATGCCCTCAAGGTCCATCCCTGTTGCAAATGGCAGGATTTTCTTCCTTTTTATGACTGTGTAATATTCCTGTATGTGTGTGGGGGTGTACTACATCTTTATCCATTCATCTGTCACTGGACACTTAGGTTATTTCCAGGCTTTTGTTATTGTAAATAATGCCACAATGAACATGGTGGTGGAGGAAGCAGATATCTCTTTGAGACAGTGATTTTATTTTCTTAGGGTATATGCCCAGAAGTGGGATTGCTGGATCATATGATAGCTCTCTTTTTAATATTTGGAGGAGACTTAGACTGTTTTCCGTAGTGGCTGCACCAGTTTACATTTCCACCAACAGTGCACAAATGTTTCCTTTTCTCCACATCCATGTCAGCACTTGTTACCTCTTGTCTTTTTGCTAATAGCCATTCTAAACGTGTAAGATGGTATCTCATTGTCATTTTATTTGCATTTCTCTGATGATTAATGATGTTGAGTACATTTCCATGTACTATTGGCCACTTTGTATGTCTTTTTTAGAAAAATGTCTACTCAGATTCTGCCCATTTCTTAATCAGATTATTACTATCATCATCATCATCATTATTATTTTGCTATTGAGTTGTATGAGTTCTTCATATATTTTGGATATTAACCCCTTATCTAGTATATGATTTGCGTATATTTTCTCCCATTCCATAGAATGCCTCTTCATTCTGTTGATTGTTTCTTTCGCTGTACTGAAGATTTTTAGTTTGATATAGTACTACTTATTTTAGTTTTGTTTTTGTTGTTTGTGCTTTTGGTGTTGTATCCCAAAAATTGTTACCAATACCAATGTCAAGGAGCTTTCTCCCTATGTTTTCTTATAGGAGTTTTACAGTTTCTCATATATAAGACTTTAATCCATTTCAAGTTAATTTTTGTGAGCAGTATAAGATAGAAGTCTAGTGTCTTGTTTTTGCATGTGAATATCCAATTTTACCAGTACTATTTATTGAAATGACTGTTTTTTCCTCATTGAATACCCTTGGCTCTTTTGTGAAGTATTAGTTGACCCTATATGCATAGGGTCTTGATTCTGTTGTATTGATCTAGGTCTGTTTTTATGTTAGTACTATACTGTTTTGATTACTATAGCTTTGTAATATAGTTTTTTTTCAATATATGAAGTTTATTGTCAAATTGGTTTCTATACAACACCCAGTGCTCATCCCAAAAGGTGCCCTCCTCAATATCCATCACCCACCCTGCCCTCCCTCCCACCCCCCATCAATCCTCAGTTTGTTCTCAGTTTTTAGGAGTCTCTTATGCTTTGGCTCTCTTCCACTCTAACCTCTTTTTTTTTCCTTCCCCTCCCCCATGGGTTTCTGTTAAGTTTCTCAGGATCCACATAAGAGTGAAACCACATGGTATCTGTCTTTCTCTGTATGGCTTATTTCACTTAGCATAACACTCTCCACTTCCATCCACGTTGCTACAAAGGGCCATATTTCATTCTTTCTCATTGCCACGTAGTACTCCATTGTGTATATAAACCACAATTTTTTTAATCCATTCATCAGTTGATGGACATTGAGGCTCTTTCCATAATTTGGCTATTGTTGAGAGTGCTGCTATAAACATTGGGGTACAAGTGCCCCTATGCATCAGTACTCCTGTATCCCTTGGGTAAATTCCTAGCAATGCTACTGCTGGGTCATAGGGTAGGTCTATTTTTAATTTTTTGAGGAACCTCCACACTGTTTTCCAGAGTGGCTGCACCAATTTGCATTCCCACCAACAGTGCAAGAGGGTTCCTGTTTCTCCACATCCTCTCCAGCATCTATAGTCTCCTGATTTGTTCATTTCAGCCACTCTGACTGGCGTGAGGTGATATCTGAGTGTGGTTTTGATTTGTATTTCCCTGATGAGGAGCGATGTTGAGTATCTTTTCATGTGCCTGTTGGCCGTCTGGATGTCTTCTTTAGAGAAGTGTCTATTCATGTTTTCTGCCCATTTCTTCACTGGGTTATTTGTTTTTCAGGTGTGGAGTTTGGTGAGCTCTTTATAGATTTTGTATACTAGCCCTTTGTCTGATATGTCATTTGCAAATATCTTCTCCTATTCTGTCGGTTGCCTTTTAGTTTTGCTGATTGTTTCCTTAGCTGTGCAGAAGATTTTTATTTTGATCAGGTCCCAATAGTTCATTTTTGCTTTTGTTTCCCTTGCTTCCAGAGACGTGTTGAGTAAGAAGTTGCTGTGGCCAAGATCAAAGAGGTTTTTGCCTGCTTTCTCCTCGAGGATTTTGATGGCTTCCTGTCTTACATTTAGGTCTTTCATCCATTTTGAGTTTATTTTTGTGTATGGTGTAAGAAAGTAGTCCAGGATCATTCTGCATGTCGCTGTCCAGTTTTCCCAGCACCACTTGCTGAAGAGACTGTCTTTATTCCATTGGATATTCTTTCCTGCTTTGTCAAAGATTAGTTGGCCATACGTTTGTGGGTCTAGTTCTGGGGTTTCCATTCTATTCCAGTGGTCTATGCATCTATTTTTGTGCCAATACCACGCTGTCTTGATGATTACAGCTTTGTAGTAGAGGCTAAAGTCTGGGATTGTGATGCCTCCTGCTTTGGTCTTCTTCTTCAAAATTACTTTGGCTATTCGGGCCTTATGAATTTTAGGATTGCTTGTTCTAGTTTCGAGAAGAATGCTGGTGCAATTTTGATTGGGATTGCATTGAATGTGTAGATAGCTTTGGGTAGTATTGACATTTTAATAATATTTATTCTTCCAATCCATGAGCATGGAATGTTTTTCCATTTCTTTGTATCTTCTTCAATTTCCTTCATAAGCTTTCTATAGTATTCAGCATACAGATCTTTTACATCTTTGGTTAGATTTATTCCTAGGTATTTTATGCTTCTTGGTGCAATTATGAATGGGATCAGTTTCTTTATTTGTCTTTCTGTTGCTTCATTATTAGTGTATAAGAATGCAACTGATTTCTGTACATTGATTTTGTATCCTGCGACTTTGCTGAATTCATGTATCAGTTCTGGCAGACTTTTGGTGGAGTCTATCGGATTTTCCATGTATAATGTCATGTCATCTGCAAAAAGTGAAAGCTTAACTTCATCTTGCCAATTTTGATGCCTTTGATTTCCTTTTGTTGTCTGATTGCTGATGCTAGAACTTCCAACAGTATGTTAAACAACAGCGGTGAGAGTGGACATCCCTGTCGTGTTCCTGATCTCAGGGAAAAAGCTCTCAGTTTTTCCCCATTTGAGGATGATGTTAGCTGTGGGCTTTTCATAAATGGCCTTTATGATCTTTAAGTATGTTCCTTCTATCCCGACTTTCTCGAGGGTTTTTATTAAGAAAGGTTGCTGAATTTTGTCAAAGGCCTTTTCTGCATCGATTGACAGGATCATATGGTTCTTATCTTTTCTTTTATTAACGTGATGTATCACATTGATTGATTTGCGAATATTGAACCAGCCCTGCATCCCAGGAATGAATCCCACTTGATCATGGTGAATAATTCTTTTTATATGCTGTTGAATTCGATTTGCTAGTATCTTATTGAGAATTTTTGCATCCATATTCATCAGGGATATTGGCCTGTAGTTCTCTTTTTTTACTGGGTCTCTGTCTGGTTTAGGAATCAAAGTAATACTGGCTTCATAGAATGAGTCTGGAAGTTTTCCTTCCCTTTCTATTTTTTGGAATAGCTTGAGAAGGATAGGTATTATCTCTGCTTTAAAAGTCTGGTAGAACTCCCCTGGGAAGCCATCTGGTCCTGGACTCTTATTTGTTGGGAGATTTTTGATGACTGATTCAATTTCTTCGCTGGTTATGGGTCTGTTCAAGCTTTCTATTTCCTCCTGATTGAGTTTTGGAAGCGTGTGGATGTTTAGGAATTTGTCCATTTCTTCCAGGTTGTCCATTTTGTTGGCATATAATTTTTCATAGTATTCCCTGATAATTGCTTGTATCTCTGAGGGATTGGTTGTAATAATTCCACTTTCATTCATGATTTTATCTATTTGAGTCATCTCCCTTTTCTTTTTGAGAAGCCTGGCTAAAGGTTTATCAATTTTGTTTATTTTTTCAAAAAACCAACTCTTGGTTTCGTTGATCTGCTCTACAGTTTTTTTAGATTCTATATTGTTTATTTCAGCTCTGATCTTTATGATTTCTCTTCTTCTGCTGGGTTTAGGCTGTCTTTGCTGTTCTGCTTCTGTTTCCTGTAGGTGTGCTGTTAGATTTTGTATTTGGGATTTTTCTTGTTTCTTGAGATAGGCCTGGATTGCAATGTATTTTCCTCTCAGGACTGCCTTCGCTGCATCCCACAGGGTTTGGATTGTTGTATTTTCATTTTCATTTGTTTGCATATATTTTTTAATTTCTTCTCTAATTGCCTGGTTGACCCATTCATTCTTTAGTAGGGTGTTCTTTAACCTCCATGTTTTTGGAGGTTTCCAGACTTTTTCCTGTGGTTGATTTCAAGCTTCATCGCATTGTGGTCTGAAAGTATGCATGGTATGATGTAAATTCTTGTATACTTATGAAGGGCTGTTTTGTGACCCAGTATGTGATCTATCTTGGAGAATGTTCCATGTGCACTCGAGAAGAAAGTATATTCTGTTGCTTTGGGATGCAGAGTTCTAAATATATCTGTCAAGTCCATCTGATCCAATGTATCATTCAGGGCCCTTGTTTCTTTATTGACCGTGTGTCTAGATGATCTATCCATTTCTGTAAGTGGGGCGTTAAAGTCCCCTGCAATTACCACATTCTTATCAATAAGGTTGCTTATATTTGTGAGTAATTGTTTTATATATTTGGGGGCTCCTGTATTCGGTGTATAGACATTTATAATTGTTAGCTCTTCCTGATGGATAGACCCTGTAATTATTATATAATGCCCTTCTTCATCTCTTGTTACAGCCTTTAATTTAAAGTCTAGTTTGTCTGATATAAGTATGGCTACTCCAGCTTTCTTTTGGCTTTCAGGAGCATGATAAATAGTTCTCCATCCCCTCACTCTCAATCTGAAGGTGTCCTCAGGTCTAAAATGAGTCTCTTGTAGACAGCAAATAGATGGGTCTTGTTTTTTTATCCATTCTGATACCCTATGTCTTTTGGTTGGCGCATTTAGTCCGTTTACATTCAGTGTTATTATTAAAAGATATGGGCTTAGAGTCATTGTGATGTCTGTAGGTTTCATGCTTGTGGCGATGTCTCTGGTGCTTTGTCTCACAGGATCCCCTTTAGCATCTCTTGTAGGGCTGGTTTAGTGGTAACGAATTCCTTCAGTTTTTGTTGGGAAGACCTCTATCTCTCCTTCTATTCTAAATGACAGACTTGCTGGATAAAGGATTCTCGGCTGCATATTTTTTTCTGTTCATCACATTGAAGATCTCCTGCCATTCCTTTCTGGCCTGCCAAGTTTCAGTAGAGAGATCAGTCACGAGTCTTATAGGTCCCCCTTTGTATGTTAGAGCACGTTTATCTGTAGCTGCTTTGAGAATTTTCTCTTTATCCTTGTATTTTGCCAGTTTCACTATGATATGTCGTGCAGAAGATCGATTCAAGTTACTTCTGAAGGGAGTTCTCTGTGCCTCTTGGATTTCAATGCCTTTTTCCTTCCCCAGATCCAGGAAGTTCTCAGCTATTATTTCTTCAAGTACACCTTCAGCACCTTTCCCTCTCTCTTCCTCCTCTGGAATACCAATTATGCGTATGTTATTTCTCTTTAGTGCGTCACTTATGTCTCTAATTTTCCCCTCATACTCCTGGATTGTTTTATTTCTCTTTTTCTCAGCTTCTTCTTTTTCCATAATTTTATCTTCTAGTTCACCTATTCTCTCCTCTGCCTCTTCAATCCGAGCCGTAGTTGTTTCCATTTTATTTTGCAGTTCATTGATAGCATTTTTTAGCTCCTCCTGGCTGTTCCTTAATCCCTTGATCTCTGTAGCAAGAGATTCTCTGCTGTCCTTTATACTGTTTTCAAGCCCAGCGATTAATTTTATGACTATTATTCTAAATTCACTTTCTGTTATTGTTTAAATCATTTTTGATCAGTTCGTTAGCTGTTGTTATTTCCTGGACGTTTTTCAGAGGAGAATTCTTACGTTTCGTCATTTTGGATAGTCCCTGGAGTGGTGTGGGACTGTAGGGCACTTCCCCTGTGCTGTCTTGAATAACTGCGTTCGTGGGCTGGGCTACAGTCAGACCTGATGTCTGCCCCCAGCCCACCACTGGGGCCACAGTCAGACTGGTGTGTGCCTTCTCTTCCCCTCTCCTAGGGGCGGGATTCACTGTGGGGTGGCGTGGCCCGTCTGGGCTACTTGCACACTGCCAGGCTTGTGGTGCTGGGGTTCTGGCATATTAGCTGGGGTGGATCGGCAAGGTGCACTGTGGCGGGAGGGGCAGGCTCAGCTTGCTTTTCCTTTGGAGATCCGCTTCGGGAGGGGCCCTGCGGCACCGGGAGGGAGTCAGACTCGCCGGAGGGATGGATCTGCAGAAGCACAGCTTTGGGTGTTTGTGCAGTGCAAGCAAGTTCCCTGGCAGGAACTGGTTCCCTTTGGGATTTTGGCTGAGGGATGGGCGAGGGAGATGGCGCTGGCGAGCGCCTTTGTTCCCCGCCAAGATGAGGTCTCTCATCAGGGTCTCAACAACTCTCCCTCCCGTTGTCCTCCAGCCCTCCCGTTCTCTGAGCAGAGCTGTTAGCTTATAACCTTCCAGA
Organism: Panthera onca; assembly: GCF_046562875.1. NCBI lineage: Eukaryota > Metazoa > Chordata > Mammalia > Carnivora > Felidae > Panthera > Panthera onca. The sequence goes on along the minus strand of NC_138356.1, from coordinate 17,144,828 downwards.
TGTCAAGTCCCACTTGCTGTCGGAACACACTCTGTCCGGCCCCTCCGCTTTTGCAAGCCAGACTCGGGGGCTCTGCTGGGCCGGCGGACCGCCCCTCCGCCCCAGCTCCCTCCCGCCAGTCCGTTGAGCGCACACTGCCTCTCCGCCCTTCCTACCCTCTTCCGTGGGCCTCTTGTCTGCGCTTGCCTCCGGAGACTCCGTTCTGCTAGTCTTCTGGCGGTTTTCTGGGTTATTTAGGCATGTGTAGGTGGAATCTTAGGGATCAGCAGGACGCGCAGTGAGCCCAGTGTCCTCCTACGCCGCCATCTTCCCAGGATCCTCATGTAATATAGTTTAAAATTTTTTTTTAACTTTTATTTATTTTTGAGACAGAGAGAGACAGAGCATGAACGGGGGAGGGGCGGAGAGAGAAGGAGACACAGAATCAGAAGCAGGCATCCAGGCTCTGAGCCATCAGTCCAGAGCCCGAGGCGGGGCTCGAACTCACAGACCTCGAGATCGTGACCTGGGCTGAAGTTGGCCACTTAACCGACTGAGCCACCCACGCGCCCAATATAGTTTAAAATCAACAAGTGAAATACTTCCAACTTTGTTCTCCTTTCTCAAAATTGCTTGGAATATTCAGGGTCTTTTGTGTATCCATATGAAATTTAGAATTTTTTTCTCTGTATCTATGAAAAGTGCCATTGGAATTTTGATAGACAGTGCATTGAATCTATAGATAGTTTTGGGTAGTATGGACATTTTAACAGTATTAGTTCTGATCCACAGACATTGGATATGTTTCCATTTATTTGTGTCTTCTTCAGCTTCTTTCATCAGTAAGTTAAAGTTTTCAGTGTAACAGATCTTTTACCTTCTTGGTTAAATGTATTCCTAAGTATTTTATTGTTTTTGATGCTGTTGTAAATGGGATTATTTCTTTTTCTTTCAGATATTTTCATGTTGTTACATAGAAATGCAATTGATTTTTATGTTAATTTTGTATCCTGCAATGATACTGAATTTGTGTATTAGTTTTAACAATTTTTTGGTGGATCTTTGAGTTTTCTATATATAACATCATGAATTCTGCCAACAGAGACAGTTTTAGTTCTTTCTTTCCAATTTGGATGCATTTTATTTCATTTTCTTGCCTAATTGCTTCATTTAGGACTGCTGTGAAGGCTTAATGGTACTTAACAGATAGTTAATAAATGACCACAATTATTATTAATGAGATGATACACAATATAAAGCTAGCCATTATTAGTATCACAACAAGTGGTGGGAAGCAAAGGCTCTAAGGATGGGGAATCCCTATTATCAAGAACATTAAAGAATCTGCAGATGGAAGTGGCAGGATTCTTCCTGAATGAGTATGCTTCCACCTTTGTTGCATTGGTCCTTTCAACCTGATCACATCCTTTGCCATCACCATAGGGGATCTTAGACATCAAAAGGATGTATATAAGAAAAATTGGAATTATGCTGCCACAAACCCACCAGAGCACATTGGGAACAAAAGAGTGCTTTTAAACAAATGTTCATGGGGGCACCTGGGTGGCTCAGTCGGTTGAGTGTCTGACTTCAACTCAGGTCACCATCTCATGGTTCATGAGTTCGAGCCCCGCGTCAGGCTCTGGGCTGATGGCTCAGAGCCTGGAGCCTGCTTCCGATTCTGTGTCTCCCTCTCTCTCTGCCCCTCCCCCATTCATGCTCTGTCTCTCTCTATCTCAAAAATAAATAAACATTAAAAAAAAATTAAAAAAAAATAAACAAATGTTCATGAACTAGACTCACTTGGGTGAGAAGCCCTGCACAGAGGCAACAGCCCTGTTTCACAGTCCATTTAGTTGGAGATGAGAGAGTCAACACAGGCACAATCTTAGGCATGGCAGTTGTTGAAGGACAGCTGTGACCTATGCTTCCAAATGAATCTTCCACTAGTATTACTGTAACCGAGGTGGAAGATAGTGGTTTTTAATTTCAAAACTTGCTTTGAGAAAGCCAAGTGCAACATACAGAAGCAAAGGAGCTGGCACCAAGCACTGCTCTTGGCTGCTCTAGCCACAGCAGGGACTGAGGCCAGCTCCAGGTAGGCTTTGGCGTACAGGGGGTGTGGATGTGAAGAAGCAATGACTTCTCCATATGCTGGAGGGGAAGTGAGCTGCACATTGTAGTCCTGAGCCTACAGTTGCTGTTCTACCTGAAGGATCTTCACCTAGAAGAATGGGTCCACAAGGCTCAAAGAAAGGTCAGTAAGAAAAACAACCAGAAAAATAAATCTTTGTTTTTGGCAACCATTCATGAATACAGCTTGAAAGATGGTGTTCAAGGCAAAGGTTTGGAGATCCTGAAGTTTCACCCCATGGGTTCCTGTCTTTGCTGAAGTTTCCAGCTGTCAGAACCATGCTGGTATGAGACAAATGGACTGAATTTTCCAGCTCACCTAGTTGCCCTTGAGGCTGAAGTCTGGACAGAGGTCACTCAATCCTGCTGACCATGTGTTCCCTTGCACTCCTGTGGTGAAGGAAGGTAATGGGGCCAGCGGCACAGCTTGCAAAATCCATCACCATCTGTGTTCATTCGTCAACAAACGTTTGATGCCCATGATGTACCCATCAATGGGCTGAGGAGGACCTGGAACTACAGAGGGGAGGCTATTGGTTCCTTTTCTCAGAGTCGTGGTAGGGTGGAGGACACAGACAAGTAGACTTTACAGTATGATATGACAGGGACTAGAGAAGCATAGGGGAAGGGGCACCGAGCCCGGCTCATCCAGGAAATGACGCCTAAGCTGTGGCTTTAAGGACTGTTATGAGTTGAATAGCGTCCCTTCTGCAGAAGATATGTGGGAGTCCTAACCCCCAGCACCTTAGAATGTGACCTTATTTGGAGTTAGGGTCTTTATGAGGTAATCAAGTTAAATTGAGGTCATTAGCATGTGCCCTAATCCAGTATGTATCCTGATAAAAGGGGGAAGATTTAGACACAAAGACACATACACATACACACAGGGGTAATGCCACAGGAAGATCGAATTATGCTGCCACAAGCCAGGGAGCTATCAGAAGCTAGGAAAGAGTCCTGGAACTTTTCCTTCCCCTAGCACCTCCAGAGAGAATACAGCCCTGCTGACACCTTGATTTCAGACTTCTGGCCTCCAGAACCCTGAGATAATAAATTTCTGTCCTAAGCCAACCAATTTGCAGTATGTTATTGTGGCAATAACTAGGAAACTAATACCTGGACTTGGGGTTATCCAGGTGGAGAAAAAGGGGGAGGGAGGCCCCAGCCCAGGCAAGGAGACAGGGACATGATATATTGCTTGTTGGTACAACTGGGGCATAGGAACAGGGTAAGGCCATGGTAGGAGCGGAGGTGTAAGAAGACTGAAGGGGCCCTTCCCTGCCTTCTCCACCTGGATAATCTCTGATTCCTTGAATTAGTTTCCCACTTCCTACTATAAAAAGGCTGGAGAAGAGGGTGTATTGCTTAAATCATGAAGATCTTGGCCTATGCCATACTAAGGAGTGGGGTTAATTCCAAAAGTGATGGGGAGCTATGAAGGAACTCTGTCACAGCCAGCGTGGCAGCATTGCAGAGATGTATTGTGGCCTGTGGGGCTTAAGGAGGGAGGTTGCTGTGGCAACCTTGGCAGGGAGTGATGAAATCCAGAATCAAGGCAGTGGGTAAGAGAAAAGGGACCAGGAGGAGGTGCTGCTGGGGAGATGGTGACTGGCTGTATGTGGCACAGGATGGAGGGGTCAGGGAATACCAAGCATGGTGGATGCTGGTGAAGGGAAGGGATGCTGAAATAGGGAAGACAGAAGAGGAGCACTTGCCTGCTGGGGAAGATTGGTGCTGTTCTAGGCCTTGCTAAGTTTGAGGAGCCAGTGAAACATCTCAGTAGAGAAATCTGGGGGCGCCTGAATGGCTCAGTTGGTTAAGTGTCTGACTCTTGATTTCAGCTCAGGTCATGATCTCACAGTTGGTGAGTTCCAGCCCTGTGTCGGGCTCCTCACTGATAGTGCAGAGCCTACTTGGGATTCTCTCTTTCTCTGTCTCTCTGCCCCTCTCCTGCTTGCTCGCTCGCTCTCTCTTTCTCTCTCAAAATAAATAAATAAACCTAAAAAAAATTTGTGCAGAACGCTGGATAAATGTGAGGACCTTAGGGGACCCTGTCCAGACTCTTGCCTGGTGTAGAGTCATCTGTGAAAAGTGTAGAGAAGAAGACAAGGCTGAGTGTGGCCTAGAGGATTCTCCCCACCCTTTGCTGTGGTCAGAGGGGCTGTGTTGCAACCTGAGGGGGCCCCACTCTGGGATCCCTGGTTCACAGCAGACAGACCTCATCTGGCCGCTAAGTCTTGCTGACCCAGGGCTGGGCTAAGAGGTGGATGTGTTTGGTCATAGGGCGGTCTTTGGGGAACGCATCTTAGAGATCTGAGCTAGTCTGGCAGTCTGAGCCTAACACCTCCTAATCCAGATACCTCATTCTTCTGATCTTACTGATCTATACTATCCTTCATCACTATAATTTTGAGATATGGGCTAATGTCAGTGGACAGAATCCTGAGCTGTAAATCTGGAGACCCCCTGGTGTAGGGTTTGACTTTTACCAGGTGGATTGTGCAGGCAGCTTCATTTTGCTTAGTCTCCCTATGCCTCAGTTTCCTTACCTCAGTCACAGCCATAGTCATCCAATCAGATTGTGGTGAGACAATATAGGAAAATACTTTGACCTCTCTGAAGGAAAACTACCTCACAACTGTACATTTTTAATCTTATCAGTGGTATTAGGTATATCTTGCCTGCTGGAAGGACCACTGTATTGTTTTGGGCTCTCTGCTGGGAGGTCAATGCTTGGTATTTGATACCTTACATTTTCTCAAACTGGCCCTCTTTTAAGACTTACTTTCAGATTACCTTAAGACAGGTTTTCCATTGGTATTTTTCTGTCACCTTTTCAAGTGACTCTTGCAGCACTTGATATGCTTCTTTTGAAGAACTCACTTTCTCCCAGCCTGAGCTGAGGGCCTGGCCTCCCCCAGCAGCTGCTGGCTACATTCAGGAAGGTTATAGTCATTTTCCTGCCTCATAACTAGGTGAATTATATTATACTCAGCTCAAGACCTGTAAGCCAACCATTCACAGTAAGATGGCAGAACTAGATTCCTCAGTAGAAGATACTCAGAAGGTTTAAGGGAAAGGCTTTATTACTGTTAATATCAGCTAACATCTAACCAGATGACCACAGGGCACAAGGTTCCATACAGCACAGAGAATGGCACAGCTTTGTCATTATCCAGAAATTCTGGGCCATTGACCAAATAAAGGAGAAAATCCTCATATGGATTCCAATAATCAATAAATCCTTAATATTGGATACTGTGATTCCCCAGCCTGGCTGTACATCAACTCCCCAGCCTGGACGTACAGAATCTGGGAGGCTGAGATCCAGAAAATCAATATTTTTAAGAAGTCCTCCAGGGTGATTCAAGTGCATGTTTAAGTTTGAGCTCTGCTGTAGTACTCTCCAAGGCACCTTGATGGACTGTGCCATCAGGGACTTCAAGCAACTTGATTGCCCTCACCCTCACCTTCCGCTGTGCTCACTCTTATTTACTTAGTCAACACGTATTTATTTTATTGAGGGCTGGCTCAGGTCGGATGCTGTGCCTCATGCTCAGTGCTCCAGATAATACTCCAATGAGTAGAAAGGACATATATTCCAGGCTCCCAGGAATCCAAAAATCTTCTGTTACCTCACTGAGGCTTGGCTAGATGAGAGAAGGCCTGGAGTTTTACAGATGGGAGGCAGAGTCTTTGTGGCTTGAAGCATGAGGAACTGTACAAATAGGGGAAGATCCAGGCAACTCCTCTATTCTGCCTTTGTTGCTTTTGCCTTTCTGCCACAAATATTAACAGAGGCAACACTTTATGATGTGAGGTTCTGGGTCGAAATGTCATCCACAGGCACTGTGGTGCCAGGCCAGTCCCTTCTGTGACATGGGGCCTCCTAGTGTAGGGAGGATAGCATGAAGGTGTGATTGTGTGGTATGAAATCAAGACTGGGACACAGTAAGAGCTTGATGAGGTAATGGGACAAGGTCCCCCTCTCGTGGAGCTCACATTCTGGCAGGAAGAAGCAACATAAACAAGAAAACAATGAGGAAAAAATAAGTTCAGATGGTAATGCTTCCATGAAAAAAATAAAACCAGGTGGTGAGATTAACAATGTGTCTTTGGGGTTTGGGGTGTTAAGGGTGACACTACTGAGGAGGTACTGGCCTAGTTGAGATCTAATAGCCAGCCTTGCAAAGAACTCAGGGGACATCTCAGGCTAAGAAAGAGCAGGGTGAGCTCAGCCCTTTAGGTCATGAGGGGGCTCTGGTAGCTGAAGCACAGTGATGAGGGGAGAGGGTTGGGAGGTCACTCAGACAGGCAAGGGCCATACCCTTGTAAGGTCTGGTAAACAGGAGATTTTATTTCAAGTGAAATGGTAAGTGATATATTTTTTTAAGCCACCTAGGCACCCTGGTTTATTCACTTATTTATTTATTTTTTATATAATTTATTGTCAAATTGGTTTCCTTACAACACCCAGTGCTCATTCCAACAGTGCCCTCAATGCCCATTACCCACTTTCCCCTCTCCCCCATCCCCCACCAACCCTCAGTTTGTTCTCAGTATTTAAGAGTCTCTCATGGTTTGCCTCCTTCCCTCTCTCTAACTTTTTTTTCCCTTCTTCCCCTCCCCCCTGGTCTTCTGTTAAGTTTCTCAGGATCCACATATGAGTGAAAACAAATGGTATCTGTCTTTCTCTGCCTGAACTTATTTCACTTAGCATAATACCCTCCAGTTTCATCCATGTTGCTGCAAATGGCCAGATTTCATTCTTTCTCATTGCCAAGTAGTATTCCATTGTATATATGAACCACATCTTCTTTATCCATTTGTCAGCTGATGGACATTTAGGCTCCTTCCATAATTTGGCTATTGTTGAAAGTGCTGCTGTAAACATTGGGGTGCAAGTGCCCCTCTGCATCAGCACTCTTGTATCCTTGGGTAAATTCCTAGCAGTGCTACTGCTGGGTCATAGGGTAGATCTATTTTTAATTTTTTGAGGAACCTCCACACTGTTTTCCAGAACAGCTGCACCAGTTTACCTTCCCACTAACAGTTTAAGAGGGTCCCCGTTTCTCCACATCCTCTCCAGCATCTGTTGTTTCCTGAGTTGTTCATTTTAGCCACTCTGACCAGTGTGAGGTGGTATCTCAGTGTGGTTTTGATTTATACTTCCCTGATGAGGAGTGATGTTGAGCATCTTTTCATGTGTCTGTTGGCCATCTGGTTATCTTCTTTAGAGCAGTGTCTATTCATGTCTTCTGCCCATTTCTTCACTGGATTATTTGTTTTTCGGGTGTGGAGTTTGGTGAGTTCTTTATAGATTTTGGATACTAACCCTTTACCCAATATGTCATTTGCAACTATCTTTTCCCATTCTGTTAGTTGCCTTTTAGTTTTGTTGATTGTTTCCTTTGCCATGCAGAAGCTTTTTATCTTGATGAGGTCCCAATAGTTCATTTTTGCTTTTGTTTCCCTTGCCTTTGGAGATGTGTCAAGTAAGAAATTGCTGCAGCTGAAGTCAGAGAGGTTTTTCCTGCTTTCTCCTTTAGGGTTTTGATTCTATTCTATTCCATTGGTCTATGTGTCTGTTTTTGTGCCAATACCATACTGTCTTGATGATTACAGCTTTGTAGTAGAGGCTAAAGTCTGGGATTGTGAAACTTCCTGCTTTGGTTTTCTCCTTCAATATTACTTTGGCTATTCGGGGTCTCTTGTGGTTCCATACAAATTTTAGGATTGCTTGTTCTAGCTTCGAGAAGAATGCTGGTGCAGTTTTGATTGGGATTGCATTGAATATGTAGATTGCTTTGGGTAGTATTGACATTTTAATAATATTTATTCTTCCAATCCATGAGCACGGAATGTTTTTCCATTTCTTTGTATCTTCTTCAATTTCCTTCATAAGCTTTCTATAGTTTTCAGCATACAGCTCTTTTGCATTTTTGGTTAGGTTTATTCCTAGGTATTTTATGATCCTTGCTGAGATTGTGAATGGGATCGGTTTCTTTATGTGTCTTTCTGTTGCTTCATTATTGGTGTATGAAAATGCAACTGATTCTGTATATTAATTTTGTATCCTGCGACTTTGCTGAATTCATGTATCCGTTCTAGCAGACTTTTGGTGGAGTCTGTCGGGTTTTCCATGTGTAGTATCATGTCACCTGCAAAAAGTGAAAGCTTGATTTCATCTTTGCCAATTTTGATGCCTTTGATTTCCTTTTGTTGTCTGATTGCTGATGCTAGCACTTTCAACACCATGTGAAATAACAGCGGTGAGAGTGGACATCCCTGTCGTGTTCCTGACCTCAGGGGAAAAGCTCTCAGTTTTTCCCTACTGAGGATGCTATCTATTAGCTGTGGGCTTTTCATAAATGGCTTTTAGGATGTTTAAGTATGTTCCTTCTGTCCTGACTTTCTCGAGGGTTTTTATTAAGAAAGGATGCTGAATTTTGTCAAATGCTTTTTCTGCATCGATTGACAGGATCATATGGTTCTTATCTTTTCTTTTATTAACGTGATGTATCACATTGATTGATTTGCGAACACTGAATTGGCCCTGCAGCCCAGGAATGAATCCCACTTGATTATGGTGAATAATTCTTTTTACATGCTGTTGACTTTGATTTGCTAGTAGCTTGTTGAGAATTTTTGCATCCATATTCATCAGGGATATTGGCCTGTAGTTCTCCTTTTTTGCTGGATCTCTGTCTGGTTTGGGAATCAAGGTAATGCTGGCTTCATAGAATGAGTCTGGAAGTTTTCCTTCCCTTTTTATTTCTTGGAACAGTTTGAGAGGGATAGGTATGAACTCTGCTTTAAATGTCTGGTAGAATTCCCCTGGGAAGCCGTCTGTCTTATTTGTTGGGAGGTTTTTGATAAGTGATTCCATTTCTCTACTAGTTATGGGTCTGTTCAAATTTTCTATTTCTTCTTGTTTGAGTTTTGGTAGTGTGTAGGTGTCTAGGAATTTGTCTATTTCTTCCATGTTGTCCAGTTTGTTGGCATATAATTTTTCGTAGTATTCCCTGATAACTGCTTGTATTTCCAAGGGATTGGTTGTAATAATTCCATTTTCACTTGTGATTTTTATCTGTTTGGGTCCTCTCCCTTTTCTCTTTGAGAAGCCTGGCTAGAGGTTTAACAATTTTGTTTATTTTTTCAAAAAACCAGCTCTTGGTTTCATTGATCGGCTCTACTGTTTTTTTAGATTCTATATTGTTTATTTGAGCTCTGATCTTTATTATTTCTCTTCTTTTGCTGGTTTGGGCTGTCTTTGCTGTTCTGATTCTAGTTCCTTTAGGAGATTTTGCCATTTGTATTTTTCTTGTTTCTTGACATAAGCCTGGATTGCAATGTATTTTCCTCTTACGATAGCCCTTGCTGCATCCCAAGGGTTTGAACTGTCATGTTTTCATTTTCATTTGTTTCCATATATTTTTAGATTTCTTTTTTAATTGCCTGGTTGACTCATTCATTCTTTAGTAAGATGTTCTTTAACCTCCATGCATTTGGAGGTTTTTCCAAACTTTTTCCTGTGGTTGATTTCAAGTTTCATAGTATTGTGATCTGAAAGTGTGCAAGGTATGATGTAAATTCTTGTATACTTATGAAGGGCTGTTTTGTGACCCAGTATGTGATCTATCTTGGAGAATATTCCATGTGCACTTGAGAAGAATGTGTATTCTGTTTTAGGATGAAAAGCTCTAGATGTGTCTGTCGAGTCCATATGGTCCAGTGTATCATTCAGGGCCATTGTTTTTTTATTGATTTTCTGCCTAGATGATCTATCCACTGTTGTAAGTGGAGTATTGAAGTCCCTGTAATTACCACCTTCTTTCCAATAAGATTATTTATGTTTGTGATTCATTGTTTTATATATTTGGGCGCTATGAATTGGGTGCATGAACATTTACAATTCTTAGCTCTTCTTCATGGATAGACCCCACAAGTTATAGACCCCACTTGTTATTGCCTTTAGTTTAAAATCTAGTTTGTCTGATATAAGTATGGCTATTCCAGCTTTCTTTTGACTTCCAGTAACATGATAGATAGTTCTCCATCCCCTCACTTTCAATCTGAAGGTGTCCTCAGGCCTAAAATTGGTCTCTTGCAGACAGCAAATAGATGGGTCTTGTTTTTTTTTTTTTTTTAATCCATTCTGATACCCTATGTCTTTTGATTGGAACATTAATCCATTTACATTCAGTGTTATTTTTGAAAGATACAGATTTAGAGTCATTGTGTTATCTGCAGGTTTCATGCTTGTAGTGATGTGTCTGTTACTTTGTGGTCTTTGCAACATTCCACTCACAGAGTCCCCCTTAGGATCTTTTGTAGGGCTGGTTTGGTGGTGATGAACTGCTTCAGTTTTTGTTTGTCTGAGAAAACCTTTATCTCCCTTCCTATTCTGAATGACAGCCTTGCTGGATAAAGGATCCTTGGCTGCATGTTTTTCCTGTGCAGCACATTGAATATTTCCTGCCACTCCCTTCTGGCCTGCCAAGTTTCAGTAGATAGGTCTTCTGATCCTGTTATGTCTATGCTTGTAGGTTAAGGCCCATTTGTCCCTAGCTGCTTTCAGATTTCTCTCTTTATCTTTGTATTTTACCAGTTTCACTATGATATGTTGTGCAGAAGATCTATTCAAGTTACATCTGAAGGGAGTTCTCTATGCCTCTTGGATTTCAATGTCTGTTTCCTTCCCCAGATTGGGGAAGTGCTCAGCTGTGATTTGTTCAAGTACACCTTCTGCCCCTTTCTCTCTCTCTTCTTCTTCTGGAACTCCTATGATACAGATACTACGTTTCATTGAATCACTTAGTTCTCTCCTTCTCCCTTCGTGGTCTAGAAGGTGGTCTCTTTTTCTCAGTTTCATCTTTTTTTATCTTCTATTACACTTATTCTCCCCTCTGCCTCTTCAATCCTCGCTGTCACCACCTCTAGTTTATTTTGAACCTCATTTACAGCATTTTTTAATTCATCATGACTATTTTTTAGTTCCCTGATCTCTGCAGCAATAGATTCTCTGCTGTCTTCTATGCCTTTTTTCAAGCTTGCCAATTAGTCTTATGACTATTATTCTAAATTCTTGTTCAGTTATAGTGTCTGTGTGTTTTGATCAATTCTTTAGTTGTCATTTTTTCCTGGAATTTCTTTTGAGGAGAATTCTTCTGTTTCATCATTTTGGCTAGTTTTCTGTCCCTTATGTGTTTTAAAGGCTTGTTATGTGCCCTGCACCTGCAAGCACTACAAGGCATGGCCCTTCAAGAGGTGTTTTTTTGGCATGTGTTACTTGCTCTCTGTTGTTGTGACTTTGGTTGCTTTAGAGCCCTACTGGTAGTGATATTTTGGACCCTCCACCACGTGTGCTTTGATTTGTTCCTTGAAGTAGCCCTGGAAAGGAAAACACACAAACAAACATACATACAAACAAACCAAAAACAAGAAACCAGAATACCAGCTATAAGTAAACAACAGGGTGCAGGTGGTGCTGATGGAAGAAGCCTTATCCCATACAAGAAGAGAAATGACAGGGTTGGGGGAAAAGGAAAAGAAAATTGACCAGAGAACCTCTTACGGTTAATCGAGAGAGAGAGAGAGAGAGTAGAGGAAAATAAAGAAGGAGGTGTAGAACCGGTATAAAGAGAATAGATTAAATATGTCTGCTTAAACAAACCAACAACCAGAATAAGCAGACTAGAAGAGGGAAGAAATAAGAAAGAGAAAAAGGAAGGAAAAAAAATATATATAATAAGAATTGTCCAAGAATTAAATAAGAAATGCAAAACCACTGGGTGCCTTGGAACTGGTGGCAGCGCTGGTCTGGAGGTCAGCGTCAATCGGGCTCCAGTAGATATGCACCGAGGGGCGTGGTTTCATGTAGGTGGGTCTCACCTCCACTTTGGACCTGCTGACCGTTCCCTGAAGTCCGACCTTGTTGGTGATGGGGAGAAAAATGGTGACACCCCAGTCTCTCCTCCACAGACCGGGTATCCCAAACCACTCTGTTCAGGCTGTCCTAGCAGTGCCACAGGCGAGGATGAGGCGGTTTGTCCCGCTCCACAGACTCTCATGCCTCCCTGGCGCTCAGCTGGGATTTAAACCTCAGTATCTTAAAGGGTCCTGCTCCGTGCAGCCCGGTTCTGGGGAAGAGCCTCCCTGAACTGCCTCACAGTGCCACACGTGTGGTTTGTCTCACTCCACTGACTCCCACGCCTCCCTGGCGCTCGCCTGGGACTTAAACCCCCATGTCTTAAAAGGTCCCGCTCTGTGCGCCCCAGTTCCAGGGAAGTGCCGCTCTGAGCCACTGATATATGGCCTCTGGCTGGCGGGCGCAGGCAGTCTTTTTCCTTTGAATGGTTATATACCTTCTTCCCGTAGCACTCCAGGGAGGGGATTGCTTTCTCCCACTGTGGACTGTGCCTCGAACTAGTAACTGAGACTGGGACTGGCTCCCTTCCTTCCCAGGTGCGTAAACAGGGCAGCTGGCCCCAGTCTGGAGAAAGCCCCACAGTTAGAGATTGTATTTTTCTCCTTCCCAGTCTGTGGTTTTCTCTCTTCTGGATAGAGTCCTACCCTTCCCCAGCCTCTCTTTCTCTTCCCTTTGTCTCTCTGCAGAAGGGAATCCCTCCCATCCGTACCTATGTGGCCCATTTTATCTTTCCCAGTTCCCATTTATGCACCTATGGCCCGTCAGGTTGTCCCCGTGGGTCCTTGGAGGTGTTTCTGTCAGTTTGCAGTCCGGATTCCTGGAGTTCAAAGTCTTTTGGCCTTAACACTGCTGTGTTTGAGGGACAAGGGAACTTTGGGTTCCCCTACTTCTCTGCTATGTTGGATCCTGAGTTTGGCTTTTATAAAAAAAGAGTCCACACACAAGTGAGATCATATAGCATTTGTCTTTGTCTGACCTGTTTCACTTAGCATAATGATTTCAAGGTCTATCCATGTTGTCACAAATGGCAGGATTTCTTTCTCTTTTACGGCTGAATAGTATGCCATTATATATATATATGTATATATATATATATATATATATATATACATATATATATGTATATATATATATATATACATATATATATGTATATATATGTGAAATAAATGTTTTATTATTACTTATATAATAATAAATATATACAATAAAACATTTATTATATCATATTTTTGTATATATATCTTATATATGTATGTGTGTGTATCACATTTTCTTTATCCATTCACCATTCACACATTTCTATGTCCTGGCTGTTGTAAATAATACTGCAATGAACATGGTATGAGGATGCAGATTCCTCTTTGAGATAGTGATATCATTTGCTTCGGATATGTGCCCAGAAGTAGGATCATATGGTAGCTGTATCTAAAAATTTTGAGGAACCTCTGTACTGTTTTACACAGCAGCTGCATAGGATCCTTTCAGGATCTCTGGGTGCATGGATGGGAGTGTCTCTTGCTGGGACTTTGGACCTTCAGAACTTCTGGCAAACTGGCAGACTATGGCTGTAAGGAAAGTGCAGCCATATAGAGGGCCCTCTCTGGATCTGCGGAAATGCAGATAGGAGCATCTCGTATGAGGTCCCTGTACCAGCAAGACTGTTAATGGACCTGTGGCTGTGTTGAGCTAGAGTCAGTTACAGGGACTTTTCAGAATTTACAGTCTGTGATGAATGTATAAAGAAGATGTGGTGTATACACACACACACACACACACACACACACACACACACACACACAATGGAATATTACTTGGCAATCAAAAAGAATGAAATCTTGTCATTTGCAACGACATAGATGGAACTAGAGTGTATTGTGCTAAGCAAAATTAGAGAAAGACAAATGTATGACTTCACTCATATGTGGAATTTAAGATACAAAACAAATGAACATAAGGGAAGGGAAGCAAAAATAATATAAAAACAGGGACGAGGCAAAACATAAGAGACTGTTAATACAGAGAACAAATTGAAGGTTGCTGAAGGGGTGTTGGGTGGGATGATGGGCTAAATGGGTAAGAGGCATTAAGGAGGGCATTTGCTGGGATGAGCACTGGGTGTTACATGTAGGGGATGAACCACTGGATTCTACTCGAAATCATTATTATACTATATGCTAACTAACTTGGATGTGAATTTACATACATACATACATACATACATACATACATACATACATAAGAATCTGCAGTGTGACTGAGTTTGACAGGCTCCAGGGGTTCCTGGGTCATGGCCTAGAGGGAGTAGGGCTGGTTCATGGACCACTTCAGGGTCCACAGCCAGGACCAAGGTCTATATGTCTATTATGATACACATGGGTTGGCACGACTCCTCCCAGATCCCTTGGCATAGGGTACTGGTGACAGAACCAAATCTAAATGGGACTATATTTGTGTTCTTGGGGGTACAGAGCAGCATCTGAATCTGTAGCCAGGACCCTGGTAGGTGTGAGGAGAGCCCACTCTACTTAGTCTTGGACTGCATTGGGGTTTTACAGTCTCCTACCTGGATCTCAAAGCTCCACCAAAGGCCCTTGTGTGTATGAATGGATGCCAAATTTTTTTTGTTGAGGAGGGTATATGTGGGAGGGACTGTCATAGACTCTGGGTCTGGATGTCTCTCTTGTCCAGCAAGACAGCAGGCACAGGATTAAAATGCCAGAGAGGCTAATGTCTGGGAGGAGACAAGAGACCCAGGTAAGGGTCCTTGCTCTGTTTTTATTAGGATCCGAAGGCTTACAAGCGTGATGCACGTGTACAAAGAGACAATGAAATAGTGAACATTAACTCATGGGTCTGAGGGAAGGGGGTTTTGAAGATATGCAGTGTTCGGGGGTTTGGGTTAATGCAAAACAAAATCCTGGCACCTGATGGATGGTTGTTTACAGAAGACATGAGACACCACCTCTGCTTACCTAACCTTGCCTAGGGGACAAGAAAGAGCATACTACCTCAGGGTCAACAAGACACCTTTCTTTTGCTAATTAGCTCTGCTCTGGGCAACTTTGCCCTGCTGCTGTCTAAAATCCTGTTTTCCTGTTTTTGTCCTTCCTTCCTGTGAAAGCAGCATTCTGCTTTTGTACTAAATTGGGGGGTGTTTCTGCCCTGAATACCTAATCTTGTTTACCTAATCTTGGATACTTTCATCCTGATATTTCCTGTTTCTATACCTTTTTCCTATACTGGGAGCCTCTGCCCGGTTTACCTAATCTTGTTTGCCTAATCTTGTTTACCTAATCTTGGATGCATTCATCCTGTGGCTATTTCTTTATGCCTTGTGAACCTATCAGGGCAAGCTCAGGGAATTCTTAAGTTTATTCCCCACAGGGGACATCTTTTTTTTTTTTTTTTTTTTTTGCTTTAGTCTATATTTTAAAATACTGAGGTACAAATGATGTATAATATTATATTAGTTTAGATGTATAACATAATGATTTGGTATTTGTATATACAGTAAAACTTTGGTTTCTGAACATATCCATTTAGGAAACACGCTTGTAATCCAAAACACTTGTATATCAAAGTGAATTTCCCCACTGGAAACTCAGATAATTCGTTCCACAACCCAAAAATAGTCACATAAAAATGCTTCCAATACTGTAATATAATACAAAATAATAAAGAAAATACAAAACATAAAAAAAATATAAACAATTAGCCTGCATTTAACCTTTGAACATCTTTGGGGCTGGTGTGAGGGAGACGGGAGACGAGAGAGGAGGGTTATAGTGTAGGACTACTTTCACTATCACTAATAGAATCACTGTTGTCTATTCGCTCAATGGAATCTTTTTCTTTTCATGCAACTTTAACAAGGAACCTATCCAATGACACTTGCTTTTGCATCTTTTTGAGGATTTTGGGGAAATGTGACATTGCATTGTCTTTAAACAGATTCACTATTTGCACTGCTACAGCCTTATTTGGGTGGTGCTCTTCTACAAAATTTTCACGGTTTCCCACATTTTACACATCTCCCTAATCTCATTTGAAGGGAGAGATTCCTCTGCCTTTTTCTCCTCTTCCCCTACAGAGGAGATGCAGACATAGACTTATAAAATCTTGTACTTTTGACCACTTGCATACCTCGTTTGTATTTCTTGATGATTTCCTTCTTCCATTGTAATCATCTCCTTCTTACCTCCTTTCTTTTCAACCTTTTTCTGCATGGGGGACATTGTATACACTCACATGGATGTTGATTACAGTACAGTATTGATAAACTCTTGTCATATACTACATTTAATGTGACTGGCAGTAAGGCAACAGAGGAAAGGCTCTATATCTGCAGGCAGCCTGACCTAGAATGAAGCAAAGCATTCCTAAACTTACTCTTGTATGGAAAAGCAAAGGACTGTTCATAGGTGCTGTGAAGTCACAAAAAATACACTAATGTCCGTTGTGGGCACCTTCCAATGTTCTGAAGAATCACTGATTTCTGCCAAACACCACGGACTGAGACTGAGCATCCAAGCATGGGAGATGATCTCCCACAATCCTCCAGTGAGAGAGAGAGAGAAAGAGAGAGAGAGAAGAACCATTGGCCTAGTTGTGATTATGTGATGTTCAGCATCACATACTGCTCGTATTGCAAGACATTGCCCATTTATCAAGTTAAAACTTATTAGAAATGTTTGCTCATCTTGTGGAACACTCACAGAACAAGTTACTTGTAATCCAAGGTTTTACCATATTGTGAAATGGTCATCACAATGAGTCTAGTTAACATCTATCACCATACATAGTTACAATTTTTTTTCCTGTGATAAGGACTTTTAAGATTTACTTTCTTAGCAACTTTCAAATATCCAAAATTATGCACTATAGTATTAACTATATAACTATGCTGTAAATTACATCCCTATGACATACTTATTTTATAACTGGAGTTTGTACTTTTGACCACTATCACATATTTGTGCCCTCCCATCCCCATCCAAGCCTGGTTCTGGCAATCTCCAATTTGTTCTCTGTTTCTGAGTTCAGTTTGTTTAGATTCTACATATAAGTGAGATAATGCAGTATTTGTCTGTCTGATTTACTTCATTTAGCATAATGCCCTCAATGTCCCTCCATGTTGTCACAAAAGGCAAGATTTCATTCTTTTTTATGTCAAGATAATATCCTTTTGTGTATGTATGTATCTATTCATTTGTGTGTATTTATTTATTTGTTTATCAATGGACACTTTGGTTGTTTCCCTATCTTGGTTAGTGTAAATAATGCTGCAATCAATGAACATGAGGTGCATATATCTTTTTGAGTTAGTGTTTTCATTTTCTTTGGATAATATCCGGAAGTGGGATTGCTGGATCTTAGGGTAGTTCTGTTTTTAGTTTTTGGAGGAATCTCCTGTTTTCCATAGCGGCTATACCAATTTACATTCCCATAAATAGTGTATGAGAATTCCCTTTTCTCCACATACCTGCCAACACTTGTTAACTCTTACCTTTTTGATAATAGCCATTCTGTTATCATGTGTGAAGTGACATCTCATTGTGGTTTTGCATTGCATTTCCCTGATGATTAAGTGATGTTGAGCACCTTTATGTGTACCTATTGGCCATCTGTATGTCTTCTTCTTCAAAAATGTCTTTTCAGATACAATGCCCACTTTTTTAATTGGATTTTTTTTTTTTTTTTTTTTTTTTTTTTTTGCTATTGGGTTGTATGAGTTCTTTATATATTTTTGGATAACTTCTTATCAGCTATATGATTTGCAAATATTTTGTTCTCATTTGGTAGTTTGCCTTTTCATTTTGTGGATAGTTTCCTTTGCTTTGCAGAAACTTTTTAGCTTTATGTAGTCCCAACTGTTTATTTTTGCCTTTGTTGCCTTTGATTTTGGTATCAAGCGAGGAATATCTTATTTGGCCATTGTGCTCTGTAATGTTGAACGGAATTAGGAAGAGTGGATATTCCTGCTTTGTTCTTGAGCTTATGCACTCTTTCTATTTCCCCAACTGTGTGTACCTCAGAAGACATTTCTTCCTTTCTCTTCCTATCTTTGGGTTGGTGCTTTTAGCTATTGCTGTCGATGGCTAACATTCCTGCTTTAGAAGTAATGGAAATTCTGCTTAATCCTGGAATTTCTGCCAGTAATACAAAACTGAGCTCAAATATTCATGGAGCCTTCCCTGATTTCTCAAAACATAGTTTAGAGGCTCTCTTTTGTATGTTTCCTCATAGTTCTTTACATATCTGTGCTTTGTCAGTAATCATATTGCATTGTAATTATTTGTCTCTCTGTCTCTCTCACTAGACTGTGTCCTTGAGGCACTGTGCTTTACTCACCTTTGCATTCCCAGAACTGTGCTTAGTGCCCCCCCCAAATGCCCATGGATGAATATATGAAGAGATGGAAGTCAAAGTTTTATAGGTGAATATGTTTTCTCTTTTCTATTTGCAGTGAAAATGTTTCCTTCTCTTTCTGATGATACGTGTGTGTGTGTGTGTGTGTGTGTGTGTGTGTGCGCACGCCTGTACACCTCTACCCCTGGAGATATTTCCTTCCAAATCTTCTCCTCTTACCTTTACATTGGTAACTATGTTGCAAATTTCTGAATTTATTGAAAAGAAAAGATTCTGTGTAGAACAGAGTGTAGATTTCTTTTAGATGGTGACAAGGTAAAGGGGCCAAATTTGCTGTTTAACTGAAATAAAAGAAGAGGTATTTGTTCAAGATTTAATTTGCTTCCTTTATTTCTTTGTTACGGGATGTCATGTGATATTGATGTTTACTTTAAAATGAAATGGACTGAAGAATGTCTTGCTGAAATAGGATACAAATTGTATTTGGATTCTAAGTGACCAGGTAGTTTATTTATGAAGGTAGAACTCTTCGCTGATGAACCTACAAGTTCTTTTTTTTCTTTCCTTTAGTATTCACTACCACGGTAGTGATGATCTGAAGAAAGTTCTAGGTGAATTATTGAGGCAATTTTGCATGAAAATACTTTTTCCTCTCTAAGAAAAAAGTTCTTTTAGTCTCAATACCTTGAAGAATTGAGAGCGTATTTTCTTAAAGATTTCAAATTAAGGGCATTTTTCTTCTAGCTTAAACTCTCTCTTTACTTCTTCTAGAGAAGGGCCTGTCTTCTCTTATGGAAATTTTACATTATGTCATTTTCTTTTCTCAGACTTAAAGAATAGAACTGAGAGAAAGAGCTTAAGAAAGTCAAATTAGCCGTATATCTTCCCAACAAGAACCATTGTCTGATTTGCATCTTTTGTTTCATTATAATATTCATTGGGCTTGTAGCAATTTTGATATGATAAAGAACTTATTTAAAAAATTTTTTTTAAGTTTATTTATTTTTGACAGAGAGAGAGAGAGAGTGTGTGAGTGTGAGCTAGGGAGGGGCAGAGAGAGAGGGAGACACAGAATCTGAAGAGGCTCCAGGCTCTGAGCTGTCAGCACAGAGCCCGATGTGGGGCTTGAACTCACAAACCGCAAGATCATGACCTGGGCTGAAGTCGGACGCTCAACTGACTGAGCCACCCAGGCCCCCCTAAACTATCATTTTTAAATATAGAAATTAGGTAATCATATTCATGGCAGACAAAATTTACTTAGACAAAAATTTAATTATTTATTACATTGGTAATGTATCTGTAAAATTGATGTATTAATTGTTAAATACAAATTAAAAATAAAGTATAAAACAAAGTGAACAATATTTAATTATATTTTATAGGCTCATAGAAATGTAAAGTTTATTAGGGAAATCAGATAATCTAGTCAAAATCCTCATTTTATAGGTAAGAAAATGATAATCCAGAGACTTTAAGAGGCAGAACTAATATGTTCCAGGGCTTTTTATGCTATTGTATTTCTCCCAAAAGGAGATAAAATTTTGAGTGTTTGAATGTTGTTGTTTATGAAATTATAGAATATTGTATAAGTAGTACATAATTACATTCTTGTAAAAGATTAAAACAATAAATAAAGATGTAGAATAAAATATGGCAATCTTCCTTTAAAACCTCTTCTCACCCAAACATACACATACACACACACGTTCCCCTATTCACAGTTGAGGACATAATTCTCTAGTCATTTCACTGTTCTTTAATATATGTATATGTACATACATACATATGTCAGTATAGTGATTGTTTTGTTTTTGTAAGGAAGCATCTGACACTTGCTCATTTCCAGTTGATCTATTTTACAGATCTTTTATTCCTGTACAATTGGTCCACTTTATTCTTTTTAATAAGTGTATAGTATTCCATAGTATAGATTACTGTAATTTGTTTAATCATCCTCCTATTGATAGATACTTAGTTTCAGGGCTTCCCCTTTAAGTTCTTTCTATTACAGATGGTTTTGAAATAAATATTCTTTTACATATGACAGGGTTTAGGACATGCTATCACAAAATATGGTAGGTTGACGTTTTGAAAATTTTAAGTCGAAAAAATATGAGAAATGGCAGGTGTGTGAAAAACTCTTTGATCAACCCTTTCTACCTCAAAGCAAGTCATAAGGTCCTCATGTGAGAGGTGCTCTCCTTATCCTTGGAGGAAAGCAACACTCTTATCTCTGAAGATGGACGGATGCCAAGAGGAATCCAAACAAACTGGCCTTGTTGAATTTCTCCTGGTTTACTACCCTTCTCTCATACCCTTTTGTCATATATTTTCTCACAACTTCCTACCCTTCAAACCTAGTATAAAAACATTCATATTTAACCACTTCTTCAGGTCTTCATTCCCTATGAAGGCTTCTGTGTCATACAGGATTTATATTAAATACATTGTGCTTTACTCTTATTAAGCTCTTTTGTCAGTCCAATGTACACGGCCCCAGCAGAGAACCTGAGATGGGTAGAAGAAAAGATCTTTCCTCCCCTACATCTCAAATTCTCAACTATTTATTTATTGAATATTCTGTTTCAGTCCTCTGTCCCTGATATGAAATGTCACATCCAATAGTAGCCAAACTCAAGAGTGTGCTCATGCACACAGGTATGTGTGTGGCGAGGGATGGGAAGGAGTGACAGAGCCTACTATATCTGCATTTGTTATTATTCTCCATTTATTTCTTAACCCATGCTATACTATTTTAATATTAACAACCTTTTAGTGTTTTTTGAAATCTTATAGGAAAAGCTGTTGTTTTTCTGTTTCAAAAACATGTTGGCTGTTTTTATATTTTTTTCTTTCATGGGAATTTTTTCAACCATTTTGTCAAGTTCCCTTAAAAATATTCTGTTGGGATTTGTATTGAGGTCACATTGAATTTACAGATTGATTTGGGGGGAAACTGACAATTTTAAAATAATAGTTTTTCTCCTTATTTATTCCAATCTTCTGTTATGTTGTTCAGTTAATTTTTATAGATCCTATGTTAGTTTATTACTAGGTTTGTTTGTTTATTGGTTGCTAGTTTGAATAGAATCATTTTTTAATGACCTTTTAAAATTGATCATTGTTGGGGCGCCTGGGTGGCTCAGTCGGTTAAGCGTCCGACTTCAGCTCAGGTCACGATCTCCGGTCCGTGAGTTCGAGCCCCGCGTTGGGCTCTGGGCTGATGGCTCAGAGCCTGGAGCCTGCTTCCGATTCTGTGTCTCCCTCTCTCTCTGCCCCTCCCCCGTTCATGCTCTGTCTCTCTCTGTCTCAAAAATAAATAAAAAAAAAAATTAAAAAAAAAATTGATCATTGTTAATATGTAGGATTGGGGGATTGTTTATATCCTGCAATTTTAGTGATTTTATTAATTCTAATAGTTTTCAGTTGATTCTGTTGCATTATATAACATTATTTTGTACAAATAATGATAATTTTCTCTCATTCTTTCTGCCATCTTAATGCATTGGGTAAAAGCTGCAGTACGATATTGCCTAACTGTCTGCATTTTTGTCTTCAGATTTTAGTAAGAATTATTTTAATATCAACTCTAAGTGTAATACTTGCTCTATATTTCTAGAAGATATATTTTACCTTAAGAAAGTCCCCCCCCATTGCTAGTGTATTTTTTTTTAATTCAGAAAAGCTTTTTGCTTTTATCAAAAAATTTTAGAGTAATTTGAAATGATTAAATTTTTCCATATAATTTCTTAATCTTGTTAATTTCATCAGTAGACTTCCTAATAAGGAATTTTTGCAATCCTGGGATAAAGTCTGCCTGAATATGATGCATATTCAATAATTATCTTGCTGATTATGTTTTCCAGTATTTCACACAGGAATGTTTATTGTCACATTCATCAGTGAGAATGGCCTGTAGGGGTGTGTGTGTGTGTGTGTGTGTGTGTGTGTGTGTGTGTGTATGTGTGTATTTGTTTTTGCTATTTTTACCCAATTATGGTATTAGGGTTAGGATAGACTAGCAGAATGAGTTGAGAAGTTTCTTATTTATGCTCTGAAATAGTGTAAATAACATGATATTGTCATAGACTCTATGTCTAAAGTTCTCTTTTGTCTAGCAAAAGAGCGGACACAGGATTAAAACGAGAGACGGCTAATGTCCCGGAAAAAGAAAGGAGCCCCGAATAAGAGTTCTTGCCCGTATTTATTCAGATCAGAAGGCTTGCAAACGTGATGGGCATGTACAAAGAGACAAACTAGGATGTGAGGGGGAAAGGGGGATTTTGAAGATATACAGTATTTGGGGTTTGGGTCAATATAAAACAAAATCCAGGCACGGGGCAGATGGGTAGATGGTTGTTAACAGCAGACAGGAGGCACCGCCATGCCTGTTTATCTTTGCTAGCCTAGGGATGAGACAGATAGGGGGAATAACCTCAGGGTTAACAAAACACCTTTTATTTTGTTAACCATCTCCACTCCGGCTGCTTTGCCTGCAGTGCAGCAGTCCATAGTCCAATTCACCAATTTACCTAACCTGGCCCTGTTCTCTTATGAAAGCAGCTTTCTGCTATAGTACTAAATTTGGGATGCTTTCACCCTGAATATCTAATCTTGTTATTCCTATGTATTGGGCACCTTTGCGTCATTTCTATTTCAGGCCTTTGCCTCTCCCTCTCTATTCTGGGGGCTCCGCACCCCCTCTCTATTTTGGGGTGGCTTTGTACCTCCCTATTCTCAGGGTGTCTTTGCACCCCCCTATTCTTGGAGTGCCAATCTGGTTTACCCTTGCTTGGGTGTAAGCATTTTATTGACTTTGTATTTCTTTGTCCTTGTTAACCCATTGGTGTAAGCCTGGGGGATTCCTAAGCTTATCCCCCACATGACATTAATGTGTTCCTTAAGCATTTTGTAGAACTCAAATCTTGTCGCTTTAGTACCTTTTTATTAGGGTCAGATCTGTGACTGCTTTTTCATTTTGCCCCACAGTTACCTATCTATGCAGGTTTCTGCTTCCTGAGTTAATTTTGATTATTTGCTTTCCTTAAAAATGACCCATTTCATCTAGGTTTTTACATTTATTTCCACAAAATTTTTTAAAGTATTTTCTTATAAATCTAATATTGTTATATATATCTCTATTTATAATTATTTTCTCTTTCTAATTTTTAATATTTTTATTTATGTCCTTTTTTTGTCATCATACTGCTAAAGGTTTATTTCATTTGTTTGTTGAAAGAACTAATTCTTGATTTAAAAAAATTTTTTTTAAACATTTATTCATTTTTGAGAGACAGGGAGAGACAGAGTGCAAGCAGGAGTGTGGCAGAGAGAGAGGGAGACACAGAATCTGAAATAGGCTCCAGGTTCTGAGCTGTCAGCACAGAGCCTGATGTGGGGCTTGAACTCACGAACCATGAGATCATGACCTGAGCCGAAGTCAGACACTTAACTAATTGAGCCACCCAGGCAACCCTAGTTCTTGATTTTGTTGATCATGACTACTCTTTTGTATTTTCCATTCTATTAATTTCCCTGCATTATACTATTTCTTAATCCTTTCTACTTCTATTGATATAATTTTTATGCAAAATTTTTTGTGTGTTTATTTATTTTTGAGAGAGAGAGAGACAGACCATGAGCTGGAGAGGGACAGAGAGAGAGAAGGAGACACAGAATCCAAAGCAGGCTGATATGGGTCTTGAACTCTTGAACCCTGAGATCATGACCTGAGCCTAAGTCGGAGGCTTAACTGACTGAGCCACCCAAGAGCCCCTATTGATACATTTTTTTTTAATGTTTATTTATTTATTTTGAGAGAGAGAGAGAGAGAGAGAGAGAGAGCAAGAAAGCACAAGTGGGGGAGGGACAGAGAGAGAGAGAGAGAGAGAGAGAGAGAGCACAGAGCCCGACCCAGGACTCAAACTCATAAACCTTGAGATCATGAACTGAGCCAAAATCAAGAGTTGGTCAGTTAATCAACTGAGCCCCCCAGGTGCCCCCGATATTTATTTTGTTCTATTTATAGTTTGTGAATTTGATGCTTAGTTGATTTTTTCCCCAATATATAGGAGTTTTAAAAGAATATATATTCCCCTTTGTGGTATATGAAGTGATATTTTATTAGATTTAGCTTGTTAATTGTATTATTCCATGATTTCCAGGCTTATTTTTGTCTGTATGACTTGTCAACCTTTTAGAGATAGACTCCTCCCACTATGATTATAATTTTGCTATATGTTTTTATTTTCTCAAGTATATAGATATAGATATAGATATAGATATAGATATAGATGTAGATATAGATGTAGATATAGATATAGATATTTTAATGAAGAGTTGGCAGAAATTGTGATAGGACCTTTTAGCCAGGTGCTATTAAAAACTCTGTTTGGCAAGTTATTTCTTAGTGACTCTACAAATATTGTTGTTTTACCTAGAAGTAGTTTCTACTAAATCATGCCAATTCTTTAGATTTAAATAAATCACAACAGTGTCTTTTGGCTTAATAACCTTGTCTCTACCTTGGCATTCCACCCTATCACTATGGATAATTTGTGATTTTTGTTTTTTGCCCTGCCTAGATTGTATGTCCTTAGAGCAGCTTTTAAATGCTTTTAAAAATTAGTTGGGTCTAAAGACCCAGAACACATATATAAATTATAATTATAAATATAAACATAAACATATATATATATATATAGTCTTTTAATTGTTCTCTTTGCTCTCTCTTATAACCAGTTCTTAAAGAGCTGATGAAAAGATTTCCTCCATCCTCTCTCCCTTGCTTCTTTCCTTCCTATTATTATTATTATTATTATTATTATTTTGGGGAAAAAAAACAGTTTATAGAGGATAATAAAAGATACAGATGAACAGCCAGATGAAGAGACACCTAGGTGGGGTCTGGGAAGGTCCCAAGCACAAAAGCTTCTGTCCCCACAGAGTTTTGAGTGTTTCCCTCTTGGTATGTGGATGCGTTCACCACTCCAGAAGCTCTGCAAACCCCATTCTATTGCGATTTTATGGAAGCCTCTTTACATAAGCACAATCAATTATTAACTCCATTTGTAGCCTCTTTCCCTTCTCTGAAGCCTGTTTAATTGGGCTGAGAAATCTAAGTTTCTCATCTTGGCTTGGTCTTTCTGGTGGTCAGCCCCATCTAGGAGACATGCAGGAGCTCACCCAGAGTCACCTCATGAGAACAGAAGATGCTCCTAGTATTCTTATCACTTAGGAATTTACAAGGGTTTCAGGAGCCCTGTGTCAGGAACTGGGGTCAAAGACCAAATATAAGAGCAAAAGATGCTCTTAGTGCTCTTATCACTTCTGAATTTTAAGGGTTTAAGAACTCTGCCAGGAATAGGGAAAAGACAAAATATATTTATTTCTTATTATAAATCATGCATCACGGGTGTATAATATCATGATAGTTTTATTCAACTTATCATTGGCTTGGGTGCTTTATTTTCAGGCTTTGTTTTCATTTTGCTACTTGTTATATTCTATCATCTTCTACATAAGAATTCATAATGCAATCGTATTAGCTCAAATAAAATATATGTTCTCATTATTATTTATATAAGACGGGGAGCTGGAATGTGCCATTGCATTTTTATAAACATTTCCCCAATTAATATTAATGACTATTTTATTGAATTTACTCTGTGACAGACACCCATTTTATAGCAATTCTCACAAAGATTTCCTTGTGTTTCTCAAATTAAGGTAAATTTATACTCTTATGGGCATAAAAAGAATAATCACTATGAAAAAGAAATTTGGATAGGACTTAAACCTGAATTCTTCTCTCGCCTTCCCAAATCACTGTTTTTATCACATTCTCTCTTACTGGAGAATCTGCAATCTGGATAGAACTCAGTTTTTGTTTTGTTTTGTTTAAGTTTATTTATTTTGAGAGAGAGAGAGAGAGAGAATAAGTGGGGGAGGAGCAGAGAGAGAGCAGAAGAGAGAATCCCAAGCAGGCTCTGCATTGTCAGTGCAGAGACTGACGCTGGCTCAAACTTACTAAGGATGAGATCGTGACCTGAGCCAAAACCAACAGTTGGAAGCTTGACGGACTGAGCCACCCAGGTGCCCCTAGAACTCAGCTTTGAAAGGCCAAAAGCTTATATAATTTTGTTATTTCTTATTAAGAAAAAGAATACAAAACTAGAAATTCAAAATTAGATACAGAATTATGTATACTAAGAAATCATAGCAAAGTACAGATTTTAAAAGAGCTGATAAAAACAAATGTCACAAAATTAAATGCCTAACACATTGCTATGGAACTTTTCGCCTACATTTTTGGCTGTAAATTCTTTACCATTTCTTCCTATGACAACAATTTTGTAATGTTTTCTATAGCAAGAATGGAAAGACAATTCAGTCTTTTTATCATGGTTGTTAAAATGTATTGTTATTAGTATTATTATTACTGAAAAGTTTCTCTCAGCTTCACAACTTGTCATTATCATGTAAATTTTTAGAACTGTTGACAAATATGAGAAGCCTCTGTCAATTTTCTTTCTGTGAGCCGTAACAGATGTGCTTGCTCTGTGTAGTATGCTCTGCACCATAGATCAGGGACTTTGTGTATGGTTTTAAGGAAGCTGGGTATGCGTGAGCTAGGGGAGCTGTTCCGAGCATGGGGATTGACGCTGACCCTTGAATGCCGTGCCAGCATTCACTGGATGTTCTCAATTGTGGGTTATTAAACTGTTCATATAAAGATTAGACTACAAAGGGCTTTGAAGCCAGTTTCTTTTTTATTTAAATAAGCTTTTTATTTTGGAATAGTTTGATTTACAGTTTTAAACCACTTTTCACTGTGTTATCTCATGTAATCCTCTTAAAATTGTGAGATGAGTATTTTGAGGTTTAAAGGGATATAAGGATCTTACCTAAAGTGACAACACATGTCAGTTATGGGCTCCCTGCTGAAGAGACAACGTCTGTGTTAACAGCTTTTATACAACAAACATGATTAAGGGGCAGTAGCAGTAGTTAAAAGATCATTATGTGACTAATAAAAGCAATATCTTTTTTTATTTAAAAAAAAAAAGACCCTCTTTCTTTTGGTCAATCCATTTTAGTTGGGTCCAGTTCTCATGAATTTCATGAGTTTCCTTGACAATTTATTTCTCTGTCCAGACTTTAAAGTGCTTAATAAAGTCCTCAGAGGATCACACACCCCACTGCTCTTAGAATGACTGTCTTTGGGCCCAGGAGAGCACTGAGAAGCTGATCTGACCTCTTGCAGATTGGCATTATTTAGTGACCACCCAGGAAAAGAAGGTACCTTTGCAGCTGACATTGTGCATCTATGTTTTAATGCAATAACTTTCTCTCAATAGACCTACTATAATTGGTGAAGGAAAATCAGTTCGAAAGGAGGAAAATATATTATTAGAACAAATCGACATGTACAGGGAATGGTAATTGTCTGTTCTCTGTCACCTAAAATGATATTAATACTAATGGAGTGAAGAGTGAGAGGGAAGAAAAGGATAGAAAAGTTGGCAGAGCTGTTTGTTCCAGCTTTTGAAAAATTTTAGATCATTAAAAAAAAACAAAACATACTCACTGTGCTAAGATGTCTTTGCCTTCAGCAGCATGACAGGAGAATGAGCAAAGGCTTTGGAGTAAGACAGAACTTGATTCAAATTCTGGTTCTGTTGCAACTGACTATATGATACTGGGTAAGGTATTACAACTATTAGAAACCTTAATGTTTTTAGTAGTAGAAGAGAGACAGTTGCAAGCTGGCAGGATTGGTGTGTGTTATCATGGTGAATGTGTGCAAAATACCTAGTATACTATCTGGTATATTGCATTCATGTAACAGTATTAACTATATTATCATTCACACTAAGTTGGAGTCTTTTTTTCCTTTAAAAAAAAAATAAAGGGATCTACCAATTCCTTATTGTGATTGCAGTAGACAAGCAGAACAAAGCAATCATTGGTTTTTCTGGTGGAATAAGCTGTACATGGAGCTAAGAAGACAAGATATAATAAAAATTGTATTGAGGTGGTATTTACCTGTAACATAGTGTGATATTTAATTTTGTCTATCAACTTGGCCAGGCCATAGTAGCCAGATATTTGACCAAACACCCATTGGACTGTGTCTGTGAAAGTATTTTTTAGATGAGATTAACATTCAAATAGACATTTAAGTAGACTTTGAGTAAAGCAGATTGCCTCTATAAGGTGGATGGGCTTCATCCCATCAGTTTGAGGAGAAAAAGACTGAGTTATTCCCAGAGGAAGAGGGATTTCTGCCTCCAGACTGTCTTTGGACTCAGGCTGTAGTATCAGCTCTGCTCTGGGTCTCTGGTCTGCCAGCATTCCCTGCAGATTTTGGACTTGCCAGCCTCCACAATTGTGTGAGCCACTTCCTTAAAATAAGTCAGTCTCCTGCCCTTCCCCCGCATTCCCATTGGTTCTGTTTGCCTATAGAATGCTGACTTATACACATAGATTAAATATTGATTTGTGGTGACATTGCAATAAATTTGGTTGGGGCCCTGCCTCTCTGGCTTATTTTTCTTTTCCTTTTTACCCTCATTTTGATTTTCAGGTTTTTAGAGGATAGAAACCTATACACCTTTGTTTGGTATTTGTTCTCTGTTAGGCATCTATGGTGTGGATGATCAAGAAAAGTCAGAAAAAGCAAATGTTGGGTAATTTGTAACCATTTAGAAGGTATGTTCATACACATTATTTAGTATTTACACCAATGCTGTGGGATAATTAAAATTATCCCTGTTTTAGATACAGAAGGATAACAATAAAAACAATATTGAGCATTTATTGAGTTCTTCTGTGCTAAGCATGTCCCAGGAATAATCTCATGTAAGAATCACAGTTTACTACTCCTAATTTACAGATGAGCACACTGGTTAGAACTTGAACTCTGATTTACTGATTCCAAAGGAGCCTATGCTTTTTTTCTCATGTGGAGAGGTGCCTTTTTAGATCCCCTCCCCCAAAGTGGACAGGACACATCTCAGAGCCCTTTTGTGGCATGGGTCTCTGAACTACTATCATTTCTGGAACTCAGCTAAAACTCTGGTATTCAATTAGGACAGAGATCGAATGACTCTAGGCTGCAAATGCAGAGCCTTGCCACTCCTGAGTTAAAGATTCTCATTAATGGCTATTAATATTGAAAGGGATGAGGTATATCTTTGTATCAGTCATCAATTTTCCTCTGCCTTTACAGTGGAACTGTAGGACAATTCTGGGGACAATTCAAGGCAACTGAGGAAGTAAGAGGAAATAGAATTAGAGGACTTAGGGGCTATAGGGCTTTTAGCTTCTTATCCTTCTCCCTCCTTTGAGAGACAAGGACACTGAGGCAGAGGAGCTGAGTCACCTGCTCAGGTACATTAGACTAGTACATTTAAGGTGCACATGAAATCACCTGGAATCTTCTTAAAGTGTAGATTCTGGGGCCTGGGAGTCTGCATTTTCTAACAAGCTCCCAGGTGAAGCTGATACTTCTGGTCAAGGGGCTATGCTATTGTGAGTAGGAAGGAAGACTGGGCATTATGTTAGGATAGAAGTGGAAGGAGGGAATGAGGTCTTAATAGGTACCGTAATAGGTGATAATTGGATAGGCTGGTCTCTACAGTGTTTGTTAACTCAAAACACTAATACTGTTTCAAAACCACTAATTTATAAGTGATCACATGATTTCAAATGCTACCATGAGGTTAAGAACTTTAACAGGCTGGAGCAATAGACTGATTTTTAATATGTTTAAAGTTAAACAGAATGAATATGATTTTAAAAAAAAGCCACAACTCTTACCAATACAGAATATGTGAAATACAATTTAATAATGTGATAAAGACCTAGGGATTTAAGTTCTTATAAGTTTATTGAGTCAGTAGCATGATGTGGTTGCATTAACGGAAGTATATAGTGTGTGGGGAGTAGGAGGTGATGGTTTTCTTCCACATTGTACAAGTCATAAGATGCCTGGAAGATGTGCTTACTTTAGGGTGTGCCACATTAAGAGGGATATTAGAGTGCGTCTGGGTGAGCATGTTTGGGGACATCTGGGGATTGTGCATTTGAGGAATTGCTGAAGAAAGTGGATGTTTAATCTGGATGTTAAAATGTCATAGAATGTAAGAATTTATGCAAATATTTGCAGAAACATCATGTGTGTAATAATATTAGGATTATTCTGTGTTAACTAGAATCTGTAAAAGTGGACACTAGAGACTGATTCCAACATAATCTAAGGCATTTGGGAGAAGACTAAGGAATAGAACTGGGCTTGGAGTTGAATTCCAGCTGTATGGCAGTGAGCACATCAATGGCCACTCTATCTCAGACTCCCCATTTTTAAAATGGGAAAAAAATCTTCCTCCCTGGTCATTATAAGGAGTCAATGGAATCATTTGTGAAAAACATGGCCAAGTATGGCAAAGAGTACTGACTCAATCACTTTTTAAAACACCGTAGTGTTAGAGTAGTCTAGCCACAAAATGACTACCTCAGGAAGCAGTGAGTTCCTTGTCACTGGAGGTGTGCAAGCCAAGGATGTTTAATCTCTTGGGAATTTGGGGTGAGAACCTTGCACAGAGGTTTGCTACCAGGCAGGAGGTTGATGTACAATGGATTTGATTTATAGGGTTCCTTCCAGTTTTAAGAGTCTGCACAGGCTGGCCCACCAGTCTCTTTCCTTGGCTATTAAAAATCCGAGTAGAAAAATGGCTTCATTCAATTGTAATACTACTCACTTTTCAGCCTAAGATAGGCAGAAATGGGCTTTATTTTGAGCAGTTCTTTCCCTTTCCCAAACCATTTTTTGAATTATAAAATAGTACTATTTCCATTTTATGGGAATATCAAGGGCATACGTGTCATATAGAATAGCTTCCTATATAGTATGATTTGAGGAGAGTAAAGAAGACTCAATTGCACCAAATTATTTTTTCCATTGGTCCTGTTATACATCTTAAAATTACTGTTATTGTCACATCTTTGTATAGAACTATCAAAATGTGAATGTTATTTAGAGTGACTAATGCCTCAAGCCATTATCAGTCATTAACATCTTGGCCAGACTTAGTTTGGTCATTAGTGCATTATTTGGTGCTCATGAAAATGCACTGCTCAGATCTCCTGCTGTCAGGAGCATTGTTAACTGGCAGACCCAGCTGCTAGCTTGCTGGAACTTCTGCCATGTTTATACCATGTCATGTTTCCTGTGGGCCACTTGCAACGAATGACTGACCACAGCAAGGGTAGTAATGCAGGGCTGATCCTGAGAGATGTGGGTCTCTAGCAACTTTTACTGGAAGACTCCCTTCAGCCCAACTGAACCCTTCTAAGAACTGTGCTATAGTCCTAGGCTCTTCCTACCCAGGCCCCTCCCATTCCCTTTCCTTCACAGGTATCAGACCTGCATTGTGGTTTAAGGCCTTCCCTGCTTTCTCCTGCTCCCTCACCTTTATCCTTCATAGGCACTTCCCTTAACAAACCTCTTGCACATATAACCCTTGAAGGATTCAAACTAACACAAGAGGTGGCAGGAGTGGTCTGAGGAAGCAGGTGGTAAGATGGATTTGCGAAACAGGCTTCCTCATAGCTCAGCAGGCAAAGAGGGTACCATCCTGAGTGATATAGTGCATGGTAATCCTTGGCACAGGGTGGAGGCCCAGACGCTCAACTTTTAACCTGTGGTGACCTGAGAAAATGCTCTTTTAGTAAGGCGAACTGAAAATTGTGGGGAGAGAGGGAGATGTCTGCAAAAGTTGGTTACTACTTAGTTGCACTGATGCCCTGGAGAGAATGAGATGCGGGCCTTTCTATGAGAAAGTGAGCGCCTTTGACATGAAGTTAAAGGCTAACTGTGAGAGCCAGAAGCTGTCTTTGATAGCTCACAAAGAGACCCAGCTGAGCAGTATCTTTAGATAGAATTGCAGAGCTCAGAGACATTCAGAAGTTCAGCTGAGGCAGATCTGTCATATTAAGATCAGGGCCCTGGTTGAGAAAACCTGGGATCTGGATGGATGTTTCTTCAGACTTCCCCAAATCCTCAGAGTTCCCCCTTATACATGGTAGCACTTGCCGTACACTATGAGATGCCGTGGAGGCCTCACCTCCACAACACAAGAGGAGCTGTTCTCACTTCCTCACCTGGCTGCCTGGTGGATAACAGGTTAAATCCCAGCATAACCTGACTGAGGACATGCTGAGCCTGAGGAAGAAGGAAAGAGACTGAACACAAAAGGAGCTTCAAGAATTAGCTAGAATGTACCTGCCATCAAGGAAATACCCCTTGAACTAGATTTGAGGACACTTGATCAAGGGGGCTGGAATGTCTGGCTAGATTAACAAGAATTCATTTTCTTGGGATGTGGGATTTAACACCTGGGAAGGACCAGGTGGTATAGACTGAATATCACCCCCCCCCCCCAAATTCATATGTTCAAACTTGAATCCCCAATGTGATGATATTTGGAGAAGAGGGCTTTGGGAGGTAATTAAGGTTAGAAAAAGTCATGAAGGTGTCTTCCTTAGGATGAGATTAATGCCCTTATAAGAAGGAGAGACATGCACATATCCAGGAAGACCGTACACAGGAAGGCCAGAACCTGGAAGAAGGCCTTCACCAAGAACTCGATGCTGGCCCCTGACCTTGGAATTCCAGCCTCCATTACTTTGAGAAACAAATGTTTTTTGTTTTAGCCACTCAGTCTGTGGTATTCTGTTATAGCAGCCCAAGCTAAGACACCGGAGAGTGAGGCAAACTCATTGCTAAGGTGGCTCATAGCAATCTGGAAAAAGCTATGGCAAGTGAAAATGCATGTGTTTCTTTAGCAGACAATAGAGAAAGTAATAAAAAGGTATAGACAGGTGGGCATGTTGGAGTGGATATATTATGTGATACAACCAGAGGATTATATTCCATGGGAGTTCCTGAGGACACAGCATTCATCAAGGCCATCAGGGAAGAAAGAGAGGCAGCAGCATCAGTAAGAGGTTCACTGGTGGCCCTCCTCTACAAGCCAAGGTCATAGTAGAAGAGATAATCCCCAAACTAGCTTTGGTAACATCATGAAGATGCGGCCCCAAAGTAACGGAGGGTAGGTGGCAGTGCTTCCTGTAATGATTGGCCAAGTCAGGGGGGCAGCCAAGGGCTGGTTCCCCAGGGAGTATGGGATGGTTAATAGAACATGGCCATCCTCAAAGTGCAGCAGCTGGGTAGCCTACAAGGGTGCTAATTAATCTACAAACAGGGAAAGGCAAGAATTGAGGAACAGGAGGCTGAAGGCAGTATCCTAATAAAAAGTCAGAGTCCCTTGCTCAGTTTTCAGACCTAAGCTCATTACAGATCTAGAACCCTATTGACTGAAGTTTGAAATTGTCAGTGATGGTAAAAGATCCAGTATGGAGCTTATGGCAAGTCCCAGTGGGAGAATCACAATGCAGGTTCCTAAGAATCTAAGATTTGGCTGTAGACAATTGAAATGCCTTTTTAAAAAGGCTATATTGAGGTATAATTTCTATTTGAAAACTATTTTGATAGGTTTTTTTTGATAGGTTTGGACATATGTGTATACCCATAAAACTGTCACCACAATTAAATTAATAAGCATATCTTATCACCTCTAAAAGTTACCTCTTGTTATACCCCCCCCCCCCCTTTTTATGGTGCTAGGAACAGTTACTATGAGGTCTACCTTCTGAATTTTTTAAGTGTGCTATACAGTATTGTTAATATCTTTTGAGAAGCAGTTCTGGTTTGTTACTGGGCCCTGGTAAAGATGGATTGCTTGGCCATATGGCACCAAATGATTATGCATCTGGAGCTACTCATTAGGAGCTGGGGCCTGTGCCCTCCCAAGTCATAAAGTAGATGGGCCCACTAGCATTTCTTTGAGAGATGCAAATCGTGCATCTGGAGTCAAGAGCAAGCAGCACTTGAGGGCCCAAGTGAGCTCCATGAGTAGGTCGCCCAGATCTCTGTGTAGCCCAGCACTATTGCCCTGGCACCTTTTTCCCTGCTTGAATCAGTGACCCTGTAGGGTGTCCTGTAGGAGGACCAGCTGAAGGAGGAGGAAAAGGGCCTATCTTGGTTTAGAATGGGTCAACTTGGTATGTTGGTACAGCTGAAATTGACAGTGGCTGCGTTACAGCTACATTGAGGGATGGCTCTAAAGGACATGAAGAGAAAAAGGTCTTCTTGATGGTGAAGCTGCAGGCAGTGTCCCTGGTCATCTGTTCTCTGTAGAAGAAGTGGCTCAAGTTGAGAATATATATAGATTTCTGAGCAATGGCCAATGACCAAGACATTTGGTCATTGAAGAAAAAGGATGGGATGGTTGGAGACAAGATCTGGGCTAAGAGGCCTGTGAATGGAAGTACAGAAGTGGGCTGAAGTGGGAAGGCTTTTATATCACACATTAACACTCACCAGAAGACATCCGCCACGGAAGAGGCACTAAATAACCAAGGAGACGAAATGGTTTGGCCAGTTAAGATTAGCAGCCTTCTCATCAGTCACCAGACTGGCACAATGGGCATATGAATGTAAGGGCCAAGGTGGCAGGGATGAAAACTTAGTTTGGGCCTAATAGCATGGACTCCCACTTACCATGCATGAGAGTTATTGCTGCCTCCCAGTGTCCAACCTTTCAGCAACAGAGATCAACCTGAGCCCTCATACATGGGTCTAGAAACCAGAGGTAGAAGCAGGAATGGTTCCACTTTCCATCACTCCAAATGATCCACTAGGGGATTTTGTGCTTCCTGTTCTCAAGATTGAAAGTGTTGGTCCCCAGTGGGGACCAACAAGTGTGTGCTCTTGCCAGAGGGCACAACAAAGTTTCCATTGAACTATAAGCTAAGATTGCCACCAAGGCTCTTTGGACTCATCTCCAAGGACCAGCAGCAAGCAAGGGTCATTGTCCTGGTAGGGGTAATTGCCACTGATTGGCAGGAGGGGGTAGGGCTGCTGTTACACACAGGGGCAGGTAGGACCACAGGCAGAGCCCAGGCAATCCACTTGGATATCTACTGATAACACTTCTGCCCCGTTTTGACTGTGAACGATCACATGCCAGCATCCTGTCCTAAGGAGGATGTTGTTGCCAAGGCCTCAAACCCCTTGGGAATGAAGATTTGCATGAAACTTCCAGGCAAGCCACCAAGCCCTTTGAATGCATAGTGGGGGGAGATTGCATAGGAGAACCAGACATGATCCCAAGACCAGCTGCAGAAATGGGTACTGTTGTTCATACACCTACCTCTTTTGTCCACATTTCCCCTCAGGAAGAGAGACCTCTGGGATGCATGGAGGAGCTGCTTCTACTTCCCATGTAGAGAAGTAGATCAGGCCATGAAGTGGGGTGACTGTGGTAGCCATGAAAATTCATAACTCAAATCTCCTCCCGTGGGAATGTGATGATCTGACAGCACCAGCTGCTTCCTCTCTAGATTTGCCCTCACATTCACACTGAGGCCAACTTCCCCAGGCTGCTCCCAGCCAGTGGCTGAACATGATGCAGCACTGGCACAGGTCCTCTCCTGAGGGATGCAGGACTCCTCCAGCTGGTGACTTTGATGCCAGACTCCCCATCAGAGCTGCAGTCCGAGGCTCTTCCTACCCAGTTCCCTCCCTCCCCCTCTTCCTCACAGGAGTCAGACCTGTCTCTCCATCGGAAGGCCCTCTTGTCTGCTCCTTTCCTTAAGAAGGTTCCTCCAACACACTCTTACATGTTTCATCTTGTCACCATGTCTGCTTCTCAGAGGATCCAGACTAGCACATATACACTAGAAAATGATGGCTTTTGACTCAGACCTGGATTAGAATCTTATTTTGCTACCTATTAACAATATGACTGTCCTTCAGTCTTTCCTTATTTTCCTCACCAATAAAAGTATCTTATGCCTAAAGTTCTAGTGAGTATTAAATGGCTTATCATTTGAGGAGTACCTGTGATGTGCCTCCTCTGTTGATTACATGATTGATTCCTTTCTCATCTCTGTAATTTAGCAAGACAGTGAGGAAGTGGGATGTTGCACTCCGAGCCTATCCAGCTTTTGAGTTCTCAGGAGCATGAAGATGCTGGGTGCCTAGGGAGGGAGGAGGGAGGAGGGAGAAGGGAGGAGGAGACACAGATTAGAGACTGAAATTGATCACTTTATTTTAAAGCCTGTCCCCAGTTCTATGTAAATTCTCATATAAAGTTTTTCAGAAGAACATTAAAGGCAACCATGAAGAAAAGTGACTCTTCCTGGCTGTGCAGTGCTCTCTATGCCTGACCCCCTCCCCACCCCCCGCTGTTGGGAACACATGCCTTCCTCTTAGGACCCTTCAGAGCCTCACAC
Organism: Panthera onca; assembly: GCF_046562875.1. Classification (NCBI taxonomy): domain Eukaryota; kingdom Metazoa; phylum Chordata; class Mammalia; order Carnivora; family Felidae; genus Panthera; species Panthera onca. The sequence goes on along the minus strand of NC_138356.1, from coordinate 17,108,047 downwards.
AAAGGGCCACACATAGGATTTATGCTCTGATGAGAGCAAGTTCATGGAGCAGAACAATGTGACTGATGTGTGACTGATGGCAGTGGAACTTTCTGAAAATCCCTGAAAATTTAATTATCATCAACAATTTAGCCCATTTCAAATGAGGTTTTCGCAAGCCCACATACTTCAGAATTTGTTTGATAACATGAAATAAAGTTTTCTATGGCGTTTGTAATGTGTCAGGGACCCCACTTAAGCTGGGCCTCCCTGTGAGCACCGTCTGGGCTCACTTACAGAGGATACCCTCTGTGAATTTTGTCCCTGAGGTGTGGTTGGGAACAAGGGGGAGGGAAGGAATTGAAATAGGGAGAAGATGTCAGGACTTTAATTATTCTCTATTATAGGTGGCCTTTAAAGCTAAGTCAAAATGAGATTTTAAGCCCCTGCTCTCACTGGCCTGATGTGAGGGTTAGATTGAATGTGAGAACACCTTTAAAGCACATAGAAAGTGTTTGACATCTAAGTGTTCAGTAAATACCCATTGATAATAACAGCACCATCATCTTTTTCGTGTTCCCCTTCCTCCTCCCCATAGTACACTCCCTTCTTCTTCTCACCTGCCTAATCTTACCTGTCCTCCTGCTGCCTCCTTGAAGTCTTCCTGCTATGGTCCAGATGACATTAATAAGTTTTTTGCTTAATGCCATTATAACTTCTATCTCTACCCTCATTGGGCACAGACAACATTTGCTTGTATTCTGCTCTAGGGATGTATCTTCTCTTGCTTGAGGAGAAAAGTAAGGCAGTGGAGGTAGTGATTAGACCATGGGATGAGGAGCTGGAATAACTGAGATTCCATGATTTATTACTTATGTGAGCAAGTGACTTAGCCTTTCTGAGCCCTGGGTTCCTTATTTTTAAAATGGAATCTATAACTTACCTGTGGGGGGCCGGGCCCCGGTGCCAGGCTGAGACCGGGTCGAGCAACGTTCCCTGTTGACTCAAGCCAACCCGGTGGTTCCCCCTCCCATTCCCCCACTTTCAAGGGCATACGAAAGCCTTGTCAAGGCTGAGAAAGTAATTCCTGAAGCCTGTGGTCTGCAGGTGTTGGCAGTAATGCTACCTCCCTTTTTCTGCCCTGAGTCAGATAGAAACAAACATGGGAATTGTGTTTTGCTAGGAATCTTATCAACAAGGTCTTGTGACCCGTCTAGAAAATGCACAAGAAACACAGAACTAAATGTTTTGGTGGGCAGCAATTATGTGAAACCTGTTTATTCTTAGAATGACCTAACCCATAAGAGTCTGGTTATAAAAGATTGTGTACAGCAACAATAAAGCCGTCACTTGGGCCATCAGCCCAGGGGACCCTCCTGTTCCCAAACTTTCTCTTCTCTCTTTTTTTCTTGCATTCCCCTACCCTCAGGACCCTGACCTCTGTGTTTGGTGTTTGTCGCGCTGGCCACGACACTTAACTCATGCATTTGTCATGAGGATTTGGAGATAAATATGCAAAACTCATGATACAGAGAAAGGAAATTATTTGTTTGTTTATTATTTTGCCCTTTTATCTGCCAGAGAATCTAGCAGGAAGGACTCAGCATTCACTTCATAAATATTAGAAATAAAATTGAACTCTTTTTGCAATCACTTTTTTAGATAAAGATTTTTATGAAACTGGTGCTTCCCATACCTTCCTGAGCCTATGAATCCCTTGGAAAATCTGATTTGATAGATCTAGAAGAGGGTATTTTAACATGCATCTCAGGACATTCTGATGTTCACACCACTTGGGAAAACTGCTATAAAGTAAACTCAGAGCATGCTTTAAACCCTCAATGATTATGTAAGGTTATCTGTTTCATTAAAAGAATGGAGTTTTACCAGCCTCTTAATAATTGACTCACATTGCTGCCCAACTGATTTGGGCAAAGTGACCACCATGAAGAGGTGGGGGTATGTGTGGATAAGTAGCATTGCCATTAAGCTACCATTAGGTCAGAGCCATTAGCTGCTATGGTGGGTGCTGTGTCTCTAAGTGGGATCTAAATGTATTTTCTTAATTGAATGAAATCCAAAATTTCATTTCATTTCAAAGCTGCATAATGTGTAATTAGAAACCTAGTTACATCTAATGCCCTGAATGGAGATCCCAGGGTTGTCTCACAACAGTCAAGAGGCTTGAGCAGATAATTACAAGCACTTCACTGTGATAATTGCCAACCTCAGAGAGCTCTAAGAAGAGAATGCCCGTGAAAGCAATGGCTTTGAAAAGGTGAAGCACTGTTCCAGTGTCAGGTATTGTTATCAATAAAGAGATTTTGTCTTTTATGAAGCTGGGATTGTTAGGAAAGAGGTTCTTTTACATGTCATTGGTTTCCTTACCATTCATCAGTCCACAGTGAAATGGTTTTAATGAGGCATGGATTGGGCTGAGACCAATATGAAAGCAGAACCAGGGCCAACAGGGAAGAAAAAAAGAATATTCAGCCCAGGAGCATCTTCCTTTGTGCAAGGAGATTTCCTAGTGCAAGCATTTGAGATTTAAATAGCAGACTTGAAAGTTAAGCTCTTTCTATTTCCAGGCATCAGAGGAAATATCTTTAGAGATACCCAACTTATCTTAATATTCAGATAGATTTAAAATGAATTTCATAGGGTATAACTCAAGCACCCTCAAGCAAGTAGTACTCAATCTGCTCAAACCTCAAAGCCCAGAAATACAGAGGCTGGCTTGAATTCTTGGACTAGAAACTGAAAGACCAGCCCACAAAGCAAAGATATATATACATACTTGAGTTACATGTACTACCTCATAGCATACAGTACTTGACATGACTCCTTATCAAAAATATCCCTTCCTTTCTAAGTCTTAAAGTGAATGGTGTTATCTTCAATAGAAACTATATTGAATTAACTGAAAAAATTGAAGTTCTCCTCCAACCCATTAAACAAATGCTGAAGACCAGAAAACCCCATATTTGATCCCTGTCTTACTTTATAGAAAGTATTTAGAAATATTGATGATATCAATGTCACATTGCTCAGCTGGTTGTACATATGAGATTTGGTTGTTACTGAGGGAGTCTTTTTTGATAAGAGAAGTCATATAGTGTGAGTGGAGGTGGCCTGGAAGTTGAGATATTACATCACAGGGACTCAAGTTAGGAGCAAATTCTGTGTGTCATATTTCTAGACTAGTATGTGAGATCAAGACCTTCAGGTAGTGAGTTCACCTAGCTGACTGCCCAGACCTCTGCATCTTTTGTGGCGTTCATAAAATAAAAGAATTAGAATTTTCTGTGGTTTTTAGAAAAAGATTTAAAAGAAAGGTAGCCCAGTATTGCTTATAGAAGTAAAGAGAAAGTTGCGGTCGAAGACAGTTATAGTTTAAGAAAACAGAAGTTTTGGGTAAATCAGGCAGTGGAATGTGAAATTTAACAGTGACCCTGTTCTATGAGTATAAGTAATTCACCATATATTCTCCACAGAAAGAAGAAAAAAGTACTTTGTGAAACTATTTCAGCTGGTGTCTCAGCTAGTATAAAAATTGCTCATCAAGTGAGAGATAAAATTTTAGTGGAAATTGAAAAGACAATTTGTGGTATAATGATATGCACAGAAAGCCTATGTCTGTACAGAAAACTGATTTGGGTGAAATCCAGAATTTGCATAATTAAGATCTTGGGGATTTGTGAAAAACTAGATACTTGTCTTTCAAATGCATTAGGTATACAAAGAAATTTATATCTGTCTATCTATCCATCCATCCATCCAGTCATTCTTGTTTGAAAAGCCAAGTATTCTGTGTGCCAGGCATTGTGCTAGGAGGAAGGATACTGAGTTTAAGGGACAGTGACTCCTAAAGGAAGAGGTCTAAGGCATATTGTCATGGAAGACCACTTATTATGGAAAAAGGACCAATCTTGATATAGAATTGGAAAGAAGGTAGCCCTTATGGTTTACTTATTATCCATTTTCTACTCACTCTACTTTTCTGCATTAAGCAATTTCACAGCTAGGCAAATCCACTCAACCTTATCTACCCTTGATTTTTTTTCCCCCTGAATGTTTTTCAAATAATCCTTGATTATTTGGCCCTACAAATTATACATCACAGGGAAGCTTGTCAACAGGTTATAACAAAGCATATACAGTAATAAAAGCAGGAGATCTCACTTTGGTTTTATGTGACTTCCTTTGGGTTTCTGGTGACTTGAGAGCAAGCATTAAGGGCTCTTTCTTCTTGCTGAATGTACTTTCCACACAGATGGGAGGACCAGCATGGATGCTGAAGTTTAAAGTGGTTTCAGAAGGAGGATCCAGAATCTGGGACTAGTTTTCTATCTTTCAGGGTCTTGGTTGTCTCATCTTATTCCACTCTTTTGCTCCCTTTCCCACACTAATAACAAACAATAAAAACACATTATGGCACAGTTATTATATGGCCTTTTAAAAATATTAGCTCATTTATTGACTTCAACTATATTAGAAGATAGATGTTCTTATTGTCCCCATTTTACAGATGAGGGAAAGGGGTGCAGAGAGATTGTTTGAAACTGCAGAGCATGGATTCAAACCCACCAGGTTTGGTCCAGACTATAAATATACTGCCTCTCACACTAAAGTTAACCTGATGACAGAAATGTCTCTCATTCATCATATGTTCAGTCACTATTGTGTGTGACAGGAGACTCAAAGAGGCCTTCCTCCCATTGGACCTTCTATTGACCGTTCATGTCCATCTCATTTGATTAACTCATATGGAGAAAGGGCAAACATTAAGAGCTATAGAGCATATTTCAGTTGGCTGGGAGAATTTTGAGACCATTTCCAAGTATGCTCTGGTTGTGATGCTGTCTCCACATCCATTGGACATAATAAAGACAGTTGAGTTAATAAAAGGTTCGCAATAGCAGACACTGTGTTCTACTGGTTGCAGAGCTGGTTGAGTTGCTGTCTGGTGAGCAGAAACAAGGAATACTGTTTGGCTTTTAGGGGTTTCAGTCTCTCCCATTCCTCACAGATGACTAGTAGGTGCTGCATATGATAGACAGTCTGTGGAAGTCCCAGACCAAACTCCTTCCCTAACTGAACATTCCCAAATGCCTTTCACTCTCTCCTTTTATTTTTTTTTAAAGTTTATTTATTTATTTTTGAGAGAGAGAGACAGAGCAAACAGGGGAGGGGAAGAGAGAGAGAGAGGGAGAGAGAGAGAATCCCAAGCAGGGTCTGTGCCTTTAGGGTGGAGCCCAATGTGGGGCTTGAACCCATGAACCATAACATCATGACCTGAGTTGAAACCAAGAGTTGGCTGCTTAACTGACTGAGCCACCCAGGTACCCCTCACTCTCTCCTATTAAAGCAATAATAAAATTTATCAGAAATAAAAATCAAAGTATTCATCTTAGCTCACAAAATGGTTAAGCCAGATCCATGTAACTTTCACCTTTTCTCTTTCCTGTGAGACATTTTTGGAAACTATTTTAAGTTGTTGAAGGAACATTCCACTTGAAGAAAAGGTTAAAGTAGTCGTGACTGGGCTGAAGGGACAAAAAGCCAGGAGAATGAGCTAAAGTTCCAGGAGCTTCGTTGACCTATTTCTGCCAGTTTTGCAAAACAGTACAACACCCTCACCCTTCAAGTGGTTGGATGACAGTCAGGGCCGTCCATCACAGACACAGACAGAATTGTTTCTCTGCTCATCTGCCCAGGTGACCACTCTGAGGGACCATTGTGGCCAGGCTGTTCTGAACATTGGACAGCAGGAAAATGCCTTCCTCCACCAAACATATTCTCTCTGCCTTTTACTCCTTTTCCTTTCCTTTGGGTCCTGGAAGGGTATATTTTAACGGAAGGGAAAATGAGTCCAGAAAGTGAACTCATCTAGATGTGATCATGGGTGTTTTTGTCCCAGCTGTGCTAGATTTGATCTCATGGGATGCCTTGGGCCACTGAGAGAATGTGGAGCAATTGCTTGGATTCATAGGACCCAGTCACAGCTAAATTTCACATTTCACTGCTTGATTTACCGTAAACTTGTTTTCTAGTTTAGAACTTTAACTATCATTGACCTCAACTTTCTCTCTGCTTCTACCAGCAAGGAAACCCTATTGTCCCTTTTTCCTTGTTTTCTTTATTTTCTCTCGTTTTCCTAATCAAGACACTTTCTTTTGAATAATTCAACTTTGGACTGAACTAAAAAGATGTTTGTTTACATGTCTGAATCTTTAAGGCCATAAGACTGAGCCTTCCCAAAGTGACACAGTAACACAGAGTAGAATTCAAGAAATGTCCATTAAGTAAGCAAATAAACATTTTGGTCACTCCTGCACTGGAAACCAGCTGCAACACATCCATTCTTCCCAATGACTGTAGTAAACTCCTTGATTCTTGGTGCCATTTCCTTAAGTGTGAAGCCTATGCTTTACTACTATGAACTGTGTGATTCAGGGCAGGTTTCTTAACCTCTTAGTTTATATTTATAAAAGTGACCCCAAAATAGGACCTACTTCCTTGGGCTAAGGATTCCATGAGATAGTCTACATGAAATCCTTTACGGCATTGCCTGACTTATCGTACCAGTTATTCCAGGTTCGATGCCCATGCTTCCTGCAAAATATCCAATTGAGTTATTCTTTTCTGTGGATGGACACTCTGCTGCTGAGCACATTTTCAGAGCAGAGATGACTGGTCTGTCTTTTGTGTAGTATAGACTGAGGTCCCTGATCTCAAGCTGCTGTGCCCGAAACTCCGATGGCTCCTGCTCCACTTACTATTAGGATGCGACAAAATACTGCAAACTTAGAAGCATAAAATAACTCCAGCTTCACACATTCTGTGGGGCAGGAATTCAGAAATGGTGCAGTGGGGATGGCTTGTTTGTTCTACAGTGTCTGGGTCCTCAGCTGAGAAGACTCGATTGGCGAGGGGCCGGCATCACTGAGGGCTTTGTCACATGGGTGTTTGGCACCTGGGCTGGTGTGTTAGTTTCCTAGGGATGCTGCAAGACAATACTACAAACTGGGTTGCTTAAAACAACAAAAATGTATTCTCTGACAGTTCTGGAGTCTAGCAGTCTAAAATCAAGTTGTTGTCAGGGCCATGTTCACTCCAAAGGCTCTAAGGGAGGATCCTTCCTTGTGTATCCCAGCTTCTGGCAGCCCCAGGTGTTCTTTGGCATGAGGCAGCATAATTTCACTCTTTACCTCCATCTTCACATGGCCATCTTTCCTGTGTGTCTATCTTCACATGATGTTCTCCTCTCTCTGATAAGGACGCGTTAAGGGCCTTCACTACTCCAGATGCTCTCATCTTAACTAATTACATTTCCAATGGCTATATTTCCACATGAAGTCACATTCTGAGGTACTGAGAGTTAGACTTCATCATATCTTTTGGGGCGGGGGGACACAATTCAATCCCATAACAGCTGGGATTCAAAGGCTCGGGGGGAGCTGGCATTATTGACCAAAACACCTACATGTGGCCTCTCCAGGTGGCTGAGGTGCCTCACAGCACGTATCTAGATTCTGAGAGGGAACATCCTGAAAGTGATCATTCCAAGAGAATCAGATGGGAGCCACATGGCCATTTATGACCCAGCCATGAAGTCACACGTATCACTTCTGCTGTAGTCAGTTGGTCAAACCAGTAACAGTCTACCCAGATTCTACCTGTTTAGGGGAGGGGACATCAAAGAATTTGGGGACCATGTTTTAATTTTTTTTTTAACGTTTATTTATTTTTGAGACAGAGACAGAGCATGAATGGGGGAGGGTCAGAGAGAGAGGGGGACACAGAATCCGAAACAGGCTCCAGGCTCTGAGCTGTCAGCACAGAGCCCGATGCAGGGCTTGAACCCTCAGACCTTGAGATCATGATCTGAGCTGAAGTTGGACACTTAACCAACTGAGCCACCCAGGCACCCCTGGGGACCATGTTTTAATCACCCACTTTCTGCCCCTACCACACACACAGCCTGGGAATAGTTTTTCTGAATTTGCTCATTTAGTTTCCATATTAAAATACAGAACACAGGATCTTCTCTAAGACAATAGAAAGGTTATTCTCTTGCACATTCCTATAAAATATTTTTCATTGTCATTTTGAAGATAGGATACTAGACTGAACTGGTTTATCTTTATATTTTAATTTAAAAATCAAAGAATTTTAAGGAAGAAATTTTAGACTTGAAACAAAGTATTTTTGAAAAAAAAATTTTATGTGAGCTGAAGATAGATGACATAACTGGGGTGATTACGAGCCGTTGCCAGGAGGAGGGAAGGGTCTGTCAAGTGAGAATGCTGTGATCCTACAGCAGTAGGAATTAAGGCTGCAGCTTAGTGGTTGTTGCTTGATTTTAGAGAATAAACTGCCAAAATATTGTGGAGAGCTGAGGTGAATGTCTAATCATCTTATTTTTTTCTAATAGATTTCTAAATACACCCAGTACATACTCTCTTACCGAGCTTTTTTAAATGTGGTCTGGAAGAATAGATAAATACATGATCATCTACTGCAGGGCCACACATTATAAGAAAATACGGCTCACTATGTATGTTTATCAAAAACAGGTATCAGGATGTTCATAGCAGCACTATTTGATAGGCCTCAACCGGAAGTACCAAAGTACCCATCACAGCAGAATGGATACGGTGTGGTATGTTTATAGTGGGATACCATAGTCCACAGTGATGAGAATAATCTACAGCTACACCCAACAGTAGGGATTAATCTCACTAATAATGGTGAGAGAAATAACACAGATACAAAAGAGAATATGTTGTATGATTTCAGTTTTCTAAAGTACAAACCCAGCAAAAACTCATTTATCCTGTTGTAAGGCTGGATAATAGTTGCTCTTCAGGGGAAGAGTAGCTGAAAGTGGTGAGGGAAAGAGCTTCTGGTGGTTTTTGGTTTCTTGATCTAGGTGCTGTTTGCAGGGTTGTGTTCAGTTTGTAAAGCTATGCACTTCTAATATGTGCACTTTTCTGGATGTATATTTTGCCAGAATAAAAAAAAGTACTTACACTCAGATAACTACCAAGCTATGACAGAGGAATGAACATTATTAAAGAACACAGAAGAACGCATGTTGAGACTTTCAGTGCTCATGTCCAAATGACTGACTTTCTTGGCTTTTCTGGTGATACATTTTAATTCTGCAAGATATTTTCATTTTAATTACAGTGAAATGGGTAATGTCACCTAAATCTCCAAAAAGTTAATTTCTGGCCCTTGCTTAAAGGGAGAATCAAGGAATATAGAGGCCTTTGGAAACAGAAAATTACTCACTTGTCCCTTTGAAAGTATCCAGGACTACAGAACAGAATCATTGGCTCCATCAGCTGAAGAGGAGAGGGACTAAGGAAGATAACGAAAATGCCCACAGAAAATATGGGCTTTGCTAGATTTCCAGTATACTTCCATTGCCTTCAGATCCAGGGCTCTCTGTTACCAGGATCTTGCAGAATGCCAGTTTTCACTCCACCATCCCTCCCTCACTTCCGTTACCCATGTCCTACTTCCCAGGATATTCACATGGAGTTCCATGAAAACTTTTTCTTCTTTGAGTATCCTCCTTGTTTTATTTCCTCCACTGGGACTAATGGCCACCTGTCTTAGAGGTCTTGTTGTTTTGTGACAAACCACCCTCAGCAGGTTTCCTTGAGGCTCATTTGCTCAAGGGCCATAGAGTCTTTTGGGGGTGCAGACCAAGCTTCCAGACTCCCTTGCTCTGCAATAAACTAGTCACAGGTTAGGGTGCAGATGGTACACAACGTGCTTCCTGTGCTTGGCAGGAAGAGAATGGGGTTCATTGGTTATTTTGTCAAGCTGGCAGTAGTTCCTGTAGAGAAGGCTGTGTCACTTGTGCTGATTCAAAAGAGTACCTTGATGTAGGGAAAAAGCAGTCATGGGCCAAGGCATGAGCTGAGCAATTCCTTGAACGCAGCCATAGAGAATGTTTTCCCTGGCACCACATACACATCACTAGTTAGAACAGCACTCTGCTTTCCCTGTCTTGGTGAGGTGAACAGCACATTTAATTTCAACTCCTGTGGCCTTCTGCAAACCATCCCAGCTCTACTTGATTCCTCAGCTGTGTTTGCTCCTCTGTTCTTGGAGAACAGCATTTTCACTTGGTATAAACTGTGAGGCACCGTCTGAACAAGCAGATTGGTTACTAATAAGGAAACTGGCACTGACAGCTTTTTAGGCTCTGATGAGAGAAAAGAGATATCTTTACCTCAGAATGGTTTAACTCTCAATGTAGCATATCCACTAGTTGAAATTTAGAGAAAGAGAGAGAAATTTAATTGTCAGGCTGTGGTGCATAGTGTCAAAGTTACTTAGATTATGAGAAATAGGACTTTTCAGTAGCTTTAAGGCCACAGCTCATCTTTTTTTCTGGTGTGGGCAGCTCAGACAGGGCCCCACCCTATAACTCATAGTTCTGTCAGGCACTCAACAGAAAAAAACAAGAAGTATTTGACTGTAGTGTTAGCTATGGAATGTTCACTGCTAGTCATACAATTCTATTATCTCAGTTCATACCTGTCAGATTAATAGATATATCAGAAATATTTAGAATTAGAAGGGTACAGAGAGATAATCTGGTCCCATATTCTATTAAAATTTTTTTATTAAAAAAATCAAACAAACCTAAGTTCAGAGAGTTTAAGTAGCTTGAAATATTCTATAAGTGACAGAGCTGGGACTAGAGTTCAGTCTTTTGCAGCTCCTGGCCTACTAAGGACCCTATTCACTGTACCATTGTGATGAACCAGTTTTTATAGAAGTTTTGAAAGTCAGAATGATTTCTTGCTTGAGAGGTACATGTCTCTAGGATAGGACCATTTGAGGGATAACCGGGAAAGCTATTAAGATGAGTTACCCCATGTCCTCCTTTCTTCATGAATCCAAAATGTCAAGGCATTTGCAGCATCCATTGTGGGGCTGGGACTGGATACCAAGGATTTCTAGGAAGACTGATCTAATCTGAAATGACTCCACAGGAGTTGGCTGTACCCTTTATATCTTCCTGGTGTATAGGGCCCTACTGGACATTCTGTAGAAACATCTGCAGGGGCGGGGGGGCTGCTCTTATTTAAGCCCAGGCATTCAGTTCTTTGTGGGGTCCCCAATGCCATCTCAAGTCTGAGCCATGATTCTCAAATACCCAAGAGAGTAAAAATGTCCACCTTTCTCTCTGAAGTCTTTCTGATGTTGGAAGACCTAGGACAAAGGCAAACTTTTCAAAGGCTTTTCTGCTGGGGTTTAACTTTATGTTTAGCAAACTTTGGACATCAGAGGATGGTAGTATTTACCCAGGTAAATTTTCTTTCCCACGGCATTGTTTATCCTTGGAAGACATCCCCGGTGAGTTCAAGAGAAGATTCTGCTATCTTCTGCACTCAGATAAAACCTAATGCTGAGATTTGCTGGGCATGGTTTACAGCCAATAATGGCAGAGGTAAAGCAAGTCACAGGTAGTACTGTACCACACACATTGCAGATCTCAGCACAGCTATATAGGCTGACAATTAATTCCAAGTTTCTGGCCTATCTCCATGACTAGTACAGCTGTTGGAATTAGAGGGACCATCCCTGGGAATCTTGGGGATGCTTTCAAAAGATAAAAGATTTTAGGCACCCAACCTCTTCTGTTTGCTTAAACATATCCTCCAATGTACCTCCTATTCCCTAATTTATTCAACAAGCATTTATTCAACCCTTGCTAGAGTCTCTTGGAACAAACTGGTAAATGAGCTTTTATTAAGCTCCTACTCTGTGCCGAGCACTTACACATACATTGTCTCAGTTGTGCTCAAAATACTGTTGTGCACTAGGTTCTCTTTCTTACAGATCATGAAACTGTGGTTCAGAGAAATTAGATGAATTGTTCAAAATACAGAAATGGAGAGCTGTGGTCTTCAGGATCTTCTGGTTTGGGGTTCTGGGTAGTTTCTACTACATCTACCTCTTCTAATATTGTACCATTGAAATTGTTGACAGGAAAACTGTGTGGTTATTTTTAACAAAAATAACGCACCAAATCCAGTATCTTTGGCTTGGTTAACATGCTAATTTAACTATACTCAATATGTAAGCAGTAGTGATTTGGGTGATAAATGGATCCATCTACCTAGAAATTATTAGCATGTCTTCTTGACAACAGATTTGCCTTCACTCTTTGACCCAAACTAATTTTAAAATTATTTTTGTTTCCTGGGATCATATTAATTTAGAAGAAAAGTAATCTGAATAGCCAGCAGAAGTCAGCCCGGGACCACTGGTGTAGTCTAACCCTAAAGACCCAAATGGAGGCAACAGCAAACAAGTACAACAGTATTAATGATTAAAAGCTACTAGTGAATATTGTTGAAAGTACTGGTATAAACATTGGGGTAGATATGTTTTCACTCTTATGTGGATCCTGAGAAACTTAACAGAAGACCAGGGGGGAGGGGAATGGGAAAAAAAAGTTACAGAGAGGGAAGGAGGCAAACCATAAGAGACTCTTAAAAACTGAGAATAAACTGAGGATTGATGGGGGTGGGGGAGGGGAAAGCAGGTGATGGGCATTGAGGAGGGCACCTGTTGGGATGAGCACTGGGTGTTGTATGGAAACCAATTTGAAAATAAATTTCATATTAAAAAAAACTGCAAGTGAAAAAAAGCAGGAAGCACACACCAGACATCCTGCAAAACAATTAAGTTCTTTAAGGGTCTTACAGTCCTAAATCTGGAACCATCACAGCTAAGAGGATAAGCTTTGGAATTTGAGAAAGCTGATTCAAAACTAGGCTCTGCCAGTCATGTACAAGCTACAAGCAGTCAGGAAGAGAGTTTAACCTTCACTAAACCTCAATTTCTTCTCTGCAAAATGTTGGGGATGGTAGGAGAAGTGGACTCTGATAATACTTCCCTCAAAGGATTGTGGGGCATCATAAATGCCCCATAGCACAGGGTGGGGCACATGAAAAGTGTATCCTAAGTAGCAGATATTGCTAGTATTATTAAATATGATATATAAGGATATGCAAAATAATAACTAGCATTATGCATTTTTACTCAATAAATTAAATTTATATCAGGCAAGCTAAGGAGTTTCCTAGATTAAACATCTGATGAAAGCTCAGACTCAGAAAGGATTGACCTTTACATTCATTTCAACCCTGAGAGTCTTGATTTTATAAGCCCTTGTAGGGATTGAGTGCTAATTCTTTTTTTTTTTTTTTTTTAAATTTTTTTTTTCAACCTTTTTTATTTATTTTTGGGACAGAGAGAGACAGAGCATGAACGGGGGAGGGGCAGAGAGAGAGGGAGACACAGAATCGGAAACAGGCTCCAGGCTCCGAGCCATCAGCCCAGAGCCTGACGCGGGGCTCGAACTCACGGACCGCGAGATCGTGACCTGGCTGAAGTCGGATGCTTAACCGACTGCGCCACCCAGGCGCCCCTGAGTGCTAATTCTAAACAAGGTCCTGGTGTCATGTTATTTTCTTTTTTTTTTTTTTTAATTTTTTTTTTTTAACGTTTATTTATTTTTGAGACAGAGAGAGACAGAGCATGAACGGGGGAGGGTCAGAGAGAGGGAGACACAGAATCTGAAACAGGCTCCAGGCTCTGAGCTGTCAGCCCAGAGCCCGACGCGGGGCTTGAACTCACGGACCGCGAGATCATGACCTGAGCTGAAGTCGGTCGCTTAACCGACTGAGCCACCCAGGCGCCCCCATGTTATTTTCAAGTAAATAAAATGTTAATGAATACGTAAATAAAAAATACTGAGAAAAAAAATCACAGATTGAACACATGCATTTATCTCCACTCCTGTGTAAAATCTCACAGTAAAGGAATTTAATATGCATGAACCTGTAAGAACAAGAGAAAGGAGAGACGGTGAGAGGGAAAAACTCAGTTTTGAAAGCGAGAAAGCAAACAGAAAGGCAGTAACATGCTTAGTAGACTAGGGACAATTGAAAGCTGCATGTCTGCAGGGGAAAGAAGCCAACAAGAAGGAATGAGACCAAGCCAATTCTGAGGTAGAACCTTGGAAAGGCTTAGAGTAGGAAACATATGGAATCATTGAAGGCAAGGATGTTGAGCAGGGCTGAAAGCAGGAGGCTTTGTTGAGTTTGTAAAAGGAATACTTAGGACCCCAGATCTCTCCCTTGCTACTCAGCCAAGTGGCTACCCTCGCCCCACCCCTCTTCCATCATTTCCACCATCACCTCTGGCCATCTTGTAAGAATTTTTCTGATGTTGTCACAGCCTTCTTTAGTTCACTCTACTTCAAAGCATGGATATAGAAGCTTCTTTTTATTCACCAGTACTTAGTAAAAGACAACAATATGAGGTAATGATGTTCAACAAACCTTACTACTGAGAAAAGGAGAACCTAAATCAGATACCATATATCACTATTCTCAGATTCCATTGTCATGTCCCTATGAAGACAGTCTTCTACTGGTTCTTTCTCTCCTCTGTAGGCCTTAGCCTCCTGCCACTGAAACAAGGGCCTATTCTTGTCCATGCTTAGAAGTCTCCTTTATCTTATCCTCTCCAGACATACAAAGTATGGGAAAGCTTGTTGACAATGTAACAGGCAGTATATTAGTTGACAGCATATTGATGTATCTTGCCCAGTCTGAAGATAGAATTTATCATTGGTTAGACTAATGAGCCCTCTCCATGTGAAGCCTTTACAGTTGGACCCTCCTTCATTCAGGGTTCTGCAAGGCCAATGAGTAGGTACTTCAATCTATGCATAACTAAAAAAGACACCAAAATGAACTCCCAAGAATAAATGGGGGAGGACTTACCCTCATAGATATATTCCAAATTCGATCCATAAAGCAGATGCTTCTGACAACTCTCTAGAACCAGTTTTTTGTTTTTGTTTTTGTTTTTGTTTTTGTTTTCAAATTCAGATATATCAAGATTGGGACAGAATCTCTGAGCAATAAGAGATTGTTGGGATCTATCTCTAATATATCATTTGGTTTCCCACTTCCTTTCTGATTTCCCTTGACAGTATTTGTTGCTCCCTTACTGGTGTTTTCATTCTTGTATGTTTATGCAAACAATAATAAAATTATAGCTCTTATCATAGCATATTATTGTTCTTTGTTAGTGGGACACCTACACTGGTAAGTTGTGAGCTATTTGAGGAGTATTTTATTCATCTTTATATCCCTGGCACATAGTAGGCACTCGGTAATGCTTGTGCTAAATTGAATTGGCTGTGGGAAAAGAACAAAATGCTTCTCCTCAGTTAGCGTTTGTTTTCCAGGATCCATTCCAACATACTTCCAACTCAAAAATGTGATTTAAGAGATAGGCAGAGAGGGAATTGAGCTGAATGTTTTGCAAAAACACCTTGTCTTTAAAGGTGGGGGAAAAAAATCAGCTACTTTCCCAAGATAGCTATTCTGTCCTGCATCTTGAAGCAATGAAATGATGAGTGTTGTGATCAGAGAGGACCCTCAGAAAATAAATAAAACCCAACCCTAGTAATGCAACCATTAGCTAGGAGGGAAATGACAAAAGATATCATTATCATCTTGATATTTTTAGAAGTTCTTTGGTGACAGGTCAGATTTTGAGAATCAGAAAATGATAAAAATAATCTTGTTATTCCACAAAGGAGGCTCTATATATATCAGGACGATTTTGAGCACTGCTTGAGAAATGTGGAGAAAATATTTTTAAGTGTTAGTGAAATGATAGGCTTTGGGGGCAGACCCAGCCTTGTTTTATAAGAGATTTCTCTTGTGGGGGGAGGAGGTGTTGAGAGGTTCTGAGATGTTGGTGTCATAAAAAATCAGCAGTCGATGCAGGTTTTTATTTCTGAAATTTTCGAGAGAAGGGTCCATGTGGTAGAATTTCATGCAGTATATAGAAAATTGAAAATTGCTTTTGAAGTTATTAGAGGTGCCTGGGGAGTCCTCTGGTCCCCACCAGATGACCATGCTATCCAGATCCTAAGCCTCTTTGTTTTTCTTTATTTTCAAACTACAGGATTCTATAGGATTCCTTTTGCAGCCTCCTTTTGTAGCTATTGGTGAGTGGCCCTATAGCCATATATCTAAAGGGGCTTGGGACTCCGGGTTTAATAGAAATGGCCCTCTATTTATTTGGGATGCTTGCTTCTTTAAATACTCAGCCATCTGACTCTCTAATGGTTTAGGATTAGTCATAAGTTAAGTAGAACAGAGAAAATGTTATAAATAGTTTATTGCATATCCATTCACGAAATTTAGGCTAAATTTATATATCCTAGCCATTAAAAGAGAGCCTATATGTTTATTTAAAACATTGTGTGGCTCCTGTTTCATTTAGAATATGAAACATGATTCTATAAGATTTATATGTAAGTTGCTCTTTTCCTCATATTTATTTCACTACCTTTTTATGTCTTGTTTTTCTTAGGTCTGAATTTGAGCCTTTGAATGTATTCCTTTTATGTCTTTTTGTATTTTTAAAAACATGAATTAAAAATATAAGTCCCTATATCAAGGAAACTGTCGACTTATTTCTTTGGAATGTGAAAATAATCACTATCAATACTCTGAGTTTATTTTACTAAATAGTGTAATTTTGGTAAATTGGGTCTTACTGTGGCCAGAGACCTGACTATGAAACTGAAATAATATTAAATGTAATATTTAGAAATACGTAGAGGCCAAGGAACAATATCTGTAAAATACCATTGACAATGGGACTTTTAAATGGCCCATGTCATTCATAGTGTGCCCCAGGATGGCTCTGGCACACTGCATCAGTGACATCAGGTGTTGCCTCTTTGAGGTGATTTGAGGAGTTCTGAGTTATTTGCTTCAAAATAGCCACTACATCAGTAGACCTGCCAGAGCCCACATGTTCCTCTATCTGTCAAGCACTTAGACTTAGGCACTGAAGGCCTCTTGTGAATGCAAACGTGTTACTGGGAGGGACAGTACATCAATGTATAGCATACAGTGTCATTAGTTATCAAGTTAACTGGCCTGTCTCCTAAATGTGGCCCAGAGACAAGAGGGCAGGAAGAGGAAATCTGGAGAGGCAGTGTTGTTCTGGCCCAAATGGAGGGTGCACTGTGGAGTTCCATCTCTGGAAAGCCAGTGTTGGGGGAGGGGAAAGGAGAACACTTAGAAAAGGAAGGAGAAGGAATCAGGTGGGGACCAGGGGACCACAATGACTTCACAAAATTGCTGCGAGGCTGCAGTTTGCAATTTGGCAGAGCCACTGGAATAAAAAATATTTTCAGGGGAAATTTATATAAGCTCTCTCCTGCAGGTCAGGGACTCTATTATTATAGTAACATGAAACACACCCCCTTCAGAAACTCCGTAGCCCTGTGGCACCAAGCAGGAGTCTGATGCAGATAATTTGAGTGGTCTAGTGCTCCCTGGGAAAACAGGTTTGAGGAAGTTCTCTCTGGCAGGCATGAGCTGCATCTCACCCAGAATCTTCCTGGAGTGCCCCCACTCCTAACCACTTGTCCTGGAAGCATCCTCCAGGTTGCAGCATGAGAAAGAAATGTAGGAGTATATCGCCATGACTTGGGATTTGCAAAAGTCAAAGTGGGTCAAACATAAGGAAAAGTGGTGCAGTTGGGGAGCCCAAGTGGTCATAGCTAGTGCCCTCTGGATGTTCTATACTGCAATGGTGCCAATCACTTAGGTGGGCCTTTCCAGGTCGGTCTTTTGGTAAGTTCTTGAAGCTTTGGTGAAGTGTGCTGACAGATTGCCAATGTTCATGAGCCCAAGTAGAGAAGGAGGCTCTAGTTTACCAGACTTCTCCATTGGATTCCCAAAGGAGCTAACCTGTAATCACAGGGCAGTGCATTTATGTAAACATCTTGCTGAGCTACTGGCTCTTGGGCAGAAAATTATTCTTATTTTTCTCTTTCTGCCCAACAAGAGGCATAATATCATGGGAAAGAAAAGGACTTAGAGTGATGAGGAAACCATGCATTCAACTGCATTCTAGCAATTTAAAGCTCACATCACTCAGGAAAATTAATTTAGTCTCATTGAATAACATCTCTAAAACCCAGATGATTATAATAATTGCTTCATAGAACTACTGAGAAGATAAAATAAGGTCACGAGTGGAAATTTGACATATATCAAAATAATGTTTGTGAGATTCCCAATGGCATGGACTAGCTTCTCTTCAGAAGATAGATAGACTTTCTGAAGAGAAAAATTCCAGGGTTCCTTCTGAGAGGACTAAGATTTGGAAGCACTTCCCTTGGATTTTAGATGTTAAAAGAATCTTAAAAATCATCTTGTCCAGCCATCATACTTTATTTTATATTTAAAATTTATTATTTTTAATTTTATTTTTTATTTTTTAAGATTTACATCCAAATTAGTTAGCATATAGTGCAACAATGATTTCAGGAGTAGATTCCTTAATGCCCCTTACCCATTTAGCCCATCCCCCCCCCCCCACAACCCCTCCAGTAACCCTCAGTTTGTTCTCCATATTTATGAGTCTCTTCTGTTTTGTCCCCCTCCCTGTTTTTATATTATTTTTGTTTCCCTTCCCTTATGTTCATCTGTTTTGTCTCTTAAAGTCCTCATATGAGTGAAATCATATGATTTTTGTCTTTCTCTGACTAATTTCACTTAGCATAATACCCTCTAGTTCCTTCCACGTAGTTGCAAATGGCAAGATTTCATTCTTTTTGATTGCCAAGTAATACTCGATTGTATATATATATACCACTTTTTCTTTATCCATTCATCTACCGATGGACATTTGGGCTCTTTCAGTACTTTGGCTATTGTTGATGGTGCTGCTATAAACATGGGGGTGCACGTGTCCCCTTTGAAACAGCATACCTGTATCCCTTGGATAAATGCCTAGTAGTGCAATTGCTGGGTCATAGGGTTGTTCTATTTTTAGTTTTTTGAGGAACCTCCATACTGTTTTCCAGAGGGGCTGCACCAGCTTGCATTCCCACTAACAATGCAAAAGAGATCCTCTTTCTCCGCATCCTCGCCAACATCTGTTGTTGCCTGAGTTGTTCATGTTTGCCATTCTGACAGGTATAAGGTGGTATCTCATTGTGGTTTTGATTTGTATTTCCCTGAGGATAAGTGATGTTGAGCATTTTTTCATGTGTCGTTAGGCCATCTGGATGTCTTCCTTGGAGAAGTGTCTATTCATGTCTTTTGCCCATTTCTTCACTGGATTATTTGTTTTTTGGGTGTTGAGTTTGATAAATTCTTTATAGATTTTGGATACCAACCCTTTATCTGATATGTCATTTGCAAATATCTTCTCCCATTCTGTCGGTTGCCTTATAGTTTTGCTGATTGTTTCCTTCGCTGTGCATAAAATTTATTTTTTATCAAAGAAATGCTTCATATAGTTTTAAAATAAAATATTTGTAGTGAAAAATAAGTTTCTTACCTCCACTCCATCTCAGATCCCACTCTGTAGAAGATAATATCTTGCTGAATTCAGTTTTAGACATTATCTTGTATCTAGTGCTCTAATGTATGAAAATTTAGTTCATTATACCTACCACATTCCTATCCAGCCCCTCAATATAGTCTTATCACTTTTGTTAGTTTCTTCATGGGGTAACTTTGTGACTGCAGAAAGTATACCATTTTATTTCTAAATTTATCATGGGGTGGTAATCTGTAATCCTTGACCTCACACTTTAAAAGATGAAGCCAGGGGCACCTGGGTGGCTCAGTTGGTTGGGCAACTGACTCTTGATTTCAGTTCAGGTAATGATCTCATGGGTTCATGGGATTGAGCCCTGTGTCAGGCTCTGTGCTGGCAGCATGGAGTCTGCTTGGGATTCTCTCTCTCCCTCTCTCTCTGCTCTTCCCATGCTGTCTCTCTCTCTCTCAAAATAAATAAATAAACTTCAAAAAAGTAAACAAATAAAAATAAAAGATGAAGCCATTGGCACACCACCTTTTCCTTTACCCCTCTTCCCACTTCTCACTTTCTATCATTTGAAATTTTATGTCTGTGTTGCTAAAGTTGATGACATTTACATTCTGTTTTATGATCATAATTAAGTGTCTCATGTCTTGTTTATAAGATGTTTATAAAAGGTTACAAGCAAGTGTGGTTAAGTAAATGTGGTTTACTGTAGAGCCCGGTAGAAGACAATGATTAGATTGCCTCTCACCAGCATTTTGTTCTTCCACAAGTTTCTAATTGACGCTTTTTTTTTTTAATCAAAATTTTGCTTTTGTTATTTTCTCATTTCAAAATTTTAGAATTGAATTAGCTATTTTTCAAGTGCTCTTTTTTCCTACCAGAAACACTCCATTCTCTTCAGATCTATACTAACTGATTTCCAAATTTGTGTTCATATTTGTTATTTTGAGATTTCTCTTTTCTTTTCTGGGTTAAATCTCCTATGTCCTGGATCCAAGACTTCAGTTTTTTTGTTTACATTTTTCAAATTTACTTGATGGTCTAATGCAGATCCTAAAAAGAATTTCCTAAATATAGGGCTGCGCCTAGGTATATGAGGCCGCAGACAAATAATTTTTGAGGCCTCTTTCTGCATAAATAATTGTATTAAAAAGTATTATAAAATTCATAGGCACATGTCAAATGTAGTGTTTTATTGGATCTAATTTAGAATACTGGATAGAGCCTTATATATTTAATATTCAATCAGTATATGTGAAGATTCTTCTTTATTCTCCATGTTCTTTATTGTCAAGTGCATTATTTCTATCTCCTACCATGAGAAAAAAAATAGCAATACTCTTATTACTCATGATACTCACAATACTATACATTGAAGCAATATAGATCTGTATTTCTGCAATTCTGTAATACCATTATTGAATGCTGGGTGTTGTTACTTATGATGCTGTGTCATCCATCAAGGCACTTGTGAATATTGGCTTCTAATGACTCCCTCAGAGGCTTTTGCTGCATTTCATTGATGATGACCACAAATGCATTTCTTATCCAGAGTATGCAGGAAAATGTGAACAATAATTGTGTTCTGGTTGTGTTGAATTTACCACCTGGAATTTTATAACATGAATATAGAACAATATATCTTTCAACTCTGTCTTCTCTTGAATTCTTTATGCAGCAACCACTATATTCCTAGAAAGTGATTATGTTAATGTTAAGTGCACCCTACCTTCCATTCATTGCCACAGGCAGAGAGGACTGTAGAAGGAATGACAAAAGAGGTCTTATTTGCACAAGGAATGTCTGTCTCTCAGCAGGCATGGCTTTAGCTGACCTGGAAAAGCATGATGTCCTCACACCAATGGAAGCAGGAAAGGACATCAACCAGGGTCACTTAGAATAAAGGATACCTGCTGCCACCCTGGGTTGCCCTTGGGTGCTAATGATCAGACATAGCACCATAAAACAAAGCCAGACAAGAGCTGACACATGGGTTCACACATGCAGCTTAAGTCAAGGGTCTGTTGGTGATGAACAAACGTTGTCCTATGTCCAGTGTTTGAAAGTCACTAAAAATCATCACATCACTGCCATTCTGACAACCCAATCTACATGATTCTATGAAAGGCTTTTTGAACCTTGTAGCATGAGCATTCCACTTGTTAGGATGTCCTCCTGGAACCAGAGTCAATCAGGACCTCAGGAAACCTTTTGGCATATGGGGAGGGTAAGATGTTGGAAGAGCACCAGGAATGGGATGAAAGAGTACTAGGGCCCATGTGGATCCTGGTCTGGGCTACAGTGCCTCCCAGGAGGGTTCTGCTGAACCTGGCTGGTCCCAGGCACTGGAGGAGGCCTTAGGAAGTTTCAAAGAAGACACTTCTGGAGACCAGATCCCATGCAAAACCAGATCTGAGCTCGGTTCTCTCCATCTGGCACGATTAACTCCCAGACACCAGGAGGGGACTTAGAACTTCAAGGAACTGCATTCCTGTAGGGCAGGGATCTCAGGGTCATATTGCTGACAAGTGTGAAATGTGGTATTTTTCAGTTTATGCATTTGTGGAAATGGCTCTTTTCACCCTAATCCTTGATTGTTGGGTTGAGTATGGAATTCAAGTTTGACAGTCATTTTAACTCAGAACTTTGAAGGCCTTTGGTCCATTCTCTTCGCAGATCTAGTGTAGCTGATAAGATGTCTGATGCTGGTCAGAGTTTTAATTTTTTATAAGTATCTTTTAAATTTCTCTTTTTCCTACTGAAGCTTCTTAGTATCTTCTCTTTATTACTGAAATGCCTGGCACTGGGTGTTGCTGCGATGTCCAGGGCAGGCAACAGACTGCCTAGGAACCACTGAAGTATCACCTGCATGGAATGATTTATTGTGCCTTTTTACAAGAGCTATTTTTTAAAAAGGAAACTCAGTACAAAAGGCCAGGAGGGACCACACCATTAAGCATGATGCTGTGTATAGCACAACCACTACTTGTAACCAGGTGTGGGAGGGATGTTACTTCCAAGAGCTGGGCTTTCCAGCCTAAGAGAAATGAGCTGCCACTGTCGCACAGAGCAAGCAGGAGAGAGAAGAAAGAGAAACCAAACCACAGAACATCTGTCCAATTCTGCACAGTGTATTATAATAACCCTCAAAAATATAGGCAATTTTTTTCAGATATAATTCAAATACCCACTTTGCTGCAAAAGATTTTGAGAAGACTTCTTTTGATGGACAGCTTCAACACTGGAATTTAGAATTAGTATTTCATCAATTAATAAATGTCAAATCTCAAAAAAAACTTCTATAATACTGAGTCTAGAGTGTATGTATGCATGTGTACATGCATTATGCGACTTAGGTAGCTTATTGCCTTGGGCACTTGATTGGCATCTGAATTTATACACTCATGTCCTTTGACTTTTGGAAAACCATTGTGATGTTTCCTTGATGATTACTTCCTCTTTGTTTTCTCTCTCTGTCACTCCATTGACTTGGCATGAGGCTTCTTAGACTGATACTCTATATATCTTAGATTTTCTCTTAGTTTTTCACATCTCTTTGTTCTACTTCCTGGTGATTTTATTAGATTGTATCCATAATTTATTTGAATTTCAGAGTCATATTTTCATTTTACAATAGTTCCTCCTCATTAGCTATTTATATTTTGCTGATGCAATAATTTTTTTTACTCCTTTTTAAAAATATTTTTTTAATGTTTATTTTTGAGAGAGAGAGAGTGTGTGCGCGTGCATGTGTGCATGAGTGGGGAGGGGCAGGGAGAGAGGGAGACACAGAATCCGAAGCAGGCTCCAGTCTCTGAGCTCCGAGGTTGGAGCTGTCAGGACAGAGCCTGACACGGGGCTTGAACTCATGGACTGTGAGATCATGACCTGAGTTGAAGTTGGACGCTTAACTGACTGAGCCATTCGGGCACCCCTATTTCTAAAAATATTAATTAGAAAATTTTTAAAGTTTAAATTGTGCTTTTCCAAAGTATACCTGTTCCTTTCAGAATGACATATTCTGCTTGTTTATTTTGGCCTCTCTCTTATGTTATGGAATTTCCCGAAAAGTCCCGTGATATTTGGCTATTGCATCATATTTAAGAACCAGACAAAAAACCGATCTTGAGGGGTGTGTGTGTGTGTGTGTGTGTGTGTGCGTGTGTGTGTAAGGGGAAGGGGAATGGTCAATGCTTTCAGGTTGGCAGTTGCCTTTAATTGATGTGCAGAAGTGGACAATAATCCTGGGGACCCATAATTCTCAGGTTTGAGGTCTTTTCTCTGTGGGCATTCCATTGCTTTGGAAAAGAATCCTCTTGTTACTTACATAATGGGTATATTAGTTTGCTAGGGCTGTCATAACAAAATACCATGGACCACGTGGCTTAAACAGCAGAAATGTATTTATTTACAGTTTTAGAGCCTGCAAGTCCAAGATAATGGTGTTGGCAAGTTTTGGTTTCTCCTGAAGCCTTACTCTTTGGCCAGCATAAGGTCATCTTCTCACTGTGTCCTCTCATAGCCTTTCTTCTGAGTGCATGTATCTCTGGTGTTCCTTCCTCTTCTTATAAATACTGGCCTATTGGATTAGGACCCACCCTCATGGTCTCATTTTAAGTTAATTACCTCTTTTTTAGGGCCCCATCTCCAAATACATTCACATTCTGAGGTACTGGGAGTTAGGACTTCAACATGTGAATTTGGGGGAGGATACTTTTCAGTCCGTAACAGTGGGTAGATAGATATCTGTCAGTCTGCCAATAAGAAGAGGGTTTTAAAGTGTGAGATCAACTGTTGGGTCAAGAGCAGGATTTCTTAAATTTGGCACTTCTGACATTTTGGGCTACATAATTCTTTGTTGTAGGACCTGTCCTGTGCATGGAAGGATGGTTAGTAGCATCCCTGACTTCTTCTACTCACTAGATGCCAGTCATGACAATCAAGTATCTTTAGACATTGACAAATGTCCCTGGGGAGTAGGGCAAAATTCCTACCCAGTTGAGAATCAATCTGTGGCTTTCTCTATTTTAGGAAGTCTTAGGGAAGAATATAGATGAGTATGGATGGTCAGTGCACTATATGTAAATTAAAGGCTCTCCTACCTCACCTTTATTATAAATTATAAATGATAAAACTGAGACTTTGAGAGAAGAAGTAATTTGCACACAGTTGCATCTAAGAGTAGTAGAAAAGACAGGATTGGAATCCAGTTCAGTTGACTCCTAGTCTCGTGCCCTTTCCACGAACTCAACTTTTCTGCTTCAGCATGATTTGTTCTCTTCAGAGAGATTTCTCCTCTTTAAAGGAAAAAGTCCCCAGCAGATTATCTGGATTCCTTGAATTAATAAACTCTAGTAACAGCAAAAGCTTTTGGGAAGAACCCTTTACCTCAAACTTCTGCATGTTTTAAAAAAGAAATTAAACTCTGATCTCAGTAAGAAACTGCTTTAAACTGGGAGGTTGAGAGTAGATGGCTACTGTGTTCTATCCTCTATTAAATGATTACAGATAAAATACCGACTTCATTCATTCATTTGTGTATTATTTATTTCTTCCAACTCTCTGGCTGAGGACAAGCATTGCAGTGTGTGTGTGTGTGTGTGTGTGTGTGTGTGTCCGCACACACACTGAGTGCCTGCCTGTATTTGTGTATTGTGGGTGTGCGTGATGTCTGTACATTTCTATGTGGCATGTGTATGTATGCATACACATTGGGTGCACTAAATTTGGGTTTGCTCAAAAAGGAATAAACAGAATTTTATCAGAATAGTCCAGAGTATAGCAGTATTACCCAGTGCTTCCTCTAAGAACAGCACACACTCATTTGGTGTTGCTGATTTTTCATCCTTAGCATCCACAAAGCACTCTGAGATCTCTTCTAACACCTTGACAGATGGTGATTTGACCCCCAATCCCCCATCACCCAATTTGGGCTGACAGTATTGGCAGCCTTCTGCTTGGAGGACTTCTGCTGCCCATCAAAGTCAGCTCTGATGAGGCTTTGAAGACACACATGTGTCAGGTGTGAAAGAGCTGCACAAGTGGGCCCAGACCTTCTAATCTTACTCCCAGGAGGGGCCAAGAACTCTGCCCACTGGAGCCCATGACCTTGACCTTGACCAGCTGAAGACACTGAATCCTGGGCTTGGGAGCAGAAAGAATGCTGTGGACTGTGAGTCTCCAGGGATCCAAGAGAGAGAGAGAGATGATTGGAGACCAATCTGAAGGGGAAAGTGAAGTCTGGGATGAAGGAGGGCAGCGTTCAGTCACTCTTTTGTTACCATATGGGAAAATTTGTTTCATTTCTTCAAATATTATAAATTCTATGATAGAAGAGACTCCTCCATATTCTTTTCCCATGTCCGCCATAGGGCCCAGCAGAAAGTGTCTGAATACTAGTTGAGTGATACGTGTATTCCATTCTCTGTTTCAGTAGTACTTACACATGGGGATTTCATTCATTCATGTATTCAGCAAATACTTAGTGCCTACTTTGTGCCAAGGATTGTCTTAATTCTGGATTACAACAATGAGCAAAACAGACAAAAATCCTTGCCTTTTGGAGAGACAACAAATAAATCTGATAATTAAGATAGAATGTGAACACTAAAGAGGACAGATGGGGGGGGGGGTTCCATGTATGTGGGAAGGATGGGTTAAAATTTTAGATAGAGTGGTCAAAGAAGGCCTCAGTGATGATCTGTGTGAAGACCTGAAAGACCTTGGGGAAGAGAGGAGAGGTGCTTTCTGTTTAGATCATTTTGTAGGACTCAGCACATCACTTACAAAGTGGGTGTTTTGTTTGTTTTTTTATGAAACATCTTCACCTCTCACAGGAATCAGTGTTCTCTTGTTTCTGCCTTCGGCCAATCCTTGCACCTATGCACTGGGTTCTATCTTTCCTATCTCCTAGAAATGCTTTTACTCATCAGTATGGAACTCACCTTCCTATGGGCTCAGGTTGAAACTTGCTTTAGGGTCTTCCTTCTTAGTAAACAAACAAACAAATAATGAAATTCCCTTCCTGAACATTGTATTTACCTCTGTCTACCACTTTATTCTATTCTCTCTTTTATGGCAAAACTTATTGAGAAAATGGTCCTGATTTACTGTCTTGACTTTGGCTTCTCAACCCATTGTTAGATGGCTTTCCTCCAAACCATTAAAATTCTACTTGTGAGGGTCACTATGCAGATTAAAAAGCCAGTTGCTCAGCCTCAGACCACCTTTCTAGACTCTCTTTTGGGATCCTGGGACCAGGAGTCTGCAAACTCCATTTGTCCTTTGTCATCTGGTTTCCACTGGGTGTTGCTGAGAGGGGACACTAGAGGGAGACTGTCAGGCAGGAGGAGGTGAAAAGGGTTTGTTCTTCCCCATTTGCATGCTGTTTTGGTCAGCATCTCCCCAGAAACAGCCCCACACCCCAGATGGAGTTGTTGGCTCCAGTCCCCTGCTTCTGCCAGCACCCTCATGCCCTTCTGCTCAGACGTCGCAGCCTCTGCTCTGCTGGGCCCATCCTTCAAGTTTCTAAGGCATCAGCTCTAGCTGAGTAGGCTCCCTCCCCTGAGTCCAAGCTCCCCAAGGCCCTTAAATGAGCTCCAGAGGTATCCGAAGCAGCTGGGCAGCACTCCCTCCTTTGAGGCCAGAGCCCAGCTCCATAGGGCCTCTGCTCCAAGGGCCTGGATTCGAATGGCTCCCACCTCTGCCTTTGTTTCCCTGGCCCTAGAGGAGGTGATTGCTTCCTGCAGTTAAAATCTCTGTGCTTTCTCAGTCTTCCCTTTTGCATTTTCAGCTCTTTAACCCCTGGATTTGGCTGCCAAAGCAAATGGATCTCTCTCCATCTTTTATATCATGTAGCATTTTACCTTTCTTTTTTTTTTATTTTTTTTTATAATTTTTTTTTTCAACGTTTTTTATTTATTTTTGGGACAGAGAGAGACAGAGCATGAATGGGGGAGGGGCAGAGAGAGAGGGAGACACAGAATCGGAAACAGGCTCTAGGCTCCGAGCCATCGGCCCAGAGCCTGACGCGGGGCTCGAACTCACGGAGCGCGAGATCGTGACCTGGCTGAAGTCGGAGGCTTAACCGACTGCGCCACCCAGGCGCCCCAGCATTTTACCTTTCTGACGGCTCTCTCCTTCAAGAGCTCTCTTCCCTTCTGCCTCTTGGGACCGTTCTTTCCTGGTTCTCCTTCTCACTCTTGAACTGCCCCTTCTCAGTCTCCCCCATGATCTCTGGCTACCCTTTAAATCTTGACTGTCCTGAGCTCCCTCCCTGGCTTCTCTTCTTACCCTGCTCCATTCCAAGCCCTGGCTTCAACCTCTTGTTAAGGATTCCAGTTCTCCAGGCTTGTTCAGACTTCTCTCTAGAGCTCACACTCCTATTTACAATTGCTGGTTAGATCTTTCTTCTGAATATTTCACAGGCTCTTTAGTCTCAGTATTTTTCTTTTCTTTTTTTTTTTTTTTTTTTTTAAATTTATTTTTGGGACAGAGAGAGACATAGCATGAACGGGGGAGGGGCAGAGAGAGAGGGAGACACAGAATCGGAAACAGGCTCCAGGCTCCGAGCCATCAGCCCAGAGCCTGACGCGGGGCTCGAACTCACGGACCGCGAGATCGTGACCTGGCTGAAGTCGGATGCTTAACCGACTGCGCCACCCAGGCGCCCCAGTCTCAGTATTTTTCAAATAAATCTTGTCATCTTCTTATCCCAAAGTGCTCTCCTGCTATGTTCACCATCTGCCCCATTGCCTAAGACAAAATGATAAGATCTGTTTGGGTTTCTCCCTCTGCCCTACATCCTGCCTTTACTTGCACTTAACGTTTCTTTAGGCTTTGACTTCCCTCTCCAGCTCCTGCCATAGTTCAGATAATGAGAGCTAACACAGAGCACTTAATGTGTTCCAGAAGCCATACTAAGGACTTTGTATAGAACTCATTTAATCCTCACAGCAGTAATTCTATGGGGTAAGTCCATTTTTATCCCCATTTTACAGACGAAGAAACTGAGGTATAGAAAATGTATGTGACCTACCCAGTCACTCAACTAGTAAGTTTACAGAGCTTAGATTTGAGTTCAAGAAGGTGGGCTCTTAACCATGCTGCACAACAGCCTCTCAAGCACCTTGGATGAATCCCCAGCTTGCCTGAATCAGTTTCCTTCTGTGGAGCTCTTCCCAAACCTTCCTCCTCCCCACTGTCAGAGTAGACTCCCTTCTTTGTACTTACAGACCCCACTTACCATAATTGTTGTTAACACATCTTCCTTGATGAGCAGTGACTACTTCAAGGGCAGTGAGGATTTTACTTGTTCATTTTTCTCTCCAGCATGTAGTATGGGGGCTAAGACATAGTAGAAGCTCAGTAAATATTTTGGGGACTAGAAAGAATTATTTTCAGTACTCTTTGGCCAGTTGAGTTCAGTGGTTAGAACCTGAATTGGGGTCTTCCTCTGGGCATATGTTTGTCAGCTGAGGGACACACCCCCAGGGACAGTCACTTATGTCAGAGTGAATTTGGCAAGGTGATCTTCGTTGCCTGACAGTCCCTGCCTGACAGAATAATATAAGAAAACTTTCACAAAACAGTGTGATCTGCTCTTGGCTTTGAAAATCCTACCAAATGGTGGGGAAATAAGAAGCAAGACTCACGGCAAAGGCAGCATGCTAATCAGCTCCGTGTGTCTTATCTCATGTTGTAAGAAAAAAGAATCATGCAAATGTTGTATAATTGTTTGTCTTCATTATGTGAGCTTGTTCCTCACTTCATTATGCACAGAATTTGCAAGTTGCTTTCTGCCTTCCTCCCATTTCAAATAGCTGATTTGAAATTTCAGGAGAGGTACATATTAATTAGCAGGCCTCCATATAGCAAATATTAATTTAGAAACTGGTGTGAAGCATAAACATCAACATAACAGCCATTATAGAATGAGAAATGATATACATGTTTTCAAGGTCCAAATAGATGGGAGGTTGTAATCTATTTTGAAGATCTGGATAAACACATTTTTTTTTTTTTTTAGTAGATTGTCCCCCTTGCTCCTGGGGATGACAGCAAAGGGTGGATGGAATGGGATGTTCAGCATGGCTTATGTAGAAGAGGTGTGAGGATTAAAATTAAGGAGGAAAAAACAAGAGCAAACAGCAAATAACTATGGATAATACCTAGGTAAGTTTCCAAGGATGTTCCCATTGAGCCCAGATGTTTTAGTTACTGTTCTTTTGAGTGTAATGAACACAGGCAGTGATATTTCTCATAATCACACCTTGTGGTTAGTGCTAAAGAAAGAGACAAACCAGGAGCATGGGGTAGATAGGGGGCCTGTTCCTTCAAAACCATGTGTCCTACCTCAACCCTACCTAGAGCTCCTGGGAGGCCTGAATAAGAAAGGGGAGGAAAGAACAGAGAAACTCTTTGGGGATCCCAGCACCCCTTCATATATTAGCTGGGAGACACCAGACAACTTACTTGCCCATTCTGAGCCTCTGGTTCTTCATCTACAGACTGTATATAATAACATCTACTTTTTAACAAGGTTCCAATGAAGATTAGAGATAAGGAAGGTAGAGACTTCTAGAAGAAGCATAAAAAGGAGACACTTTCCTTGACCAAAAGGGAAGGAACTGCAGTGTCTCAAAGGTCCAGATGAGAAGTCTCAGTGGCTAGTTTCTGAGAACCTGCTCAGCTCCTTTCATAGTACCCATACACCCACAGAAGATTTCTGATAAAATCCCAACAGATACAAACGTGGGTTGACATTTTTATATTTCATTAAAATCTCAAAGCCCCAATTTTCAGCCACTGTTTATGTTTATTCTTATGTTTATTCATGACCCACTGAAGGTGCTCAGTGTTGGAGAGAACTGACATGGCTTCAGGGGCCCTGCCATTATTTGGGGGATGTGATTGAGACTAGGATAGACACAAGGGCCCTTCTTTGAGCCATCCCCTTCTTGGTGCTCCCAACCCCATCCAACCAGTCTCACCACCCTGGCCCTATATCAAGGAGGCCACCTGTGTATATGGGAATGGACATCTCAGTGGCACTCTGCTTCAAGATCAAGAGCTGCCCCCACGATTAGACACAGAAATAGGAGCAGGAGGAAAATGACAGCTCTTTTACAGAAATCTAAATGACGTAGCTTCAGGAGGTTTGGTGAAAAGCCTACTCTTTGCCATCTTCCCCCACAAAAAGCCCTATGGAAAGTTCAAGCACCCAGGAAGGTGGCTTTTAAGAAAGCCACTGAAGGAGCCAAATAAATATATTTATGCATTTTCTAAATTTAGACCAGTGGGGAGAGACATACTGTTTACAAGTGCTTGAAAGGTGTAAACATTATGGAGGTAAGAGGAAGCTGAAGGGGTACACAAGAAACTGTATCTCAGAATATTTGATGGAACAGGATGAACATGCAATTATTAAAGAAATGATATTTGGAAGAGGCCTGCTAGTCTAGGGCTGGCCTCCTGGGGAGACGTGAAGGCAGCTGCACCTATGCTGTCCCCACTGCCTCCCTCTGGCTGAAGAAGGGGGTAGAGGGGTCATCTGGGGATTGATGCAGGAAAACAGATGAGTAAAAGGAGATTTTTTAAAATTGTGGTGAATGATTATTTTTTATTGCCTAACCTTAGAGCAGAAACTAAGAATGAACAATAGTAAGGTCATCCAAGAACATTTAGGGTGTGGAGAAAAAAACGGACTCTCAGCTACCTTGATGCAAGTGGCCATCCAGGTCAAATTTGGAGAACCTGGCAGGTCTGTAGCAGCCTGTGGGGCAATGGAGCTCCCACTGGGAAGTGAAGGACTCACTGATCTTAGTATAGAAAAGGGATGTTTATATTCTTGTATTTTATTTTTTATTAGGAATTTTATTGTCTTTAACCCCTCCTTAAAATGTAAAATTCCCCCTTGAGTACACCTAGTTTCAGTTAAATGGATAAATGATTAGGTTAAGAGTAGAAGTTTCAACACAGAAATAATCCTTAAGTGAGCAGACATTTACCAAATAGAGTGACATCAGCCAAACAGATATTTCCCAGCTCAAAATTATGCTATTCTGAAGTAAAAGTGTATCTTTGAGAAGACAGGGAGGAACCTGAAATGCATAGTGAAAGAAGTCAGTTTGAAAAGGCTGCAGACTGTGTGATTGCAACTATATGTCATTCTGGAACAGGCAAAGCATAAGGACAGTAAAGCGATCAGGGGTTGGAGGTAGAGGGGGAAGGAGGAAGGCATGAACAGGTGGTGCATAAGGGATGTTTAGGGCTGTGAAATGACTCTGTGTGATGCTGTCATGGTGGATACATGACATTATGCATTTGTCAAAACTCACAGAATATACAACACAGAGTGAACCTTAACGTAAACTGTAGCTTTACATTAGTAATAATGTAATAGTAATGTAATTAGTAATAATGTATCAACATTATTGGCACATCAGTTGTAACAAATGTAGCATCCCAGTGCAAGATATTAGTAATAATGGGGGGAAACTTAGGTGGAGGGAGAGAGTACATGGGAGTTCCTTGTACTTCCTGCTCACTTCTTTCTGTAAACCTAAAACTGCTCTTAAAAAAAAAAAATTGTTGATCAAAAATTTTTTTCTTTTTAAAAGAACTTTTTCAAGTTTATTTATTTTTGAGAGACAGGGAGAGACAGAGGGTGAGCAGGGGAGGGGCAGAAAGGGAGGGAGACACAGAATCTGAAGCAGGCTCCAGGCTTTGTCAGCACTCGAACCCACGAACCGAACCGTGAGATCATGATCTGAGCCAAAGTGGGACGCTTAACCGACTGAGCCACCCAGGCGCACCCCCCCCCCCCAAATTTTCTTTTTCTAAATCATCTGGGTGGCTGAAAAACCTCCGGTATTAGAAAAAGAAAATCTCAGTGATTACATTTATTTTATTTCATTAATAAACATAAGCCTAGTAAATACTGAGCTAATGCTAGGCTCTGAGGAGCTGAGATTAAATAGAATCACTGCCTTCAGCAGTAACAGTAACCACATCATTAGCCCACAACAGCAATAACTAATGTTTATTGACTGCTTCTTCCGTTTTAGGTCCTGAATTCACTCTCATTTAATTTCATAACCCTAAGAGGGGAAAATAAAGAAAGTTACATTTTATATTGGCTTGACAAATAAGGAAATAAGTTTTGGAAATTTAAATAACTTGCCCAAGGTCACCCACCTAGGAAATAATAGAGTCAAAACTGTATTGAGGTAATCTGACCACTGCCGTACAGAACTCTAGGGTATATCCCCACAGGAACACGGAGCCAGGTGTTCTATTTGCAAGGCTGCTTTGAAGAGTTTTGTTGTTCTTAGGGAAATCTCCAAGTCAAGAGAACAGATTCCATTATAAACAGGAATCTGATATGGTTCTGCCTCAAAAAGCTGAGTAACTCTTTTTACAGAAGAAATCTATCAGATTATATAATTGTATTTCTCCATTCAAATTTGAAAAATCCCTTTATTGCAATTATTGTTGTTGCTGCAAAGAGTACATTAGCACAAGACAGAACTTTACAGCTATTGAGACTTAAACTACAAGGAAAACAAATCAGAAAATGAGGTGAGGCTCAAGTATGTATCTATATTTAACTTTATATGAATAAGAAGAGCATTAAACTTCACCGCCGCTTGAGGCCATTAAAATCTTTTTCATTATCCTGGGAACACTATTGCTCAGATCGCTTCTAAAATTCATGGAAAAGAGAACAGTGACTGTGGCAAATGAGACAGATCCTTTCTTTCCCACACACAGGTTTCATATAGCCATCCTTTCAAGAGTTTGTTGACTCACAGTTGTGAGACCACCTTGAATTAATGTCCTCTTAAGTAGGACATAGTCAATCTAACAACCAAGCAAACACCACATGTAAGTAGTGTAGTAGGAGTTACGGGCTACAAGGTGGGAAGTAATCTCAAAAAGAACTAGAACACAGATGAACAAGCACATAGACATAAGAAAAATAACTGTAGCTCTCATAATGAAAGCTAGCATCACATTTCCCACAAATGGATGATGGAAGCCTTGGAGATGAAAAGAGCTTGCAGCAAAGTTCAAAAAAGGTCTACACCCACAATGAGAAACAGCATCTTTGAAATCCACAGCTCCTAAAGGTTGGCTACTTGTCATCTCTGTCCATCCTTATGGTCCTCACTGCCTACTACTTCTTGAGTGACTGAATTTTTTTGTGAAAAACCCAGTATCACCCATTACAATCAGTTTTGTCTAGGACACTAATGCCTTTTCACACTCAAAGAAGTTCCTCCTTTGCATGATAGGCCCACAGATTTTGACTGGGCTAAATTACTGTAGAGACCAAGTCCTTCTCCTCACCAGGAAGTGTACTTGACCATTTATGGGTGGTGAGAGAGAGCTCTACAGCTCTTTCCGAGGTGACCCTTCCCAGGGCAGGTAATCCTGAGAAGCATTGGAAATGGCGTTTCCCCATACCCTGAAACCCTGTCTTCAAGGGTAAAAAAAAAAAAAGGGTATCTTTAAAGTTTCTTCCTGGAGTGGTAGAAAATGACTGAGTAGCTCTAATCATGGGCTTCAATATGGATGCCAAAGAAAGTGTAGCTGGACTCCACATAAAATGCCTTGAGTTATTGTATCTCCCAACTAGTGCCACAATAAACTTGCTTTGTGGTCAAATAAGTCTGGGAAACACTGAAGACTTGAGGATTTACACTGAAGAAAAATTTTTAAATACTAGAAAATCCTGCATTAAAAAATGTGTTTAACCTTTCTTTACATCCCCCTCCTCCGTCTTTCCCTATGGAACACCAGTAAATTCCTAGGAGAGTTCTTTGAGAAATCTTTCTTTAGAGTCAAGAGATGTTCATGAATATAAATACCTATGCAGGATGCTTGGTTGATGGATTTCTTTCTTATGACCAACCATTGTAAGATGATTAGTTCCTGCAAATTGCCCTTCGTGACAGAAAGTTCACACACATCTTCTCACTGCCCTCCATCCATTATCTGGAGCCTAAAACAGAAAATTCGATGTATTATGATGTAAATAGAAAGGTCAGTCCTGTCTATCAACACAAGGCCTTGTTAGAGAAGCAGAAACGTGCCCCTTTTCTGTTGCTCTGAGTCATCTCTCCAGGGTAACTAACTTCCTAACTTTTGGAAAAATAAAGGGACGTGTAACAAAATCCTTGCCATTTTCTGAGGAAAGGAGATGAAGCACACCATGATTCCTGGATGCTGAGAGAATTATTGACTGATGGGGAACTGAAAGGAAGCCCTGCCCCTATAAACCCCCAAACAGGAGTGTAGCTGCCCACGGGTAGTGTCCCAGGCCCCTGGAGCACTCACGGGAGACCCTGCCATTGTCTTGTACAGCTCCTGTCATCACTGGCATGTGATGTTCATGCTACAGAGACCCAGTGTTAATGACCTGAAGACCATAACTCATTTGTCTGCCTCCATGCCCCTCCAATCTACTCTCCAACACTGTGTTCAGAGAAGTCTTTCCAAAACACATGTGTGTTTACCTCCCCTCCCTCTGAGATTCCATCAAAGTGATAGTATAAACCCAAAATGATAGACTAGGATGAGGACTATATGCAGGTAAGAGGGCTTAACACACTTCTGAAATAAGTGGAGCAGAGAGGATGAAGGGTCTGCAAAGGGGGTAGCTGAGGAAGGAGAACACAGAAGATGGGAGTGGTGTCTGAGGAAGAAGGTAAGGAAGCTATTGCAGAGGCACACAAAGGAACAGGCAGCTGAGGAAGGATCCCACCTACAGAACCAAGGAGGGGCTCAGGACTTAGAAATTCCAAGTATCACCAAAGGCAAGAAGGAGAAAAGGGGTCAAAATAGGGAGGATACTTGAAGGTCTATATTTGGAAGATCAAGCCCTCTAGCAACATTTCTCATCTCTTGTGGAGAATGTTGAACATTCAAACATCTACCTGTTAGGCAAAAAGAAAAGAAACATTTGCAAAGTATGTTATTATTGGCCAAATTGCATCCCCCCAACATTCCTATCTTAAATTCCTAACCCCCAGTACCTCAGAATGTGACTGTATTTGGATATAGGGCCTTTAAAGAGGTACTTAAGGTAAAATGAGGTTGTATGGGGTCCAGTATGACCCCAGTCCTTATAAGAAGATGAGATTAAGAGAGACGTGCACAGAGGAAAGACCATGCGAAGGCACAGGGAGAAGACTGCCATCTGCAAGACAAGGAAATGAGCCTCAGAAGAAATTGACCCTCCAGAGACATGAGAAAATACATTTTTGTTTGTTTCAACCACCCAGTCTGTGGCACTTCATGTTGGCAACTCTAACAGACTAATACATGTATTTTCCTTAACTGAAATTGAATAGCTCCAGATAAAAGTTCTCTGTAATTTGACACTGGTGGGTGACTGTTTCACTATCTGATCACCCTAAGAGGTAGGCTGCTTGGTGACAAGATCCTTGTTCTTCACAGAGAGTTCCTAGTAAGCTTTGTATCAAAATTGTTTTAAATTTAATGTTTATTTTTGAGAGAAAGAGAGAAATAGAGCATGAGTAGGGAAGGGGCAGAAAAAGAGGGAGACACAAAACCCGAAGCAGGCTCCAGGCTGTCAACACAGAGCCCATTGGGGGGCTTGAACTCACAAGCTGTGAGATCACGATCTGAGCCAATATCGGTGCTCAACTGACTGAGCGATCCAGACACCCCTTAAAAATCTTTTTAAATGTTTATGTATTATTTTTGAGAGAGAGAGAGACAGAGCATGAGCAGGGGAGGGGCAGAGAGAGAGGGAAACACAGAATCCGAAGCAGATTTCAGGCTCTGAGTTGTCAGCACAGAGCCCAGTGGAGGGCTTGAACTCATAAGCTGTGAGATCATGACCTGAGCCGAAGTTGGTCGCTCAACTGACTGAGCCATCCAGGCGCCCCTGTATCACCAAATTCTTAAATAAGAGATCACCACCATTTATACATAGTTTACCTTAAGAGATTTAAGGATAGTCTCCAACATAAAATAGAGAAACCAAGAAAATACATTTTTAAAAATGACCATGGATGGAACAGATAATTCAGGGAAAGAAGGTTAATGTTTCCTACTTAATACTCTTAAAGAAATTTGAGAAACAGTTAAATTATAAAGCAAAAATAAGAGCTATGAACAAAGGATGGAGAAAGAATAAAAAGCCTGAAAGTTGAATATATGTTGTAAAATAAATTTAATTGAAGAACCATAGGATATTTAAGGCCCTCCCAGAAAGTAGAACACAAAAGAAAGAGCCCTAAAAGGAGAAAATATAATAAACATAGAGGGCCAGCAGAGGGGGAACATCTTATAATAGAAGTCCCAGAAAGAGGGGTGCCTGGGTGGCTCAGTCGGTTGAGCGTCTGACTTAGGCTCAGGTCATGATATTGCAGTTGGTGGGTTTGAGCCCTGGGTTGGACTCTGTGCTGGCAGCTCAGAGCCTGGAGCCTGTTTCAGATTCTGTCTCCATCTCTCTGCCTCTCCCCTGCTCGTGTTCTGTCTCTCTGTCTCTCTGCCTCTGTCTCTCTGTCTGTCTCTCTCTCAAAAAAAAAAAAAAAAAAAAAAATGAAGTCCCAGAAAGAAAGAGCAGAAAGTGGAGGAAATTATCATAGAAGTTAGTAATGCAAGAAATTTTCCTACACTTGAAGAGCAAGAATCTCCAAATTAAAATGGATAAGTAAAGAAAGACCCAATAACATTATGAAATTTCAGAACATCAATGACAAAGACAAAATACTAAAGTCTTCAAGTGAGAATGAGAGAGGGAAAAGGGTCCTATAAAGAAATGAGAATCAGAATGACATTGGATTTCTCATCAGCAACATTGGATGATAAAACACAGGGAACAGATTTGTCATGATTGAGAATCTAAAAGAAAAATGGGAACAAAATTAAGTCAGTAATTCTAGGAAATTCTAGTAATTCTAGGAAAAATCAGACTGAATATTAAAAAAAAAGGTGATTTGGTATTATAAAACAAAGGCAAGGAAATGTAATCAAAGTCTATGACTTTTTTATTCAGTGAACAATTTTTACACAGTTAATAATTACAAACTGTATTGCTTTTTAACTTTTGGATCAATCTATAGTAAAAATACAGAAGACTTAATGGTTATAAAAGTATTAACATGGACAGTCTAGAAGTGAGACAAGTATTAACATGGACAATCTACAGATGAGAAAGCCTGGTAGATCAAGGTGCAGAAAGCTATGTGAAAAGCTGAAGTGATACTAATATTCTCATTTACAGTCTGGAGGGTTAAGAGATGTTGTTTATATTTGAAGTATCGGGAAATGATTCTGTAGATGTAGTTAAAGGTACAAGGGTCAGATGTAGATGAAAAATTAAAAAGCAGGTCATTAGGATGGTGATCTACAATGAGGAATGAATAGAAATTGTGGTACATCTCCTTGTAGTCAATAAAATGGATATCATTTAGATACAGAAACATGTCTGAGATCTTTTAAATGAAAAAAATAAACTATAAAATTTTAGTTAAAAAATGTTCATCTAGTTATTTCTTGATGATAGGCTTATAGGTCATTTTCTTTACATTCATTCAACAAGTTTTCTATATAGTTCATCCATTTAGAAGGTTTATTGGTTATCTGCTATATGTTTCAGCACTATGCTAGGGGCTGGGAGTAATGAATATGGAAGTTTATAATACTCAAGTCTCTGCCACACAGCTTATAGTCCAGCAAGAAAGATACATATTGTACAAGTAACGATTTGAAAACGTGAGCTTTATGGTGCACCTGGGTGCCTCAGTTGGTTAAATGACTGAATTAAGCTCAGGTCATGATCTCATGTTTCATGAGTTCGAGTCCCACGTCGGGGTCTGTGCTAACAGCTCAGAGCCTGGAGCCTGCTTCATATTCTGTGTCTCCCTCTCTCTCTCTGCCCCTCCCCCTCTTGTGCTCTCTCTCTTTCTCAAAAATAAATAAAAAAATAAAATAAAATGTGAGCTTTATGGATGGAAGACAATCATGATGTTAGGAGAGCATTGAGCACAAGTCCTAAACCTAATCTAGGAACATGAAAAGGATTGCTTCAACCAACTTCTTTTAAGTTTTAAATGAGAGAGATTTGTTTTGTTTTTGTTTTTTTTTTTTTAAAAGCAGAGATTCAAAGATAGGAACATATTGTTATCTCAGTTACATAAATGTATGTGCTCAGGAAAAATTCTCAAGGGAAACAGTAAAACATTAACTGAGATTATATTTAGATTCTGGAATCTGAGGAATTTTGTATTCTTCTTTATACTTTTATGATTTTTTCCAAGTTTTCTGCTAAGTGGATGAATGGCTTTGATAATAAAAGTTATTGTTACTGGTGAGGCAGTTACATATTTGTGCTTGGAGATCCGTTCCCTAGTACTGCCTATGGAAGCCGAAGGCAGTTACTAATCTATCTGAAGCACAATTACAAACAGTTGCCAAAACATCTGTCTACCTTAGGCATTTCTAAAGGCTGTCACTGGAGATGGTAGATTCGTTTCAACAAATTTTCCAGTTAGCAAACTTAGAGACTTTGTTTGCATTTTGCTAATAGAAGCACATATCGGGATACTCCTCAAAAGTGCAAGGAGATGCAGATGACAGGAATAAGCCAAGCAGTGACCTATTATTTCTGATACTTCTTTGTTTATTGGGCTACTGTGTCATGCCTCTAAAAATTTAACTATACCCTATAGTATGTTTTTATTGAAAAAACGTGGTTTAAAATGTAAAGTAATCCTTGTTTTTATGCCCATGTTCCTTGGGTTGTGTTTCTGGGTTCTAAAAGCATTTAGATTAGTTTTCCGTGACTACTTTCAAGAAGTTATTCCTACATGTAAAATCAAATCTGTCAGTGGTAATTTTTATGGACTTGGACATTAAGTGTACTGCACGTATACATCCTTTGCCTTACATTATGTCTTCAGTTGCACGTGTATATCATTACTTTGAGAACCACATAACTATATTTTATCCAAAGATCTTTTTTCTCCAACATGAACTAAGGTGGAAAATCAAATTAATGTATCTTAAGTTGGCAATATATATAAAAACCTCATGTTATAACTACAAGATTCAGCTGAAAGGTAAATTGCAGTGTGTGCACCCAGAGATTTAAAATCAGGTTCCAGGGGCGCCTGGGTGGCGCAGTCGGTTAAGCGTCCGACTTCAGCCAGGTCACGATCTCGCGGTCCGTGAGTTCGAGCCCCGCGTCAGGCTCTGGGCTGATGGCTCGGAGCCTGGAGCCTGTTTCCGATTCTGTGTCTCCCTCTCTCTCTCTGCCCCTCCCCCGTTCATGCTCTGTCTCTCTCTGTCCCAAAAATAAAAATAAAAAAACGTTGAAAAAAAAATAAAAAAAAAAAATAAAAAAAAAAAAAAATAAAATCAGGTTCCAGGGGCGCCTGGGTGGCTCAGTCGGTTAAGTGGCCAACTTTGGCTCGGGTCGTGATCTCGCGGTCCGTGAGTTCAAGCCCCGTGTCAGGCTCTGTGCTGACAGCTGGGAACCTGGAGCCTGCTTCTGTTTCTGTGTCTCCCTCTCTCTCTGCCCCTCCCCCATTCGCGCTCTGTCTCTCTCTGCCTTTCAGGGATGAATAAATGTTAAAAAAAAATAAAAATAAATAAAAATAAAAATAAAATCATGTTCCAGGTTAGGGCGCCTGGGTGGCTCAGTTGGTTGAGTGACTAACTTTGGCTCAGGTCATGATCTCACGGTTTGTGAGTTTGAGCCCCGAGTCGGGCTCTGTGCTGACAGCTCAGAGCCTGGAGCCTGCTTCAGATTCTGTGTCTCCCTCTCTCTCTGCCCCTCCCCCACTCATGCTCTGTCTCTCTCTGTCTCAGAAATAAATAAACATTAAAAAAATTTTAATATAAAATCACGTTCCAGGGGCATCAGCACTTACAGAAAACCTCCTGTGTTCTCATTCCTTAGGAGATTTATTAATATAAGGAAAGGGTAGGAATGGTGTATAAATGCGTCACTTTATCTAACTTCATCTTCTTACTTCTGTTTGTTTATGTGTCTCTGCTAGAAAGGGGGGGGGGGTTTCCAAAGGGTATTGTTATATTATGGAAATAGTACAGTCTGCTAGTCCAAAGAACTGGGTTCTGATTCTGACTTTACCATTAACCAGTTAAGTCACTTAACTTCTCTGGTTCTCATTTAAACAAATGATCTCTCTTAAAAACTGAGAATAAACTGAGGGTTGATGGGGGTTGGGAGGGAGGGGAGAGCGGGTGATGGGCATTGAGGAGGGCACCTGTTGGGATGAGCACTGGGTGTTGTATGGAAACCAATTTGACAATAAATTTCATATTAAAAAAATAAAAGATTTAAAAAGGAAAAAAAATAAACCAAATGATCTCTTCAAGTCATTTCTAATGTAAATGTTCAGTGATTTGATGAGATCTAACTTTTGGATAAATTGTGGAGAGTAAAGGCTACTGTGCACAGTTCCTACTCCTCTGGGATCCAGGCCTTTTGTCGTCACCCCTATTCAGAGCCACTTTGTCCTCTACCAACTACCTACTTCAGGAAAATCTCACAGCAAGGATTCAACAGCGTTGAGGGGGCTATAATAAAACAACATCCTCCATATGGCCCAAAGGAGAGAGGTCTTAAGGGGTATGGGTTTAGAGTCCAAAACATGTGTCTTCTCTGGAGGGAGCTCTCAGGCCTCCCCAGCTAAATTCATGCTCTTATCTTTTTCCTAGTTCTTCTGAATCCATTTACCTGAACAATTTCTTCCAAATCTACTTTCAACTCCAGATTGATATCTAAGCTGATTCTGCCAATGGGGACAGTGAAGGGGTCATAAAGGAAAGTAAGCAAAAAAGTCAATATCCATTCAAAGGGGGGGAAAGCCCACAATAACAAAAACCAAGGTTCTGTATGCCCCCTACCAACTTAAAACACTGCTTTCCTATAGAAACTCAACCATTTTCTATAATTCTGATTTTCTTTTAGCAATCTGCATCCTTCCTAGAAGACACGTTTTTTTGTTCTCTTATGTACATTCCATATAAAAGTACATTCCATAGCACAATGAGCAACTATGGGCTGAATTCTCTGGAAACTGCCATCATTTCTCTTTCTACCTTCCTTTTGTTTCTAAGAGCAGTTGTGAATTAGTATAGACCCAAAATAGGAGTTGAAATATGTATTGCATCATTTGTCATGTAGCTACAAAGGAAGCAGCAGAGCTAACCAGAAATGAGCAATGGGAGATTTCTGATAAACAACTCTGATGGTTATCTATAAGCTGAATTAAATCATAGACTCCAGAGTTTGGAATTGCATTTTGAATGGCAAAATTAGAGGTAATTGCCTCCCACTTATATGATAGTGTCAATTTAATGTGGAATTTGAGTATGGTTTTACAGACTTATTCCATTTTGTGTTAGTGCAGAGAACATTTATTTACTTATCAGGCTTCCATGGAGCATGTTTAAATTTGGAAAAAGAAATGATTAAAAAAAACAAACAAACAAATACCTGGGTGTCCTGATATGGATACCATAATGGATGTTGATAGTATTTAGAAGTAAAATGAATGAGATTACCTTTTTACAGAGTCAGTATTCATCAGTGAAAATATGCAAATGATGAATTCAGCGTTGTTATCAGGCAGTTTATGCCTCTCCCAATATAGAACAGGAAGTTAGAATGGATTCTTCTCTCATTGGGTTTTCATCAAGTAGACCAAATGAAGATTGTGTAACTCATGCACCTTTGGCTTGTCCTTTCTCTCTAATTTGGGAACAGAAAAATCAACAATTAATTTTGGATTCTGACAGAGACAAAGGAGGAGCAGTGAGGTTCTGGGGGAATTTAAAATCTTGCTGCAT
This sequence comes from Panthera onca, assembly GCF_046562875.1. Lineage (NCBI taxonomy): Eukaryota > Metazoa > Chordata > Mammalia > Carnivora > Felidae > Panthera > Panthera onca. The sequence goes on along the minus strand of NC_138356.1, from coordinate 17,065,786 downwards.
CCCCAACTGACCCTGGTTTGGGCCCCGTCATCATGGAAGCAGCTCCTGCCAATCATTTAAAAGACTTAAGTCTTGTTTCAAGAGACTTATTGGTCTTGCTTCTGCAGACTCACAATTCCTTTATTTACTCTTGGGAAGAAAACGCAGGTAGAAGCTTAAAAGCTGGATGTCCCTGCACTTCCATCTCCTTGTTCATCATCCTTAACCAGGCAGAAAGGTGATGGGACAGTTTGTCTCTAGCAAAAGGATATGTTTAGATGCTGAGGTGTTTCCAGAGACAACTGGTCAAAAAAGTCAGGGGGAGAGAAAAAAGTGGGATCCAGATCCCCTGTAACTGCTTGCTGCTTTCCCCACAGGACTCTGCATTGATAGACCTCCTGTCCCATACTCTTCCCTTCCCCTCTCATTCGATGTCTCTTTTCTGACCCTAAATTTCACCTTTCATAGTAAGAGGTCAGTATGTTTTCATACTTGGGAAATCTCATTCAAGAATTTTTGTCAATGGACAAGTCATAAGAAGCCCTTCCATTTTAGGGCTCGTTGACGTCACCAAGGAGGCGATAAATATCTGTTGATATAATTGGATGTGAGATTCAGTGTTGAGATAGCAAAACTCTGCCCCTCGTTCTCTGGCAGGGCCCTATGATTTATGCAGGAGCAGAGGCAGCACGCAATCGAGCTGTCAAGAGAGCGTCAGCTTATTAGGCAAATGCTGCGTGGTTTCTGAAGAGGGTCGACGCTATAAAATCCCACTCCAGGCTCTGGTGTGGAGAAACTCAGAGCCCAAATCGGGTGAGAGACTGGAGAGAAGGAGAAGAGAAGAAAAAGAGAGTGAAGACAGAAAGGAGAAGAGAAGAAAACCCTTGAAAAAGCCCCGGAGACTTTCCTCTGCAGAGAGGCGGCAGCGCCCCACTCACCTGCAGAAGCACCTCAGAAGGTAGGGAGCGCCTAGACGGAAATGTGCCTCCAACTTTGCATTCCCTGGGCTGCCACGGTGTGCGAGGCCGAGCCAGGTGTCCCGGTGGGGCCGAATGTTGAGTGTGTGCATGTATTTGCTGACTGTGCCTCAAGATTCTGATAGTAACTGGGATGTGTCAAAAGCAAAGTTAGACGGTTGCTAATCGTTTTTCAAACTGCCAGTTACTCGTCACTGGCGGTGTAGACGAGCCCCCACCTCCCCCGCCATCGATCCCGACCCCTGAGAGAAGGACTTCAGGGCTAGGATAGAGAAAGAGGAGAAGGAGGAGGAGGAGGAGGAGGAGGAGGAGGAGGAGGAGGAGGAGGTAGTTCTCATTTGGGAGGACAACGCTGAAACATCCGGAAGGCGGGCGGGTATTTACAGCGGGTGAGATATGAAATTTGTAGATCTTCTCGAGAGCTCGGGGAATCAGTTTTGGGCATCGTTAGAAAGGGGACTCAGAGACCCTTCGAGGGTCTCAGAAGGAGAAGGGTCGCTCCAGCCTGGCGTGGGGCTGAGTTTTAGTGCTGAGCCTTGTAGGCGTCCCCTTTCCTGCCCCGCCCCGCCCCCCAACTCTAGAAGTCCCAGTTCGGGCGCTTCAGCACCGCGGACAGTGCCTGCCCGAACGCCTAAGGCAGGTCTACGGGTGTCAGCGTAGGAAGACCCCCAAGCGCACCTTCCGTTTGAGCTAAACTCTGACCAACTCTTTCTTTCTCTCTTCCTTTCTCTCATTCCGCTCTCCGCCCACCTCTGTGCCGCAGCGAGCGCCCCTAACATGCGGCTGCCGCTTCTCTTGTCCGCGGGCGTCCTGCTGGTGGCTTTCCTGCCCTGCCCGCCATGCCGGGCCCTCCTCAGCCGGGGACCCATCCCGGGCGCCCGGCAGGCCCCTCAGCAGCCCCAGCCCCTGGATTTCTCCCAGCTGCCGCCGCAGCCCCAGCAGCCCCAACAGCCACAGGCTCGGCCCATCCTGCTCCGCATGGGAGAGGAATATTTCCTCCGCCTGGGTAACCTCAACAAGAGCCCCGCTGCTCCCCTCTTGCCCGCCTCTTCACCTGTCTCTGGCGGCAGCAGCAGCCGCCTTTCACCGGACGAAGCGGCCGCCAACTTTTTCCGAGCGTTGCTGCAGCAGCTGCCGCTGCCCCGGCGCCCGCTCCCGCTCGACAGCCCCGCAGGTCCGGCTGAGCACGAAGCCGAGAACGCCCTCGGCAGCCGCCAGGAGACACTCGAGAGGCAGAGGCGATCCGACGAACCTCCCATCTCGCTGGATCTCACCTTCCACCTCCTCCGACAAGTCTTGGAAATGGCCAGGGCTGAGCAGTTAGCGCAGCAAGCTCACAGCAACAGGAAACTGATGGAGATTATTGGGAAATAAAACTGTGCGTTTGGCCGAAAGGATGCAGTATTTAGCACGCAAAAAAATAATAAAAAAAAATCAAATACAGTATTCTGTACCATAGCGTTGCTCTGATACCATTTGTTTATTTTTTTTTATAGCTTGAAGCCTAGACGATGTATAGCAAGAGAGTCTATACTCCTTAATTAGCATGCACAAAGTGTATTCACACACAGTAACAGCAGCAAAATGTTATTTGTATTGTCTACTTTTAGTTTCCATTTCCAGGTGTCTTTAATGGTGTTTAGAAAGTATGGACCCAGAATGAAATGTTTTGAAGCAGGCAGAAGTCACTCAATTTATTTTGTTGTGGTCTGAGCCAAAGAGAGTGTCATTCTCTTGGATAGGTGAAACAAAATCTGTAAGCTCTTTGAATCAACCTTTCCTTGTAAACGTTTCAGTAATAAAAACATCTTACCAATCATTGGTCAATTTGGTTGTGTAAGAGAATGTCGAATATTTATATTTTTAATAAAAGCTGCAAAGGTAATCATGACTTTATTTTTCCTTTTCAGTATTCATAGGAGTAAAACTTCCAGCCCCTGGCTTCCTTCGACCTGATAGCAGCACAAGAAGTGCTGAAAACTCTTTGCATTAATTTCCTACTAAAAATACAAACATATGTCAAGTGGCTTACACAGATAGTGCAGTCGCCTTGGACTCATCTGTGTACCTCAGGTTACTCCTCTGAGGTTAAGTTAAATGATTTGGGAAGTTGCTTCTAGCTCTAAGACTTGGTAGTTCTATGAATGGTAGATCAATTCATAATAGAAATAACATTTAACCCTGATTAACTATAAGATGTTAAATAATTGGAAAGGGCAGGGAAGGAGGAAAGGAAAAGAGAAATGTTGAGGCAGGGCATTCCTCCAAACTCTAGGGCCAACATGCTGTCTTTTTTTTTTTTTTTTTTTTTTTTGTTTGAGAAAGTCTCACTTTATGAAGCTACTACATTAGCACCATAAAATATACTTCTTCTATGCTATTTGCCAGTGCCTACTTCTAATAGGAGAAACTCAATAGTTTCTACACTTAAATATAATGCTGTGAAATGGCACTTGGGAAACTTTTTATATAAAAAGTATTTTGACTTTAATAACTTCACAAGTGCGCTTCTCATTTATGTCTATACCAATCTTAGTTTAATTCTTAAGGATACAAATTATCTCTAGCATTTCTAAAATGGAACAGGTGCAGCCAACTAGTTTTATAATGCATTTATCTTTGGTAGTTGAGTTACAACTTACAGAAATTCAATTGAATGTTTAATACTTCAAAATTAATTTGGATGTCTGTAGATGCTTCTTCCCGTGGGACCCCTTAAATACACTTGACTGATGTATTAATAAGATAACATGAAACACCGAATAAGTCATTATAAGACTAAGTTGTTAAAAACAGCATTTATTTAAGAGTTCATACAGAATAAAGTTATACTTATGTTTTGAAAGAGGCATCGTGGTGGGACAAATAAAGCATGATTTAAATATACATGTATTTTATATGTGTATTGTATGTGTACATATATTTAAATACATGCAGTTATTCTATAGTTCACCAGGTTGGTGCCTCAGTAGATACGTAAGGAAAGTAGACAATTGCTGATGGAAGTTCTTTTTCAATTTAATTGCTTGATATCTGCACATCTAACTAAGATTAGAAAAATGTCACAAGAAATGTCCCAGGCCTTCAGCCTTCTGGACTATGGAAATATCACCAGAGTTAAAGAACATTTCTGGATATATGAGTGACATCTGTTATGGAAATGAGGAAACCTTTGTAAAATGTTTCATATCTTTGGTCAATGATTTACCTTTTGTCCATATATTGATAAATCAGTCACTTCTGAATTAACACTGAATTTCACTGACCAACTGCACGGTTAAAGAAGAAAGAATAAGAGCTACTATGATATAATAACAAAAGCCAATGCCTATTAGAGACAAGAGTGTAGTGTATACTTTTTCAACACTTGCCACTTGTTACAGACACACGCACACATATCACACCTACATACTCTTTATAGTGTTTCCCACACAATAAAAGATTTTCATAAGGTCAAGTTTCTTTTTTCCAATGCTTTCAGCAACTATGTTTTTCAAAATTGTTTTCCCTCTGGAAAGTCATCTGGAATTAAAGGGGTTTTTGTTTTGTTTTGGTTTGGTTTTTTGCAGAAATCCTGTTCAGAGGTCCCTTTCATCACCTGCATTGTATTAATTTCATCTAGGTTCCCTGCTGCCGGTGTGCATCTCAGCCAGGCAGACAGAGGGCAACAGTTGGAATGAACATCATTCATTCAGGGAGTTCAACCAGGAAAAGGAGAAGACGTGGCGAGCTGGCTCAGAATCAGCTCCATTCCCACTCCCCGAAGCTGCAGCCTGTACCTGGAGGGGAGGGTCCTCAAATCCAGTCTGCAATAGAAGAAAATCTGAATCAGAGGAAGAAGAGCCTAGTCCTTTTGGGTTCGTCCAGTCACTTTTCTACTTAGGAGAAAGGATAATAATAATAATTATTATATAGGACATAATTATTATTAGGGATAGAAAGCAAGCTCAGGCCCTCTTGGCTATGGCCAAGAGTCCTGAAAGTAATTCACGCTCATGATCCAAAAAGGGGCAGCAATAATGCATGCAGTGGAGGGAAATTCTTTTTTTTTTTTTAAAGTCCACTTAATACATAATTTACTGAGGTAAAAGTGGCATTGAACTAATAGGAATTTGGATTTAGAAATGTCTGCAGCATACAACATGATGGCTATAGTTAACACTGCTGTATGACATATTTGAAAGTTGTTAAGAGAGTAGATCCTAAGAGTTCTCCTCACAAGGGAAAAAAAACCACAAAGGAAAAAAACATTTTTTTTCTTTTTGGCACCTCTATGAGATGATGGATGTTAACTAAACTTTTGGTGGTAATCATTTCATAATATATGTAAGTCAAATTATTTATACTGTAAATTTATACAGTGCTGTATATTACATATGTAAATAGTATAATTTTTGCAATGCTGCAGACTTAGTTTTGAGCAAATCATGAATGAAAGGACTTTTTTCTCTAGGTAATAAAATCTAATAACATAAAATTTTATTTTTTATATAGCCATCTCTTTAAAAGGTACCTATCTTTTATAGATACCAGACAGATACAGCTGTGATTTTTGAAGTAATTGATCAATCTAACTGTGTAGGTGAAATTTATTTCTGTTGTTTTGAGCTTAAAAAATAACAATGAAATGGGGAACAATTATAAAGCAGTCTTGCTGAAATGCAATATGATGTATAAACTCAAACTCTGTACGTTTAAAAGTACTCTGACAAACACAGTTCTTCCTAGAACTACTGAAGATGGGCTAATATATTCTGATGACTTCACTGGTAAAATTATCCCACTGGGTTAGAATGCCACTGATTTCAAAGCAATGAGGTAGGCACATGCATTCAACTCCGAAGCCCTGGGTGATTTTATGAAGCTGCTACATGAATGGACACTAGCTGGCATGACAAAGCAGAACTTAGGTAAGTATAGTGTTTTGTTGCCATTAAAATAGTTTTGAGTGAAAAATGAGTATTTTTCCTACACCTTCTCAGATTTTACCCTAAATATAAGTTTGGGGGTAATGTTTCAAGTTTAATAAATTTGTCCCAGGTCCTTGAGATTATCCTTCCCACTGCCATGTTGTTCCTCAATAGAAAGTTTCAAAGGGCCGGGGTGCCTGGGTGGCTCAGTCAGTTAAGTGTCCAACTTTGGCTCAGGTCAGGATCTCAAGGTTCCTGAGTTCAAGCTCCACATGGGACTCTGTGCTATTAGTACAGAGCCTGCTTCAGATCCTCTGTCCTCCCCTCCCCCCACTCTCTGTCCTTTCCCTGCTCTCTCTCTCTCAAAAATAAATAAACATTTTTTTTAAAAAAAGAAAGTTTAAAAGGGCCATGAAATCATATTAGATACAGTAGAATAAAACTTATGCATGTAGTTTTCCATGAAGGAATAGTTGACACGTCAAATGAAATTGGACTATTGAACAAAGGCTGCTATTATGTTATTAGATTCTGTTGGTAATAGGTTAGATACCTCAGTGTCCTTCAACTTGATGTGGAAAAAACAACATCCAGACAGAATTCTGTGCCTATTTACGTACCTCAAACTCTTCTCTTCCCTACCGTAGTCACCTTACTCTAATCCTAAAAACAAAAAGCCCATACCAAACTAAAACAAAACCAACAAAAAACAACAACAACAACAACAAAAACCCAAACCAAATGATCTGGGCATATCAATTGTTCTGTAAAAGATCAGATGATTTCTAAGCATCCTTTAGGTGTGAATACTGAATTTTGCCTAAACAGACCATCAGTGTTCATGTTGTAGCCTCTTCCTTGAAAGCAATCCTGAATCTAGAGGAATCTTCCATGACAGCTGTTCTGAAATATCTAAAGGGCAAAACTAGTTGGGTAAGGTATTTTCTGTAGAGGGATATAATCTTTGCAAAACTTCTGGTAGCTAACAAACCATTTGGTACTGCTTTGGGATTTGTATGTATTTTTATACTTTTCTGTACTTGAGATTAAAATCTATCTTCCATTTAAACTGTTTTAGCTGTTACTACCTAACAACCTTCAAAACTTGGTACCACATAGTTTGGTTTGTTGCTTTTACATCCCCATGTTTTCATGCAGTTAGTAGATTTTCCTCTAAACAATATGGACAGATGATACCTATCAGAGAAGAAAGGCCGGTGTCAGAGTGGGTGCCAAAAGCAGAGATTTATCCTGAGTATTTTTAGATGATTATATCATCCCCTCGGTCTTGTTTATGTAAACTTGAGGACCCACCAACCATCTCAGCAAAGTTCTGTGCCAAGAGGTTTAGCCTGGTTTTGATTCCCAGACTAACCACTTCCTAGCTGTATGACTTGGACAAGTCAGTCGACCTCTCTAAGCCTTTAGTGTTTTCTTTTGTAAAACAGAAATGAGACCCTATCTCACAAGGCTGTCGTAAGTACTGAATAAATAAATACACCCAAAGCACTTTGTACATACCTCACTTACATTAAGTGCTTTAAAAATGTGTTTCCTTCCTTCCTTCCTTACTCCCCCCCCCCCCCTTTCTTTCTTCCTTCCTCTCATCCTCCCTCCCTCCCTCCTTTCTTCCTTTTTTCTTACATTAGTAGAGCCTCCTCTACCATGCAGAATTGCCTGGGACTTCTTATGAGGAACTATACACAGCAGTAGTGACCCTCAGTAAGGAAAGACAATTATATTTGCAATGCTCATCTTTTCAGAATTGGATATTATTTATAGGATTTAATTCCTGTGGCATATTGTAATCATGATTACCTATAACCCTGTTGTGTGTCTCCAAGTGGCCTAACACTATATATGGCTCTCTCCTAAAGGAAGAATGAATTAAAGATTTAGAAACCTTCTTTCTGTAAGTACAGCCTATTAAATCATAAGCAGACGTTTTTCCTATAGCCTTCCTCAAATGTAATTGTATATGTGTATTCCTTTAAATAGTTTTCCAAATGCTGGTTCTCCTCCATACAGGAAATGCTATTTCTTAGGAATATAGATGTTCTTTGAAGCCAAACAAAGGACAGAAAATGACAAGCACTGAACTTCCCTCTGCTTTTGAGCATGTCCTGCACTTCAGTTTACTTTGAGATGTATAAAAAGATGAAGAAATGATTATTAGTCTTATATTATTTCTAAATATTACACATTTTCCTGAGGTGACCCAACTTATAAGCATCATTTAACACTGGGCCGTATCACTATGAGTTTGATACTCATAGTTTTAGTCATAAATTTGAGAAATGAGTTTTAGTCATAAAATAAAAGCAGGAAGTGGAATAGGGAGGCAGCATTTTCCCCTGTCTCAACCATGAAATGCAATTTAGTCAAGATCCACAAAAGACTATAGAAGGGAGTGGCATACCTTTGCTCAGGGAAAGACTATTTTTCTTAGATGAACTTGATTAAGAATGCTGGATATTCATGAACCCAACCTACTCAGAAACAGAATCTTGAATTTTTTCCCTGTTACTACCAAATGTTTTGTGAGATAAAAAAAAATTAATGTCAGATTATAGTATGAGGGTTTTACTCCATAGATGAGTAGGGTCATAGATGAGAGGTTCTTCCACCAAGAACTGCATAATGTACTGGCATCATCCCTGACAAGTTAGGTCATCTAGAATCATTTCTTGTTGATGGGGATTGAGGAACATGCATTCTGTCAGAGGTTTGCAGACATCTGTCTTTGTGCACAGGACAGTTCCAGATTATGGACAGTGTTTACTTGGTCTGAACTGTGTGGCTGAGTGGTGTTCTGACAAAAACTTCAATTAGTTGCAAACATTAAAAAATCAGGACCAAGGGTGCTTGGGTGGCTCAGCCAATTAAGCATCTGACTCTTGGTTTCAGCTCAGGTCATGATCTCACAGTTTGTGAGTTCAAGTCCCATATCGGGCCATGCACTGACAGCACAGAGCCTGCTTGGGATTCTCTCTGTTCATCTCTCTCTGTCCCTCCCCTGCTTGTTCGTTCTCTCTGTCTCTCTCTCTCTCTCTCAAAATAAATAAATAAACATTAAAAAAATCAGGAGCAAGGATGTGGAGAAATAGAAGCTCTTGTGCACCGTTGGTAGGAATGTAAAATGGTACAGCTGCTGTGGAAAACAGTGTGACAGTCCCTCAAAAAATTAAACATAGGATTACCATATGATCCAGCAATTCTTCCACTTTGGGGAATACACCCAAAAGAGTTGAAAGCAGAGACACACAGATATTTGCATACCTATGTTCATAGAAGCAATATTCACAATGGCCAAGAGATGGAAGGAAGCAACCCATGTGTTCATCAGTGGGTGAATGGATAAACAAAATGTGGCATTTGCATTTAATAGAATATTATTCAGCTTTAGAAAGGAAGGAAATTCTGACACATGGTACAACATGGATGAACCTTGAGGACATTATGCTAAGTGAAATAAGCCAGTCACAAAACAACAAATTCTTTGTGATTCCACTTACAGAATATAAGAAGTATCTAGAGTAGTCAAATTCATGAGAACAGAAAGTAGAACGGAGGTTGCCAGGGGCTGGGGGAAGGGGGGCAATGGGGAGTTGTTTTTAATGGGTACAAGAGTTTAAGTTTTGCAAGATGAAAAAATTCTGGAGATTGGTTGCATAGCAATGTGAATATACTGAACACTTGAATTGTATGCTTACAAATGGTTAGGATGGTAATTTTTATGTTATGTGAGTTTTAAATTAAAAATTAAAAAAAATAGACTTCACATTAAAATCTGGATTTGCAGGTTCTCTTGACAAAGAAGAAATGTAGCAATCCAGAACCTACATGGAGAGATGAGCAGCCCTGTCCCTACAAATTGGGTATGCTCCCTCTATCTCCTGATTTCCATCATGCCCACCATTCCATTTTCCCTCCTCTGCTGCAAGGCTGGTTTCGGTGGCCATTTTTCATTTATAGTTGCTATGCTCAGAATTAAGAGGAAAGCAAACTATAGCTTGTATTTATGCTTTTATTAACATTTTTCTTTTACCTGGCTTGCTTTTTCATTAATGTTACCTTTTTGGTCTCTATGGGCACACAATCTTGTTGCTGTTAACCAAAGGGTAGGCTAGTTTTTAGTAGGAAAGTGTCAAAGAAAAGAGAGAAATGATCAATGGGGTCTTTGGCTTGATTTTTATGCTAAATGTAATGATTTGTTTTTTAAGCCAACATGCTTCTTTTGGCAAGATTCTTGACAATTAAAGCATGAAACTGCCTTTAGTGCTCAGTTGAAGCCAGATGTGTCCTTGGGCACTTAGCATAGGGATATAACTGGGTGCAGTTTCGTGAACATGCTCTTATTTTGGTGTGGGGGCAATACTAGCAGCCCCCTCTACTAAATGCATCCTGCACCACATGATTCACTGACTGAACAAAACTAAACAGATGCTTTCCTGATATTCACTCTGGCACAAGTCTGGGTAGCCACGTTTAGGAGGGAAAATATTTTTTTAGCTGGCCTAAAGTAAAAGAGTGAGCTCTTTGACCAGTAACCAATGCCCTCAGGCCTCCTCTAAGCTTCCCAGGGGTTCCATGAGGTGCCAGCATCTGCCTTTCCCCAAATGATCATTCTCTACTCCATCCATGATCCTGATCCGTTATCATTTACCTGCCTGTGTTCCAGTTCCTCAGCTTATCCAGGTGATAGTAATTTATCTGATAAACTGAATTACAGCTAAGACATTAATGGATGATGATGGCTTCATGTACACTCCTGCCACACATAGCATGGAAATGTCCATGTCTTATCCTGAGGGATAACTGTGGTGGACATGGGAGCCGCTATGCCGGTCCATTGAAATGATATTGGGGGCAGTGAGGACATTTGTGTCCAGGCCTCCACACTTGGGCTCCATTTGCTCTCTGCCACTATGAATGCCAATCACAAATTCCACCTGACAGAAGGATCTGGTTATTACTACGTGTTAAATGCCAGTCTTTCTTGGCCAATTCAAGAAGACGCTTGCACATTTATAATTAAACTCATTTGCCTTAAAGGAATGTGGATAGAAGGGGTAAAACTAGACCTGAGGCTGCTGAATGGGCAACCACCCTGTCTCTACCCTGAACCTGCTAGGCTAGGTTAGAGGCTCAAAGCCAGATGCTAGAAACAGGTGTGAATAGGATTGCTGAGGTCATGCTTAGAAACCTTATTCAGAAAGACTAAACTCAAGCACTGGCCTGCCCCCTACAAAGCATTCCTGAACCACAGGCCCTTGGATAGCTTAAGCATTATGGATTCCAGCCTGGAAAAGAGAATGCAACCAAAAGCCTGAGCCAGGCAGCAGTGTCTGAAGAATAAGTGAGGCATGGTCTGTAATTCCCAGCTGAGGGTCTAAGCCCTGGAAGTTCTGCTGGGCAGGTCTTCCATTGTGGGCATTTCTTTCACAGGAATACAGACATTTCTGCTTTGTGATGGAGCAACTGGGATACATGAGGAAGCACAGAGCTGTGTAAATATAGCACACTCTCCATGAGTGCTAGAGGAAGAAGAAAAGAGGTTAGAAAGAAAACACCCACTGAAAAGCATTTTGTTGTTGTTGTTGGGAGTCTGCCACTGTATACACTAAGTAAAGAAATGGGGGGAGGGAATTGATTTGGGGGCTTCATTGTCACTCACTGCTTCCTTTTTGCTGAGGTAAGACCAGAAACCAGAGTAATTTCCTCAGGCCTATGAAACAAGAAGAAATTAACCTCACTCGCTTTTTCTTAACCCAGAGTCAGATTCATGGTGTATACTGTTTGGTGTGTTTTGAAACATGGTTTAGGCATTGATGAGGTCAATGGATGGGGTGGGGAGCAGGAAGAAGCTAAAACATTGGTATCACAGCCTGGCACAAACTTAAAGCCAGCATTCTTCTCAGATATGGACCTGCCGATTATGTGTTCAATATAGAGTGTGTGTTCTCACCCTTTCTGACAGAACTGAATTACAAAGAGCTGCTGGTTAGATCATTAATTCCTGCCTTGTGTTAGATAAATAGGCCAAACAGGCTGTCTTCAAGAGCAATGGGAGGTTGATAGTATTATTATGCCCAATTTATGGACGAGAAATCTCAGGCTCAGGAAGGTTGAGGAACTTGCTCAAAGTAACTCTAATGAGAGAGCTGAGGGTTATTAATATAAATGACTACAAATCCAAAGAACAAAGCTAGCGCTGTTGAGCATGTGAGACTCAAGGGAGGGGCCAGCTCCACCCTTGGAAGTCAGACTGAGAGCCAGCAGTAGCACAGGTGCAACTAAGGGACGGGAGTGCTGTCACTGCAAGGGTCAGCCACAGTCCTGCAAGCAGTGGAGGCCTAGACACATCCTCTCTCTGCCCCGTGAGGCTGTGCCGATGCGCCAAGAGTGGTCAATCAAAGCAGGGGAGCCCTTCGTCACACTATTTTTGCCTCAGTCATCAATCACCCCGGGTAAAGTGGGGATTCACTCACGTTTCCTAGATGCGGGCTTGGCGAACAGTATACTGCACACGCGCACTCTGTGCCATGGCTGAGGGCAGCAGATCACTGGGCCCTAAGCTCCAGCTGCTCTGTGACCTTGAGCAAGTCACTCCTCTTCTGTGGTCCTCCACTGTAAAATGCTCAAGTTTAACAATTCCTACTTTACAAGACTGTCCTGAGGTATTACTGAGAGGACCTCTGTGAAAGACTAAATGATAGAGTCATGTACACACATTGGTTACCGTCTTGCCACGCGGCATTGGTTTTTCAGATGCATTAACGATGGTGGATGAATTCCCTGCTTTGTGGGTTGCACTGGGGGAAAAGACATTTTTCATGGAATCCACTGAGATATGTAAATAAAGACAGAAAAAATCCACAGGATGTACAACACTAACAAGGGTCTTAAGGTTAAATCCGAATAATAAACAGTTTTCAAACACAGGAAGCAAAACTCAACTAGCTGTGTCATAACAACTCCCCCAGAGAGCTCTCCCTGGTGCCTGCGTGACTGTTTTCATGGAATTGTGGAGCTGCAGGTACAGGTTGCCAGGGGGGATGAATTCATTACACCCCTCACAAACAATTTATATTATATTTCCCTCTTTAAAATGGATACATCCATTTTAGCTTCCTATTAAAGTAACCTTTACTAAGGATGCTATTTGATCCTGAGAAATACAGCCTACAGTTTTAGTGTAGGGTTTGTTTGAGGTTTTTTTGTCCGTCTAGAAAAGCCCCCAAATTGACAGTGATTAGAATGTCACTTTCCCAACAGGAAAAAAAAAAAAAAAAAAAAAAAGCCAGAGAAAGAATTGCGGTTGTAGGATACAAATGAAAAAGCATTAATAATGTTTATGTAATGGTCTCTCCTATAGCTTGCTCTCTCCTATAGTTTTTTTTTTTTTTATGTAAAATGACTGCATTTTATTATCATAACTTCTTATAATTGCCAGGTTTATTAAGTCCTGGATAGTGTTATGGGGTAAATGTAGGCCAGTCCTGAGCACTGATTAATTTTCTATTTTTACCAAGCTTAAATTCCAGCACAGTCAGGGCGCTGGTATATCAGCGATTTGTAAGCTCGAATCTCCTAATTTGTAAAACACAAGCAGTCACTCTCAGCAGGGATTTCTGTTTGAAAATAATTTGACACCTTGAATCCCTCAATTAAATTGAGAGAACATAGTTAAATTTTCATTCATTTCAGTTTGTTTTGGAAAATTAAATAGATTATTTCAAAGAATACAGGACCTATAGTCACACTCATGGGAAATCATGTTCTTAGTCTCCTGCTTTATTTTTAAAAATGCTCTATAATACTTTGTGAGATTAATCTCACTCAGAAAAGCAGCTTTTCAGCCCTTTAGCCTCCAACATCTCTCACCTCTCAGTCTCAAGCGGCAAGTAGAGCTTGCCCCTGAAATCAGGATGAATGGTTTGATCTCAGAGGTCATTTGTGTGAAAATGATTTTATCTTTTGGCCTGTGATACCTATGGAGACCCAGGGCTCCACCTGGCTGCTTTTCTTTGGAACTCTAGCCTAGTGTTCATCCTGGTTTAGGAAAATATGAATATTTTCAAGGAGACTGAATTTTGGGATGATGAGAAATTTGATAAGGTCTCAAATCGGGGGACACATGTATTGGTTTCTGAGAACCTAGGAAATAAACCCTTCAAGAAGGGAAAAGACTCTTTGCTAGTCGCTGCCTGTCTTTTTAACCATTTAAACCATAGATTTTTTTTTCTTCACTCTTCTCTCTTTCTTCCTTCCTTCTCTCCTTTCCTATTTTTCTCCTTTCTCTCCATTTCTTTTCCTTTCCTTTCCTTTCCTTTCCTTTCCTTTTTTTTCTCTCCTCTCCTTTCCTCTCCTCTTCTTTCTCTTTCCTTTCTTCCTTCCTTTCCCCTCCCCCATTCTCTCTCTCTCTCATGAAATGTTTTTTTTTTAATTTCCCTCTGGGAGCACCTTTGTAACCTCATAGGACAACATTTATAGTGCCTGGGTTGGGAACTAAGATGGTATGGGCTGGTGTTCCTTGGTGACACTTTCCCACTGGCCTTGACTTCCACACATCCCTTTTGCTATTTTCAAGTGAAGAGCTCAAATGTGTAGGGGGCCAATGTGGTTCTGATGTTCTGTGTCTGAGCTCATGATACTCTAGATAGGAAGAATCTGGAAACCCTTGTACCATGTACACCTGCTTGTTAACACTTGGCTTGGGAATCTTGGACTTCTTAGCAAGAAGACAGCTTGGTGCTGGAAGTCCTTGGCCCATGACAGGGTGGCCTCTGCAGTTCTGTAAAATCTGGTTTAGGTAAGATAAGGAGTGAATTAGGGCATAAGTGTGTCATGAAAATATACAGAGACATTAGCTTATAGAGCAATTTATATCAGAACTAAAAATAGGGGACCACAGACCAGTGACGACTAGTCATTGAATCATTAAGCTCAGCTTAGTCACTTAAAATCATTAGGTACCTCAGCTATCTCAGCTCTTGCTATGCTTGGCCCCAGGCATGGCTAGGTGAGGAAGGGGAGACAGGATTGTTGGTTTTGGGCTATGAGGCCTTCCCCATTGCCAGACACTTGGAACATCTTAAAGATTATCAACACCTTTCTCCTCCAGGCTCTCCCCACCTGCCTTCTAACTTTGCTAAGCTACTTTAAAAGATAGTACATGTGTATAAGGACCTTCTTTATACCCATTAAAGCAGGTACATACACACACACACACACACGAGATAGAAAAGGATTTTGTTTTGTTTAACACTTATCTTGGGATATATTCTTTAAGAAAATGTAACAATGCTAAATGTGAATAAACCTAAACAAAACTTCAAAATGCATGAGGCAAAAGTGATAGAATTGCAACGGTAAATAGACAAACCCACAGTTATAATCAGAGACCTCAAACTTCCTCTCTCAGTAATTGATGAAACAAGTCAACAGAAAATCAATAAGGATATCAGAGACTTGATCAACTGACCTAATTGACCTTTATAGAACATTCATCTAAACAAATACTATGTTTTCAGAAGTGCACTTGGAACATTCACCAAGATAGATCATATTCTGGGCCATAAAACCTTAAGCTTCTTAAATTTAAATCTTAAATTTAAAAGGACTGAGATCATATAAAGAGTATTGTCTCTACACAACAGTATCAAACCAGAAATCAAACAGAAGGATGTCTGGAAAAATCTCCAAATATCTAGAAAATAAACACTACTCATCTAAATAACTCATGGGTCAAAGAACAAATCCCAAGGTAAATTAGAAAATATTTTGAATTAAATGAAAATACAACATATCGATCTTGTGAGATGCAGCTAAAACAGTGATTAGAAGAAAATTTATAGCATTAAATGCTTGTATTAGAAAATAAGAAAGATTTCAAATCAATAACTTGAGTTTTCACCCTAAGAAACTAGGAAGAGAAGAGATCAAATCGAAAGTAAGCATAAGGGTGAAAATAATAAAGAGCAGAAATGAATGAAATAGAAAATAGATTTTAAAAAAAGTAGGGAAAACCAATAAAGCCAAATAAAACCAATAAAGCAGAGAACTTACATTACCTGATTTAATTTTTTTTTTTGTTTATTTATTTTTGAGAGAGAGAGAGAGTATGCAAGGAGGGGAGGAGCAGAGAGAGGGAGACACAGAATTGAAGCAGGCTCCAGGCTCTGAGCTGTCAGCATAGAGCTCAAACTCACAAACTGCGAGATCATGACCTGAGCTGAAGTTGGACACTTAACAGACTGAGCCACCCAGGCACCCCTTACATTACCCGATTTAGAGACTTCTATAAAGCTATAATAATCAAGACAGTGTGGTATTGGTAGAGAGACGAAGATACAGATTAATGGTTCAAAACAGATGGTCTACAAGTAGAACTGAGCATATATGGTCATTTGAATTTCTATGAATCATCAAGGTAGTTCACTGGGGAGAAAAGATAGCCTTTTTTAATAAATAGTGCTGGAATAAACAAATATCTATATAGAAAATAAGCAAACAAGATCCAAAACCTTGATCCTTATCTCACAATACAAAAATTAACTTAAAATTATCTTAGACCTAAGAGCTGAAACTAAAAATTCTAGAAGAAAATGTGAGAGAAAATCCTTGTGGTTTTTGAGTTAAACAAAGATTTCTTAAAACACAAAGCATAAAGGGGAAAATGAAAAATTGAACTTTATCAAAACTAAAAATGTTTGTTCTTCAAAATACACTTAAGAACATGAAAAGGCAAGCCATAGACTGGGAGAAAATATTTGCAAAACATGTCTGATAAGGGAGTTTTATGCAAAATAACATAAAGAACTTCTACAACTCTCTAATAAGATAAGCAACCCAAAGAAAGTGGGCAAATACTTCATCAAAGAAAATATTAAAATGACTTAGAAGCACATGAAAAGATGCTAAGCATCATTAGTCATTGGGAAAATGGCAAATTAAAACTATGTACCATATATATCCATTAGAATGGCTACCAAGTAAAAGATTGACACAGTTACCAACTGGGATGCAGGGAGGGGATTAACTGCAAAGGTATATGAGGGCACTTTGGGGAGAGATGGAAATATTCTACATCTTAATGTGGTAGTGGCTATCTAAGGCTACATATTTGTCAAAAGCGATTGTACTGTGGTAACACTTAAAATCAGTAAATTTTTAAACCACGTATCTTCCATCTCTTCATACATGTACTATTCTGTTACTTCCTGTATATCCTAATAATTTGCGATACTGGGCAGTGAGGGCTGTAAGTGCCTTTAGATGGACTTCAGAGTTGAACCATCATAGATTTTATGGAGTTTACGACATCGAAGGGGATAAGTGCAGCTGTGGAAACATTCAGCCAAAGGGGTGCCTAGGAAGAGATTTAGAAAACAGTTTGGGAAATGGACATTTATATAAGAGCTTCAAGGCAAGACATATTTTGAGAAATGCACTGGGCTATTTCACTGAGAACTTGTTATTATTGTCACTCAGCATGGTTTGTGTCAGGCCTGAGCCCATAACCCTCCCAATGAAAACATCCTGAAATAATTTATAAAGTTCTCAGTACTAAATTTCTCACTCTCTAATGTGTAAATAGATGTATCTTTTCATTGAGTAGTTGCTTCCTTTTCTCAGTGGGAAGATGAAAGTAAATAAAAGTAAATGCCCAGAGTCAGTGCAGAGAAGCAGCAGGATGGGAACCTAAGTCCTTTTTACTAACTTTAACTTCATTGATCTTTCCAGTGCCCGACACTTAGCAGAATTTGTACCCAACTTGTTTGTCTGTTTTCAGGCTTGAGAAACGGAATGTGAAAAGTAGATATTCTATTCTTAAAAAAACAAATAGTTATAATATAGTAAAACTTTTAGGTTCTCTTATAATTGTAACTTCAGAGTCTGGTGAAATATATGAGTTGTGGTTCTCTATAGAGACAGAAATCATAGAGATTTTAATGTGAAAGTCCCTATCTCCAAAGCAAGTGACTCTCACTGGGATGTGTGTGTGTGTGTGGGGGGGGGGGAATGGGAGGTCCTGTGACCTTGATTGAGGCAGCCGCCAGGTTAATCCACCAAATAGGAAGACATTTCTCTGGAAAGTCTTGTGCCCTGAACAGCTCCCATTAAACAGCTCGGACAAATTCTTCCACACAAGGCTGCTAACCCTCATTAGGAAGGGAGGAAGGGGAACAGGGGGTATCTTTCACTGTTGCTGCTCCCACTTCTAGAAAAATCACACTGCCACATGTATTCCCGATAAAATACTTAATTGTCCATGGGTATCGATGATGGGAGTGGTCCCTGTGTTAACACCCGGGTATAATTTGCATGAAAGTTGTGTAGGAAGAGGAAGGGCAATGGAGGGAAGCAGATTGGACCCAGAAATGGCCACAACAAAGCATGCCTGGGAGATGAGGCTCACAGAGACTGCTTTCCAAGGACAGCTGACCTGCTTTCTTCCCACCTTATTATTGCCCTGCTGTCTAAGATTGACTAGGGTGGGATGTCACTTTTTCAAAATAAATTTAAAAATTAACACATGAAGTAGATCAAATGTTATTTCCCCCAAACTCTCTTTGCATTGATGGAGCGTACAGCCTAGAAAGGTGGAGACTTAGAGGGCAATTTTGTAGTTCATGCACAGGGGCTTTGCACAACGTGACCTGTGACCTCTTTCACAGGGGTTCCTGGGAGAAATCTGATGTTAACAGGTCTCAAAGTGCATCCTGCAGATGAATCTCTCTTCTGTGAGATTCAGTTTTTCCACAAGGCTGAACCCAAACCTTGTTGAGAAAAAAAAAAATTTTTTTTCAAGAATGAAGGCAGGGAAGACAACAGTGCTCCTCTGATCCAACAAAAAGCAAAATCCCAGTTCGCCACTGGTGGAGACTGCTGATGTCTAGTTTTTGCCGTGACCAGTTTCTAACACATAATCTGCCTATATGATTAGGTGAAGAGAGAAGGTAAACAGGATAACGTAGTGGGTGCCTGGGTGGTTCGGTGAGTTGAGCGTCCAACTTCAGCTCAGGTCGTGATCTCGCGGTTCGTGGGTTTGTGCCCTGCATTGGGCTCTGTGCTGACAGCTCAGAGCTCAGAGCCTGCTTCAGGTTCTGTGTCTCCCTCTCTCTCTGCCCCTTCCCCTCTAATGCTCTGTCTCTCTGTCTCTCAAAAATAAATAAACATTAAAATAAACAGGATAAAGTAGAGATTATATGGTATCAGAAATCACAGGCAGCAAAAGCAAGGGCAGGTTTCACTATGTGGATGGCTATGAAGAAAGCATGTGGGAACAGAACATTTGCCTTCTTAAAAGTTTGAAGGTGACTGAAGTGAGTTTACAAATCAGCAAGTGGGCCTGAGATGCTTCTGAGATTCTAAGGCAACATTATTTCCTGACATAATAAAGAAAGTTGAGACCATCAGTGAAATCAAGAACTTTTGTATCGCATCCTAAGTGTCCAGGGAATGACTAATGATAAAGTGTGAAATTCCAATAAGCTAACTTTGCATTGAACACATACTAGTCTAGTGAGTTGGATTCTGAGGTGTTGAAAGTAAATCAGGCCGGCAAAAAATTCACAGAGGCTAGCAATATCTGATACTATGATGAGATCTCTATCAACCTGTCCATATTCTTTGCAGTACTGAATGTCAATCACTCTACTCCACTGCTCTCCCATCTGCCTCACCCTTATCTTGCAGGCATGTGAATGTGAAGGTGCACAACATGGGCTCAGTGGATGGCAGACGAGAAGCATGACTGTCCCCCTGTAGCCTCTGAGACGCATTACAAAATGTATGGCAACAAAGCCCCAAACCTGAATTCTCAGAATGTAAACTGAACTCTTCAGACAATTATTCAGATCCACAATTATTCAAGATATTCCAATAAAATATGGAGTTTTCTCTCTCTCCATTTGCCCCACTGAGTCCATGGCCAATACTTCTACCCACTGCTCTTCACTGCAAATAATGAGCAGACTATAAAGACACTAGGAACATTCTAGGGTACAAGGTGTCTGGCTATTAGACATTGGGGCAGATCCTACTCACACATAGTTGCAGACATGACAGAGACCCATGGAGATCCTACTGTCATTGCTGAACAGACAGCTAATGAGGCAGAAAGGAGCTATGATGGGAGCTTCCAGAAGAGTCAATGTCAACGCAGGAAAAAGTCAATGAGCCAGAAATAGCTGAGGGCTTTCAGTACCAGTCACCCTGAATTGCTTTTGAGCTACAGGCACAGGGAGCTGGGCATCAGGTCCAGCAGGGTCATTTACTCAAAAGTATGTGAGGTTTGAATCTTTAAATATTGTTAAGCTGATAATATTCAAAAGGCTATTAAAAGAGTAAGATGTCCATCCCTAAGCAAATCTTATAACAGTAATTAAGAAAATGCTTGACTTTGAGAAAGGTGTCTCAAAAATAAAGGGTGTTGGCTTTATGACTCTTCTTTGGTTCTCATTCCTTGTGTCTGGTAGATGAACATTGCTCCTTCTGCTTTTTATTCATTCAGATCTGACCTGGCTGAAATCCCCTTGATGTTGCTGCACCCAGGATATCTTTCAGAGATCTCTCTCAGGAAAGACTGTAGAGGTTTCAAAGAGACTGAGAAGTCTCCTGGCCCACATTCCCACCAGTGCCAAGAATTTCCTATGTATCTTTGACAGGAGTCATCTGGCTGCCTCCTGGGTGCCTCTGATGTAAGCAAGTGAAATGCAGTTTCTCTTAATCTGTGGAAACCCTGAATATTCCTGAACAAGTCCTTTGCTGGGCCTCCCTCTACTTTAAAAGCCGTGAATCCTCATGGCATTATTGACAACTTTTGAAACTGGCCTGTCCTAATGGCCATTTTGGAGGGTCCACTTATACTGGATTACTGAATAATTGCCCACTGAGTCTCTATTCTGAGTCAGGATTTGCCCCTCCATGCAGGTTTAGATAATGGAGCAATTACCCCTCCGGAAGTCACCTTGAGATGATTACATTGTAGAGAGTTTGAAGCCATGACTATTATCTAGAACTTGGTTCAAATTTTTAGATGGCTGAACCTCAAAGTTGGGGAGAAATTTATCTCTGAGCCTATAGAGTAGGGACATTATGGAAGAAACTATATGAGATGTTAGTTAAGGGAAAAGAAAATATTTCCTACCCATTAAAGTAAAAATCAAGCACTGAATCTGACGCCAGATGTAGTGAAGTATAAGAAAAGCCAAAAGTGCTAGGCAGATTGCTAACTCCTGTGAGAAAACAAGAAGAAAGCTTCACTGATATTATCACAAATAATATTTTTCAACATCATTTAGATGGATTTTGCATTTTGGTTTGGAGCCCTATTATATGCTCCTATTATGGGTTATTTCATACGGTTTTCAGAAAACAGCTCTTCCTGACTCAACTTCCACTAAATAGATAAGAAAGTTAATTAACTTTCTAGAAATAAAATTCCCATAAAATTTCTAGAAAACATTATACTCCATTTTTTAACCTAAAAACTACCTCAAGATGTTTCCTCATACCAATTATTTTTTGTCATTTTTCATTTGTGAAAATAAATATATGACACAAAAGCATGTTACTTTTAGTTCTCCAAACATAATTTCCTTTTATTATCTCATGAAATTAAGGTTTACTTGAGCAGATAGTCAAGACAATGAGTAATTTTCTGATTTTTGAAAAATGCTGTTTGTTGTTCATAATCACCTGATGACCCAGGAGCATGGAAACAGAGTATTTCTTTCACATCCCTTGTCTGAGCAACACTCACATCCACACATCATTTAAGAATGTTCATGGGTATGGAGCAACCATGAGCATCCTTCCTTGTAAAGAAATTGTAGAATATTTCTTCTGTGGAATCTTTGAGCCATGCAAACATTAGGAGTTTCTTAACTCCTTATAGGAAAAAGACATGGCCTTCAAAGTATATTATATTTAAAAAAAAAGTATTAAGTGACCCTTAAAACCCCAAAAGTAGGAAAACCTGTGCTTTTCTGCTCCTAGCAGCACATGTTTAGGAAGCACTGGTTTAATCAAGCAAGACTATCTTTGTCTAGCCATAGCCAATGCACTCCCAGAATCCATGAATTAACCAGAGGTTATTTTCCAGAGCAGACTTAGAACTCAGTTCAAACGTGCTCCTTCAGGGTTGCTGGGAATGACACAAAAGCAGGTGATTAGTGTTTAGAAGCCCAAGGAGGACACAAAAGGCTGAGCAAGGGCAAGTGGCCTTTGAGAAGGGAAACCAGTCACTGCAGACAAAGCAGCTTTAAACTGCATGCTTAAGGGCCAGGCTTGCGTGGACCACCTCCCTGGGGAACCAGGTGTGAGGTCACCACGTATGGGTAGATTGAAGTCAATTTTTTTTTTCTGTTTTGTTTTACAAGGCTTAAAAACAAGCCAAAATTGGGGAATGAGTTGTTTCTGTGTTTTTCCCAAGGCCATGGTTTCTTTCTGCCCCTTTGGAGGCCCTTCTTTCTTGCTGTGATTCCAGCACGACGCTAGATGGCAGGGGGAAGCATTCAGACACAAGAGCATCAACACTAACCTGAGAAGTAGCTGCTGGTGAACTAGTTTCCTTACCACTCACTGCTGCCCTCTCACTGGCTGCAGCTTCTGCCACTTCTGCCTTCTGCACATTCGAATCCTCAGAACCAGGAGGCCCTATGTGTCCCAGACCTTCGCTCCCTGGGGTGGAAGGTGGGTTGGTGGTGGCTTTCCGGGTTTGGCCTTTATACCAACTAGGGTAAAACAAGGGATCCGCAGTGTCCGTTGCTGCAGGGACTGGAGTTTCAGACTCTGTGGTCTGCTGAGAGCCAGTGGGCACAACCTCCCCCTTAATCAGGACAGATAAATTCAAAAGTAAAAAAAAAAAAAGAAGAAGAAGAAAATGCAGTTGATTTTAGTTCCCTTTGGGTTTGAAAACTGTGAGCTCTCTGTGCAGTGTCTGATTTAGCGCATGTTTTAGTTCATCCCACCCTCTGCAAGTGCTAAGGGAAGGAAAGATGATAGCACTCCTCTCTCTGGGCACCTGCATGCGCCTTCTCTTTTCTGGGCTTGTCCTTCCCTAGATGGCAGCCTGGGCAGACAGACAGTGGACGACTAAAATGAAGGTTGCTTATAAAATATAAGATATAGGAGAAAGGTCAAATTATTGGCCACAATTAATTTTTTGACATTCTTGGTGGGCTCCCCAAACCTCTTTCCTAAAATCCCAAATTGGTCTTATTGATCAAATCCAAGTCTTGTTAAGTTACCACACCTCTTTCAAATTCAGTGCAATTTGATTTCAAGATTCTAGGAACCATTAACAGTATTTCAGCCTGGTTTCCTATGGAGACAGAGCATAGAATATAATTCTATAATTCAGAATTTCCCCTCTGAGGTTTTGTTTCTATAGATAATCTCAATCCATTTTGAAAGCAGGTGCAAAACCAGGATTCCTTTTTGATGAATCTACATTGTCCACAAACTCCATAGGTTGAGACCTCTCTGCTGAAGGTGCCATGAAGTCAGCACAAAGACTTGAAAACTGGACAGTGACATCTTAGAAGCTAAGAGTCAGCCAATCAGATACAGAATTTGGGATGAGTTATCTCCTAAGAAAATTTTAAAACAATTCTATTAACACATAATCTCATCAAATGACAGATACATAGAAAACTAGATGGCATTTGTTTGCCCACTTAATGAAAGATATGGTTATATTTCAGGGTAGGTGATAGGGACATAAACTAACATGGCTTCTCTGTTTACTTCCTTTTTTATCTACAGAAAATTCAAAGTTCTGAAGGGACATTCATTTTTATTTCTCACCTTAGATTATTTATTACCCTGTACTCCATATCTGTATCCAGAGCAGACCCAATCTGTGTGACATGGCTGTGAAGTAACATGTTATACACATACCCCTCCCCCATGCACACACAATTTCCAAAGATTGCCTCAGATTCTGGTGGGAAAATCATGTTAAACTAGGTCTTGCCAACCAGTTATAATAACACCAAACCTGTTGAATCATCTAGAGGACTTTTCTCCCTGACACTGCCTGTGCTGAATTCTTTGGTCTTCCAGATACAAATGTCTGGCCTTGTAGGACCTTTCTCTTAAGGCAGAATAAATTGTTTAGCCTATTCAGCAAGGACACACCTGTGAATCCTGTAGGAAGGCATTTGTGAACAATTACCTGTGTCCCTGGGGCATCTGTGGCAGGTGGGAGGGCCGGAGGTGGCTCCGGGGAGGAAACTGGAAGCGCCCCTGGGGCAGCCTGGAGCTCTGAGGCCAGCTGAGAGGGCTCCGAGGCTTTCTCTGGACTTTCATCCTCTCCTGATGACTCTGTTCGAACATTTTCTACCTCTTCCACTTCTACTTGCTCTCTTTCTTCTTCTCCTTCTCCTCCTCCTTCTTCTTCTCCTTCTTCTTCTTCTTCTTCTTCATCTTCATCTTCTGGTAAGGTAACGTGTTTTTAAAATCATTATAACTACCACTGCAGCTATGATATCAATTAATGGCCAGTACTTCCAGCCCAGATTAAGGTCAGGGCTAGGGAAGTCTTCTCCATCAGATACTGGACTGTGGCCCAAGTATGTCATGCTGGGGTTTGTGCTTCTAGTTAAATGTGGGCAGGAGAAATGTGATGATGGGCCCAATCATCACCATCCTCCTTGTTTCCCTCTCCAGTACAAAGTGCATCTTCAGTACCACTGTGCAGAGCCTGGTCACATGTATATCATGCTCTGTCACATCTGCAAGCTCCTGGAGGACTGGGATTGTCACTAATGTATCTCTGCCAAATTAAATGGAAATGCAACTCTCTTCCCTATCTCAGAACACATACATTACCCTTGCCTTCTTTTACTTCCTTACCTCCTCTGTTCGGTGAATGCTGACTTTTGCCACAGTTTATGCCATGAGTCTTTTCCTAACACATTGATCTTAATATTCCCTCAGGCAATATTAAGGAGAGACAATATTAAGTAATTATTTTAGGAAGATTCATCTTGAAGATTTGCTTCTGAAGTTACATCTGTACACACTAATACAGCTTCATGGCATTATTAGAGGTCTAGCCAAGGAGTCTTGTGACCTAGATAGGCTAGGATGAATCAAGACAATCAAAGTTTTGATCAGCTCCAAGGTTATTTTCCTCTTTTTAATTACTTCATGAGGACAAATTTCCAGGAGGGTCTCTGGACCACATGGTAGGGGTGCATTTATAACTCATGAAATATAGCTGGTCACATAGAGCCAGTTTTATTTCCAGATGTTTTTTTATTCTATGACTCATTACTATTCTTGCCCTCTGATGTTTGATTAAGTGGATGTGCTACAATATCTATCCAAATGTCATCTACATTTTGTTTTTATCTCATCCTTAACCTTGCACTTCATGACACTTCACATCATTGTAGTCAATACCTTGTGTAGGGTTGATGTTGAGACATCATCATCACCATCAATTATTAAGTATTTGACTACCCAGAGTCAAATGCCCAGTAATGGCATTATAATAGGCACTGTGATGTGCAAAGCCAAATAAACACTGTCAACCAACTCTATGAATCTGTAATGAAACGGAGTTTCACATTGGATTATGATCCTTGTGTAATTGTCGACATCCATTCTGGAGGTGATTCTGAATCCCCCTTCTCTCCTGCTGAATCCATCTGCAGCTTTCACACACCTGCAACTTTGGCCAAATGGTCACAAGAATAACAAACCTCTGTAAAAATCAATTTCGCGTATTATTTTTTCTTCTCTATTGAGGTTGACTGTGAAGTGGTTCATGTTCTCATAACCATGTTCTATTTTCTCCATCTGAAATGCCTTCGATGCCTCAGAAATTCTGCAACAAAGACAAGTTGCCACTTTTTGTCACCGTTTAACATTTGATAGCCTTGGGTAAAAATGAAAAGTATGCATTTTTCCATAAAATGAAAATTACTTACTTTTGTAACAGGGTTTTGGCATTCTGTGAAAGCAAACAAAAGACAGACCTACTTAAATTCTTTTCATCAAAGACTTTATTCTTTCCTCCGCTGACTCTGAAAATCTCAGAGCTTAGTTTCTAAATGCCATGAATAACTGCTGTTTTATACCGGAACCCTCTTTTATTTAAGCGATGTCATGGTCCCTTAAATATATGCTTATGAAATTGTTTAAACAGATGGAGACATGAACACATAATGAGCTTATAGTTTAGTTGGTAAAATAAATCAAAATGCTGTGTGCATAAAATAACAAAAATATGATGACAACTACTTCTCCAGCACCCACCTTCTTGGTTAGTTCCATCAGGTACTGAAAGAATACTTACCTGCAGAAACACTGCCATTTCTGGCTCATCCATGAACTGGATTCCTGATTCAACCAACTTTGACACATTTTCCAAGTGATCAGAATACTTTTTGATCAGAGCACGGACACGTTCCAGTTTCTCCTCTTGGGTTCGGGTAATGACTTGGGTCATTTCATTCTTCCTTTCCTCCAGGATACCATACAGGTAATCAAACTTCTCACAAAGTTCCTGTTTCTGTTTTTTGCAGCATTCCTGTTAGTTGAAGTTAGCTCATGTTAGAAAGTGTTTAAAAGAGTGCCTATTTGGAGAAATCACCTTGGGGTGCCTTGGTGGCTCAGTCAGTTAAGCAACTGCCTCTTGATTTTGGCTCAGGTCATGATCTCATGGTTCATGAGTTCGAGCCCTTTTGTTGGGCTCTGCTGATAGCACGGAGCCTGCTTGTGATTCTCTCTCCCCCTTTTTCTCTGCCCACCCTTCTCTCTCTCAAAAATAAATAAATATTTTTTAAAAATCACCTGGATACTTTGGGAGATAAATTTACTTATACAGTATATTTTTTCTTTTCCTTGAAGTTGTCCTTTGGGTATAGATTCCCATTGTGCTGATGTTTTGAAAATCTCACTTTGATACTCAGACAATCTAAAATCAACCAAATTGACTAAATGGACCAATGAATTTTCAATATGTTCTATGTAAATGGGGAATTTCATAGAAATTAAAACAGTTTTTTTAATATATATATATATATATATATATATATATATATATATATATATATTGGTTATATAGCTTAAGGCTTATATTTTGCTTTAGAGTGAGTGTGTGTATATGTATGTGTATAAGGAAAAACTATGGTACTTCCTGATTTGTACCCTTCAGTCTCTCTCTGCTCCACTTATACTGCTGCTGTTCTAGTTTCAATCTTCCCTTGGAGGTTCGGAAGCTTCCCACCAGCCTCTGCATCTGGAATTCCCTCCTTCAAGCAAACTCATACACTACAAACAAATTCATTTTCCTGGAGTACATTTGTCTGGGGAATAGTGTTTTTCTCTGACTAATCATTGTCCAGAGAATAATATTTAAACTTCATAACTGGCTTTCCAGCTTCTCCATGACCTGGTTCCAACTTTCCTTCATAACATTGCACTGTTCTCCATCACATACCCTGTGTCCAGCAAAAACGAACCACTCACTTTCTTTGCTCATCATCATCCCTCTGTATAGAATGTTCTTTCCCAATTCATAGTTGCAAACTCTAAGTAATCTTAAAGACATGGTTGAAATACCACTTCTTCCATAAAACTGTCTTTGATCTCAACGACTGAATGCCGTCTTTTAATTCTTCTGAAATCCCATAATAGTTACCACTTATGCCATACACCTGTATTCACCTGGTTCTCTATTTATCCAGTACTGTCTAAGACAGAGAAATATGGGTTCTGGTCTTTGATTCCTGGAGAGAAAGGCTGTATGGGAATTCAAACTTGTGCATTTGCATTGTGTGCCAGAAGCACCTCCAGTACCATCTAGCTCCCTTCTCTCTGAGTCCATGTTTAAAACATCATTAACTTTCCAGATGGCCTGGTCATTGTCCTTTTGCTTTTTCAAGTTCCAGTAAGCTTGTTATGTATACATGCCAGTATCATTGGACCTGACCATCTCTGTGTCCAGGAACTTTATAGCTAACAGCAAGTTTTGAGACCTGATGATCCAACATAGCTTTCCTGTCTGGTGGGGGCTTCTTGGGAATGCAGCCAATTGATTTGACATCTCTGAACTTTGTGTAACCCTTATTACATGTTCTTTCATTTTAGTAAACATTGGTCTCTTAGATGTCAAGTATCACTTTCTTCTTTCACATGAGTTTCTTAAATATCTGAAGTATAGTCTCTTTAAGGATAGAATCTAAGTCTCTCTGGGACACATACCACTTCGGACAATAGATGTTCAGTATATATTGTTGAACAGGTTTTTTAAAACTGTGTTTTTAAAAATGTGTTTCATTTCTCCACAATTTTTCTACTATTCTCAGAGTAAGGGAAAAAGTGGATAACCTAAAGCAAATTGTTGATTATGAAGATATTCCACAAATTAACAAGAAATAACACCCCTCACTCCACTGCCTCCTTTGGAACACAATTCTCATCACATTTTCTGACCAATAATAAAGCATGATGGAGATCCAATGATTCTAACCACTTTAATAGTAATTACTGGTTAATGCTATCATCCCGCATCCATTCATTCATTTAGCAATCGGTTCTTAAGCATGTCATTTGTGTCAAGCACTATGCAAGGTTCTGGGGACCCAACAATGAACTAAAGCATAATTCTTGTTCTTAAGGAGCTCAGGTTCACTGAATGAGAAAGACTATGGGCCAATAATACAATAATAACCTAGTATGCTGAATAATTTAAATATCTTAGAGTTTTATACCAGGTTTTATAGAAGTATGTGGATGGGGGCCATTCAAAGGGAGCTGGGGTGGGTGGGTGGCTCAGGAAAAGCTTCTTAGTGGAAGTAATGCCTGACTAAAGGAAGAGCAGGAACAGAGGAGGTTGGAGGAGGGGATGAAAATCCATGGAGCGCCTTGGCAGTTGTCAAAGTAATAGTACTAGGGTCCATACAGCATGTCCAGACATGGAAATTGCTGGGCTTGCCAAATTTGTGTCTATTTCCAGCCCTTTAGCATGAGATCTGGACTATTACAAGGCCTCAGAACTGAAGCCAATTAGTAGCTTCCCAATCAAACTTTCTTTCACTGGACTGCTTTCTGTTCTAAGCTTACAGGCAAACTTGAGCCCACTGCATTCCTGAAATATGTCTCTTTGACATTCAGAAGCTCTACTGTTTACTGCAAACATATGATGGTTTCTAGCTTATGAATTGTGCACTTGAAACATATATACTGAGTATTAAGATGTGATACTGGTACAATGTCTTTGTTTCTCAAACGTTTTCTTCTAAGCCAAATTATTTATGAGACTGATGTCATGTGTCATGGCTAGTGTTTGATTTAGTGGTTTAAGTGAAATAGCCACTTTATTTATACATTATTTTCAATTCCAAGTATTATTTTATTTACATTCTGGTTTTCTATTGATTTGTACTATATTGAATCTATCATTTTAATAGCATCTATTATTTACTTATTTACAGTATAGGAAATTCTATCCTATGCATGGCATATGCTTGATTATTATTATTATTATATGACTACATACTGTATAAAGCACTTATAATATTACATGACATATTATAGGTACTATATCAGTGCTTATTAAATTTAGATCCAATTTTCCTTGATTTGAGGGAGGGGTCAACTTGGCAGAGAAGTAGGGGGATCCATACTTCCCAGGTCTCTCAAACAAAGAAGTGCTGAAGCCAATTTTCCTTGATTTGAATTATTTAATTGTGGAACTTTGAAGCTGCATGGAATATCAGAAGTAACCTGCTCCAAACCAATCATTTCACTCATGTGGAAACTGAAACCCAGCAGAGTTAAATCACTTTCTCAAGGCATTCTGCCATTTATTGTTAGTTCCTGGCCTATAGCCAAAGACTTTGAACTCCTGGGTCATTGTTACTCCTACCACACCTTGCTGTGAAATACTTGAAAGTAACTTGAAAAAAATTTTATGTGAAGTACTGTGAACTGAATATATGTCTTTTAACAAATCTACTCTGTAGTAAGTAGGTTTTTAAAGATGAGAAAACTCCAATTGTTTCAGAATTATATTCATTAGTTCATTCTTTCAGCAAAATTCACTAATTACTATGTACCAGGCATTAGAAGATCTGAAAACCTGCCGTAGTTTTCCAGTGTTCATAAGAAGGGTAGAAAAATTATTATATTTTCTAATCTCTAATTTAAAAAAAACCTTAACTTCTTTTTTTTCTTTATTAATGTGCCTTTAGTATAATTCTGTGCAAAATATGCTAAGAGTCAGACAAATCGGTTTCTGAAATAGAGAAAGTATGCTTCTTTCTTGGAATTATGAAACTAGTACTTACAGACTTTTAGAAATGAACTTGAGATGTTCAGGTTAACCTAATGTCAGATTGAAATGAGAAATAATTCCCTGAAATTAAAATTCTTCTATTTTTTTTATTCTCTCTGAGGTAGAAGCAATACATGAAGACTAAGGTGGGCACCCTTCCATCTTTCTGGACTACAAGACCTTCAAAATGCTGTGAAGGTCAGTTAACAACAAACGCCTCAGCTTATCAACTCCCCCCTCCGAGGTAATTAGGGAACAAGTATATGCTATGAAAGAAAAATATGCTCTTAGAGGCCAGCTCACTAGTGAGTGATTACTCTGAATTTCAGTACCTACTGTGCCTTTGTAAATGTGGACCTGAAATGCTTTCAACAGTGACTTTCCAGTAACCTGAAAAATGGAATGGGAAAAACGTGGACTTCTGCATTATCAAAATGTCTGCAGGTAGCACACTTTAAAGGATGACTGTTACCTGCAAAAGCGTGATAGCAACCGTCTTTATCTCTTCTCCACAAAAACTTCCTCACCTCAAAGATTTCTTTTTGCTTTTAATGTTCTATTTTACTTATTTCAGTAAAAAGGCTGGGTTAAAAAAAAGTCTTCAGTAAAAATTCTTGGCTCTGTACCTTCTCCCTCCCCCAACGTCTCTGGATAGTAATTGAATCAAGATACATACTTTTTAAACTTTCAAGTTTATGTTTTCAAATATTCTCCATTTTCTTCCTTTTGATATCTGTGGTTCCTATGTCCTGTGTGTGTGTGTGTGTGTGTGTGTGTGTGTACACATGCACATGTGCATGCATGCATACCTGGGTGAGTGTGTTTAGCAACTGAAGTAACTTCCATCATGAATGCCCTAGGCATTGGCCTCCAAGCATATTCTAATGCACAGCCTCCAGCTGCAACATGACCTACCTCCTGGGTCTGCCAGGACAGTTATATGTATTGGCTTCTTAGAAGAACAAAATAAAAGTTGTCCGTGATCCTTGAATGAAAATAAAATCCATCCCATCTCTAAGGTGAACCCAGTATGGATGCAATATACCAAAAAGGGGTGATTTTATAAAGGGAAAACTATGCTGCCCATATTAAAAAGGCAAAATGATGACAGGTAGAATATCTGTTTCTAACCAATGTCATAATATTTGGCTAAAAAGAAAAAAATCAAGTAATCATTTGGCCATTTCCTTTGAAGTGAGTAGGTAATCTTTAATATTCATCTAAAGCCCATTGTTTAGCTGTTGCTTTCATAGAAATGTTAAAACTGACAAGTTCTAATTTTTAGCCTGCTTTATATTTTAATGGTAATAAGATATAAGATATGCAGTTGCAAAAAGGAGCTTTCCATGGAAAAAATCAACAATAGACAATCTTATACTAAAGAGTAGATAGTTAGACAAGCAAAGTACCATCATCCTGTTGTTTTTAATGGCTAGATTTTCAGTGGCTCACCTTCTCCCCAGGCACTTATTACTCTCTGAGATGATCTTGTTATTTATTTGTTTTATTGTCTAACTCCTGTACTAGAATAAAACCTTCCTGAGAGCAGGAACCTTTTCTGTTTAGTTCATCACTATTTTCCAGTATTATGTGTGCAGAATATGGTGTATAATGCACACCTGAGAAATATGATCTGAATGACTGAGTGAATGAATGACATATGATTTGTATCTAGGGATATTCAGTCCTCAAAAGTTTCTATGTTCCCAGAAAATAGATATTTAAGTAGATACTCCAAGACTCTGCTTCGTTTAGTGCTCAAAAGAAAACTGTGCAACCTTAGGGAAGCCATTTAATCTCAGGATGATTTTCTCATCTGTACAATAAGGGTTGGGATTGGATGATTGCCAAGGTCCCTTTTGACTACAGTTCCAAGACTCTATGACTTCAGATAAATGTGGGGATATTTCAGTGTCTTAAGGCTCTAAAATGCCTCTTCCTATTCCTGGCAAGTTTCAGAGTGGTTATCTACAGTATTAAGACATAAATTATGTGTCCGGACCCTGCAATGTCAGTCCCAGCTTGGGAATGTGCCAGGGCTATGACAGGAAAACCTAAGACAATTGTAACCGCTGCTCTTACCATGTAAGGAACATGCCTCTGTGACCAAAATAGAGCTGAAGATAAGCTCCTAGCCCACCATTTGTCACTGAGCAACTGTGGCTCTACCCAGCCCATTCACATACGCACTGCATACCTCCAGCACTCATCCACACACTCTCGTTTGGGGCTGCAGCTCTGGGTCTGGAAGTGCTCAGTCAGCTACATTTGAAATACAGTACTTTAGAATTCCCTTCATTAAGCCAAATAGGGTTTCCTTTCCCCACCACCCCCAAAAGAAGGGGGGGGGGGAGCAGATTAATATTACTAAAGAGAGAACTGTATTAAAGTAGAAAGATTCTCCTGAGGAAATCAGTCAACATTTACTGGTAAAGCCCCAATTTCTAGCACTTGGGAGAAGTTCCATGAGTGCAGACTAGGATGAGTCTGGGTCTCCAGACCCAGACCCAAAGGTGGGTCTCCACCGGGCTATACAAGAAAAGAGGCAGACAAATGAGGATAACGTTCCTTCCAGGCACATGAACTGGAGTTCAGCTCCTCTCCCATCAGCAGGGTCCCCTTGTGCAGTGCTCAGCAGAGCAACTCTACCCAGCAGCCATGGGTCTCCAGACTCCCAAACTCATGCTGTTTTCTACCATATCACGTTGCCACCCACTTCATGTTAGAAGAACAATTATGTTCTAATCAGTGGATCTCTAAAACTTACTCCTGGGGTTCTTCTCCAGATCATTTAAAAGCTCCTTGAGCAAACTCTCTAAAGCAGAGAGCCCAGTGAGCCATACTGACTTGGGTCCTCTGGTTCAGTGAAAGCCACAAGCCCATGGCAAGCTGAGAAGTTGTTTAATTTGCTCCCATACGTAGTAGAGAGTCAACTCGTCTCCCAGAAGAGCCTCATCCTCCCTTGGTTGCCAGTATTTTGCCTCTTAGATAAATAATAGGGCTAATATCTCCTGCCATTCATGTTCAGTTTTTCCATCTGAAGGGGGTTGCTTAGCTCTGCATCATAATTACTCAGGACCCTGAAGGTCTTACTCTGATACTGCTTAAAAGATGCTCCAGATGCTCCAGTGGTTCAAATGATTATTAGCATTGTTACAATAAGGGTGGTCTTTCCAAGCTATGAGAATAATATGAGGTAACACTTATCAAGCCCCTGGCATGTGCCTCTTACCCCAATTTAGTCATCTCAATAACACTGTGAAGAATGCAGTATTAACCCCAGTGTACCAGTGAGGAAGTTGAGGGACAAAGGGCTTAAAGTAACTTCCCAAGGTCATATAGTTAAATGACAGCTAAAAGTCTAACTCTGAAACCTGTTCTTTTAAGCATATGTTCTATTGCCTTTGAAATGTTGCCTTAAAAATTCTGGAATGCTTATTAAAGTGATTCTTACAATATTTATACGTCATATTTGTAACTTCATGGACAGTGTCCTAAAAGCTATTTGGGTAAAATTATTGTTTTGGAAATACAATAGGTTTGTTGTCATTGAAGAATCATTGGCGGATCTTATTAAAGTCCTCATTTTTAAGATAATGGAAATGCTCAAGATCAAATAGTTATTATTCAACTTGTAGCTGTTTCCTTTAGACATGCATCCATACAAAACAGGATTATTTCTAGGCCTGCTTGTCTGTCAGCCTCAGGAGGACCGGAATTAATAGCCTACTCTCTTGGGTATCTAGTGACATAGGATAAATGCCCTTTGTAAAGACTATAAGACGGAGACAGAGGTTATGATTTTTAGCAATGAGGAAGGAAAGCCAAGCACAGTATTCTGGAAACAGAGAGCTCCCAAGGCAGTGCATTTGTCCACTCCAACCAGCAGCCCTCTTTCTGAGTCCTAGCCTATCCCAGAACATTTCCTGGGCTGGAAAGGCAAGTATAGCTCCAGACCATGCTGGGCTTATATAGAACAGCCTAGAAGGCCCTCCAACCTGCAGTCGAGAGCTCTGGGAACATCTCAGCTTGTGCGACATTCAGCTAGGAGTACTAAAAAGGCTGAAGGCTCCTTCACCCACCGTCAGATCCACAGCAAAGAGAAAAAAAATGCCACTCCTCCTTTTGACACAGTTCAGATTGCCCTTTCATGACTACAGCCCTTTTCAAAGCCACTCTCATAATCATTGTAAACTCATATCAATTGCATACATTATTTAAAAAAATTTTTTTAATGTTTATTTATTTGTTTTGAGAGAGAGAGAGAGAGAGCAGGGGAGGGGCAGAGAGTGAGAATCTCAAGCAGGCTCTGCAAAGTCAGCACTGAGCCGGATGCGGGGCTCCTTCCCACAAACTGGGAGATCATTACCTGAGACGAAATCAAGAGTTGGACACTTAACTGACTGAACCACCCAAGTGCCCCTTTTAATTTTAATTTTTAAAATGTTACTTATTTTGAGAGAGAGTGAGCGAGCACACATGCATGAACTGGGGAGCAGCAGAGAGAGAGGGAGAAAGGGAAAGCATACGTTATTTTTAAATGATAACAAGGAGTCCACAGTGTGATTTAGCCTAAGCTCGGCAGCTCTCCAGGGCTGATCCTGGGCCAGGTGCCTGACCAGACCAGCCCTGCAAGACATTACATGATCAAGGACAAAATTAGACACGTACAAGGGATGGGCACTCCTACCAAAGGGCAGGTGTCTGGGCCCCATGTGGGAAGAGGCAAGGTAATTGGGGAAGGATAGTGCCCACCCAGGGACTACTCCATTTCCCATCCCTAAGGGGTTCTTCACCAATCAGAAGAGCGACTTCTTTAAACAACAGCTCCCCACCCCCTGGCCAGGAGCCACCAATGGCTTCCCAGAAAATGTTTCCAGGCAGGTGGTGAGCAAAGTCAGGAAGGAAAACAACTACCCCAGCGAGAATGGGAGACACAGGAGCTCTGCTCTGTGACCCTGAACTCTGGTACAGAATTCACCTGCTCTGCAAGGTAGGATCATTTCACTCTAAGTCAAGAACCTCGTGTGCTTCACTACATGCAGCTTTGCAGGCTAGTGCTCACAAAGTGAGCCTCTGGTGTTTTGCCCAGGCTCTGTGGGAGAGCACTTTAGTGATTACAGGTGCACCATGTGGCCATTTGTGGCAGTGTCTCTGTCCTCTGTCCTCTTCAAATGGAGGATATTTGCATCAAATAGGGATCATAAAATCAGAGACCTCCATGAGGCTCTGAGCCAATACCTACATCTGCAGATGAGCCACCTAAACTGATCGGAAAGAACTGTGCTTTTCTGAGCAACATTCATTCTGTATTTATTTTACTATTAAAAAAATGTCCAGGTCTCTTTACAAAAATGCGAAATATAGGAATATATAAGGAAGACAGTAGTCCCACTGTTCATTACTCCTAACCTTTTGGTTTCTGGAGTTTTTCCCCATATAAATATATATAGGGGTTATTTATGAATATATACATTCTATACTGTTTTATTTCCTTAAAGTAAAATCTCAGAAGTGAAATAAATAGGTAAAAGGGATGGACACTTTTAAGACTCCTGCCAATTTACAGCTTCATCTGAAAGCCCTACAGGGAACAATTACATTTGTCTAGTAGCCTGTGAAAGTACTTATAAAAGTGTGTCATGTTTGATGAATACTTTTATCAGTAATAATAGGAGTAATAATCCTAAACCTCACTGCCTGGAAGTTCCTCCTGATATCTGCACTAAATCCCTTCTCCTGACTTAATTTCAAACCTGTTCCTGCTTGTCTTGTTCACAGTGAAAGAAAAAACAGCTGCTCCCTATTGTGCCCCTGACCGGCCTCCAGGAAGAAAACCAGTTGTCAAATCTCTCCCCGCCCTCTCAGTGTCCCCCGATGCTGGCTACAGGGAGCCCGGTTTGTTTGCATTTCTTTGCTCAAGGCCAGATGTGACCCCCAGAGCTTTTCTCCTGTATGTGTTCTGCAGCCTTGGTGTCCCAGACAGAGATCTCTGATGAAGGCTTGACCAGAGATGAGTATAGAGATTACCTCACTTACCCACAAGCAACCCACTCCTATTTATACACCCAAGACTCAACATGGCACCACACTGGAGTGCTGATTCATGGTTTACTGATTAAGTTGTATTTGGCCTTTACTGTAAATAAGTGAAAAGATAAGAGTTTATATTGTCCATTTTGTAATCTCTTTGGGCTCTTCACCAAAAGAAAACTTCCCTTCTGTAAATGGATCCCAGATTTATCATGATCTTTACAGGAATATAGATATGGAGAAGAAAGGACATTGATTTTAATGGTGTAGAAATCTAAAACGAGATGGTTATGGCCAATGTCTTGAAGTGATTATCCAGGAACCAGCCTTTGGCTTCTGATAGAATTTGCCTTTCTAATGATAAAATAATGAAAACAGGGTATTTATCAGGCACTCACCATATACTAGGCACTGTGCTAAGCATTTTGCTTATGCTTAATTTTTCACAGTAACTCTGTAAGGTGGGTACTATGCCCCATTTTTACAGAGGAGAAAAATGAAGGATTGAATGTACATGAGAAGGGATCTTTAAAACATAATACATAATTTAAAAAAAGCAGAACGAGAAATATAGCACATTACCATTTATAAAAGTAAAAGACGTGCATATAAAATAATCAACATTTTATAAGAGTATAAGTGAACGGAACACCAAACATGTTAGAGTGGTTATGTACAGAGAAGAGAACAGGACTGGGATATGGAGATAAAAAGAAATAAGTAGATAAGAGGGGCCTTGCCTACAGCAATACAGACAATATGCTACAGACTGAGCAGTACAATGCCTCAACACTGCATCTGAGGTCCAACTACAAAAACCAACAACCCCAAAACTTAAAGCAGGGAGTAATAAATGGCTCCAGGTTACAGATCCAGAGACCTGCACTCAACCCAGCTGTCTTGCACCTGCCCTCTGTGCAGCCTGGCTTAACTAGTCTGTGAATCTTCAGTTCTTGAAAAGGTATCTGCCACATAGCTAAATCTCTTTAGGCTTCAGCTATTTGCCTTCAGCAATTACACAGTTTATACTTGATCTTGAGGAAGGGTGGATTCACAGTATTTCTTATATGCCAAGCTTCAGTGTGAGCTAAACAGCCAGCCATTTATGCATTTGTTCACCAAGTTTGTATCAAGTGTTTATTATGTTCCAGGCACTGGGCCAGGCAGAGGGCAGATATGAATGAGCCAGAGCTCTGGTCTCAATGAAATCCATGACTAAATCATTCTGTAACCACAGATACATCTTCCTCCTTCTGCTATCCCCTTTGTGGCCCCGCTGTCAGAGTGCAGATATGCAGCTCAAACCTGCACATGATTTTCCAAAGCACTAACTAGTACTCCTTAAGACATTTGGATTTCCACAAAGAAATAGTACTATAATGGTGGATAACACTTATTTTCATTACTGGGAATTGATTTTTCTTCTAACTAATCTTTTAAAATGGATTGACCAACAAAAAACAGCAAATGGAACAACCACCCCAGTAGATGTGGTAAAATCTGCCTTGTTGACTCACATGGTAACTTCTCTTCCTGAGCCAGGAGGAGAATGTTTTAGAGACATATGAGGAAGGCGGTCATTCTATAAGGAAAGATTGTGTGGCACTGAGGCAGCCACAACCCCCCAGGAGTTCAGGCTTGGTGTATATTCAGCCGGAGTTGTTTGACTTACCTCAATAGTTTTACAGGTGTCCTCCAGCTGGCTGATTACTCCCTGGACTCGATCATTGCTTCCCACAAGGACAGCAATGCCATCACTGAGCTCAGACTAATGAAGAGAAAGGAGGTATGCAAAGTTTTAGGGGTTTTCTAGTCAGCCCTGATTGTAGATAAATTGTAGTATTATCCTCATGGATTCCTAATCCAGCATCCACTGAACCCCATAGGAGTAACAGGCATATAAGGCCTGTGAACCTCCTGGTCTTGTAATAAAATTCTGTCGAGATGTGTATATGAATGTATTTGTCTGGGAAGAAGTTTCCTAGTTTTCACCAAATTCTTTTTTTTTTTTTTTTTTAATTTTTTAATTTTATTTTTGGGACAGAGAGAGACAGAGCATGAACGGGGGAGGGTCAGAGAGAGAGGGAGACACAGAATCGGAAACAGGCTCCAGGCTCTGAGCTGTCAGCCCAGAGCCCGACGCGGGGCTCGAACTCACGGACCGCGAGATCGTGACCTGGCTGAAGCCGGACGCTTAACCGACTGTGCCACCCAGGCGCCCCTTTTTTTTTTTTTTTTTTTTTTTTTTTTTTTTTTTTTAATTTTTTAATTTTATTTTTGGGACAGAGAGAGACAGAGCATGAACAGGGGAGGGTCAGAGAGAGAGGGAGACACAGAACCGGAAACAGGAGTTTTCACCAAATTTTTAACGGAGACTGAGATCTGACCTTGCTAATAACATCATAAACACTGAATTATAGATTATAGAGAATAGCATATTCAAGCTAAGTAATTATAAATATTGTTTATAAATTCAGTGGAGTCCAATATGTGACTTCAGAGACCCGAAATGAATTGTTTTCCTAGTGTAGCTCAGGATCCATTTTACTAGGGAAATGAGAATAGTAAATATTCATTTATTCAACTGACTCAACTAACACGCACCTTCTATGTGCTAGGTGTGCAAATACATATGTACTAGACTAAGTTATTACAAACTTGAAACTCTAGCATTTGACTGGTTCTAGGGGAGGGTTTTCAACTTGAAATTCCTCTCCGCTTTCCAAGACTGGCTATCAGGGAGCACTGAATGGGGAATTTGGAGACCTACCTGCTTGATCCAACTCTGCCTTTAACTTGTTTATGATGTTGGCCAAACATGTAATCAATGTGGACCCTAAATTTCTTGGATATGAAGTGAGAAGGTTGGACCAGAACAGTGGTTGTAAAACATTGTAAAGCTTCAGAACCCTTTCTTCAGAAAAAGGAAGCTAATGTGGAATCCCAGTAGATAAGAGTGAAGCTGCTCTGTCCAAACAGGAGTGGGGTAGAAGTCCTGCCAGTCTGTCCTGTCCATCCCACGTGAGTTCCTAGGGCTCTGAGGGAAATCATGTGAAACAAGTACCATTCGGTTCTAACATGCCATGACTTGAGGGGGATGGATGGGTGTGGAAGGATAAGGGGAAATAAACCACAAATGGATTGAAAAATAAATAAATGTTACAGATGTCTTGCTAAATTCTGCTTTTTTGGCAGTTATCACTCACTGGTCATGACTGGTATTGCCCAAAAGTTTGGCTTTCACATTTGATTCCAACTCTGACCCTCACAGTAAAATATCTACCAAATGTGGGACCTGTGATTCTTCATAGAAAGGAGCTAAGATATGGAGCTCCTCAAATTCTAGGTGTGGGGAGTGGCTGCATCTATTTGAGCACACAACTGCACGTTTATTTGCATCAAATGGGCAAGTTGCTACTTGCCAATGGATGAAACTGGGTTGGCAGGTTAGTGATAAGCTGGGGACGTGCTGTGGTTGGTCAGGGTGAGGAGGCTGACGCCCTGGCGGGGGGTGGGGGCATGTGTCAAACTGAGAGGAGTCCTTTTAGCAAGTGGCCTAGGTTGAAAGCCTAGGAAGCCAGTTTAACCTGGACTTGAAGGCTAATACAGTAGGAGTTGGGGGAGTAAAGGCCTGGGAAGGGTGCAGGAAACAGTAGCTTTTTTTAGTGAATGAAGAAAAATTCCTGTGACTGGCGTGAAAAGTTAATCCTTTTGTTATCTATAGTCTAAACTTCAAACAGCTCTGACCAGGTCCCAACACATTGCTTGTCTTCAGCAACCTCCCAGATGCACAAATAACAAGCGACCCTTGCCCTCTGTGCACCTTCCTGGGCCTCGGCACCCCTTCCCTCGCTAGCAGTCCCCTTACTCTCTTGGGGATCTAGTGTGTGGCCATGTTTGCACCAGCACTACACCACCTCACTCTCTGAGCCGCCAGGCCTCAGGGCTACGTGGCTTGGGCAGTCCCCTTCAGCAAAGAGAGCCTATCACACAGAAATTCGGAAGGGGCTGGAGAAGAGGAAGAGAGGCTCTGTTACCTTCTGCCTCTGGAACACGTGAGTTAGGGGAGCCACCTGGCAATCCTTGTGTGCCCCAAAGACCTTGCACAGAGAGCAGGTGGGCACTTCACAGTTCAGACAGTAGATGTTGATGCGTTCCTCTTCGTGCTCCTCACACATGGGCTGGTCAGACTTCTTTTCTGGTCTGGGAGGAGGTGGGCAGATAAATGTGTCAGCTCCCATTGCAGCAAAGCAGAGTTGGTGGGGGGTGGGGGGGGGTGGGATTAGTATTGCTATTCCAGAAAACTTCCAAGGTCCTGTTCTTGTCCTCGGAAACCTCCAAATTCAGTTGCCCTTTGGGCTTAGCAGTGGTGTGCTGATAGATATCTAACGACCAGCCTGGAGTAGGGGATAGGACATGGACACTCTGATCTGTAGTGTTTGACAATTTCTGTGGTGAGGGTTCCCATCATGGCTGATTTAAACTTATTGACGGTTTAAAACACAGCTAGTAAAATTCCTGAAAATTGTTAGGAGTGTGCTCCAGCACTGTCTGCACACACTTACAAGTCTCTTGAGATACTTTCCAATTATGGGTAAAGAAGGAGTATTTGCTGATAAGCTAAATCTCAAGTTTACACTGGCTTTGCAGAAGCACTAGGTCCCAACTCTACAACCTCCAGCAAACACTTCTCCCACCAAAAGGAGGATAGAGGTGGGCTGGAGGAGTCCAAATCTCTGATTATTAGTCTAGGCACTGATGGAAATAGTTCTGTGTAAGAAGGAATATGTCCATGTGTGCTTCATTAATTTGTTTGGGTCTCTTCCTGCCATTAAGAAAATTAAATGTAAATAATTTCCCGATTGAGGACTTGGCAGGGACTAAGAGTGGGTACTGTGTGCTCAGTGACTGTGAACAGTACTTTAAGCAATAAGAAAAATGCAAAATGCTGTTCTGGGACATGGTGGTAACCTTGGAAGTAAGGACCTCACAGATAATCCCCAGGTTTTAGTTTTCCCAGTAGTTCAGCACCAGCCAAAACTTTTCGGAACTGCAACAGGTAATAATGGAGCATTGGGTTTGTATGTGTTAGTGAGACGATGACCAAGCGAAGAGGAATTGAAAGCATGAAAGGGGAGTGACAAGTCATTACTATTTAAGAATAACTTGCTGTGGAATCACCTGGAACGGCCCAAGTTCACAGTGTGTGGTGGGGCCCTGTATATTCTCCTAATGATCAGTGTGATTTATGTGTGATGATAAAGATCAAAATTATGTCAAATTGTAGTGCTCTAGGCCCCCTCTGGAGAACATGGTGAGAGATGTGGGTGTAGCCTGCCTCACAAAAACCTGGAATTCTTACACATCCTATCTAAAGACCAAGGTTGTTAATAGTTTTCAGAGGTACCTGAAAAATGTAAATACAAATGCAAAACGTTTCTTCATATTCCCAAACACATATTTATAAGCATCGTTATTTAAAAGATTGGGACTGAATTTTTCTGTTGTTATCAAGATCCACTTTTAAAAAACCACAGGTATTTATGGGCTGTGAAATTGATTATTATGGGCCATGAAATCAATTTAGAGGTCATGACCAGCATTGTTAAAATCAAACTAAAATAGACAGTAAATACATGGGCTACACCTAGTAAGAATAAGTAATGATACCTGAAACTTTTGTTTCTGCTGTACATAGACGCATGTGTATGTTTTACATGCATATGTATGTACATGTATCTAAGTGCACTGGAAACAAAAAGTATATATTTCATGTCTATATATCTATATCCATCCATGTATGTAATGGTCATTGGATCACAATGTAAAATGTACTTCTAGTGTGAGACATGAATAAAATGGTTTGTAAACCATTGATACTGATGTGTGGTACCACATACCTGCAGCCCCAGAACTCAGAGAAAGGCAGAAAATATACTGATTTATATCTACAAATCACTAGGTAGGAGTCAAGTCAAGGAGACTGGGCTGTGGGGGTAAGACCTGGGTCTGGTGAAGAAATTGTATGGGCTTCCAGCTTTGAGATTTTTGTGAAAAGAATTTTCACCTGGTCGCGTAACAATATGGTTTCCATGAAATCTGTGGCTTCCTAACTTGAAATTCTGCCATATCCTTGCAAGTCAATTGAGAAAAGTAAACTCTGCAACCAAGAAATGTATCTTCCTTCCCAGGTCTATCTGTTTCCTCCACAAATATGTGAGTTCCATGAGGGCAGGTTTGTCTTGGTTTTTTTGCTGGATCCCTGGTGCCCAGAACAATGCCTGGCATAGAGTGGTACTCAGTAAATATTTGTTGAATGAATGAGAAATGAAAGAGACTTTGCCAGATGAATGGACAGTATTCCTTGTACTTTAATTCATCTGGGGAAAGCATGTGAAATATGGGGGAAAACCAGGGTCACTTGGCACTCATGAGTGGCAAAGAAACCAGACAACATTCTGAAGACTCCATTTATAAATGACAAAGCCCTTTGGAGGTTCTCTAGAGACTAGAAGTGGTTTGCTCTTCGCTTGTTCAAAGGCTTCTCCACCTCCTATACCTTCTGTCCCATATATCTCCACCTCATAATAATAAATGTCAAGCATGTATCTGGAGTATATGTACTGGAAAATGGCACAGGTGATGCTTCTGTGGCTCACTTCCCTGAAGCATTTCCTGAGGGCAGCTTGCATCCGTGTGCTGTTCTGATGTCAGCAGCTGAACCAGAGCTCAGGTCTGTGAGTACATATTATGTATGTATACAATATATATATGTGTATATATATACAGTACGTGCAAACACTTTGGAAATGTGGCAACAGCCATAAGGCTGTATGCTTAGTTTTTGGTTGTGATTATTTTTCCATAATGCAATACAGACTGAGAACTATGTCCCTTATTCCTTATTAGGTTTTTCTTGTTTAGGTGGTTACACAGGCCCAGAGTCGTCCCCACTTAAAAGCGGGTGTATAATAGAGACCTTTAGACAACTTAAAACATATAACAGACTTGGGTCAAACAGGCATGTAGAATAAAGATGTAAATGCGCTTTCATGAGGTGAGGGTAGCTGAGCTCACAGTTGTGGCTCAGGACTCAGCTTCAGATGCTGGCAGTGGCCCCTAGCCACTCAGTGCTGCCTAGTCTCCAGGAGTCTGTAGCCTGCTGTCTCTGGTCTCAGGTTCCTGGAACCATCCTGGTGAATCCTGAAGGGTAGGCATCTGGTCTTGGTGAGGCATTACAGGTGGTACCTTTGAAGTCAAACTTATCTCAAAGCTTAATTCCAGCTGAGCTTCTCCATGTGGTGGTTGTGTGACCTCAGGCAAGTTACTTAACCTCTTTGAGGCTCAGCTTTTATTCATATCTGAAAATTGGCCTGAGGGTCTTCTAATTAAATACAGCAGAATGAACATGTGCCTTTTTTATTTGTGTTTCCTGTGGAAATCCCACTAAAATGAGAGTGGGGAAATTTTAAAAATCGCATTCTAATATAAGTCAAGAAGGACAAAAAATGAGCAACATGACAGCAGATAAGGGATGTCGACCACATGTGGGAAATTGAGAACTTCTGGATGAAAGGAAGTGACTCTTCTTTCTGCCAAGCGCCTGCGGGGGAGAAGGCTGAGAGTAGCAAGCTGACTTGAGCTGAGGGACCCCAGAAAGGTTCTGCAACTGCGGCAGCCAGGTATTTCGAAGGCAGGCGTGTGGGGGGAGGCTAAAAAGCGGGGCACTTTTTTGCATATTTCGGAAGATTGCTTGAGGATGTGCTCCATGTAAAACAGTAGAATAAACCAACAAAGAGAAAGACGTAGGCTCT
Organism: Panthera onca; assembly: GCF_046562875.1. NCBI lineage: Eukaryota > Metazoa > Chordata > Mammalia > Carnivora > Felidae > Panthera > Panthera onca. The sequence goes on along the minus strand of NC_138356.1, from coordinate 17,021,769 downwards.
AGGCAATAAGGATTCAACCCAGGGAAGAGGAAAAAAGTAGGTGAAGCCCAACGACGTGAGGGCACTGTCCTGACTTTCTGCAGTGAAAAGTCCATAGAGAATGTCTAAATTGAAAAATCAGAAATAGGAGTACACAGATCTGTAGTATACAGATGTCACCGGGTGATAAAGAACAGAAAAACAGCTAAAACAATTAAAAGTGGTTGGCTCTGGGGAGTGAGACTTGGGGGTGGAGAGTGGGGTGGGAGCGTGGGCCTCATTAGAGGTGTCCTAGTACTATTTGAATGTTTAAATTATGTATATGAGTTAGTTTGAGTAGAATATTCAAAGTTTTTAATAAGGTAATGATAATAATCACAATCTCACAGGATTGTTGTGCAGATTAAAGAATTACATGTGATTCATGTGTAAAGCACCCTGAACAGTGGTTGGCACATATTAGTTTTACTTATTATAAAGTTAATTATGATTTTTGTGATTACTATTAATGAAATAAATTCCTTCTCGTGTCCACCTCTCCAAACTGTGGCTAGTTCAGCACCAGGCAGTTATTCTAGATAAGGCCAGGTTTTGCTGAGATCTACGATGTCTGGTCTTTCTGTGGGAGGTCAGAGTTGACCAGCCCCTCTCCTTTCTGCCCCCACACCAATGACTGTGAGCCAGAGATGGGTGCCCCTCACTCTGAATATCCAAGGTTATTCTAAGGTTGCCTAATGTTCTCTGAGGCTCAGGGTTCTGGGCTGGCAAGGCTGCCAGCCTCCAGGGAACACCTGGGTGTATGCCCAAACATGTACCTGGGCCCTCTGTGCAACTTGTGATTTTACTACCAAGTAAAAATGTCCCAAGGCAAGTCTCAAGTTCAAGAAATAACAGTGTAAGAAGAACTTGATAATCAGAAAAACACCACTGGTCCACCCAGCTATAAGCTTCATTGTTGGAAATTTGGTTCATTACCTTTATACCGTTTGTGCACCTGGGCACTTTTTTGGCAGATGCACATGTAGACTTTATAGTTGAAGTAAGGACATGTCTTTTGGTTTTGCTAATGCTACAAGTTTTAACATCTTTCTTCTCTGGATTTCATAACATTGTTATTATTTCCCATGTTTCAAGCTCTCACTGTAGCAAGTAGCAAAAGGAAATTATTGCAATAAATAGAACATGTAAGAAGCTTTTTGGTGTTGCTTAATTAGCTGGCACTTATGAAGCAACTATTCTATGCAAGACACTGTACTAGGCACTAAATCAGTTCTTGTATCAACACCCTTAATAATTGGTTGGTTATTAGTTGACTTTTTTTTGAGACAGTGTGTGTATTCGCATTTTAAAGTAATGTAAAACAATGAAATCAGATCTGTGAAGCAACAGCAGCAACAACAGTATTTTCCTTCTTCTGCAGACACTTTGGAAGCAAAGGAAATAGCTGACTCTGTATCTCTGTAATATGTCATCGGTAATTACTCTTCTTCCCCCACTTCCATCTAGATCCTGGCACTATCTAATTTAGTTTGAATCTTAAGCAGAAACTAATAGCCATAATGATTATAATAATTATATGTTAGATTTATGGAACAGCTTTCCTTCTAAGAGTGCTAGGCTCTTAAAGCCCTGCAGATGTTCCATAAATACATGTGTCCTAATAAGAATCACAATGAGTTCATTTCCAGATGGTCTCAATATTGCTATCAGGCTTTGTGGACTGGACTGACCTGTGTACAATTGAAAAAGGGCTCTTCACACCATGCCTTCTAGGAATGAACTACTACGGTGTTGTCTCTAGGAAAGGAATTCTATAGCCAATGTGATTAGATGAGGAAGAAGCCTTTTTTTTTTTTTTTTTTTTTTTTTTTTTTTTTTTTTAATGAATGGATGCATATACTGAGTATCAATCCAACAGGTGAATGCTGAGAGTATGCAGCAAATACAATCTAGAGAGTAGAGAAACATAACCCAAATGCCATCTTCTTCCCCCCACCCACCCATGTCACTAAACTTTAAGTTGCTGAAGGGCAGGACTATGCATTGCTTTGTAACTTCCCAGAGTCCATACAATGATTAACTATGTTAGAGAAATTTGTTTTTTATTATGATCATCTAGACAATTTTAAGGAGAGACTGTTGTCTAAACTAGGAACCGGACTATTTTGGAAAATGCCATTTCTGTTAGTTCTCCTTAAAGTTTTGTACTGTGAATTTTCTGCTATGTAGAATTGGGAGCTACGAAGGACCTGTGAAGTGCAGAAATGTCTAAAATATGCGTAATACAGGGCTGAGAGGGGTAGGCCGCATTATGCCTCTCTCAGTATTACTGAACAGATTAGTGTTAATGAATTACTTCATTCTTAAATTGATGCAAAGTCTTGGGCACCAGCTCCCTTCTCTTTCCATGAGTGATTCTCACACCGGTAAGGACTCACTTGGAAAAACATTTTCCTATAAGACGATGTCTGTGATTGGCAAACGAGCATTGGATAGATTGATCTGTTAGAACAAACAAACAAATACACAAAACCAAGCTTCAGATGGGTGTGACACATGAAGGGACAGTACCTGGTGGACTCCTGCTTATAGATGTCAATGATATTTTCCACCAGCAGGTTCCTCTGAAGGCCATATATCCCATGTCTGTCCAGAACCACTTCGTGTCTACAGGATGGGCAGCGAAACCGGCCCCCTGATGCCACAGTGGTGCCTCCTCTTGTGGGCAAATACGGGTTAGAGGCCTGTTCTTGCCAAGCAAGAAAAGAGGAATTAAGTCATGCCACAGGTAGCTTTTCTGAGACTTCTTTTCACTATGTTACTACAAACAAGGTCAACTTCTACTTTAAGCTGGCCATAAGATAATCCCTTAGGGCTTTAGCAGCAAGTGGTCCTAAAATACAGGCCCAGCACTTTATCCACAGTCAACCGCCATGTACCATTTTCAGCATGAGGCACTTTTCCATCCAACATTTTTATTACCAAAAGCTCTAGCCAGAAACTCTAACATTAATGTCTTAGGAAGCAATTCATTTACAATTTTGAAGCAGATTCAAGGTTTTGTTTTGAAGGTTTTGTTCTGTTTTTTTTTAAACAAATAGGATTCTTAGTATTTAAGTTAAAACTAGATTTGGGAGTAAGGAGGAGTAAGGAGGAGGCAGACAGCAAAGCACAAAGCAAATCATTTAAAAAAATGGTTTTCTTAAAAACGAATGTAGCCTTATAAAGTTTTCTGAAAGAATTCACCTACAAGTTAAGGACTTGATTCCAAGAAGAGAGACTCTTTTTTACCCCCTAAATTCCAAACAAACCTACCTGGAAAATATCACTGGCACATTTCCTACACAGGTTATGCTGACAGGGGAGAATGACCACGGGTTTCGTGAACATCTCTAAGCAGATAGGACAGATGAGTTGCTTCTCCAAGTTATCCATGGTCTGCTGCTCTTTGGAAAAAGACTTATAATTCAAAGATGCGCTCATCTCCTGGCCGTCCCCGTGTGCACTGCCAGGGAAAGGGTGCTCCGAATGGTTTCTGCAAGTGTTTCCTGGAAATAATTCCAAGGATTGGGTGATCAAGTGTCCTTTACGGTTTTTTCGATGGAAGACATTGTTTCAGGCCCAGGTTCAGAGGGGGTGCCTGAGCTGTTTTTAGCAGCGGGGGGGTCACGTGACAGTGGGCTGACTTGTCCATATAAGCCAGTGACAGGAGGATGGATTCTGACAGGTGACAGAGAACAGGAGCCAACATTCCTGCCCCAGGGAGTGAAGAGAGTGAGTGGGAAGAAGGATTACAAACCCCATTTAGACAGAGTTGTGAGGAGAGGGATGTTGAAGCTGACAGTTGTCAACAACAAATGCAAATATGCATGCCTAGTCACTGAGCCATGCCCTCTGTGAGCACTCAATAAGAACGTGGTGACGGGTTTCTCCAGGACTGGGGAGAATGCAGCCCAAGAGTCTAACTGTATAACGAATGCATTTCTATCTGGAGAATTGAGGAAGAAGGTCACCAAAAGTAGTGTGATCATACCATCTTACATGAAAACAAACAAAACATGTCTCAAAAATCATTTTCCTGACTTCACAAGGGCAATCAACTAAAACAATTTGCTTCACTTTAAATTTTTCATCTTTGCAAGAATAGCGGTCTGGGAAAAATTCAAATTTAAAAACTGATTTCAATCCTTTTCACCATAAAAGTATCTACGAAAAAAAATCCAAACACCAGTTGATGATCCCATTTTTTTATAAGTTGTGAATAAAATTCTAGTAAATTCTTTTTTCTTCCATACTGCTCTTCCTCCTCCCTAACTCCCTCCTTCATCCTGTATCCCTACAGTCACCTTCCCCCTCACACACACCAAAAACACAAAGAAAATTTGGCAATCTTTTAAAATATAAATTTAGTTTGCAACAATAATCAGTAATGAGGTAGTAATGGCATATAGGATAACAGACCCATTGTTTCATTTTTCCATAAAGCAGGGAACAGATATCAGTGCTGTTGCCAACCGAAGTGAAAATGGAGTCCTGCTTCCATACCCTGGTTTCATCTGGTCTGAAATACCTATTACACCTCTTTGCATTTGCCCCCTCTTCTTCCAAGTTGATTTTTTAAAATTATAGTTTCCCTAGTCATTTCTGATATTCTTGGTCTGCTCTTGAGTCACAAATAACAATTTTGATATTTGCCAGAATTTTGTGAAACTGTTTCATCAATATAGAATTATTTAAAAATTAAAAAATCAGATCAAAAATGAAATAGTATCTGTTTATATGTGATTTACTTGCAGGTTTATTTCTCCTTGATTTAAAAATATTCAAACATTGAGCACATCTTGTCAACATATCCCCAGTGTGCACTTAATTACCAGTAAACAGTAGGCCAGTGTGACTGGTTATGTATGGTCTTATTGCTGTGTGCACTGAAAGCTTATTGAGAATCTAATAAACTCTATTAGTTAGCAATAAGTTACATGTGTTCATAAACATTTCAAGGATCTTAGGAGAATTTTGTTATTCCTTTCAATATCTATTGAGTAAAGAAGGGAATTGGGTGACATTTTTTTATTGAGTTAATTTAGTTCACCTAGCCCAGGCAGTTAACAGTATTTATCATCACATGGGCTATGGAGGTTATTTTCTAGGAAAGATAAAGTTTCTACTGTAAAAGATTCATCAATCTAAGAAAAAAACAAACTAATAATGTACAATGAGCCAAGCCCATCCTTATTAGAGGAATTCATTCTTTCAAAAAATACTCATTGAGTGTCTATTGTGTATCCCCATTGTGTTCAGCTCTGTGGATTGAAAGACAAACAAGACACAGGTTACTGTCCTCAAGGAGCTCAGTATAACAGCAGAAATAAGACATGCATGTACAGAACCACAGTACAAAACAAAATGTGATAAAGAGCCACAAAATTTCAGAGTTGGATTCATCAGGAGGGCTTCATGGGTGAATAGTATCTGAATGATCCACTAAGAACTTAGACAAATGGATGTGTAGTTATGTGGGGCATAGTTGGGGCTTTCTAAGAAAAGGCACAGAAGCAAAGACAGTGAGGCACAGGAGTGTGGGGAATGCTCAGAGCGTATGGTGCTTTGGGCTGGAGTGCAGAGCATGCTGCTGGCACATGAGCAGGTCACAAATACTGGGCTAAAGAGTTTTTAACACTTAATAAATTAGTCAACAGGAAGTTGTTGAAAGTTTCTCACAGAAACATTTCTGTGAGAGCTGTGCATTGGTTAGATTAGTATCACAGTGGTGGCTAGAATACTGAAGGCGACCTAGATAAAGACCAGATGGGAGATTGTTGCCAATGCCTAGGTGAGAGGTCATGATGCCCTGGCACTGGGCGATGGCTGTGGGGAAGAAAAAGAGGAAAGGGACTCTGAGGCTATGAAATTAGAATCCACAGAGGTGACTCAGATGGTCTGAGTATGAGCAACCACCAGTGATGCAGTGAGAGGTGCACAGTGAGTCAGGAGACAGGCCTTCTATCCAGTTTCCATGTCTACCTTGCTTTGTCATCTTGGGAAACTGACCTCACCTAGCTGGATTTCTGTTTAATCTGTAAGTGAGTGGTGTTCATAACCTAGGCTTAACAGTATTTTTAGGGGAAAAGAAAGAAAAACCCTTGAAATATTAATTTTGACATTGAGAATCCCCAATTCAATTATGTGATGCTAAGTTGATCCTCTCCTCTCCTCTGTTTTTCTGTTTCCTACTTTCTGCCTTGTACTTTTTCTTAGAACTGCCACTAGGAGACTACCCAGGAAACTAGCAAGAATCTCATAGGAATAAGAGTCAAATCAAGTCAACTATATGCCCAAATTATCGCCTTTCCCTCTTTATCTTCTTTTTTCCATTCTTTGTTCCTCCCCAATCTCAGAGACCAGGAGTCCATGAGGTGGGCATGTGAATTAAGAGTGGGACATAGGAGTAGCATTCTGTTCTAAAGAAGAACCAGAAAATTTTAGTCTGCTCCCAAATCATTCACAAATTTCCCTGAATGATTCTGAAAATTCTGAAGCTGAATGAGATTTGAAGCTAACTTCAAGGCTCTGGGATTTCCACAGACGTGAAAGCCGGCTTAGTTTCCCAAAGTTGTCTTTACTGTGTAGGAGTGATGTACAACTTTCCCTGCTTCTCGTACCCCAACCCGCCACAATTAGGACAGGGGGTTAAAACCAGTTGGGGCAATTTTACATGGGGGATTGGTTTAGTTGGAAGCCCCAATCACTCCTCATTCCTGAGTCCCACCAAACTAGGGCAGGGGTATGTTTACACACATTGAGGAGATGAAGCAAAACCACCATTGCTGTCATCTCCTGGAGGACCAGCAGTTTCCCAATCCCCCCGATAAGTCAGAGGAAGTAAGATGGGTCCCTAAGAACCTGACTATATGCCCAACAGCAGACTTGGCATTAAGGCATGATAACAAAAAGAGAAGACTTTTGACTTTTTTCAACCTCTAGCTACCAGGCTAAATGGACCCAGACTTCAGAGGACAGAGCATAGGAGTGAAATGTGGATTTCAGTGTGTTGCTCATCTCAGGAAGGAAGAAAAAGGAGTTCTAAAGTCTATTACTTTTAGTACTATGGTTGACCCTTGAACAATAACTTAGGTGTTTTTTTTTATGGTACAGTACTATAAATATACTTTCTCTTCCTTACGATTTTCTTAATAACATTTTCTTTTCTCTAGCTTACTTTATTGTATATAATACATATAACATACAAAATATATGTTAATTGACTTATCAGTAAGGCTTCTGGTCAACAGTAGGCTATTAGTAGTTAAATTTTGGGGGAGTAAAAATTGTATGTGGATTTTCAACTGCACGGGGGGTCAGCACCCCTAACCTCCACATTGTTCAAAGGTCAACTGTATACTGCCACAACAAACATAATAAATCTGTACAGAGTACCAATCACTACTTATAATAGCTCTTTATAATAGGTATTATTTCCACTGAACCAACTGTAACTCAACAAAGTAGTTGCCTAGTCATATGGCTGCTAGCTGCGAAGCAGATTTAGAGACACATCTTTTGACTACAGAGACCATGACCTCACCGGCTAAGCTATACCACACTGCTCTATAGCACACTATCCATTAGAATTTTCTGCAGTGATGTTAATGTTCTTTATCTGTACTGTCTAACCTCTATCCAAAGGTGGCTATTGAGTACTTGAAATGCGTATAATGCAATTCAAGATCTGAGTTTTAAAGTTTATTAAACTTGTGTTTAAACAACCATATGTGGCTAGTGGTTACCATATTGAACAACCAGCTCTAAAATATGTGATATGAAAAAATCTTGGGGGAAAATTGGAGTGTATTTGAAGGATTCTCCCATAGGAACAAGATCCCCTTCTTATGAATTTTATACCTTTTGGTCAGAATGATATGAAAGTCTTCTAAGCCTAGAACAGTTACAAGAGCAACATCAACTCTTCATCCCAACTTACAAGACAAGAGAAACCATCCTGGGAATAGGAGGCATTAGAAGAGTCCCAGGAAATCAGTGTCAGGAGTGCTAACTTTCCTGAGGATTCCAGAATTTTCTCAGCATTTCACTTACCCATGTTCTCTTTGTCTCTTTAGCCCAGGTAACTGAAAATCCAGGTACTTGAAAATCATCAAGGTTTAACTCAAGGAGCTAGTCATTCATCAAACAGAGCAGCAGACTTATGGTCAGATGGAAGGTGAGCTAAGAGGAAGTAAAAAATTGATTTGAAGCAAAGCAGTGAAGCAGAGACACTGTAGCCCTGCTGGAAGGAAGAGAAAACGAAAGGCACTAGAATGCTGACCTTGCTTCTGGCTCAATGTTTAAGGTAGAGAGGGAGGAGAATTCTTACTTCTTCTACCCACCAGAGGTGAGAAAGTTGGTGGCTGACTAAATCATTAAAACAGGGAAAGAACACTGGATGATGTGGGTGTGGAAGGAGAGAATTAGGGACTGCTTAAGAAGGAGGTTTATTTAGCCTGGAACGCTAGGGCATGAGTGGACCAGGACCTTCAGGTCAACTCCAGCACCAGTCACACATCTCTTGAAAGTCAATTTAATTCCATCCCAAAACAAGACCCATTCTTAATATTGTGCAGACCAGGTCCTCTTAAAACCAAGACAATGAGGTTATTAATTGTTCCCTGCAATATCCATCCATCCATCCATCTCTCCCTCTCACCATTCTTCCCTCTATTAGTGAGAGCACTAATATATGACCAGTGGAGATAAGGCAGCACTTCATTTGGGATTTAGATGAGCTGGTGTTCCAAGAGCCAGGCTCTGTTGATCAGTCCTGTTAGATATAACTCATCTGACCACAGGAGGTGTATGTAGAGTATAATGTTATTTCTTTTGGTATTCTGGGGTTCAGGGTGTGATCTGGAAAAGCACCTTTGAACCATTATTTAACCATATAGCAACTTTACAAGTTACTTGAAAAAAATATAACCCAGAACTCTATTTCCAGTAAAAGGACTCTTGCAATCTTTTTACACCAAGGACTCAACTCATGACATCTACAAAATACTTAACATTTTTCCTCTGTCTACATTGTCAGTCTCTTCAATTTAGCTATCTGGCAATAGGTAGGTTGGATATCTGATTTAAAAATTTTTAATGAAAAGAAACATTTTACAAAATATAAAATCAAATGAGTTAACTTGAAAAGTACTTTACAGAAGCTAATACCATGGCATTTCTTTCATTAGTTTGCAAACTTCTGGCTGTAAGCTTTTCTTCTTGATAATTACTCCTCCAAATCCATTGTTTATACATTTCAATTTATCATAAATATCTCTCAGGATATATTAGAAAATTAACATATTTTACTTTCCTCTGAACATTTCTTGGCATAATTCAAATGCCAGAAATAAATAGTGACAGTCCCAACAAATAAATCCTTTAGCCTAAGGCCTTCCCAATGGCCATGTCTGAACTTATATAGGCTCCAGGCCCTTCTTGACTCCACCTTCAGCACACACAACCCTTCTCACCTTCCCTCCACCTCAGCCCCCTGATTGATTTTTCTGAATTCACTCTTGTTTTCTGCAATCTGTTTCTCATATGTCAGTCCTTATTTAAATTGCACTAATGGTCATATTACCCACAGGATAAAAATATTAATCCTCATTGTGGTCTCTAAGGCCTGACATGATCTGCCCCTACCTACCTCTCTGACCTAATATCCAATAGAAATAAGATGTGACATACATATATATACGTATATATATGTATATATACGTATATATATGTGTATACATATGTATATACAGTGTATATATATATAATTATAAATTTCTAATAGCCACATTAAAAGACAGAAACAAATGATATTAATGTTATTAATATATTTTATTTAACCCCCCAAAATATAAACTATTATTTTAACATGTAATCAATATTTTAAAAAATGAGACATCTGTGAATAGAGATAGTTTTACTTCTCCTTTCCAATCTAGAGGCCTTTGACTTCATTTTTCTTGCCTTATTGTACTGGCTAGACACCTCAGAATGGATATCCTTGCTTTGTTCCTGATCTTGGGAGGAAAGCATTCATACTAATAAGTATAATGTTAAGGGTGTGTTTTTCATTGAGGCCCTTTATCAAGTTGAAGGAGTTCGGTTCCCTTCCGCGTTTGCTGATAGTTTTATTTATTTATTTTTTAACGTTTATTTATTTTTGAGACAGAGAGAGAGACAGAACATGAATGGAGGAGGGTCAGAGAAAGGGAGACACAGAATCCGAAACAGGCTCCAGGCTCTGAGCTGTCAGCACAGAGCCCGATGCGGGGCTCAAACTCAGGAGTGAGTGATCATGACCTGAGCCAAAGTCAGCCGCTTAACCGACTGAGCCACCCAGGCGCCCCATGCTGATGGTTTTAAAAATCAGGAATGGATGTTGAATTTTGTCAAATGCTTTTTATGCATCAAACTAAGATGATCATGTGGTTATTCTTTTTTAGTCTGTTTATTATGATGAATTGTTGATTTCTGAATGTTCAACCAGTCTTGTATTCTTGAAATAAATCCCATGTGGTCAATGCTGTATTTTCCTTTTTTGTATTGTTGGATTTAACTGACTAAAATTTTTACGTTTATGTTCATGAAGGATATTGGTCTGTTGGTTTCTTTCTTTCTTTTTTTTTATAATGTCTTTGCCTGGTTTTGGATCAGGACAATGTTGGCTTCATAGCAAGTTGGACAGCATTTCCTCCTATTCAATTTTCTGAAAGTCTGTGTAGAATTGGTATTATTTCTTCCTTAATTGTTTGGTAGAATCCACCATGCAAGCCATCTGGGCCTAGTGCTTTTTTTATGAGAAAAATATATGGGTTAATACAAGTAAAGTAACTAGAACTGTGCTTGGTTTACAGGAAGTGCTGTTAGCTGTTAATTTTTTTAAATGTGTCTATATTTTCCATTAAAGCTTATAATGTGTACTGCAGAAATTAGAAAATATTTTAAACTTTTAAGGAAGAAAAAAATCACAGTGATGCTACTATCCAAAGATCACTACTATTAACATTTCAATTCATTCTTCAGTCTTTTCTACAAATTAATGCTTGTTTATATTGTTATTATTTATATTGCCCTGTATGCAATTTATTAACTTAGCATTTGATTAACATTTCCCATGTAAATAGTTCTTAATAAGTATAATTTCAATGGCTACATATACTCCATTATATGGTCACAACATAATTTAACTATCATTTTGTATTTTTAGAATTGTCCTACTTTCCCTCCACAGTAGATCCAAGCATCTCTTTCCTGTACTCCCATATATATTTATATAAACACACATGCAAACCCTCAGAATATTCCCTCCAGGCCTTCCCTTTATGGTAGTGTTAACATACTCTGACAACAGTTCATGTTTACAGTGTGTTCACTATGTACTAGGCACTGTAATAAGGGTATCATTATTATCATCCCTATTTAACAAATGAGGAAACTGAAGTACCATGATGCCAAGCAACTTGCCCAATGTAACTAGGTAGGGAATGTGAAAGCCAAGAAAGGCCATCAGGTTCCACAGCCCATGTGACTAACCACTATTCAATAGTGCCTCTCAGCTTATACCTTTAGACTTAAAAAAATTTTTTTTAAACATTTATTTATTTTTGCGAGACAGAGACAGACAGATCATGACCCAGGGAGGGGCAGAAAGAGAAGGAGACACAGAATCCAAAGCAGGCTCCAGGCTCTGAGCTGTCAGCACAGAGCCCAACGTGGGGCTCCAACCCATGAACGGTGAGATCATGACCTGAGCCAAAGTCAGATGCTTAACCAACTGAGCCACCCAGGTGCCCCCCTTTAGACTTTTTAATAAGAATTCCATTCCATACCTAAGTTGCTGATCCTGAGATGTTTGAGTTCTTACCCAGCTCACCTGCCCTAACCATGTGCTCCCACCTGGATTTGGAGAGCATTCCTTCCACTTATTACCCATTCCTTGATCTTTTAGTCATTTATAATTTCACTGTCAGCTCCTCCAGTCAGCCAGTTAGAGTACTCATAATCTCAACTGGAAATTGAGACCTAACATCTGATAAAAGGATTCCTTTTCCTACTTTATAAATTTGTTTTTATGAAAATAATGATATATTTTATTTTATTTATTTTTTTAATAATGATATATTTTAAACGAATCACTATACATTCAATTTAAAGACTTTATTGAAAAGAGTAAAGTGAGATAAAAATGGAGACTGCCCTAGAAAATGAAAGATATACCAATAAAATGCAGCAGGTTGTATACATTAGTACAAAAAAAATACAGGTTGCCTAGAACCCTAAAATGAACATGAGATAAAAGAATTATCATTCACTAATTGTAATCCTCAAAAAAGATAGTATTTCTGCCTTTGTCTTTTTAAATTTATGTTTTGTGTTGAGAACCACAGTATAGTTTCAACAGCTTTTTAAAGGCTATATTCTAGTAAATTAGGATAGGGAGCATATATTTCCAGAAAAGCCTTTGTGTGTGTTCTGCTCAACTTCTGAATCTTTCAGTGAGTGTGTGTGTATTTATTTTGTTTTTGTTTTGTCTTTAACAAACTAGACTATGCTCAAAATCAGCCCTAAGTAGAACTTTTTTCCATTTAATTCCTTTTCAGTGCTGGTCTCCAGTTCTCCACAGTTACTCCCCAGGAGGAAAAGGGCATTAGAACCCCTCCTTCAGTAGCCAGCTTCTAGGTTTAAACCCTTCCGCTTCCTCACCTCTCTTCAGGTATCTTTATCCTACCTTAGTAGATCCGCCCAGAGTTGGTCACCTCACTGAAAGTTGACGTGGAGCGGAATACTTCTCGCTTCGGCTTAACGCTAAGTTGAAAGTAGCCAGCGTCCTTTTCCAAGCTCAATGTTTTTTGCGTTGTTTTTCTGTCAGTCCCCCCTTAAATCCGGGCAGTTTAGTATCAAATGGGTCCTTGGAAGTGCAGCGATCGAGTACAAATCACAAAGTGGGAACAGATGGGACTGCAATCTGTAGCCATTTTTGGACAGAAAAAGAACCAATTTCGTGAACCTCCCAAAGTAAATGGGTCTAAAAATTTTAAGTTGTAAGAATAAACTCCGTCAGCACCCATCATCCCTCGTCTGGGGAGTTTTAGGAAACGGTAACCTCAAGTTCGCTTTGTCTCTCACTTGCCTGAGAGCTGATTTCAAGTTCTACTTGAGTTGAATGAGAATCGAAAGAAAAACTATTACACGGAATGAGGAGAAAAAGGCTGGAGGATGCGGGCATCGATCCCGCTACCTCTCGCATGCTAAGCGAGCGCTCTACCATTTGAGCTAATCCCCCACCGCTGGGCACGGCCGGTTATCTCTTCCCCTAGAGAGAGGTCAGAGCATTTAGAAATGGAAAAAATGTTTTTCTTGATCACGTTCTTGATCTTGCGTCACAGCTGAGGCCAAAGTAACAAAAATCAATAAACACTCTCCTTCGAGCCGGAATCGAACCAGCGACCTAAGGATGGCTGGGGACATCAGGGCCTACAGTCCTCCGCTCTACCAGCTGAGCTATCGAAGGGAGCGGGGAGGCAGAGTGCCGACTTTTCTTTATAATGTTTACTTATTTTCTAAGCTTCGCGTGCTTTCTACCGCGTTTCTTTCCCGACTCCCAGGTTTGCCCATCACAAGGTATCCTTCTGGTGACCCCACCCCCCCACCCCCATCTTCTCATGGCCGCTGGAAAGTGCGTTCGAGTTGCCCCCTCTCCCCGGAGCTCTGAGGAAAAGAGCAGGCGGCTGGCTGGCTCGGGACCTTTCTCTGTATGCTCAGGGGACTCGGGAAACGCCAAAGATGATTTAGAAAGGAGCAGAAGGCCGGGACCTGGCAGCCGCTCCGCAGAGCGCAGACTCACTTCGGCGCTTGTCACTAGGACAGCACGTCCCCGCTTGGGTAATTCACAAAATATTTCATACGGGGGTTGCTGCCATAGGCCAAAACTGGAGCGAAAGTACCAGAATCTCCAAGTGTTCGTTGGAATATTATATTAGGAAAGGAGACCCGTGGAAAGGGCCGTAAATCGTAGAAAGTTGGCAAAAAGCATACTTGTCTCCTTCGAGCCGGAATCGAACCAGCGACCTAAGGATGTCTCCTGCCAGGAAGTCAGCTACAGTCCTCCGCTCTACCAGCTGAGCTATCGAAGGGACGGGCAAACTGTCCGTGCCCCTTGAGACTCAATGTTCAAGAACCCGAGCGAGCACAGCTGCGGGCTAGAGACTGAATAGAGCATGCGTACTCCGGGACGGGGAGGGGAAGGGAGTAAATGCCTGTGTATTGTTTCACGCGTGCGCAGAAATACAACCTGGCTCCCCTTCGTGGGATCCTGACAGACCCCGGAAAGGACCCCCAATGCGTGTGTCCTGGAGCTAGTGGTACCAAGACTCAGCAACTCCGACACCACCTTCCTTTACTTTTCCTTTACCACCCTATATTGGGAGTGACTGCCCGAGTGTGGCCTTACCACCCTAATCTGTATGTCCCCTCAGTCTCTCCTTGTGTGGAGGGCCAGTGGCGCAATGGATAACGCGTCTGACTACGGATCAGAAGATTGTAGGTTCGACTCCTGCCTGGCTCGGCATTTTTGTCACAATGATTTTTTTAAAAGCAAAGATTATTACTTCTTCAGGGTTCCTCAAGTCACAAATGCCGAGAGTATTTCACTGCACTTCGAGTCCAGAAATCTGTTGTGCGTCGCTTCCAGTGCCGCCCCGTCGAACTCTCTCGAGCACTAAGGAGAGGCAGTCGCGGCCGCGCGGCTAACTGCCCGCGAGAGCGCTTCCGACACGGGCGGGGGGAGGCTCTGGGGAAAGCTGGGGAGATCAGCCGCTCAGGAACTCCAGGTAGGAAGCTGGGTTAGGGAAAGTGAAGCCCGCAGTGCCCGTGAGGAAGCTGGTTGAAGTGCCAGGGCTGCTTCTGCAGTAGCTTCATTCGTCGGGTCTTGTAAAATAATTGAAGACTTTAGTCACCAAAGTCACGAGAAAAACTGCCCACGCACACGCCCTGACAGTGCTGACGAAAGAAAGTTAAGGTATTTTTGATTCGGTTCCTGTTTTACATTTCATCTTAATTAGTGTATCGAGCCCCTCCTAGGTTGTAAGCATAGCATAAAAACCATGGAGTAACTTGGATTCTGTCCTCAAGGGTCTTTTAACGGAGAGGGCATAATGTTGGTTTGAATACATTGGATTTTTATTTTGAAGTTATTGATCTTATTTTTGGAGAGTAGTTTAGAATTCTCTTAAATTTGCTCAAGGAAAATAGCAATTTCCAAAAGTAAAAGCTTTAAAAAAAAATGAAATTCAGGAAGATCTAAGTTAGGGAGGAGAAAATGTGGGGTTAGGAGAAAGGACTGGTTTTTAACTGGGAAAGCAGTCTCCTTAAGGGCACATAAACAGTTAAAGGAAGCTAAAAATTGGGGGGGGAGGGGGGGACAAGTACAGACAATTTGAACAAAATGATGGTGGGTTTTGTTTTTGTTTCCTAGTGAACATTTTGGCATTTTTGCAGGTAACAAGCTAATATTTGTTTCAAGTTACATAGTATTCCTGAGAGTTTAAAAAAATTACCTCTGTGGGAAGTTGCGGCCATATGTTGCAGGCCTTCTCCCAATTTTGTTGACAGAACTTTCAAAATGAGTCTCCAAGGAAAGAGCCTCCATCTTATTCTTACCTTCTTCTCATTTTACAAGGGTGACAAGTAAGGGGTTGATTATTTGCAGAGGTCACGGTCATGGCCATCATTGCACTGTGGGAGAAACTCTAGCTTCTTGGTGTATCCCCTTCTTGCACTCTTTCCCCAGCAGTCAGCCAGACCAGAGTAACACCCTCCAAGAGGGCCAAGATGGTGGGGGATTTCTGACTCTCTTACTTGACAGAAAACAACCATGCCTGGACAGCCTAGTGAAATGTAAAATCATTGAGGATAAAGATGAAAGCCTAGGCTTTCAGAGATGGGGACAGAAAGAAACAAAACAAAACAAACAAAAAACAGGCTAGCTACAAAAGAATGAAAATCAGATTTTGATCAGATTTCTTATCAGCAATACTGGATGCTAGAACACAGTGGAGCAAGATTCTTGA
Organism: Panthera onca; assembly: GCF_046562875.1. Classification (NCBI taxonomy): domain Eukaryota; kingdom Metazoa; phylum Chordata; class Mammalia; order Carnivora; family Felidae; genus Panthera; species Panthera onca. The sequence goes on along the minus strand of NC_138356.1, from coordinate 17,005,681 downwards.
AGTTCTCTGGGGAAATAATTTTGAACCCAGAACTGTATAAACAATCAAAGTAGCAATCACATATGAGAATAAATAGTTCACACTTGCAAGGTGTCATAAAATTTAAATCCTATGATTCCTTTCTGAAACAAAAAAATAAACATTACTTGAAGATGTTATACTGATTGGGTTCTCTAGGAAGCAGGAGTTCACACAGAACTAGAGTATAAAATTATAGTGGGGAGTAACATCTGTGAATGGAAAAGGAGAGGACACAGTATTAGGTAAGGGTAGTTAAGCAGCAATGTGGACCTGATAGGCTTGGTACCTGCAGAGCAAAGATTTCCCTTCAGAGGAGTCCTGAATTGGGTAGGAATGACTAGGTTTTCAGACCATCACTTTGCTCAGTCATAGGCCAAAGGCTGAATACCTTCTCTGGAAAGCTGAGGTAGACCCTAAAGGAGGTAACACCTGGAGGCTCTCAGTTAACTATCCTCTCTGCAGCTGGGCAGTTCTTTCTTGAAAGGCAATCAATCTAGCAGCAAATCTCTGTGTCTGCCATAGATGTACTTCAGAAAAAAAAAAAAAAATCCAAGAAGAGGAGTACATAGAATTTAAGTAAAAAGGGAACCAGCCAAGAAAGCAATCAGGACAAATTAGGAAAAAACAAAAGGTGTGTCAGAGGGCTCTCAGAAGAAAGGGGAGTCTTTCATAACAGTGTGATTAAGGACCAGGAAGACTTTAGAGATATGATAACGGCTTGTCACTTTCTCAAAAAGCAAGCCAAAGATAATTAGAAATTTCTGGAAAAAAATACAAAGAGCTTTATAAAGAATTCATGGTCCATGGCACAAAAACAGACACAGAGACCAATGGAATAGAATAGAGACTCCAGAATTGGACCCACAAAAGTATGGCCAACTAATCTTTGACAAAGCAGGAAAGAATATCCAGTGGAAAAAAGATAGTCTCTTTAACAAATGGTGCTGGGAGAACTGGACAGCAACATGCAGAAGAATGAAACTAGACCACTTTCTTACACCATTCACAAAAATAAACTCAAAATGGATAAAGGACCTGAATGTGAGGCAGGAAACCATCAAAACCCTAGAGGAGAAAGCAGGAAAAAATCTCTCTGACTTCAGCCGCAGCAGTTTCTTACTTGACACATCTCCAACGGCAAGGGAATTAAAAGCAAAAATGAAGTATTGGGACCTCTTGAAGATAAAGAGAAAGGAAACAATCAACAAAACTTATAGGCAACCAAAGGATTGGGAAAAGATATTTGCAAATGACATATCAGACAAAGGGCTAGTATCCAAAACCTATAAAGAACTCACCAAACTTCACACCCAAAAATCAAATAATCCAGTGAAGAAATGGGCAGAAAACATGAATAGGCACTTCTCCAAAGAAAACATCCGGATGGCCAACAGACACATGAAAAGATGCTCAACGTCGCTCCTCATCAGGGAAATACAAATCAAAACCACACTGAGATACCACCTCACGCCAGTCAGAGTGGCTAAAATGAACAAATCAGGAGACTATAGATGCTGGCGAGCATGTGGAGAAACGGGAACCCTCTTGCACTGTTGGTGGGAAGGCAAACTGGTGCAGCCACTCTGGAAAGCAGTGTGGAGTTTCCTCAAAAAATTAAAAATAGATCTACCCTATGACCCAGCAATAGCACTGCTAGGAATTTACCCAAGGGATCCAGGAGTGCTAATGTATAGGGGCACTTGCACCCCAATGTTTATAGCAGCACTTTCTACAATAGCCAAATTATGGAAAGAGCCTCAATGTCCATCAACTGATGAATGGATAAAGAATTTGTGGTTTATATATACAATGGAATACTACATGGCAATGAGAAAGAATAAAATATGGCCTTTTGTAGCAATGTGGATGGAACTGGAGAGTGTTATGCTAAGTGAAATAAGTCATACAGAGAAAGACAGATACCATATGTTCTCACTCTGATGTGGATCCTGAGAAACTTAACAGAAGGCCATGAGGGAGGGGAAGGGGGAAAAAAAAGTTACAGAGAGGGAGAGAGCCAAACCATAAGAGACTCTTAAAAACTGAGAATAAACTGAGGGTTGACGGGGGGGTGGGAGGAAGGGGAAAGTTGGTGATGGGCATTGAGGAGGGCACCTGTTGGGATGAGTACTGGGTGTTGTATGGAAACCAATTTGACAATAAATTTCATAAAAAAAGAAGATATTTTTGGAAATGAAAATAATATCCTATAGCAGCTAGTACAATGACAGACACTTAAGTGTTTGATCTATAGTTGGCACTAATGTCCTTATTTCATGAGTTAGTTTTGAAATTAGTACCTATGTTTATTAATATCTATATTCTTGACATGGTTTCTAGCATGCATCCAGCATTAAAAAATATTCATTACAGATCTGCAAAGTTTTGCCAAAATAAAATGCTTGAAGGGAAAAAAAAAAAAGAATTCATGGTGCAAATATAAAGCAAACCAAAATCTGGCACAATTTTGAGAGACTGATGGTGTATATTATGGACTAATTTTCTCCTACCCCTCTCCAAATTCTAATACTAACCCCCAGTACCTCAGAATGTTACTGTATTTGGAGATGGGGACCTTTAAAAAGATAATTAGATTAAAATGAGGTCATTAGGGTGGGCCCTCATCCAATATGACTACTGTCCTTATGAGATTAGGACACAGGGAGAGAGAACACCAGACATGTGCATGCCTGGAGAGACAACCACGTGAATACACAGCAAGAAAGTGGCCATCTGCAAACCAAGGAGACAGGCCTCAGAAGAAATCAAACCTGCCGAAATATGCATATGAAAGAACTTTCAAGTTCTTCCTTTCAGTTGAAACCGTTCTGCAGAGCAGGAAGCTCTGCCAAGAGATGTTAAATAATTTCTTCAGGATAAACTCTTCAGGTTGGGGGAGCAGGGCTGAACTCAGGTTTACTGATTCCTCATCCATAGCTTTCTGTAAATGTGTACTGTTTCCAAGAAGGATTCCAAAAGATTGGAATGAGAACATTTGTTTGTTATGAGAAACCACAGAGATAGCATTTTCAAGGTTAGAAAGGGAACCATTCTGGATAACTCCAGGAGATACAGTTCATTTGTGTTATTTGCAGTAGTTAGGTTCTATATAGTCACCACAAACAGTGGTTTAGTGAATACTGAACCTTTGCTTTTAGGAAAAATACAAGGTTAAGTTCCTGTGATCCTTTGTTCACAACATTATCTTAAGTGATCTATATGTGTTTTGTGTGTTACTGTTTATATACCTTATTTAATTTATATTATTGTGAATGACCATGAAATAAATTTTAGCAAGTAGGAAAATTTGCAAATATGGAATCAGGATGATTGGGCCAAGCTAAATCCTGAATTATAAGCCAAATCACTATATCAGAAGATTTTAATGAGACCAACCCTTGGCCCCCTACTTCTCTTAAGGAGGTTAAAAGGAACCATTTGCACTACAGGGAGATTGCAAGACTGACCCATCCAATTCCCAGGGCTCCATAAGACTGCAAGTTCATTTGCAGTCTTTCACACTCAGGAAAAGTAGAGCTATCATCTTGTTCATACAGTGTCTTTCCCAAAGGTAAGATTTGGAGGACTAGGGCTGGGAAAAGATGTTGCAGGGAGATTTTCTTCAGAGATTCATATTTATTCCTTTAATAAACATTTATTCAGTCTCTACTATGTTCCAGGCACTATTATAGTGCTGAGGATGCAGCAGTAAGCAAAACAGCCACAAATTTCTGCTCTCGGAGCATATATTTTGAAGGGACAGACAACAGGTTGACAATAAATAATATCTATAGTAGGCTTAACAGTGGGGAGTGCCAAAGGAAAAAATAAAGACTGGTAGGTCCAGAGTGTGGAGGGTACTGTGCTTTTCACAATGGCAATTTGACATACACAGACTACCAGAAACAAAATAAGTTGCTGTGGAGCACACACGTTTATTTTAAATGATGGGAGATAAAATTCCAGGTCCTTTAGGAAAAATTAGTTTGCCATGTTGTATTTCCTATGAAGAAATAATAAAGGGTTATTAATTTAGTCATGTGACATAATAATGGTATATTTTTACTAATAGAAACTTCAAAAATTGTACCTTATTTTGTACAATGGAGAAATTGAGTATAATTTCTTTTATTATGAATAGATAATTAAAGTCATGGAAAACTATACATCCTATTGTATAAATGATATTGAAATGCCTTGTTTTTATATGTAATAGCAAATGTTCTCATCCCAATCTTGTGGAATCAGAATAATGGAATAGAATGTATTAACTTGGATTTATAGACCTATGGTATTCACTTTTAATAGGGTAGGAACAAATTTGAGTATACTGAGTATAAATGCTGTTTTGATATTAAATAAGTAGTTATATCTGACTTTACAGAATTCAAATGTCTTATGGTGCTATGGTGGTGTCATAATTAGGCAGACAGACCCTAGAGCTAGACTACCTGAGTCCAAATGCTGGTTCTCTTGTTATTAAAGTCACAGGTTAATTAACAGCTCCAGTTTTCCCATCTATGAAATAAGAAATAATAGCACCAACTTCAGAGTCTTGCTGTGAGGATTAAATGAATTAATCTATATTAAACACTTAGAATATTGTCTGGCACATAGTAAGTACTGAATATATATATATATATATATGTATGTATATATATACACAATAAATACATATATATACTAAATATATGTAATATACTAAATATATATATATGTATATTTAGTACTTACTATGTACTAAATACTATTTAAATATATATTAAAAGTTTTCTTAGCACTGTCTATTATCCTGCAAAATTATGGCAGGAACTTTACCAAAATTTTTAGTCAGGATTGTTTAGTAATATCCACAGCTCTAGAATCACTTTTAAAATCTAAAAAAAAAAAAATCCAACTTTTCACTCACTTGATTAATGCTGCAGTTATTCATTGGTCAGACAAGAGAAAGTGGCAGACAGCTACCAAGGCTACACAGGCTTCCCAGGTAAAGAAATGCTACAGGGAGCTGGGAGCGGGGGAAGGAGGAATAGGAGCAGGAGGAGGAGGAGGAAGCAGCAACAGAGGAAGTGTTTGGGAATTTGCTCTTGCAGAATTGGAAGATTTTGAGTCTTTGAGGATTTGCTTTTGAAGAAGGCCCTGAGAATTAAGTGAGGATGATTACTACAAAGGGCAGTTAAAGAGAAAGATACATAATAGAGTGACAGAAATGAATATTCTTTTGAAAATGAGAGCTCTGGGACGGAATTGGGCAGGACATAGAGAGGGTTAGTTTTCAGGAAGGACAAATGTAGTTGGAAATCTAAGATCACCATGGAGAGGCAATATAGCGCAGCTGTTAAAACCATGGATTTGAGGACAAGCCTGTTCTACATCTTACTAACTGGATGATGTTGGCCAAGTTTATTTAAACTTTGTGTGGTTTAGTTTCTTAGTGTGGAAATGGGGGAGTGATAATGCTGATAGTACTTGTCCCTTAGATGGTGTATTAAGTGAATATATAAATATAAAATATATCAAGCTAATAAGAAGCTCTTAGGGCAGCTTCAGGTAGTAAGCACTATGACTATTGGTTATTATTGTTCATTCGACAGATTTATTTTTAATTCATGAAAGAATGAATCATCTTTTAAAAATACAAATGCTCCTGTGATCCTAAAAGCCATCACTTCCCACCTCCTTTCAAATCCTTTAGTTTGAGGGATGGCATGTGCTGAGAAAAGACTTAAGAGAGAACAAAGAAAAGTAGAAAGAAGGGAAGTGAATCACTTTTATTCTTTTTACCCTCTTACTCAGAATAACTTGCATCTTTCAGGTTTCAGTAGCTAAAATTTTATTTTCTGAGTATACTATGTATTGTTTAAAAAACAAATTCCATGCTAAATACAATGAAGCAACTTTTGAAATGAAGGCATTTTATATAAAACTGTTATGCTATAAGTTAATCAATAAGTAGACTTAATATTTTTCTGTTCCTGATGGCTATCATTTGTTACTTTTAAACCTAGGTTAGCTTTAAAATACTGCTTTCTGCAATTATAATAAATAATCCTGAAAAATGTCAGTTTAATAATTAACATGCCCAAATAGATCATTCTAAAAATATTTAAGAAAATGTTGGAATTTCATTCCCAAAGTGAAAATTTTCACTAAAAATTTTCTCCCCAATTATTCTTCACCAGAAAATAAAGTGCATTATAGATGACTCTGGACAATGTTTCGGGAGTAGAGATATTTGAGTACCAGGACAGATTTCTCAGAAGGAAAAAACCTTCACGAGGTAAGATCCCCTCTTTCTGGGCCTGGGAACAAGGACCTGCCTGGGGTGGGGGAGCTCTCAGGAGCCGAAGAAGTTGATATAGTAATAGGATTTTTCTGCTATTACAAAGCTGAGTTGGCAGCCCCAGTAGCGAGCAGAAAGTGTTAACAGCTGTCCTATTACTGCTGATTGGATTCTGGGAATTTAGTTTTGCTTCTTGGGGACAGCCCGGGAACAGCATGAAAGTTCCAGAAAGCTGTATCCCACCCATTTAATACTGAGCATGTTTAGGCCTCTTTTTGGAGAAAGGCTTTTCTCAGAAATGACATGTGTTGTAAGAATTAATCAGTTAATCAAAAGATATTTGTTAGTTCCTACTTCATTTTTAGCACTGGGAAAAATACAAATGTAGACTCTGACTCTAAGATGTCATTCTGGAAATCACTGCTAATTTGAGCCATCTGCAATTTGGAAATGGCTTTGTTTTACAGAAACTGGTTATACATAACTTAATCTAAGTTTATACTTTGTACTCTAGAACAGCTCAAGAATAATATACAGATAAATGTTACTTAGGTGCTTAGGAGGGGTGCAGGCTGGAAAAAGAGGGGTTTGGAGAAGTGGACTTGTGTTTCTCGGATAAAGGTTTTTCTTTGTTGGGGAAGGACTGGTGCTCTGGGGATGGATTTGCCTTCACATCAGTGAGGAGTAAGGGAGGGCAAGCTGCTAAAATTTTTTAAGATAGCTCTGTAATTGAGTCAGAGGCCTTTTTGGGTGCCAAGCTACCATTAATTTTTATATTAATCAAATTGTTCATATTAATATGCAAAAAAATTAATATACTAAGCCTTCCTAAAGGCTAAAGATTCTAGCAGCTTTTGCATTTCTAGCAGGTAGGAATTTCTCTGTTCTGTGATACAGGTTAAACATTTATTCATTTAACAAATATTTCCTTGCTGTCTACCATGTGTCAGGCATTATTTTAAGCACTGGGGATACAGCAGAACACAAAAATAGCCCAAAATCTTTGCCTTCACAGTGTGGGAGACAGACAATAAATCAAGACTAAAAAGTATGTTAGTGAAAGGTATGAAGGAAAAAAGTAGGGAATAGGAAGCATGAGGTGGGTTATAGTTCTAGGCAGGGTAGTCTGGGAAAGCCTTTGAAGAAGTGACATTTGAGAAAAGATCTTAGGTAAGTTTCTTCATCATCTAAATACATTATATGTTCTAAATTTAATTCTGACTCAGAGCTGCAGTTTAACAAGGTAGCAAGAAATTTCACCTCAGCCAGGTTTTAAGAGTCTTCCCCACTTCCTAGGGATGTATGGGGTCCTCAGGTTTTCTGTCTTCCTCCTCCAAGTGAGTTTCTAGCCCTTCATCTTGCTCCAGCCTCATTGCTCCTGGGGTCTCTGTGTCCAACCCTGTAGGATTCCTTTGAGGGGCCAGGTGTGGGTAAAGGAATCTTTTGTTACGGCTAAGAAGCCATGACTTAAATTTGTCTGTCACCCAGGCATCCAAGTGCTATCTCATCAGAGGGGCTCTCCCCTGTGGAGATATTGCCAGTAAACTGGGGTGACCCTGGGCCCTGGAGCCTTGACCCAGCCTGTCCCAAAGGTGTCGCTGAAGCTTCTTGGTCTCCTCACGAGAAAGAATTCAAGGACAGACACAACACAGGGATGAATGACACAAGTGGGAAAGTTTATTAAAGCTAGAGTATACTCTTCAGATGTGACAGCAGGTGACTTAGAGAAAGAGAAGAAGAGCTGTGCGCACTGGAGTTTGGGTTTCTATCTTTTATTGACAGTTACAAACTAGGGGTGGAATATTCATTACTAGGGGCAGGGATTTCTTGGAAGCTGGGTTTTGGCCTTTTCTTTCTTTTTTGGCCAGGGTTTTCCTGTCATGACACCCACCTTCTTGGGCCTGTCTGGTTTGATCTGGCTTCTTGTAGAGTGCTGCCAGGACAGACCTCTGGCTTCCCTGATAGGTGGCCATGACTTCCTCTTTGCTGGCTTCTGGGTATCCTGCTAGAATCTAACTAACTGCTTACTCTAACAGAGGCACAAGTCTGGGCTACTCTGGGAGCTCCCCTCCAAACTTCCAAACCCATCTTTAGTCCAAAGGCCCTCATAACAGGGCTACTTCTCTCCCTCAAATCTCTTTCTAACAGCCCTTATAATAGCCCAAGCACCCAAACAAAAGCCTGGGTGGTAGTTTTCTAGGTGTCTCTCTACCATTATATTTAACGTCCAAGGTCACAATAGCAAGGGAGTGACCTTTATAAGATGAATCTCAGAAGGACAGCCCTCATTCCTTTGAGTCTCACTAAGGACAAAACACAATTAATGTCTCAATAAATTACCTTGCCATACATTCAAATAATGAATGTGGTCACTATGAATTATTTTTCTGTCAATACACTCAGAGAATTGTTGGAAAAATACTTCTGTTCCTCCCTGACCTATCAGCATTATGAGTATCTGTGCTTGAATTTGAAAATATTCACCTTTCTGCATATTGTTACCCAGACTATTTGCTATCTCTCCCTCCTGCGCTGGTTGGGGGTAGATTTATAACAGTTTATGTAAAAGACCAGTAAACATGGACATGGCATTGGTAGTGGCCAGCAGAGAGATTAGGAGACTAAAACAAAGGAATAAATGTCAAATGGAAGAAAGGTGGGAGTGGGAGAAGGGAGGAGAACAGGGAAGGAGATGGACTATTGAGAACCAGGGAAGAGAAGAGACCGAGGAGAAAATGAAGTTAGATACTCAGGATGAAGGAATAAAAAAAAAAAAAAAAGAAAAAGAAAAAGAAATCTAGAATAAGGAGTAAGGACAATAAAGAAACAAGTGAGGAGCACTGATTCAGTGTTAAACTCATACAGTCAGAAGGTCAGAAGTTTGACGTGTGTCATGGGACAAAAATCAAGGTGGTGGCAGAGCTGCATTTCTTTTTTGGAGGCTCTAGAGAAGAATCCATTTCCTTAAAATTTCCAACTTTTAGAGGTTGCCTGCATACCTTGGTTTATGGCCCTTTTCTTCCTCTAACTTCAGAGCATATCTCTGACCATTCTTCAATCATCACATCTCTCTCATAGCCAGGAAAAATTCTCCATTTTTAAGGAGCCATGTAATTAGATTGTGCCCACTTGGATAATCCAGGATAATCTCCCTATCTCAGAATCATTGGCAATGACATCTACAAAGTCCCTCTTACTGTAAAAGGTAATATATTCACTGGTTCTGGGAATTAGGATAGTACATCTTGGAGGAGTCATCATTGTGCCAACCACAGAGATTATGTAGCCCTAAGTGGAAACCTCTCTGTAGATGAGAAGATCAGGCAATGCATTACAGGTGGGTGTATTTTAGGCCACATCAGATGTGTCTTAGCATACATACCATTTAAAATGTAGAAATAGAATGTCATTTATTCTCAAAGAATTAAAATATGTGTATTTTGGTAAACAAAAATGCATATATGTATTTTATTATGTTCTTATGTAAAAGAGGAAAAAATAAATAGATGGACTTTGAAACCTTATATGAAATCACCTACTCTGGTAACCTGAAGCCCAGGACTAGGTGTTAAGCCACTGAAGTGCTGGTTCATTTGACCCTTTATGAAGATCACAGTGAGCATGTTTCCTCTTGGTGCTTCTCTGCTAAGATGCTTATGAATTTAGAAGACCTGCAGGTGACTCTGGATGCAGCTTCTGTTGATCTCTACAAGATGCCTAAATAGCCTCTCCTCAAATGAAGAGTTGATCCTTGTTTCTATGTAGCCAATGGACATTCTGTAGATTTATTTCCTCATTCATACACATTCATCATTGTAACCGGTAATTAGCCCTTTGTGGGGAACATTAACAAGAACCCCTTCATGAATTTAATCCGACCATCTGATTCTGATTCTGATTCATGTCCTGTTCTCATCTTTCTACTCTTGTACCAGCTCTCTGGATAAGCTGTGAGTAGAAGTAAAACATTCCATGTGAGAAAGAAAAATGAGGTCTGGGAGAGAAAGAAAGGAACTTTGTGATTTACAGTTGCTCTTCAAAAATAGTCCTGACCTTTTGCTTTAAAAGACTTCAGGAAGGAAATGTAGTAGCTGAAATTATCCACAGACAGGGCTATTTATCTTAGGTTCCCATCAAATGGAAAATAACACTTGTTTGTTGAATACAGAGTTCCAACTACTTGCTGATCACTGGAGCCATTAGTACCGGGTATCTTCCTGGGTTTTGTTGGGTAAGAGTTTATCTATGCAAGAAGTCACATTATACAAACATACAAATTCACATAAAACCACCTCATATTTGCCAAATACTTGATTCTGTAAAGTTCTTTCACCTCAGCTATTTCATCTGGTCTCACAGTAACTTGGAAGGTGGTCAGAGCAGATAAGAAAATGGAGACACAGAGCAATTAGCCATATTCTCATCTCACTTGGTCACAGGGCTAGGTAGTGAGAGTTTAGATTAGAACCAGCTTTCCTAACTTTCAAACCAGGGCTTTTCCTACTTGATTATGTCAATTAAAAAAAAATCCAGTAACTCAAGAGTTAAAGTAGAGTTTTAATGACTTCATAACTGTCAGAGTTATAATACCAATTTTCACTTACAATGTATATTTAGGCTCATTTGACTGTAATTTGGTGGTAGGGGAGAATAAGAAACAGAAAAAGAAAATGGCATTTCATGCAGTATTATATAAAAACATAATAAGATCTTGAAAGCTGCAATATTATATAAAGAACCAAGAAAAAACAAACACTTTCTGTACTATTTTAGAACATGGTTTTAGCACATGGTTTTGATCACATAATGAATATAAAGATCAAACAGTAAATGCAGACATGACCTTTGAGCTTAATTGTTCAACATGCACAGAGCTGAGCACTTTCTGATCAGTGTAATTAATCCCACCCAAAAAGGGGTAAATGATATGCCTTTAAGTCTAAAGTTAGGCTGTAGAATTCAGAATTCTACCTTTTACCCTATATGTTTCTTTTCCTCACTTTGTCTAATTTAGGTCAGTTGTAGAAAAATTATTTTTAATTAAAAAAATGGTCAACACATTTTTAGGGCTGGTTTGGGAATTTTTCTGGATCCAGAAAAACCATAAACGTAACCAGGTTGATATTTTGTTTTTGTTTTTGTGCCAATCTAAAAGTACACACAAAACCTTTCTTCTTGGTTTTACTCAACAATTTCTAGTAAATGACAGTTTTTAATCTTTCAAAGATATACTTCAAAATTAAGTGATTTGTCTTTTTTACCTAATAATTTCTTCCTGCCTCTTGACATATTTTTCTAGCCATATTGAATATTGACAGGGAAAATTCTCCACACATACACAAGATTCCTCTTAAATTCTCATATATGTTTTGCTGATGATATTTGTGGCAGATAGGAATATTGCAATTCAGTTAAATAGATGAAAAGTGGCTTCTGTTTGGAATACTACAGTAAGGAATTAGGTCTGGGTCACATAAAGGGCAGGCTCATGAAGCCTGTCCAGTACTACTGTCTTACCTCATGCAAGGAGCATAAAATAACTCTTCAGGCTTTTATTCATCAAAATGGAATGTGTTTCATTAGGAATTCTACTCAAAGAGTGAGACTGCTTACTGAGAAAATTATGTAGCAATCATCTTTCCCTAACCTAAAAAATAAAATACAAATGTGGAAAAGTTCACAGCATTTCATGCCCCCTACCCTGCCCTCCCATGACCACCTGGAGACATGGTTGAACCAAGAAGAGGTATTGTGGACCCTCAGTGGTCTCAATATTAAGAGTCTGTGCAATAACTTCGAGGTTCTTCTCTGATTAGCTGTGTTTTCTCATTTGCATTTGTAGGCTGGAGAACAACTGGAAAGTCCACATCTAAAAATAAACAAAGCAAAGCAATAAACACCCTCTTATTATGTTACATTTCCTTTAATGGGGCAAGTGGTAGATATTTTTGTTGAAATGATGATTGGCAAACCAATTCAGTTCATAAGATATTGAGGATGCCTACCCTTTAAAGGACTTCAAAAGGGAGGAGACACTATCTTTACTCTTCATTTAAGTTCTGTCAGTTATAGAATTATAAAACAAAAGCACTGAACCCAGCTTTCAACTTGAAGCAATTGCTGAACCTGGTGAACTTGAGCCATCTTGTGGGGATAAGGACAGGTCTACCACATATGTCATATAGACTCTAGTGTATATCTGTATGCAAAATGCCCCCTAAAGCTGTTCAGTGCACAATTACATATATGGTCCTGGTTGGGAGAGAGGTCAGAACTTGGAGCTTGCTTAGATGAAAGTCTAATAGGAAGCTTCCCACATAATGCTGTACCCAAAATGGTTATCACACTCTAAGTCACCATACCCCTAAATCTATAAGGAAATTTGTTAGGCTTGCATTTTGGTGCTCAGGTGAAAGAGGAAAGAGCTCCCCTACAAATACTTAATGGCAAGCCAATGAGCATACATATTGGCAGACCAAATTTAAATATCTATGTGTTCCAGGAAACCTCAAGCTGATAATTTAGTTTAAAATGGTCCAGTATAAGATGTGCTCCCAAGCACCTAGCAGAAGAGAATGGCTCCACCTTCAACACAGGTCTCAAAGATTCATTAAAATATTGCTTAAATACATGAACTCAAGGTAAAAATGAATAGAGAGATTGGGGAGATATAGAGAAATAGAGAAAGACCCTCAAAAAAATAACTAAAAAATTGCAAGAAATGTAACTCATAGTAAAAACAGAGAGAGAGAGAGAGAGAGAGAGAGAGAGAGAGAGAGATGGAAAGATTGAGAAGGAGGGAGTGAAAGATTACACACAGAAACAATGCACACTGAGTGAGAGCTAGTAGAAACAATAGGCCAAATCAGACCCACAAAGACTTCAAGTCCTGCACTTTTAAGACATAGAATAAAAAAGAGTTGCAAGGGGTTTTTAAGTGACCAAGTAGATTTTGAAACTATTAAAAAAGAAGTTGAGATTAAAACATCTGAAATTTAAAAACCTGATGAGTGGGTTTATAGCTAAAGAGAGAATTAATGAAGTGGAAGACAGATCTGAGGAGGTTAACCGGAATGTAATAGAGAAACAAAGAAATAAAATATGAAAGAGGTTAAAAGACATGAGGAATAGAGTGATAAAATCTAACATATCTGATAAGACTTTCAAAAAAAAATTAGAGACAATATTTTGAAGATTTAATGGCTAAGAATTCTCTAGAAAGACACCAATCCCCAGATTCAAGAACAAGCCAGGATAAATTAAAGATAAAGTTATATCTAAGACATCTTAGTGACATTAAAGAAAACCAGTGGTTTCAACAGCAGTCTTATCTCTGAATAGCAAATGTGTAGGCCAGAAAACTATGGAATTATACTTTTAATATGTTAAAAGAAGTATCTATCAACCTAAATTTGTTTACAAACTGTGCTATTGTTACCTTTTTAATTTTTTTTTTCAACGTTTTTAATTTATTTTTGGGACAGAGAGAGACAGAGCATGAACGGGGGAGGGGCAGAGAGAGAGGGAGACACAGAATCGGAAACAGGCTCCGAGCCATCAGCCCAGAGCCTGACGCGGGGCTCAAACTCACGGACCGCGAGATCGTGACCTGGCTGAAGTCGGACGCTTAACCGACTGCGCCACCCAGGCGCCCCTATTGTTATTTTTTTAAAAACCATAATATAAAGGCATTTTCAGACAATAAAAATGGAAATTGTGCTACCAACAGACTCAATTTAAAAGATGTGATTCAGGCACAAAGAAAGTGTTACTAGATGGAAAATTTGTGCTGTAAAAAGGAATGATGATTAGTAAAGAAAATGGTAGATATGTGAATAAAACTAAATGATTATTGACTATGATTTATAATTTATAATAATTTATGAGGCTTAAATTAAGATCAAACTAGAATACAGCAATGGCGTATAAATCAGAAAGGGAGTGATCAGAATTAAGGTATTACAGAGGTCTTGTATTGTTCAGGAGGGGTAAAGATAAGAATTAACTTTAAACTTTGATAACTTAAGTATGCCTGATAAATGTTTAGAATAACCCTTAAAGAACAGAGCAAAGAATATAATTTCCCAACTGGAGGAGGAAAAGAAATGAAATATGAAAAAAAAATCTATCATTACAAAAGAAAGAAAAAAGAAAAGAGAAACAGAAAAGTCAATTTAAAGTGATAATTAAATATAACTAATTATAAGTAAGTAGCCCAAGTTACTCAGGTAGTAAGTAATAGAGCTGGTAATCAAACGTAGGCAGTATTTCTTAGAGTCTACTCTCTTAAAAACTGTGCTATACACAAAAAGGAAGTATATATACTTCCTGTGCTAGTAGGAAATAATTGAAATATATAGTTAATTATAATAAATACAAATGGACTTAATACTTTATTTAAAAGAAAAACTTTCTCAAACTGAATAAATCCCTCCCCCCCCCACTACGTTTATAAAACACACATCAAAGGACATAAAGACAAAAAAGTTGATAGTGAAAAGATGTAAACATCTTACCACACAAACACTAATAAAAAGAAAGCTGATGTGGGCTACTGAATGACTCAGCTGGTTAAGTGCCTGACTCTTGATTTTGGCTCAGGCCATGATCTCACAGTCATGAGATGGAGCCCTGAATTGGGCTCTGAGCTGGGCATGGAACCTGTTTGAGATTCTCTCTCTCCCTCTGCCCCTCCCTGGCTCAGGCACACACTCTAAATAAGTAAGTAGTAAGTAAATACATAAATAAATAAATAAGAGAAAGCTAAGATAACTTTAACAGACAAAAAGCATTGATAGAGCTAAAGAGTAACTACATAATAATATAATATTCAATTCACCAAATAACTCTAAAAATTCTAAACGTATATACACTAATAAAATAGCCTCAAAATATATGAAGCAAAACTGATAGACTTTATAGAAAAATAGAGAAATCCATCATCATAGTGGAAGATTTGAATGCTTCCTCCAGTAACTGACTGGTGAAACAAATCTTTAAAGATATAAAGAATTTGAAAAGTTACAATGTTGTGGACTAAACTGTGTCACACATACCTCCTCCCCCTGCCCCAGCTCATATGTTAAAGTTCTAACCCCCAGTACCTCAAATATGAATCAAATTTGGAGAGAGGGTTCTTAAAGAGGTAATTAAATTAAAATGAGATCTTCAGGGTGGGCATTCATTCGGTATAACTGGTGTCATTATAAGAAGAGGTTATTAGGATACAGATACACAGAGGGAAGACCATGTGAAGACATAAGGTGAAAATGGCCATTTACCTGCCAAGAAGAGAGACCTCAGAGGGAGTCAATCTTAATGACACCTTAATCTTTTACTTCTAACCTCCGTACTTGTGAGAGAATAAATTTCTGTTGTCAAGCCACCCTGTCTGTGGTTCTTTGTTAACAGCAGCCCTAGCAAACTAGTACATACAATAAGTTGGGCTTATTTAACAGTCATATATGGAATGGTGAACCTAACAAATGCAGAATGTATTGTTTTGAAGCAATGTGGGACATTTATAAAAATTAAGTTCTAGGATACAGACCAAGCCTGAAGACATTTTGAACTATTGTATCATGCTCTCCATAATTTCTGATCACAGTGCAGTTAAGTTATAGAGGCAAACAATAATAAAAAACCTGAAAAAACCCACAGGTCTACAAATTAAAACTTAGGCCTAACTTAGAGATCAAAGAAAAAATTATAATGGAAATGAGAAAATATTTAGAACTCTGATTATAAGAACAATATAAGAATGTGTGTGTGTGACACTAAAGTGTTACTTATAGGAAAATTTATAGCCTTTAATTCTTAATATCACAAAAGAAGAAAGGATGAAAAGAAGTATAAAATTTAAGAAGTTAGAAAACTAACAATAAATTAAGAGAAATAATAAAGAATAGAAATTAAATAGAAGCAGATATACAAGAGAATCAAAACCAAAAGTTATTTGAGAAGACCAATTAAATTTTCAAATATCTGGTAGAATGGCTAAAAAAAATGGAAATAACCAATATAAGGAGTGAAAAATGGGACAGTAATGCAAATACATGAAAGGTAATAAGAAGAAATTTTGAAGAACTATTTTTTTAACAAAGAAAATCTAGATGGCCTATAGACATTAAATACATTGAATCAGTAACTTATAATTTGTACAATCACACATTAGCCCAGAAAGTCCTACAAAATCCTGTAGAAAGAAATAAATGTAATAATACACAAACTCTTTAAGAAAAGTTCAAAAAGAAGGAATCATTTCTAATTTATTTCATGAGGCATAATCTTGATATAGAACCCTATAAGGAAATTTTGACAAAGGAAAATTATAGACCAACTTCACTCATTAATATAGATACAAACATCTAAAACAAAACATTAGCAAACCCATTTTATCAAAAAATAGTTAATTCATCATGACTGCATTGGGTTTATCTCAAGAATGCAAGATTGTTTTAACATTGGAAAAATAACATATAGTTCTTCACATTAACAGATTAAGGGAGAAAAATCATGATCATCTCAACTGATGAAGAAAAAAATATTTGATAAACTTTCACACTCGTGACAAAGTTCTAACAAAAAGGAACAGAGACAAAACCTACAGCAAGCCTCATAGTTAAGATGCAATCTTGAAAGCATCTTCTCTTCAACATTTTACCAGTAGTCTCAGCAAAAACAGAATGGCAAGATAGAGAAAAAAAATATAAGAGATGGGAAAGAAGAATCAAAACTATCACTGTTCACACATGATACAAGCAATTATGTAGAAACCCTGAAGAATTTACAGATAAATAATTGGAAATAGAGAGCTTAGCTAGTTTCTTTAATTCAAAATCAATGTTTAAAAAAAGCACATTTCTGTATACCAAAACAATGTAGAAAATTAATGTTATTTATTTGTAACTATATAAAAATGGATAAAGTATTCAGGAATAAATGTAGCCCAAAATACATAAGATATCCTTAGCAAAAGCCAGTAAAGAAGGGATATACATGTCACATGTTAGAAGACACATTTTTTAAAATGTCAATAGTATGTAACTGATCTACAGAGTCACTGCAATTCTAAACAAGATTTCAAAGGTTTTATTTAAATATCTTTTGTTTAAAAACTTGACAAAGCTGGGGCGCCTGGGTGGCTCAGTCGGTTAAGCGTCCGACTTCGGCTCAGGTCATGATCTCGCGGTCCGGGAGTTCGAGCCCCGCATCGGGCTCTGTGCTGACTGCTCAGAGCCTGGAGCCTGTTTCGGATTCTGTGTCTCCCTCTCTCTCTGACCCTCCCCCGTTCATGCTCTGTCTCTCCCTATCTCAAAAATAAATTTAAAAAGTTAAAAAAAAAAAAAAACTTGACAAAGCTGATTCTAAAATTTATATGGAAAAGCAAAAGGCCAAGGATACATAAGACTTCCCTGAAAAACAGAGTGGGAAGACTTGCCTAAACAGTACCAGGAATTTTATAAATGGGCCTGGTGTTGCATACAGATAGACAAAATGAGCAGTGAACCAGAATAGAAAGACCAGAAAGTCCTCCATATATCTATTGAAACTTAGTGTATTCTGAAACCAAGACTAGAAATCACTGTGCTCTGACAATTTTTTTCTATATGTAAAACTTGAAACTGGAACCATACATCATATGACATATAAAAATCAGTCCAGATGATTAAACATGTAAATGTGAAGAGCAAAACTATAAACTTTGAAAGGACCACATAGAAGAACCCCTTTATATCCTTGGGATAGGAAAGATTTCTTAAAATACAAAAATCACCAAAGATAAAGACAACAATTGACATTTTATTACATTGTCTTGGTGTATCAAAAGATACCATAGAGTGAAAAAACACCAAGACATAAACAGAGAATACATTTTAAACAAACATGATGAGTTAATACTCAAATATAAAAATATCAGTTAGAAAAAAGTACATGATATAATGAAAACCTGCAGAAGATTTGAATAGGCATTTCATAGAAGGAAAAACTCAAATTAACAACATAAGAAAAGAGATAAAAATGAGAACCACAATGGCATACCATTTCCCACCCACCAGATTGGCACACAATTAGTCTGGTGATATCAAGTGTTGACAAGGGTGTGGAGCAATAGGAACTCTCATTAACTTTTAGTAGTAATGGAAATTAGTGCAATAGTTTTGCAGAACAATGTGGCATTATGTAATAAAGTATAGACGTACAAACACTTTGACTAAGGTATTTGCTGTTAGCACTTATGCACCAGAAGATATGTATAAGAACATTCATAGAAGCATTGTTTTTAATGGACAAAAAAGTGGAAACTACCCAAATATCTGTTAGCAGTAGAATGGGTAAATAAATTTATGGGATGTTCTCACAGAAGAATACTATACAACAGTGAAAATGAATGAAAGGCAGTCATAATGTGAATGGATCTTAGAAATAGTATGTTGAGGGGCGCCTGGGTGGCTCAGTTGGTTGAGCAATCGACTTCAGCTCAGGTCATGATCTCATGGTTTGTGAGTTCGAGCCCCGCGTTGGACTCTGTGCTGACAGCCCAGAGCCTGGAGCCTGCTTCTGATTCTGTGTCTCCCTCTCTCTCTGCCTCTCCCCCACTCATGCTCTGTCTGTCTCTGTCTCAGAAATAAACATTAAAAAAATTTTAAAAAGAAAAAGAAATAGGATGTTGAGTTTTGAAAAAAAAAAGCAAGTTGGAGGATAATTGTTGAATATAAGCCCATTCACTTAAAGTTCAGAAATATGCAAAAGCAAGCAATATATGGATTAGGAATGCAAATTTCTTTATTTGTAATGCTAAAAAGAATATTAAGGAAATTATTACATTATAATAGCCAGGACATGGATGGAGACAACCTAAGTGTCCATCGATGTTTGAATGGATAAAGAAAAAGTGTGTGTGTGATAGAATATTATTCTGCCATAAAAAGAAAGAAATTCTGCCATTTGTAACAACATAGATAGAATGTGAGTACTTTAAACTAAGTGAAGTAAGTCCGATAAAGACAAATACTGTATAATTGCACTTATATGTAGATTATAACATTTATTGGAGATTGGATTTGTGGTTACCAGAGGTGAGGGTAGTTAAAAGGTACAAACTTGTAGTTATAAGATGAATAATTTCTGGGGATGTGATATACAACATGATGACTGTAGTTAACACTGCTATATGGTATATTTGAAGGTTGCCAAGAGAGTAAATCATAAAAGCTCTCATCACAGGGAAAACCTTTTTTTCTTTTTTCTTTTTGTATCCAAATGAGATGATGGATGTTATCTAAACATATTGTGGTAATCATTTCATAAATATATGTATAAGTCAGGTCATTGTATACTTTAAACAATGCTGTACATCAAATATCTCAATAAAACTGAAGGAAAAAAATGATTACAAAGGATTTAAGATAGCAGAGGGAAAAGTCAATAGGAACTGAAAAGGTAGTGGCATATTCTTTTTATAAAAGGTATAAAGTCAGGTCATAATATTTGTATGTATTTAGTATTTAATAAAAACAATAACAGATTAAGGAATTAAGTGAATTACCCCCAACACCTCAACCAATAACCTATATTTAGGGCTTAAAATGGAATTGTCTGACTCCAAAGCCCTTGGTTGTAGCCATAATAGTATCTGCTCTCAAAGTAGTTGGCATAAAAGGCTAATAATCCACTTTCTCATTTTCCCTTACTTTGTGAGTTGGTTAGGCCTGTGGCATCTTCCACTCCCTGCCATGGGTGAATTTGCAGAGAACAAAGAACCTTCTCCTTCTCTGTAGGAAGGGTATTTAATTTCTTTCTCTAATCAAATTTTGTTCTACCCTTCTCCTCTATGTTTGTTTGTTTTTTTTTAAGTTTATTTATTTTTGAGAGAGAAGGAGGGAGAAAGCGAGAATCCCAGGCAGGCTCCATACTATTAGCAGAGAGCCTGATACAGGACTTGAACTCATGAATCATGAGAACATGACCTGAGCTGAAACCAAGAGTCAGACGCTTAACCGACTGAACCACCCAGGCACCCCTGTGTATTTGTTTAATTGAGGTAAGATTCACATAAAATTAGTCATTTTAAAGCAAACAATTTAGGGGCGCCTGGGTGGCTCAGTCGGTTAAGCATCCGACTTCGGCTCAGGTCATGATCTCGCGGTCCGTGAGTTTGAGCCCCACGTCGGGCTCTGTGCTGACAGCTCGGAGCCTGGAGCCTGTTTCAGATTCTGTATCTCCCTCTCTCTGACCCTCCCCCATTCATGCTCTGTCTCTCTCTGTCTCAAAAATAAATAAAGGTTAAAAAAAAAAAAAGCAAACAATTTAGTATAATTCACCACTTCTATCTAGTTATAAGACATTTCCCCCAAAGGAAACCCAGTACTTATTAGGCAGTTGCTCCCTGTTTCTCCCTTCCCCAGGCCCTGACAACCATCAGTTTTCTGCCTCAATGGACTTGTCTGTTCTGGTTATTTAATATAAATGTATCATGCAATATTTGTCCTTTGGTGTCTGGTTTCTTCCACTTAGCATAATGTTTACAGGTTCATCTACATTGTAGCACGTGTCAGTATTTCATTCTTTTTATGGCTGAATAAAATTCCACCTCTCCTCTACTTTTTGTCCTTTCCTCCTCAGAACCTCCTGGGTTTCTCTTAACTCCTTTCCCCCTTTATCTAGTTAAATTTTATGGCTCTTGCTCTTCTCTAGCAAAATGTCTAAGATTCTAGCTGCTTTCTCTCTATCATACTTTGATGGGATGAGCCCTTATCTGAACAACTCCCATTTTGGGGTTATTTGCAACTGTGATCTCTGTACAACTACTGTTTTACTCAATTCCTTGATAAAACTGTTCAGTAGAACAGCCCAATATGATTTTAACTGCTGTGTCTGGCATGGAGAACATTATTTGCCATCTTATCTACGGGGTGTAGGGAGATACTGTGCCAAACGCTTTGTTGGTATCAAGATTCATCCCTTCTAGGGTTATCCATCCTCATAATCTACACCTCAACTTCTCCTTCTTTATGTCTTCAACTTTAAATGTCACTTCCTCAGGGAAGCTAGCTTTACCTGCATCCTTTGGTTTGGTTTGCCAGGGATAACTGGTTCCCATTTATGCTCTTGTTTCTGTTCCTTGTTACATTGTCTCACAAGTCAGGCCTCCTAGTGTTTATTATCACAGCCCCTGTGCCTCTTCTTTGGTGTGCTTATACTTGTAAATTAGCTAGCTCTTTTGTGTCATTATTTCAATTTGTCTCCCACTCCTCTGCTAAATTGTAAAATCCAAGATAGCCCAGTCCATGTATTTTCTTTTTCTAGCTCCTACCACAGTGTCTAACAAATATTAAGTGCTCAATAAATGTTTGCTGTGGGAAAACTATCTTAATAAACCTGTCTAGTAAACAGGTTTTTACACTGTTTGTTTGTTCACTGAACCTTGGCAGCCAAAAATTGAAGAAACTTTGGATCCACTTTGAGTTTCTTTTGGGTCAGCATTCTGAGCTGACTCACTTGTCCTGGTCCCCTGGCCCGGAACCTTGATGATGCTTACTTGGTGTATTTATATAAAGAAGAAGTAAAGGACTTTGGATTAGTTAGTTGCAAGAATTTTTTTTTTTCTATGAATTAGTTTTAGAATGGGTCCCTTTTGGTTGGGGGGAAGAAGGTAGGAGGGAGATTGAGTGGGGGTTGGTGAAAAGAGAGAAGGTGAATTTAATCTCTTCCTTGATGCCCTTTACCTGAGCAACAAAGTGTGATGAATGTTATAGAGCAAATGTAATAAATGTCTCAATATCTTGGCTGAGAGCAGGAGTCTAATTACAAGCCATATGGCCTCTTCAGCACAGTGGCTGTGAATTTATTTGGGTTTTATCCAGGTGAGTAACAAGAACAGTTAAGCAATCAATAGATTTTTCTATCACTGAATATCACATGTTTAGAACCAAGGTCAACTCTATAAAATCTTCTCCTTAGATATCTTATTCCCTCTCCTTCCAAAAAATGGGGAAATCGTGATTGCATGAAAAAAATCTTTAGGGTTTAACTGGGAGTTTTCAGTCCATTGCCTTCAGTTTGGGGGAAAAAAAACCAACACTGAATTTAGCTGTTGTAATCTTGGATTGTTTTACCAGGGTGTTTAGAGATAACTGGTTCTCACTTACTCTCTTGCTTCTGTATTTTCTCTCTCTCTCTCTCTCTCTCTCTCTCTCTCTCTCACACACACACACACACACACACACACACGCACGCACGCAGAGTTCCAGGAAACAGGGTATCTGAAGATGGTCTACAGAGTTCTCTTAGCTAGCAGTAGTATTCTGATTTCATTGTGGTCTTCAGCTAACAGAGGAATATACTGGGTCTAAATGAGATTGTTTTAAGTATACCACTCAAAAATTCACAAAGTGGAACTTCGAATTTGTGAACATTTGAAAGGAAGGGAAATCACCTGGTATTTATTACCTTTGCCTTTCAAGTTTCAAATTTTCCAAGATGAAAAAGAGGGGGCGATGGGCTCCCCCCAGATACTTTCTCTCTTCTGTTTTATCCCAATTGATTCATAAGAATAATAGAATTTCTCTGTGTTCCTAGGATCCCACTGGGAGTATATTTTTATTTTGAAAAGAGATGGATATCTGTTTATAAATTCTGTAGTTTCCTGTGAATATTGAAGAGTCCACTGGAATTTCCCCCTTTCTTAAGTGTAGAAACTGGATTATACCTTCTCACATAGTTGAAAGAGACATAATAACTAAAGCTAATCTTTCCTCTCTGCTACCAAATCCCACCCTGTACCACTACTCCCAAATAGAAACTGGTACCATTTACAGCATCAAAACGTATCTTAGGCTTTAGCCAGTGTCAAGGAGTAGGTATGTTTGTAATATGTACATAATAAAAAATATCCAAGAAAAATTGTAGACTTTAAATATAAAACTAGAATATTAACTATCTCAAGTCAAGTGAAAAACATCTGTAATGTTTTTTAATGAGTCAGCTGGCTAAAAATGTTTGATATTTTAAATTTGGATTTTCATAAATTAAGAAATATCTAGTGTTCTATAACGTGTCCTTAAAAGAGAAGTTTGAGGTGTTTATTCACTGAATTCAAATCACAAATGTATTTCTCTAGTTAGCTTCTTTCTTCTTTGTTAGTCTAATTAGGCATAAGGAGGCAATAAAGTATTAAGGAGCTATAACTTTTAATCTGGAGAGAAGATAATCTCGTATTAGTTTTATTATAGTTTTTACCTTGGCATTTCTGAGAATTGCACTTAGAATAATATAAGATATGTTAGCCATACTTCTTTGAAAATTAATACTCATATATGAAAAATACATTTTCATTTGTAATATTCATATACTGGTCAAATCTCTAAGTACAGTATAATCTGTAGCATAGCATTTACATTGATAATTAATATAAAACCCTTGCTCCACCTGCTTCTCCCCATCCCACTGTATCATCTCAATTAGCTTCACTCTTCCCTGAAAGTAGGGTATTATGCTCCACAGGCATTTTGTTCTATTACTTGCCAATGAGTATCAAGCTTGAAATGTGGATTTATAGTCCACTCAGAGAAATGTTTTATCAGTACTGGCTGCATAATTAGCAAAACACAGTGCACAATGAAAAAATGTGTTATACCTGATTCAAAAGCTAAGAATTTGAAGTGAGGCACCTGGGTGGCTCAGCTGGTTAAGTGTCCAACTTCAGCTCAGGTAGTGATCTCACAGTGCTATTTGTGCTAATAGCTCAGAGCCTAGAGCCTGCTTCAGATCCTGTCTCCCTCTCTCTTACCCCCCTCCTCCCATCCATGCTCTGTCTGTCTTTCTCTGTCTCAAAAATGAATAAACATTAAAAAAAATTTTTTAAAAGCTAAGAATTTGAAGATGGTGACAGCAGAGTAATAAACCAAGTGTTGGAATTCTAGCCAGTGCAATAAAGCAAGAAAAATAAATAAAAAGCATGTGGATTGGAATGGAAGAAATAAGACTATTTCTATTTGCAGAGGACATAATTGACATCATAGAGAATCCCAAAGAATTCACACATATCAATACAAATTAATGAGTGAGCTTAACAGGAACACAGGATACAAAGTCAGTACACAAAAATAATTGTAAATACTTGTGATGAACAAGTATTTAAGTATTTAATCTGGAAACCCAGATTAAAAGCCAGTGCCATTTACAATAGCTCTCCCCAAAATGAAATAGTTAGGTATCCATTTAACAAAACATATTCCATCTCTGTATTCTGAAAACTACAGAACACTCATAAAAGAAACCAAATGAGACCTAAATAAGTAGAGACACATCCCATGTTGTTGAATTAGAAGATTCAACATAGTAAAGATCTCAATTTTTCCCAAACTAATATACAAATTTCATGCAATTTTAATTTTAAAAATTGGTATTTTTCTGTAGATTTAGACAACCTGATACTAAAATTTATACAGAAAGGAAACCAAACTAGAATCACCAAAACAATTTTGAAAAACAATAAAGTTAGAGGAATCACACTAGCTGATTTTAAGACTTACTTTAAAGTTGCAGAAAGCAAGATGTGTGTGTTATTGGTGAAGGGATAGATATAGATCAATGGAACAGAATAGAGTCAATAAATAGACCCATAGAAATATAGTCACTTGATTTTTAACAAAGGGACGAAGATAATTCAATGGAGAAAGGATAATCTTTTCAACAAATAGCGTTAGAACAATTAAACTCCATGTGCCAAAAAAGCCCACCAAAGTTGACCTAAGTCTACACCGTAAACAAAAATGAACTTAAAATGGGTCACAGATCTAAATGTTAGACATAAAACTATGACACTTTTAGAAAACACTGGAGGGGTGTCTGGATGGCTCAGTCAGGTGAGCATCTGACTCTTGATTTTGGCTCAGGTCATGATCTCATGGGTTCGTGGGTTCAGGGCCCATATTAGGCTCTACGCTGACAGTGTGGAACCTGAGGAGCTTGCTTGGGATTCTCTCTCTCTCCCTCTCTTTCTTCTCCTTTCCTGTGTGTGCATGCTCCCTCTCTCTCTCAAAATAAATAAACTTTAAAAGAGGGGAAGAGAACATTGAAGAAAATCTTTATGACATAAGGTTAGGCTCAAAGTTCTTAGACATGACATTAAAATCATAATCCACTTAAAAATCTGATAAATTTTTCATCAAAATTTTTGCTATGCAAAGAAGCAGCAAAAAATATGTAGCCAGGATAAGAGTTTTGCAAAACAAAACCCATAAATATTTACACAAAAAATTTTTTTAATGTTGTTATTCTTGGAGAGCTGGTGCCAGAAGGTTGGTATAAACTTGCTTTTGACTCTATAATCCTTCTGTGGTTGTTGAATTTTTGAGTATCTCTCACTTTCATACAAAGTCCCAAACCTCCTCACCATTGGCAGCTTTCAAATGAGGTTAGGCAGCAGTCTGATAAAAAATTGTGGAAAGGTAAGGGTTGACTACTCAGATTTCTTCCACCTTTAAAATCCTAGGATTTTATGATTAGATTCAATATAAGGTAATAATTCCCCAAGTGAGAAAATGTTTGCCATGTTTCATTTAATTTCAGAATCACTGAAAAAAAATCTTGAAGTGCTAATATCTCACCAGTGCCTTCTAATGGACTCAAATATTGATGTATGCTGCCTATCATTTTTCATGAGTAGCTTGATATCTGCATGATTAGTAGCACCTTTCAAGAATATTTTCTTTAAGAACTTTAAATGGGCCCCCTTCTTTTGCAGAACAGAAGATACCACATTATGTTTATTGGATCATAGTCCAGAAAGCAGAGTCTTCTCATGGAATCTGCTTTTTCATCTTTACAAGTCTTAATGTTTATTTTATCTGTAAACATAAAGTCTCTGAATTAGTGAATAAAAATCTGAAATTAACTAGTGCAGCTAGCTACAAATAAGGCATAGATTTTCGTAATGAAATGTTAGATTGAAGAGCAGTGGTAAATTTACTGGATGGTTAATGAGTTTTAGCTTCATGGACCTCTATCTGTGCAAATCTTTCTAAGGGCCTTTTGGGGCCCTAGCAATGTGCTTATATTTTTGTAGATTTGCAAAAGTAAGATATTTTAATCATAATTAGCAAAAACACTGTCTTTTTTCACTTTGACTTTCCCTCCATCATACTTTTCTTCTTAATGAGTGGCAACAGAGGGGCTATGGATGTTTTGAGGGATTCAGTTAAGAGGAAATAGAGTTAAGTGATAAGTTTCATTTGGACTTAGAGGGATATGTTTTTGTGGTTTGCAGCAACTCTGTTTATAGTTACTTATTGCTAGCCATACTGGCATGGGAATGGCTCGAGGAATACTATAGCTCCCTATGCCAGTTCACTTGCTGAGGAGACATGAAGATCCATGCCACAGGTGATGTCACACTATATGAATGTGCCCAGGGGGCTCTGATGCTGGAAGTATTAGGTGATGTAGAGGCAACAAAGTTGGAAACGTGCAGACTTAGAAAGTGGTCTGTGAAAAATTCTTCCAAATCTTACAACTTATATATGAAATAGACTAGATTAGTCTTCCCAAATTTAAAGCAATCCCTAAAAATTTAGACATTATTATTAGTGAGTTGTAAAACCAAAAGAAATTTTTCTACTCTACCAATGAGAGAAGACAAACTTTGATCAAACATGCTAGAGGAAAAACAATTAGTTTTCTACTCTTCCTACAGAAAACGACATTCCAAAATTATTATTAAATGAAGAGGCAGTCAAAGAATAATGAATGCATCCCGAAAACATAAGGAGAAAGTACTGTAGAGGTGTGTCAGGCAGTTAAACTATTCGCTATTTTTCTAGATTTTCTGATACATGATATTTTCAGTTTTTAAACTTTTAAATTTGTTGTGATTTCATTTTCTCATTCCAAATAAATATTCACTTTCAGATCTAATTTTGTATTTGTAATTTTGTGCTTTTTTTTTCTTAAGAGGACTGCCCAAATAGTGTGTCAGGCCCTATAAAACCTGGATCAACTCTGCATAGAGCTTTTAAATATTTAGCCATAGAATAAAGCTTGTCCTTTTGCTTAAGGATTCTTTGTAACACAATCAGACTTAGTCTAAAATATGACCTCTGCAATGGAATTGGTAGCTCTGGGGAGTCAGAACTAAGAACAGTGAGAGGCACACAGATTTATCACTAGTCACCCTGCAGGAAGGAAACCTGGGTGGAATTTGGCACTGAGTGTAAATTTCTGTTCCAGAAAAGAAATCTTCTGCAAAGGAGGTCTGCTGAAATGACCTGGTAGAGCTTTTATCTAATTTAAAATAGAAAAGATTTTGAGGCTTTTCAGAGAAGTGTATATCAGTGGATTTGGGATATCTGGGTTCAATTCACCTAGTTTTGGTTTCTGCACTATACAGGAAAAGTTAAGAAAAGGTTGACACAGTGGATGATGATGACAATACTCTCCTATCTCACGTCCCTTCCTATCCTCTGACAATGATAGAGTACTGTACTGGATTGATGGATGTTATGGGAGATCCTATAGACAACAGAGCCAGCTAATGAGATCTTAAAACAGTTTATCTCCCTTACAAACGCAGATGGGATCATCATTCCTAAGCAAGTTATGTAGGGTCACTGGAGTTTACATTTATACATTTCTGTTTAACCCATTTTTGAGTAGTGCTGCTTATTTGTTCCTTTTGGTATGTATGTCCTCAATAAAAGATTAATTGTCCTTTTATATTCCAAATGAGGCAAAAGACAATGGTAATTGTATTTCACCATGGGCCCACAGTTTGTCTCTAAGGGCAATAACAAAAAATTGTTACAGTAACCCACCTATTTGCCAGATTAGCCACCCAGTGTTCCCCATAGGAAGGGGTCACAGGTTGCAGGAAAATCCCTCAGTCTTCTCTTGATGCTGGTTGAGGCTAGCTCTGAATATGTGGATTTGGAAGGAAGCTTCATTTCCAGGGAAGAAAGATCACCCTTCCCCAGCTCTACCCAAAAACTCATTACCAAGTAATTAGAAAAGAAAAAAGTCCAGGGTTATTGATGTCCATTTTCTTCTATTTGAATAGAGATCTTTGTTAACAGGCTTGGTTCTCATATCTCTGGGTATTCCCACCCAAACCTCCCTGAACCTCCCTGAACACTCTTGTAACAACATCATGAATTGTACTGGCTTTGCTTTGTGATCAGCATATTTTGTGATTTATTTCTAATGGTGTCAGGTTCTGCTTTTCTCTGTGGCCAGGAAAGGTAACTGTTCCTTTATCCTCGCCCAAAAGAGGTACCAAAAGCTGACAATCTGTGGGATTCCCCTCATTGGGTTGTTGGATCTCTCTCAATTTAGTCATAACCATCACCAGGGACCTTGTGCTTGGTCAGGCCTGTGAAGGGACACCCACTAGCTCTGCTGTCATCTTACTCCACCTTTTTCCATGTCGGTCTTGATCTGCTCCTCAAGATCCTCTGGGGACACATAAAAGTCCTCTTCTGCCACTGATGATTTGGGCCGGCAGCGTCCACAGCAGCAGTTGCAACAGCAGCACAGGCAGCAGCAAAAATAACAGCCAGTAAAGAGTCCAATGATGACAAACAGGGTCTAGGGGAAACAGAGACAAACCAAAATAGGGGTGAGGAATGGTGGCGTGTGGGAGAAACCAGACATTAAGTGTGCATCCATGTATCTTCAGAGACCTGAAGATGTTGCAGTTCCCCCTGAGGACCACATATTCACCCGCATCCTTATTCCATGCAAGAACTAGCTTTTTAGTTGCCTTGGAAACAAATTCCTTATAAAGTTTTGCCTAACAAGTTCACAGGAAGTGACTTGTAGCCACAGTAATGAGGTGTGATACTTTCTTCTTTATTCATAAGCTATGGTGATCATTATTAAGAGGAGAACAAACAAAACAACAAACAGACAACCTCTACAGGTCAAATGAGCTAACCAAGGGGATTGAGTCATTCTCACCAAAGATAAGCTATTGATAGCTCTCCCTCACACCTCCTCATTTCCCTTAGTCACTAAGTCTTGCCAGAGTCTCTTTAAGATCTCTTACACCCTCTCCCTTGTCTCTCTCCTGACTGGTAAGGACTTTAGAAAGATCTCCTTATCTCTGCCTTTACCACATCAGTAGCCTCCTAACTAGCCTCCCTGCCTCCACTCTTGCCTCCTGTTCTCCTCTGCACATTGTTGTTGGAACTTACTGAAATACATTTCTCTTGAACCTATGCGGCAACTTTCCTGCCTCTCAGGAAAGACTGGAACTCCTTATTAATGGTCATCTGGCTTCAAACCTTTCCCTAATTAGCACAGCCCTATTCCTGCCATACCTTCCATAGCTTTGCTCTCCTTGTGGATTCATCTTCCCAGAGGGCTCCTTCCATTCCTCAGCCATCTAACAAATGCCAACTCTGAGTTTAAGATTCATCTCAAAGATCCTCTCTCTGACATCTTTCCTGATCCCCCCACTCTAGAACAATTACTGCCTCCTTTGTGCCCCAGTTGTACTCCACAGAAATTTGTCCAATGGTTCTGTTGTTGTTGTTGACACCTTAGGACATTTATCTGTTTACAGGTCTGTGTCACATTAGACTGCGAGAGTTTTGAAGGCTGTAACTATATGTTAGTCATCTTTTAATCCCTCCTACCTAAGGATTTAGTACCTGGCATGTGGGAGACAATAAATACCTACTGAATTAATGAATGTATAAAGTAATTAATAGATAGATGAATAATTTGTTCCTTTTAGTGAGCAGCCAGAACCAGGATTTCCCCACAAGCATATGAAAGCAGACTTTAGCTAAGTCTGCCATAGCTAAAATGAAAAGAAACTCTACCAACCCTCAATTTAAGTTAAAATAAGCCAAATTTTTTAATTCAGCAATATGATGGTTGTAAAAAATATGTTATTTGAAATAGGAAGTGTTTTGAATCAGAATGCAGATTTTATCTAAAAAGAACAAAGAGGATAAAGATCACCTTGCGTGTATGCAGTTCTTCAGTAACTTAAGGTAGAAATCTTTAATGTTGATGAAACTCACCTGGCTCATTCCTGCTTCTTTCTGACTCTGGCCCTCATTATGGGGTGGAGCCTACAGTGGTTTGGAGTGAGGGAGCTTTAGTCACACTCTCGCACCTATAATCTTTTTGCTGTGGATACTCTATATTTTCATAGACTTAAGAAAATTACTCTGTGAAAAAAGCTGCAACACTGTCCTCACCAACTGCCTCCAAAAACCTTCCTGTGTGGTATTCCTGAGCTATTGCCTCAACCAGCTCCTCCTTTCTCTACCTACTTTTGTCCTCTTATGTCTTTACCATGCAATTCCCATATTTACTCTCTGCTGAAAATTTTCTTTAAATCATATATTGTTTTGTTCTTTAATTAATCCAACTAGATTGGTTGCCTGCTACACAAATAGCCTTGACTTACATGCTCATAGTACTTAGCACACTACTGAGCATAAGTAGGAGTCCACTATTTTTTT
The DNA here is from genome assembly GCF_046562875.1 of Panthera onca. Taxonomy (NCBI): domain Eukaryota; kingdom Metazoa; phylum Chordata; class Mammalia; order Carnivora; family Felidae; genus Panthera; species Panthera onca. The sequence continues at coordinate 16,974,901 of NC_138356.1, read as the reverse complement.
TTAATGGGAAGATTTATTTATTTTTTTACATGTGTATTTATTTTTCAGAGAAAGAGTGCAAGCAGGGGAGGGGCAGAGAGAGGATCCAAAGCGGGCTCTGCGCTAACAGCAAAAAGCCCAAACTCACGAACCATGAGATCATGATCTGAGCTGAAGTTAGCCACTTAACTGACTGAGCCACCCAGGTGCCCCAGGAGCTCAATATTTTTGAAATACATATTTTCAGTGGTACAATAAATCATTCATTTAATGCATACTTAATACATGATCATATGCGCCAGACCACTCTGATGGACATGGTGCAGTTAGGCTTTTGACATAAACAGAAGAAGGTACATTTTTTTGTAGCCTTACTTTTAAAGAGCCACATCAGAAATTATTTCATATATTTCTTATACTGCTGGACAGCGTTTGTTTTTCTATATGAATTTTTATCAACTTTGTCAACTTCCTCAGTAAGGAAACCTATTTGTTTTTATGCAGGCCAGCCCTAATATGCAACCAGGTATTAGTGTGTAAATTATCTAGAATGTCCGATATACCTTCCCAGGGAGAGAATGTCACACCTGGAGGTTAGGTTCCCAGGCAAGCCCCCTAAAGCCTACATTTTATGTGAACATTAAGTCAATCATAAGTGATATTGTCAGTATGTACACTCTCATTCCAAGGTCCAAATCCACTCAGCAGGAACTTGTCTCTCTCCCAGGTCTTCAACAATAGAGAAAGGAGATCTCAAGTGGGAATCCCAGTTATCTCTAGGAGAAGACATTTTTGGAGACTGTAGAAGACAAATGTGGCTTTAGGTTGTAGACTCTCCATGCTTATGTGCAAAAATATATTCTTTCTCTGCATATATAAAACTCCTCAATTTAGCAAGATTTATTTTAGTGGAAGAAAATAGCAATCAGAATCCTATTGACCATGCAACCCCTTTTTTTGGAGATCTGCAGTTTTTTAAATTAATTACCTCTCATATGAGTGTGAGTTCATATGATTTCACAAAATGTATGAATTGTCCAAAAATATCCTGATGGATCATATGAATGCTTTGTATGTAAATATGCTTTTGTCAAAAGATAAGGGGGTGCCTGGGTAGCTCAGTCAGTTAAGCGTCCAACTTCAGCTCAGGTCATGATCTCACAGTTTGTTAGCCCGAGCCCCACGTCGGGCTCTGTGCTGACAGCTCAGAGCCTGAAGCCTGCTTCATATTCTGTGTCTCCTTCTCTCTCTGCCCCTACCCCACTTGTGCTCTGTCTCTCTCTATCAAAGATAAATAAATGTAAAAAAAAAAAAAAGTAAGGACATTAAAACTCATGAACAAATGCATAACCATCACCAGACATATACCAGGTATTCCTAGGAAACCACCCAAAATTTATTGTTAAAAGTGAATTCTGATTGTCCTAAGTCCTTAAAAATGTTGCCTTCTTTTTGACCAGATATCCTTTTTTCCCCTTTTGCCTCTATGTCTCTCTAACACACTGTTCAACACTACTTAATTCTCACTTTTTCCTCCTCATTTCCTTCTCCACTACTTCAAGTCAGGCTGCACGTGAGCCTATGACATAATTACCACACATTCTCCCAAGTACTGTGTTTGTTCATGTAGCCTATGCTATAGATAGTAAAGTACATGGCTAAATTTGTCCTATAATAACTTACTAAGCAGTTGTCACACTAATAAATTATTTTTGTTTTTGAGCAGTGAGTCAATTCTTAATTAGTCATGGGTCGAGGGGGGGCCAGTCAGAATTAACCTGAAGCCTCAAATTCATTTATAATTAATGTCTAGAGGTATTTTTAAGTCATGCTGTATTTTATGATTATTTAATGAGCTAAAGCAAAAAATGATCCTCAAATAATAGCTTTTGATTAAAGTGATACCTCTTTTTATTTATAAGAGTTTAATAATATAGTAAGCTTAGGTTTTCTCTGAGATGGAGCCTAAAAGAGTGAATAATATCATGGTTTTTCTAGGGAATTGTTTTTGAAGAAAAAATTGATTTACCTTTGCCCACCAGCTTGACAGCATGAAGTAGGTATTAACATTTTCATCTCCAAATTGCTCAGCCACATAGAGTCCCAGTGATCCATACTTGTCATATATGTTTCTCTTTGACATGTCAGTAAGTATTGTGTGGGCGTTGTTGATTTCTTTAAACTTTTCAGCAGCAGCTGGATCATCTGGATTCTTGTCTGGATGATGTTTCAAGGCCAGTTTTCTTTTAAAATAAAAAAAGTGAGGGAAAGTATTATTTGACAAGAATTGCAATGACATTTTAGGGGGGCATTATTCATTTGTTCATCATTTTTACATGCAATTACTGTGAAATGATAAGTTTCACAAAAATGTTGATGTGACTAAGCAAGTTTCCATTAGATGTTGTCTCTTGTTTCTATGTGCAGGCACAGTAGTATTGTTTCTTTCCTCACATCCTCAAAGGAATTCTCAATAGCTGTGTAGTTGTTGAGTCTGAGCCATTTTGCTGTTGGCAAATATGTGAAGTTTATTTTCACCTGGCAGCTGATCAGTGGCCCACTTCAATATGCAGAGGCCTTTCAAGTGAGCAATAGAGTAAGTTTACACCAAAATTCCATTTAGAACTGGAACAAGTTTCTGGAATTAACAAAAGTTCACACCACATATTCTAAAAGTTAAATGAAAAATTGTCCAAAAAAATCTGATTCATACTCCCTTGAATAAAATTATGACCTTTTTCACAAATCTTCCACAAACCCTTCTTCACTCCCTTTTGTTTTTATGAACAGATACTATGACTTTCCTTGTCAAATGTATATTTTACTTCTTTTTTAAAAATTTATTTATTTTGAGAGAGAGAGAGAGTGAGCAAGCAGGGGAGGGGCAGAGGGAGAGGGAGACAGATCCAAAGCAGGTTCTGTGCTGTCAGCACAGAGCCCAACATGGAGCTAGATTGCATGAGCCGTGAGGTCATGACCTGAACTGAAATGAAGAGTCAGATGCTTAACCAAGTGAGCCACCCAGGTGTCCCTATTTGACTTCTTTTAAAATAGGTCTTTCCACTTCAAATAATCTGTAGGAATTTAGTTGTGAGTAAAAGGGCCTGTCTTCTCTGTGGATCATGAATCAGTTCCTGATGAATATATGTATGTGTTGTGTTGCAGTGTGGTGTGTGTGTGTGTGTGTGTGTGTGTGTGTGTGTGTGAGAGAGAGAGAGAGAGAGAGAGAGAGAGAGAGAGAGATTTGAGGGTAATTTATTCTTGTTATACTCAAGTATTAAAAAACCTATAACACGAATGTGAGAACTGGGCTATGATAGTCAGGGTCTGGCTGGTGGCCATTTCCTTCAATTCCCTTTGCAGACAGATTTAAATAATGATTAAAGCTGTGTTCAAAATTGAGTCTGTAGGGGGCGCCTGGGTGGCGCAGTCGGTTAAGCGTCCGACTTCAGCCAGGTCACGATCTCGCGGTCCGTGAGTTCGAGCCCCGCGTCAGGCTCTGGGCTGATGGCTCAGAGCCTGGAGCCTGTTCCTGATTCTGTGTCTCCCTCTCTCTCTGACCCTCCCCCGTTCATGCTATGTCTCTCTCTGTCCCAAAAATAAATAAAAAACGTTGAAAAAAAAATTAAAAAAAAAAAAAATTGAGTCTGTAGTAATTTTTCCACTAAAAAGTCAACAAATTTTATGACTCCATACTGGAAATTTTATGTGACTTGTTCTCTCTGCTGTGTCCTTTATAGCTCTATGTATGAATATACCTTAAGCTTTTATTTTGGTTTAGATTAAACGGTTTCATTTTAATGCAATAATAAAAGTCCATAGTATAACAGAAAAGTAAAGTCTACTTTATAAGTCAATCTATACAATAAGCTGGAAAAAAATCACACATATTTTAGGAATTAAAGTACTGCTGGTTAGGAAGTAGGTGATTAAGCAGCCCAGCATCAGTACCAAAATACTTAAAAGTGTAAATCATGGTGTAAAAGCGATTTCAACTCTGAACTCAGAATAAACAAAAAGAATAAAACAATGATAGTTCATTTTAAATTTGTTTAACTAAAACATTTTCATGCTTTTTGAGAGATGTTTGGGGTATCTATGTTTTTTTATGTGCAGAATTCATAATGAAATCTTGTGCTAATAGCATAAAATGCCTATTTTGTCATTTAAAAGATCTTTTATAATGTTTACTATGTGCTAGCACTATTGTAAGCATGTTATAAATATTAATTCATTAATATTTATCACAACTCTATGAAATAGGTATTATCATGATCCCATTTTACAGATGAGGAAATTTAGCCACCAGAAAGTTAAGTAATTTGCCCAATATCACATAGCTAATAATTAGAGCCAGGCTTTGAACACAGGGAATTTGACCTCGAGCACATGCTCTTAACCACCACTAGGCTGCCTTTTTTATATTTTTAAATTTAAAAAGTAAGGCACACAGTGTTAATAGACCATTATAAAAGGACTTTGGCTTTTGGTCTTTAAGGTGATGTGGGAAGCCATTGGGTTTTTTTGAGAAAAAGAGTGGTATGATCTGACTTTAGTTTTAGAAGGATTACTGACTCTTGGAGAGGACAAAGACCAAAGCAGGGAGACTCTTTTAGGAAAAGTCCATGGTGGTTCTGATCAGTGTGGTAGTGGAGGATATAATGAGAAGTGGTTGGATTCTGGATATATTTTGAAGGCTAGCTGATGAATTGGATGTGGGATACAAAAGAAAGAAATGAGAGACGGCACCAGAGTTTTGGCCTGAGCAAATAGCAGTTTGTAGTTACTACTTAATGAGTTGGCAAGAATTTTTTTTTTCTTTTTTTGGCAGTAGGGAATGGTTTGTTAGGATTTAGAGTTTGTATTTTAGACACATTTGAGATGCCTATTAGACTTCTAAGTGGAGATGGAGGTAAGAGAGATATATGAGCCTGGAGTTTAGGCAAGAATTACTGTAGGAGATGCATGTTTGAGAGTTCTCAGCAAGTAGATGGTATTTAGAGCTATGGAAGTGGAAAAGATTCACAAGTGAGTGGGTCCAAGAGAAGTCCAAAAACTGGGCTTTGAGAAGGAAGAACAAGCAAAGGAGATGAAGAAAGAAAGATCAATGAGGCAGAAGGAAAAATCTGGAGAATATGGGGTCTTGGGATCTAAGTGAACAAAGTATTTCAAGGAGGAGAGTGGTCATTTGTGTCAAATACTATCAACAGGTCATATATGATGAGGACTAAGAACTGATCACTAGGTTTAGTGATATAGAAATTTTTGGTGACCTTGATACACACACCCACACACACATGCACATACACATAGACAGTGGTATATATGTCTGTATAAGGAAAAATAAAGCAGAAAAATGAGAAGAAAGAGGAAAATGGAAGGTTATGACCACAATTAACAGTGCTTATAGCTGCACATTGGGATTATAGGTGATTCTTTATTTTGTTTTTGCTTGTTACAAAAAATATACATATCGCTTGTGTAGTTTCCTTCCATAAGCATTGTTAAGGTCCAGTTACAAATGTTGTTCTCTTTTAATAGCTGAAAGTTTAGAGTTTGTTCTCTTAAATGACCCACTGACAAATTAGAAGGGGTAAAAAAGGAAGAAAGAAAAAAGTCCTCTAACTTCAGTGATACAATGATCATCATCAAATAACATCAAGTGGATTCTTTAAACACATTAATTTTAATGGCATGATATCCCTGGAATTCTCACACCATGCCCTCGAATACAATTTACAGCATTTCCCCCTACTAGTTCCAGAAATCAAATTCAAGCCAATCAGATACAAGAGCTATTAATTCTGCCTTGAAAAAAGAAACCCCTGCAAAGTGCCTCTTTGCATACATTTGCTTCTTTTTAGGTTTCAGTTGTAGACTGATTATATACTGCCCGAGACTTAGCCAGAGAAGCCTAGCTTCCTGTCATATTTTAAGCTGTTCGGATCTTTGTCAGCTTACAAGGGCAGATGCACCCAGCCATTTATTACACTCCTCTAACAATAGCACTGGCAAATTCAGAGGGCTGGAGCATCTCCATTTGTAACAAATCCAATTCCTGGTCGTCAGCAGCATTTTGACTCCTCTTGGCAGATACTCTTGGCTCTGAGGAATCCTTGGGAAATATGGCTAGCAGAGGCAGCTACCAAAATTACACAACTGCTCAGGAAGTAATTGGTTAATGACCCACACTTGGGAATTGCCTATAGACCAAGGAAGCATGTGTGGAATTTAGGGTGAAAGAAAGTGCTTGGAGTACGTTTAAATATAAAATTCACCTAATTCATTTTAAAGATCTTTCTTATAGTTTCTCATTTTAAACTTAAAAAGTAATAGAATTCTAACCAGAATGTGTGCTTTTTATCCTAAATCTCTCTCTACTCTTAATCACCTAATTAATCTGGTATGGCTATAACTAATGTTAGAAATAGCATCAATGCCTCTCATTTCCACTTTGCAATCCATTGACAACCGTAAACTGAAATGCATAGTGAATTCAGTTGAGTGGTGAAGAAGATAAACGTGGGGTTTATAGTTGTAATTACTTATGGCCCCTATTTTGAGACAGTGGCATACTTCTAAGAATTATGATGTTTTGCCCAGTTCCTTTCCTCTTAACATCTGACACTCAGATCAGATCTACCTACTACTCTCTACCAGTCTCTACGTCATCTAAGACCTGATTCTGACCATGTTGCCTCAATTCTAGGCCAGATCTATCTCCATGGGGTTGAAATATCAGAGGAGACCTTGTTTGGGAAGGGTGGCATCTGAACTTCAGGGAATTAAGTTCCATCCTGGCGTGGCTGTGTCTACAAGCTGCCTTTCCCCACTCAACACATTTTCAGCTGCTTTCTCCAATTACCTCCTGTTGTTTCCTATTTCAAAATTTGTCCACTGCAGTGTGACTTTCTGTTAAACTCTCTCAGCCACAAAGTTTATTTCCCCTCCAGTGTCCCAGAAGAAGCTACCTGTTGCCTAAGATGAAAGAGTAGAAGAAGAAGAGTGAAGCATTGATTTCTTCCCATCTCCTAGAACCTTTAAAATAAAGTTAGCATCTACTGCGAAGATAGCAAAAAAAAACCAAAAAAAACCAAAAAAAACAAAAAAAACAAACAAAAAACCCAAACAAAATCTGAGTTTGAAAAAGCTCAGGTAGCAAAACAAAGCAAAATCTGAGTTCAGAGATAGACTTTCTAGAAATATTCTAGATAATATTCTCTTAAATATTATTCTCAGATAATTATTTCTAGAAAAAATTGGCTATAATGGGAAGGAGACTGGTGGTAAATAGGAAAATTAACTGCTATAAACCAGAGTTTGAAGGTGAAAACAACCCCTAGATTAGTAACCCTAGATGTATGGCAAGTGTTGCATAATGGAGCTTGATAGCTGTCATAATACTGGAAGTTTGGTGGACCTCCTGTGCCCTCTTGGACTAAATCAACACCCAAGTGAAAACATAAGAAACCAACATAGGAATCCCAGTGCACACATCTCCCTGACATTTGGTAGTGATGGACATTTTAATGTTTGACAGTTGGATGGATATAGATATATGTATATATGTATATATATATACATACATATATACACATATATACATATATATGTATATACATACATATATACATATGTATACACATATATACATATATATGTATATACATACATATATACATATGTATACACATATATACATATATACATCTCTTTGTAGTTTAATTTGTATTTTCCTAATTACTAATGAGGCTGATATATATATTCTTGCAATTATAATTTGGATATCCTCTATTTAAGTGCATAATCTTTTGCCAGTGTTTAGTTTGATGTTTAAATTAATTTGTAGTATTTAAAAAATATGTGTTCTATATATGAATCCTTTGTCACTTATATGTATTACATATATATTCTCCCATTCTGGGAACTTGTTGTTATTTTCTTTATGGACTCTTTTGATGAACAGAAATTCTTAATTTTCATTTAGTTGAATTGATCAATTTTAGTCTGAATTCAGAAAGATTCTCAAAGTTTTATAATTTTACCATTTACGTCTTGCATATATTTTATGAGATTTATTCCTAGGAACTTATATTTTGTGTGTGTGGTTTTGACATTTCAAAATGTTTTCTTAATTCATTGCAGATATAAGAGATTTTTATATATTGATGTTCCTAAGCTTATTTATTAATGTTAATAAATTACAGATTATTTTGCATTTTCTACATACACAGTTATATAATATATAAAAAATTGTTTCTTTCCTTTCCAGTCCTTATATCATTTAACATTTTCTTCTTATTATTGTTTTGGCTAAGACCTTGGGTATGATGTCAGATAAAAGCAGTTGTATCAGGGGTGCCTGGGTGGCTCAGTCGGTTAAGCATCCAACTTCAGCTCAGCTCATGATCTCACAACTCATGAATTTGAGGGCTCTATGCTGACAGCTCAGAGCCTGGAGCCAGCTTCAGAGTCTTTGTCTCCCTCTATCCCTGCTCCTCCCCTGCTTGCACTCTGTCTCTCTCTCTCTTCAAAATAAGCAATAAAAAAAATAAAAATAAGTTAAAAAAATAAAAGTGATTATAGCAGCCATCCTTCTCTTTTACTAATTTACTAACAGTGAATGGATGTTAGATTTTATCAAATGCTTTTTCTTTATCTGTTGAGAAGACACATTTTTTTTTGTCTTTCAATCTGTTTATGTGATTGATTTTCTAATGTTAATTGAAGTTTGTGTTCTTGGATAAACTCAACTTGGCCATTTTGTATTATTTTTTATTTATTGCTAGACTCAGTTTTCTAAAATGTGCATCTAATTATAAATTTCCTTCTAAGTACTACTTAAACTGCATTTCCCAAGTTTTAATATGTGACATTCAGTTCTAGATATTTCCTTTTTTAAAATGTTTATTCTTTGAGAGAGAGAGAGAGAAACATGAGCAGGGTAGAGGCAGAGAGAGGGAGACACAGAATCCAAAGCAAGCTCAAAAGCTCAGAATCTAAAGCTGACAGCTCAGAGCCCAATGCAGGGCTTGAACCCACAAACCATGAGATCATGACCTGAACCAAAGTTGGACGCTTAACCGACTGAGCCACCCAGGTGCCCCTGGTTCTAGATATTTTCTAATTTTAATTGTGGTTTATTTTACCCATGAGTTAGTTTAAATTGTGCCTCCCGATTTTCAAACACATGGGAATTTTCTAGTTATCTTATTATTCTTACTATCATGATCGTATTGCTGTGAGAAAACATTTTATTTGATTTAAGTCCTTCAAAATTTGAGGGTTGCTCTATGTCTCATTATTTGTTCAATTTTTATAAATGTTCCATGTGTACTTTAAAGAATATATATTCCATACCTGTAGAGTGCTATGTTCTTGTAGAAGAGCATTAGATTTTATTTGCTAATTTTTTTTTGTTCAAATCTTCTATATTCTTAACCATTTTACTGATCTACCAAACAAGGTATGTTTCCCACTATGGCTGCAGGTTTGCATATTTCTCCTTATAGTTGTCATTTGTTGCTGTATGTATTTTAGGCCATGGTTTTTGAAGCATACAAATTAACAACTGTTATACATGACTAGTGAATTGGACTTTTATCATTTGAAATATGCCTCTTCACCTCTAGTAATACTTTTTGTCATTACTTTGATATGAATAAGCAACACCAGCTTTCTTTGGGTGGGCATCTACCTAGAATATATTTTTCTTTACTTTTATTTTCACATTTTCTGTATACTTATGTATTAGATGTGTGTTTTGTGAATCCAATATTATTTTTTTTTATTTACAATGACAATCTTTCTCTTTTAATTGAAGCATTTAGCCTATGTTTATTTTTAATATAATTATTGATATAATTCAGGTTAAATCTACCACATCATTATTTTTTTTTGCCCACATAAAAATATGTTTTTCCTCCTTTTTGCCTTCTTTTGGATTAAGTCTTTATAGTTCTTCTACTTTTTTCCATGGTTGCTTTTGGAAATTATACATTTTTAAAATTCCTCTTAGAAAATCCTTATCAAAGTCCAATATCAAGATACTTTAGTCTTCCTTCAAGAGAATATAAAAGTCTTAGGACATGAACACTATTACTTTCCTCCCAACATAAGTGTTGTTGGTAGCATGTACTTTAATTCTCTAAGTCTCTTAGTCCCTCGAGAATTGCTATTTAATACAATTATTATTTAATGATCTTTTTCACAATTAGTGTCTGTGTGCATTTACTCGCATATTTTCCAATTATGTTGCCATTGATTGGAACATCTTACATCTCTGACTATCCATCTGGAATTATTTTCCTCCTGCATATTAACACCCTTTAGTATATCTGTATAGATCTGCTGATAATTAATTCTTACGATTTTTGTTTAACTTAAAAATGTCTTTATTTCACTTTCATTTTTGAAGGGCATTTTCCTTGGATATAGAATTGTAAGTTATCAACTATTTTCTTTTTCACACTGAAGATCTCAGTCCAGTGTCTTCTAGATTCCATTATTTCTGTTAAAAAATCTGTTACAAGTCTATTGTTGTTCTTTGAAGATAGTTTGTATTTTTTTTTCTGGTGGCCATCAAGGCTTTACATCATTTTTCAACAGTTTTCCTGTGATGTGCTTTGATACAGATTTCTTTCTATTTGTTCTGTTTGGCTTTTGTTTGGCTGCTGGTATAAATGGATTGATATTGTTCATGAGCCTGGAAAATTCACAAACATTGTTTTCAAATAAGTTTCCTCTTATTCTCTTTCTACTCTTCTTTTCAGACTCCAGTTGCATTTATCTAATGGATCTTCTATGTGTTTCATCTTCTTGCATTGTTTCCTGTCCTTTTGTAATTCTTTCTTGCTATTTTCTTCTGGTCTATCTTCCAATCAGCTCTCTAACTTGTTAAACACTGCCTTTGAGTTCTTAAGTTTGGTTGCTGTATTTTTTAGTTATGAAACTTATGTTTCACTTAAAAAATCTGAAATATCCCTTTTCATAATTTTCAGTTTTCTGTGAAAATCCTCAATCTTATATTTTATTTCTTGATCATACTTATTTTAAAATCTGTATTGGATAATTTTAATACCTGAGGTTGTCTGTGGTTTTGTGTCTATTGTCTCATTTCTGCTGATTCCTGTTCATATTGTCTTGACTTCTGTGCTTGTCTCTGTGTGCCAAATACTGTATTTTTAAAACTGTAAAAAGAGTATTATATGTAGGAAAGTTGTGAAAGAGTAAATCCTAAGACTTTTTATGGTAAGCAGAAATTTTTTTCTCTTCTTTTGTATCTATATGAGATGATGGATGTTAGTTGAGCCTATTGCAATAATCATTTCACAATGTATGTAAATCAGACCATCATGCTATATAGCTTAAACTTATATAAAGATGTATGCCAATTATTTCCCAATAAAACTAGGAAAATTTTTAAAGAAATAGTTGGACTGCCAAGAGAATATTGTCTTACACCAGAGAGCACTTTTATTTCCTATTTTCAGATGCCTGGAAGCACTTACTAAACTGAGGTCATCTTAATCCAATATTAGGGATTGAGATTTTTTCAGTCACCTAGATGGCTCCAAGTTCAGTTATAATCCATACAAAACTGGTGTTTTCCTTTATCTACTTCTGGTTAACAAGCTACAGTGAAATTTAATAGCTTAAAGCAACAAAAATTTTTATTAATTTGCCTACAATGTTGTAATTAGGCAGAATTTAGTGGATACAAGTCCTGTTTGCTTTGGCTAGGACTGCTCCATTGGAGCTGAAGGATTTGCTTTCAAGATGGCCTCACTGATTGCTGGTAAGTTGGCACTAGCTATGGCTGAGAGCTCAGCTAGGGCTTGTTGGCTGGGAACTCTGTTCTTCATGGGGCTTCTCCACATGGCTAAATGAGGAGCCCCAAAGTATGATAATCTCAGGATATCCATACTTCTTAAAAAGTGGCTAACTTAAACCATATTGCAGAAGCAGAAGCTGCTAGGCCTTTTTAGGATTTAGGTCCACCATCACTTCTGCCACATTCTATTGGTTAAATTAGGTCAGAGAGCCAGCCCAGATTCAAGAGGGTTATACAAGGACATGAATACCAGGAAATATGGTTTATAGAGGACCACAAAAGTAATAGTGAACCACAGATGATTTACTTCCATTTTGTCCTTTGTCCTGGGGTGCAGCACTTCAGAGAATAAATAGAATTGCAAGACTCTCATTCTTGTTGGCTAGGGTCCCAAAATTTTCTCCTTTCTCTGTAGAGTCCTGCTCAGCCTTTCAGTTTCTCTTCTTCCTTATCATGACCTAGTCAGCAGTAATTCTTTAATATCAAGTGCTTTTCAGATGTATATATTAAAAGATAATTTTTATCCCGTTTTTCTAGTTTCTCTCAGGGGAAAGGAAAATGACCCAAATTACCTAGTCAATGATAACCAGAAACTCTTGGTTATCTTTTATGTCTCCATTCTTCTCTTTCAAGTATAGTTGACCTTTTGAACAATGCAGGAGTTGGGGTGCCAACCTCCCACAGTCAAAAATCCATATATAACTTTTGACTCCCCCAAAACTTAACTACTAATAGCCTACTGTTGACCAGAAGCCTTACTGATAAAGTAAATAGTCAATTAACTTATATACTATATTCTTACAATAAAGTAAGCTAAAGAAAGAAAATATTATTAAGAAAATCATAAGGAAGAGAAAATACATTTATAGTACCATACTGTATTTACCTTAAAAAAATCCACATGAAAGTGGACCAGTACAGTTCAAACCAATGTTGTTCAAGGGTCAACTATATATGTTAATTCTACCTAAGGCCTCTGTTCTATACCACTGTTATATAAATGACCCATTGTTTGTTTCTTTACTGCAAGCTGAGACCCATTAGCTCAAAAGCTCACCAAAGCTAGACTCAAATTTTTACATGTTTAATTATTTTAAAAATAGCTGAAAGAAGCAGATTATCAGCCATTTGGAGCCTACCTACTTTATATATCTGCAAGACCTTGCTCCATATGTGCTTAAGAACCTTGAGGTTCTAAGAATCCAACCTGCCATGGCGCTCTGGAGCTGTCTGGCTCAGAGACTTCCCACTATGCTCCTGAGTGACATCACCTAGACATGTAAGCCCCCTTGCCAATGCCCCCACCTTCCCTTCTCACTGAGTTCCCTTGCCTTGCTCCCCTTCTGTAAGTGGCTCCCTAGCTAAAAACCTCTGGATTGTTTCATGCTGTGAGCATCTTCCCCAATAAAACTTCTTGTGGGTTACTGCCTCTTATGGTCATATCTTTTCTCTTGGTCAACCTCTGAATCCCTTGAACACTTTACAACCACTTCATGCATTTGTACCCAGCACATTTTTTCTCCCCACAAGAAACTTGATACAATCTACTGATGAAAGAAGGCCAGAACAAGAATGTTATTGGGGCTTAAGGAAGAGGAGCCACTGGGTGAGGATTAGTACAGAGTCCTGCAAAAGGGACAGAATAGCAATTTCAGGGCACCATTTGGCTTCAAATTGCAAATAATGATGCCAGTGCTACCCCTGCCATGTAATTATTTCTGAAACACCTGCTGCCATAGTATATGATTCAAGTATTTTGATCACCAAGCCACCCAGGGCCCTCTGAAGGCCACATTATACAGTCCTATGATTTCCTCACATTTGCAGATGGAATATCAGAACAGCTCACCCCAGCAATTGTCAGGGTGTTCTCTAGTTCTGTGTGATCCTCAGTCACATTCGTTATTCAAGACAGATGGCATGAGATAACAATAGGAACCATAAATGATGATCTGTTTTAGAGAATTGACCTTTTCGCCCCATCACATAAAACCTGATGGAGAGTCAAGTGCTGACCTCTAGTGGCAGTCAATGCATTGATATCACTTTACAATAATCTCAAGTTTTTACTAGACTATGTAATAATTTGACTTTATGAGGCATTATGCTTGAGTATTTTTTTTAATTTGACAGTTAAAAATATTTAAACTTTTGAAAAGTTTAAATGCTAATTGATAAATCTTTGTTTTAGCTAGTTTTCTGGTCAGAACTCTTAGGCTAATTTTAAGAGCCAGCTCTTTACCTCCCCTAATAAGGTAGAATAGACTAGAATATTTGTACAAGCACAGATAAACTGTGCCCAATATTAGAAGTATTTATCTATACCAGTCATAAGAGTACTGCCTTAAGGAATGAGGACCTGATATTCTGAAACCTGTAGGCCACTATAAGCCTTCAAACCTTCAGCAAGCCACTAAGATCTCTGTGTGTTACATTTTTAAAATATTTTTTTCTTACCAGCCTAAAGCTTGTCCAGAGTCTAAGAGCTGCATACAACTTAAGATCTCTGTATTTGGCTCAGGTTTCCAACAAAAGTTTCTGGACCTCTAATCTTACTATGTTTCTTAGGGAAATGTTTGCATTTTTTTAAGCCAGCAATCTTTACAGAACTGTGATCAATCATCAAGGGAGAGACCTGGAATGTAGAAGAAACAGCTATACAAACTTTGTCTCCTACCAGCAGCAGCTCCCACCACTTGTTCTAGTCAAAGCCTTTAGCAGGCACTTGCTCTCTGTAGACCCTCCTACTGCTGTCTGATGGCTCAAGTGCCAGACATAGTGAATTGTGTCAAAGCTACAAGCAGTTCCTGGTGATTTCCAGTGGTGGTCCAGGCTGGTAGTTCTTATAGGGTCCCCAGTCTCTTTATCTTTATCTTCTAGGTTTCTCAGTGAAAATATATATAGTATAACTCCCAGATACATTCTTTGTATTAAGTGCTCACTTTCTTGTTCTCCCCTAAACCCATTCCCGACCCCCCACCAAACCCATTTTTTAAACTTACCAGGACCTGTTCTTCCAGACTGACATCTCACTGACTTAATTTCCTTAACTATACAGTCTGACCCTTGAAGTCATGCACTTGAGTGCTACTCAAACCAAATTATTCAGTTGTTTAAATGTTCTGATTTCCTGTCATATCCTCGAAGAAATTATTCTAGTCTTCAACTGCTTCGACTCCCATTTCTGTAATGACCAGCATTGCTGGAGAAGATTGCACAACCATGCAAACTAGAGCCAATAAAGGCCTTTAACTTTCTACCTCAGCTGGTCTTCTATTCTGCTTGTCAATCCTTTTGCTTGGCCTCAAGTTCCTTCTTAAGTCTCCTGTGGCAGATATTCCAGCTTTTATGACTTATCCTTGATTCCTCTTCCTCATTCCCTCACCCTACCCCTCAACAAGAAACCTCATTTCCTACTTCAAAAGAGGGGAAAGCTTCATTAGAAGGAAATAATTCTGCACAATTGCATCATCTTTCCTATTCTTCTTATTTGGAGGGAAGAAGAACCTATTCTCTTTAAGATTAACTTTTCCAGTGTTTTCTAGGATCTACCTCTGCACCTTCCTGAATCCTGGTCCATCAATCATCAATCCCTACCCTCAACTTCGGTACCTTCAGTAATTTCTCTTTGTTTTCAGCAAAAAAACATGCCCATCATTTTTTAAAAAGGAAACCTATTTTTATGTCCTTGCCTCCCCTTCAAATTATTGGACTGTTAATTATCTCCTCCTTCCCTTCTTCATAATACTTCTTCAAAGCAAAGTTTACACAAAAAAGGTTGCATCCTCAATATCATTTACTCTTCAACCTGCTGTAATCTAATTTCTAGTTCTCAACTTGCTCTCCATTCCATGACATCCTAACCCTCATTCTATCAGACTTTTCTACAAGGTTTGTTGACCACACCTTCTTTTCCTTTGGTTTCCAGGATGTCTTCCTTGATTCTTCTCCTGCCCTGACTGGGGGGCTGCACAAGGTAGTTCAGACATATGTGGGTCCCTTGGGGCCAAGTTTGGCAGAAGGAGTATGTCTTATCCAAAGTGACCAGTGCAGCAAAAGCAAGCAAATAGTCAAACACCAAGTAAGGATAAGGCAGACAAACAACTGGGAAGCCAGGAGCAGGAACTTGAGAGCAAAGTGGACATGTCAGAGACAGGATTTTATTCATTCTTCATAAACCAAAGGAGGGCCACTTCTCATAAAAAGGACGAGGAACAGAGTAGACAATCTGAATGTGTTGCTACAGTCATGTATGTTTATAATTTCTCCTGTGCTCACCAGTTAAATCCGTAGTTTTTTTTTTTTTTAATTTTTTTTTAATGTTTATTTTTGAGACAGAGAGAGACAGAGCATGAATGGGGGAGGGGCAGAGAGAGAGGGAGACACAGAATCGGAAGCAGGCTCCAGGCTCTGAGCCATCCGCCCAGAGCCTGACGCGGGGCTTGAACTCATGAACCGTGAGATCGTGACCTGAGCTGAAGTCGGACGCTCAACCAACTGAGCCACCCAGGCGCCCCCAAATCCGTAGTTTTCAACATCTGATGCTCAGAATCATCTGTGAATGGGATGTTGTTTTTAAAAACTCATGTGTCATGGCTCTACTATTAGAGGTTCTAATTTTGTAGGTCTGGGACATCTGTATGCTTACAAAAGCTCCAAAGTTGATTTGGCTGTGCATCAAAGTCTGGCTTTGAAGTTTTGCAGCTATTCTACTTGACACATGATTCTTTGTCTTTCTCCTTCCTTCCCTCCTTCCTTCCTTCCTTCCTTCCCTCCTTCCTTCTTTCCTTCCTCTCTCTTTCTACCTTCCTTCCTTCTTCCCTCCCTTCCCTTCCTTCCCGTCCTTTCTTAAATTCTTTCCCTCCCTCTATCCCTCCCTCCCTTCCTTTCTTTTTTCTTCCTTCCTTCCTTAATTGTGGTAAAAAAAAAACACACAACACAAAATTACTATTTTGATCATTTTTAAGTGTACAGATCAGTACCATTAGCTATATTACTGTTGTTGTGTAACAGATCTCTAGAACTTTTTTACTTTGGGAAGCTGAAACTCTGTATCTGTTGAACAACTTCCCATTTCCCCCTCCCTTTAACCCCTGTTATGTTATCATGTTATGGCAATTTGATCTTTATTAAACATGTATAGCCTCCTTTTGTTTATTTTATTTTTTTTATACAAGAGTTATTTATTTTATAACTGTAAGTTTGTACCTTTTGACCTTCACCCCTACCCCTCACCTCTGGCAAACAACAATCTATTCTCTATATCTATGTATTTAGGGCTCTTTCTTTCTTTCTTTCTTTCTTTCTCCTTTCCTTCTTTGTTCTTTCTTTCTTTTTTTCTTTCTATTTCACGTATAAGTGGGACCATAAGTACTGGTCTTTCTCTGTCTCACTTATTTCACTTAGTGTAATGCCCTCAAATCTCATCCATATTGTTATAAATGATAGGATTTCCTTCCTTTTTATAGCCCAACAATATTCCCTTGTATATATATGCTACATTTTATTTATACATTCATCCATCAATGGACACTTAAGTTGTTTCCGTGTCTTGGGTATTGAAAAAAATGCTGCAGTGAATATAGAAGTACATATATCTTTTCCAGTTAGTTTTTTCATTTCCATCAGATAAATACCCAGAAGTGGCATTGCTGGATCATGTAGTAGTTTTGTTTTGTTTTTCGAGGACTCTCTATAATGTATTCCATAGTGACTGCACCAACTTACATTCTCACCAACAATGCACAAGGGTTCCCTTTTCTCCACATCATCACCACACTCATCTTTTGTCTTTATGATACTAGCCATTATGATAGGCACAAAGTAATCTCATTGTGATTTAAACACTTTTTATTGAGGTGTGTTTGACACACAATATTACATAACAATATTATGTTAATTTCTAGTGTACAACTCAGTGATTTGACAACTCTGTATGTTACGCTATGCTCACTACAAGTGTAGCTACCACCTATCATGATACAATGATGTTATAATACTATGGACTATTTCCCTGTGGTGTACCTTTCATTCCCATGATTTATCCATTCCATAACTGGAGACTTGTACTTCCCTCTCCCCTTCACCCGTTTTGCCCACTCTGCCTCCACCCCCAACCCAGCAATCATCAGTTCATTTTCTGTAGGGGTTTATTTCTGCTTCTTTTTTTGTTTGTTTGTTGTTTGGTTTTGTTTTTTGGATTCCAAATATAAGTGAAATCACAGTATTTGTCTTTCTCTACCTTTTTTCCTTAAGTATAATACCCTCTAGATTCATCCATATTGTTGCAAATGACAAGATCTCATTCTTTTTTATGGCTGAGTAATATTCCATTATATATGTATATACATATATGTTATATACACATTATATATGCATCATATCATACATACATATATACCATAATATATATACATATACAGTACATCTTCTTTTTTTGAGTTTTTTTAATATGAAATTTATGGTCAAATTGGTTTCCATAGAATACCCAGTGCTCATCCCAACAGGTACCCTCCTGAATGCCCATCACCCACTTTCCCCTCCCTCCCATCCCCCATCAACCCTCATTTTATTCTCAGTTTTTAAGAGTCTCTTATGGTTTGGCTCCCTCCCTCTCTAACTTTATTTTTTCCCCTTCCCCTCCCTCATGGTCTTCTGTTAAGTTTCTCAGGATCCACATAAGAGTGAAAACATATGGTATCTGTCTTTCTCTGTGTGACTTATTTCACTTAGCATAACACTCTCCAGTTCCATCCACGTTGCTACAAAAGGCCATATTTCATTTTTTCTCATTGCCACATAGTATTCCATTGTGTATATAAACCACAATTTCTTTATCCATTCATCAGTTGATGGACATTTAGGCTCTCCATAATTTGGCTATTGTTGAGAGTGCTGCTATAAACATTGGGGTACAGGTGCCCCTATGCATCAGCACTCCTGTGTCCCTTGGGTAAATTCCTAGCAGTGCTATTGCTGAGTCATAGGATAGTTCTATTTTTAATTTTTTGAGGAAACTCCACACTGTTTTCCAGAGTGGCTGCACCAGTTTGCATTCCCGCCAACAGTGCAAGAGGGTTCCCATTTCTCCACATCCTCTCCAGCATCTATAGTCTCCTGATTTGTTCATTTTAGCCACTCTGACTGGCATGAGGTGGTATCTCAGTGTGGTTTTGACTTGTATTTCCGTGATGAGGAGTGATGTTGAGCATCTTTTCATGTGCCTGTTGGCCATCTGGATGTCTTCTTTAGAGCAGTGTCTATTCATGTCTTCTGCCCATTTCTTCACTGGATTATTTGTTTTTTGGGTGTGGAGTTTGGTGAGTTCTTTATAGATTTTGGATACTAGCCCTCTGCCCGATATGTCATTTTCAAATATCTTTTCCCATTCTGTTGGTTGCCTTTTAGTTTTGTTGATTGTTTCCTTTGCAGTGCAGAAGCTTTTTTATCTTCAGGAGGTCCCAATACTTCATTTTTGCTTTTGTTTCCCTTGCCTTTGGAGATGTGTCAAGTAAGAAATTGCTGCAGCTGAGCTCAGAGAGATTTTTTCCTCCTTTCTCTTCTAGGGTTTTGATGGTTTCCTGCCTTACATTCAGGTCCTTCATCCATTTTGAGTTTATTTTTGTGAATGGTATAAGAAAGTGGTCTAGTTTCATTCTTCTGCATGTTGCTGTCCCGTTCTCCCAGCACCATTTGTTAAAGAGACTGTCTTTTTCCCACTGGATACTCTTTCTTGCTTTGTCAAAGATTAGTTGGCCATACTTTTGTGGGTCCAAATCTGGAATCTCTATTCTATTCCATTGGTCTATGTGTCTGTTCTTGTGCCAATACCATGCTGTCTTGATGATTGCAGCTTTGTTCATCCATTTATCTATTAATGCATACTTCATTGATTCCATATGTTGCCTAATGTAAATAACTGTAGTAAACAGGGATGCATGTCTTTTCAGGTTATTGTTTTCATTTTCTTTGGATAAATACCAGTAGTGGAATTACCAAATCTTACTGTATTTTTATTTTTAATTTCTTGAGGAGCTTCCATGCTGTTTTCCACATTGGCTGTACCAATTTACATTCCCACCAACAGTGTACGAGGGCTGTCTTTCTCCATATCCTTGCCAACACTTGTTATTTCTTGTGTTTTGGGTTCTAGCCTTTCTGACAGGTATAAGATGATATCTCATTGTGGTTTTGATTTGCATTTCCATGATGATTAGTGATGTTAAGTACCTTTTAATGTGTCTGTTGGCTATCTGTAGGTCTTCTTTGGGGAAAAAAATGTCTATTTAGGTCCTCTGCCTAGTTTTTAATTGGGTTATTTGTTTTCTCATGTTGTGTTGCATAAGTATTTATATATTTTGGATATTAGCCCCTTATCCAATATGTCATTTGTGAGTATCTTCTCCCATGCAGTAGGTTACCCTTTCATGTTGTTGATGGTTTCCCTCACTGTGCAAAACCTTTTTATTTTGCTGTCATACCAATAGTTTATTTTTGCTTTTGTTTCCCTTGCCTGAAGAGACATATGTAGAAAAGTGTTGCTAGGGTCCATGTCAAAGAGATTATTGCCTAATTTTCTTTTAGGAGTTTTATGCTTTCATGTCTCACATTTAGGTCTTTAATTCACTTTGAGTTTATTTTTGTGTATGATGTGAGAAAATGGTCCAGTTTCATTCTTTAGCATGTAGCTGTCTAATTTCCCAACATGATTTATTGAAGAGATTGTCTTTTCCACATTGTATGCTTTGGCCTCCCTTGTCATAGATTAATTGACCATATAAGCATGTGTTTATTTCTGGGCACTCTATTTTGTTCTATGTTGTATTATTTTTGAGCCAGTACCATACTGTTTTGATTACTACAGCTTTGTAGTATATCTTGAAATCTGGGATTATGATATCTCCAGCTCTGTTCTTCTTCCTCAAGATTGCTTTGGCTGTTTGGGAGTCTGTAGTTCATACAAATTTTAATATTATTTGTTCTAGTTCTGTAAAAATTCTGTTGGTATTTTGATAGGGATTGCACTCAATTTGTAGATTGCTTTGGGTAGTATGGACATTTTAATGATATTAATTCTTCTAATACATAATCATGTACATCTGTCCATTTTTTGGTGCCATCTTCAGTTTTTTCATCAAGATTTTATAGTTGTCAGGAGGGAGGGAAGATGGCGGCGTAGGAGGACGCTGGGCTCACTGCGTGTCCTGCTGATCACTTAGATTCCACCTACACCTGCCTAAATAACCCAGAAAACCACCAGAGGATTAGCAGAACGGAGTCTCCGGAGCCAAGCGCAGACGAGAGGCCCACGGAAGAGGATAGGAAGGGCGGTGAGGCGGTGTGCGCTCCACGGACTGGCGGGAGGGAGCCGGGGCGGAGGGGCGGCCCGCTGGCCAAACAGAGCCCCCAAGTCTGGCTGGCAAAAGCGGAGGGGCCGGACGGAGTGTGTTCCGACAGCAGGTGCGACTTAGCATCTGGGAGGTCATAAGTTAACAGCTCTGCTCAGAAAGCGGGAAGGCTGGAGGACAAAGGGAGGGAGAGCTGCTGAGCCCCCGGACGACAGAGCTCAGTTTGGTGGGGAACAAAGGCACTCACCAGCGCCATCTCCCCCGCCCATCCCCCAGCCAAAATCCCAAAGAGAACCAGTTCCTGCTAGGGAACTTGCTCGCTCCGCGCAAACACCCAACTCTGTGCTCCTGCGGAGCCAAACCTCCCGCAGTGGATCTGACTCCCTCCCGCTGCCACAGGGCCCCTCCTGAAGTGGATCACCTAAGGAGAAGCGAGCTAAGCCTGCCCCTCCTGCCCCCGTGCACCTTGCCTACCCACCCCAGCTAATACGCCAGATCCCCAGCACCACAAGCCTGGCAGTGTGCAAGTATCCCAGACGGGCCACGCCACCCCACAGTGAATCCCCCCCTAGGAGAGGGGAAGAGAAGGCACACACCAGTCTGACTGTGGCCCCAGCGGTGGGCTGGGGGCAGACATCAGGTCGGACTGCGGCCCCGCCCACCAACTCCAGTTATACACCACAGCACAGGGGAAGTGCCCTGCAGGTCCTCACCACTCCAGGGACTATCCAAAATGACCAAACGGAAGAATTCCCCTCAGAAGAATCTCCAGGAAATAACAACAGCTAATGAACTGATCAAAAAGGATTTAAATAATATAACAGAAAGTGAATTTAGAATAATAGTCATAAAATTAATTGCTGGGCTTGAAAACAGTATAAAGGACAGCAGAGAATCTCTTGCCACAGAGATCAAGGGACTAAGGAACAGTCATGAGGAGCTGAAAAGCGCTTTAAACGAAATGCAAAACAAAATGGAAATGACAATGGCTTGGATTGAAGAGGCAGAGGAGAGAATAGGTGAACTAGAAGATAAAGTTATGGAAAAAGAGGAAGCTGAGAGAAAGAGAGATAAAAAAAATCCAGGAGTATTAGGGAAAAATTAGAGAACTAAGTGATACACTAAAAAGAAATAATATACGCATAATTGGTATCCCAGAGGAGGAAGAGAGAGGGAAAGGTGCTGAAGAGGTACTTGAAGAAATTATAGTTGAGAACTTCCCTGACCTGGGGAAGGAAAAAGGCATTGAAATCCAAGAGGCACAGAGAACTCCCTTCAGACGTAACTTGAATCGATCTTCTGCACGACATATCATAGTGAAACTGGCAAAATACAAGGATAAAGAGAAAATTCTGAAAGCAGCAAGGGTAAACGTGCCCTCACATATAAAGGGAGACCTATAAGACTCGTGACTGATCTCTCTTTTGAAACTTGGCAGGCCAGAAAGGCTTGGCACGATATCTACAGTATGCTAAACAGAAAAAATATGCAGCCGAGAATCCTTTATCCAGCAAGTCTGTCATTTAGAATAGAAGGAGAGATAAAGGTCTTCCCAAACAAACAAAAACTGAAGGAATTTGTCACCACTAAACCAGACCTACAAGAGATCCTAAGGGGGACCCTGTGAGACAAAGTACCAGAGACATCACTACAAGCATGAAACCTACAGACATCACAATGACTCTAAACCCATATCTTTCTATAATAACACTGAATGTAAATGGATTAAATGCGCCAACCAAAAGACATAGGGTATCAGAATGGATAAAAAAACAAGACCCATCTATTTGCTGTCTACAAGAGACTCATTTTAGATCTGAGGACACCTTTAGATTGAGAGTGAGGGGATGGAGAACTATTTATCATGCTACTGGAAGCCAAAAGAAAGCTGGAGTAGCCATACTTATATCAGACAAACTAGACTTTAAATTAAAGGCTGTAACAAGAGATGAAGAAGGGCATTATATAATAATTACAGGGTCTATCCATCAGGAAGAGCTAACAATTATAAATGTCTATGTGCCGAATACTGGAGCCCCCAAATATATAAAACAATTACTCATAAACATAAGCAACCTTATTGATAAGAATGTGGTCATTGCAGGGGACTTTAACACCCCACTTACAGAAATGGATAGATCATCTAGACACACAGTCAATAAAGAAACAAGGGCCCTGAATGATACATTGGATCAGATGGACTTGACAGATATATTTAGAACTCTGCATCCCAAAGCAACAGAATATACTTTCTTCTCGAGTGCACATGGAACATTCTCCAAGATAGATCATATACTGGGTCACAAAACAGCCCTTCATAAGTTTACAAGAATTGAAATTATACCATGCATACTTTCAGACCACAATGCTATGAAGCTTGAAATCAACCACAGGAAAAAGTCTGGAAAACCTCCAAAAGCATGGAGGTTAAAGAACACCCTACTAACGAATGAGTGGGTCAACCAGGCAATTAGAGAAGAAATTAAAAAATATATGGAAACAAATGAAAATGAAAATACAACAATCCAAACCCTGTGGGATGCAGCGAAGGCAGTCCTGAGAGGAAAATACATTGCAATCCAGGCCTATCTCAAGAAACAAGAAAAATCCCAAATACAAAATCTAACAGCACACCTAAAGGAAATAGAAGCAGAACAGCAAAGGCAGCCTAAACCCAGCAGAAGAAGAGAAATAATAAAGATCAGAGCTGAAATAAACAATATAGAATCTAAAAAAACTGTAGAGCAGATCAACGAAACCAAGAGTTGGTTTTTTGAAAAAATAAACAAAATTGACAAACCTCTAGCCAGGCTTCTCAAAAAGAAAAGGGAGATGACCCAAATAGATAAAATCATGAATGAAAATGGAATTATTGCAACCAATCCCTCAGAGATACAAAGAATTATCAGGGAATACTATGAAAAATTATATGCCAGCAAATTGGACAACCTGGAAGAAATGGACAAATTTCTAAACACCCACACTCTTCCAAAACTCAATCAGGAGGAAATAGAAAGCTTGAACAGACCCATAACCAGCAAAGAAATTGAATCAGTCATCAAAAATCTCCCAACAAATAAGAGTCCAGGACCAGATGGCTTCCCAGGGGAGTTCTACCAGACTTTTAAAGCAGAGATAATACCTATCCTTCTCAAGCTATTCCAAGAAATAGAAAGGGAAGGAAAACTTCCAGACTCATTCTATGAAGCCAGTATTACTTTGATTCCTAAACCAGACAGAGACCCAGTAAAAAAAGAGAACTATAGGCCAATATCCCTGATGAATATGGATGCAAAAATTCTCAATAAGATACTAGCAAATCGAATTCAACAGCATATAAAAAGAATTATTCACCATGATCAAGTGGGATTCATTCCTGGGATGCAGGGCTGGTTCAACATTCGCAAATCAATCAACGTGATACATCACATTAACAAAAAAAAAGAGAAGAACCATATGATCCTGTCAATCGATGCAGAAAAGGCCTTTGACAAAATCCAGCACCCTTTCTTAATAAAAACCCTTGAGAAAGTCGGGATAGAAGGAACATACTTAAAGATCATAAAAGCCATTTATGGAAAGCCCACAGCTAACATCATCCTCAAATGGGGAAAAACTGAGAGCTTTTTCCCTGAGACCAGGAACACGACAGGGATGCCCACTCTCACCGCTGTTGTTTAACATAGTGCTGGAAGTTCTAACTTCAGCAATCAGACAACAAAAGGGAATCAAAGGCATCAAAATTGGCAAAGATGAAGTCAAGCTTTCGCTTTTTGCAGATGACATGATATTATACATGGAAAATCCGATAGACTCCACCAAAAGTCTGCTAGAACTGATACATGAATTCAGCAAAGTTGCAGGATACAAAATCAATGTACAGAAATCAGTTGCATTCTTATACACTAACAATGAAGCAACAGAAAGACAAATAAAGAAACTGATCCCTTTCACAATTGCACCAAGAAGCATAAAATACCTAGGAATAAATCTAACCAAAGATGTAAAAGATCTGTATGCTGAAAACTATAGAAAGCTTATGAAGGTAATTGAAGAAGATATAAAGAAATGGAAAGACATTCCCTGCTCATGGATTGGAAGAATAAATATTGTCAAAATGTCAATACTACCCAAAGCTATCTACACATTCAATGCAATCCCAATCAAAATTGCACCAGCATTCTTCTCGAAACTAGAACAAGCAATCCTAAAATTCATATGGAACCACAAAAGGCCCCGAATAGCCAAAGTAATTTTGAAGAAGAAGACCAAAGCAGGAGGCATCACAATCCCAGACTTTAGTCTCTACTACAAAGCTGTAATCATCAAGACAGCATGGTATTGGCATAAAAACAGACATATAGACCAATGGAATAGAATAGAAACCCCAGAACTAGACCCACAAACATATGGCCAACTCATCTTTGACAAAGCAGGAAAGAACATCCAATGGAAAAAAGACAGTCTCTTTAACAAATGGTGCTGGGAGAACTGGACAGCAACATGCAGAAGGTTGAAACTAGACCACTTTCTCACACCATTCACAAAAATAAACTCAAAATGGATAAAGGACCTGAATGTGAGACAGGAAACCATCAAAACCCTAGAGGAGAAAGCAGGAAAAGACCTCTCTGACCTCAGCCGTAGCAATCTCTTACTTGACACATCCCCAAAGGCAAGGGAATTAAAAGCAAAAATGAATTACTGGGACCTTATGAAGCTAAAAAGCTTCTGCACAGAAAAGGAAACAACCAACAGAACTAAAAGGCAACCAACAGAGTGGGAAAAGATATTTGCAAATGACATATCAGACAAAGGGCTAGTATCCAAAATCTATAAAGAGCTCACCAAACCCCACACCCGAAAAACAAATAACCCAGTGAAGAAATGGGCAGAAAACATGAATAGACACTTCTCTAAAGAAGACATCCAGATGGCCAACAGGCACATGAAAAGATGCTCAACGTCGCTCCTTATCAGGGAAATACAAATCAAAACCACACTCAGATATCACCTCACGCCAGTCAGAGTGGCTAAAATGAACAAATCAGGAGACTATAGATGCTGGAGAGGATGTGGAGAAACGGGAACCCTCTTGCACTGTTGGTGGGAATGCAAATTGGTGCAGCCACTCTGGAAAGCAGTGTGGAGGTTCCTCAGAAAATTAAAAATAGACCTACCCTATGACCCAGCAATAGCACTGCTAGGAATTTATCCAAGGGATACAGGAGTACTGATGCATAGGGGCACTTGTACCCCAATGTTTATAGCAGCACTCTCAACAATAGCCAAATTATGGAAAGAGCCTAAATGCCCATCCACTGATGAATGGATAAAGAAATTGTGGTTTATATACACAATGGAGTACTACGTGGCAATGAGAAAAAATGAAATATGGCCTTTTGTAGCAACGTGGATGGAACTGGAGAGTGTGATGCTAAGTGAAATAAGCCATACAGAGTAAGACAGATACCATATGGTTTCACTCTTATGTGGATCCTGAGAAACGTAACAGAAACCCATGGGGGAGGGGAAGGAAAAAAAAAAAAAAAAAAAAAAAGAGGTTAGAGTGGGAGAGAGCCAAAGCATAAAAGACTGTTAAAAACTGAGAACAAACTGAAGGTTGATGGGGGGTGGGAGGGAGGGGAGGGTGGGTGATCGGTATTGAGGAGGACACCTTTTGGGATGAGCACTGGGTGTTGTATGGAAACCAATTTGACAGTAAATTTCATATATTAAATAAATAAATAAATAAACATAAAAAAAAAAGAAATTCATGCTCTAAAAATGAAAAAAAAAAAAGATTTTATAGTTGTCAAAGGTCTTTCACCTCCTTGGTTATGTTTATTCCTAGATTTGGGGAGGCTGTTAGGTGCAATTTTAAATGGGATTGTTTTCTTAATTTCTCTTTCTGCTACTTTGTTATTAGTATATCACTGTGGTTTTGATTTGCATTTTCCCAATTATTAGTGATGAGGATCTTTTCCGATAACTGTTGGCCATCTGTAGATCTTCTTGGAAAATTATCTAATCAGATATTCTTCCCATTTTTATTAATTTTTTTTTTCAAGTTTTTTATTTATTTTTGGGACAGAGAGAGACAGAGCATGAACGGGGGAGGGGCAGAGAGAGGGAGACACAGAATCGGAAACAGGCTCCAGGCTCCGAGCCATCAGCCCAGAGCCTGATGCGGGGCTCGAACTCACAGACCGCGAGATCGTGACCTGGCTGAAGTCGGACGCTTAACCGACTGCGCCACCCAGGCGCCCCCCATTTTTAAATTAGATCGTTTGGTTGTTTGCTATTGAGTTTTACATTTTCTTTATAAACTTTGGATATTGATCCTTTAGTGGACATATGATTTGCAAATATTTTCTTTCATTAGGTAAGTTGACTTTTCATTTTGTTGATGATTTCCTTTGCTATACAAAGTCTTTTTAGTTTTATGTAGTCCCACTTGTTTATTTTTGCTCTAATTGCTTTTGCTTTTGTTGACAAATCCAGAAAGCATCACCAAGATCCATGTCCAAGAGTTTACTGCCTAAGTTTTCTGCTAGGAGTTTTAGGATTTCAGGTCTTACATTCAGATCTTTAATTTATTTTGAGGTGATGTTTGTGTGTGGTGTAAGATGGTGGTCAAGTTTCGTTCTTTTGCATGTAGCTTTCCAGTTTTCCCAGCACTATTTGTTGAAGAGACTGTTCTTTCCCCATGGTATGTTCTTGCTTCTTTTGTTGTAAGTTAATTGGCCATATGTGCCTGGATTTATTCCTGAGCTTTCTATTGTATCCATGAATCTGTGTCTGTTTTTATGCCAATATTGCACTATTTTAATTATTATAGGCTTTGTAAACATAGCTTGAAATCACAAAGCATGATACTTTCAACTTTGTTCTTCTTTCTCAAGATTGCTTTGGCTATTATGCATCTCTTGTGCTTCCAAACAAATTTGAAGATTCTTTGTTCTATTTATGTGAAAAATGCTATTGGAATTTTGATAGGTATTGCATTGAATCTGTAGATTGCCTTCAGTTGTATGGACATTTTAACAGTATTAAATCTTCCAACCTATGAGCATGGAATATCTTTTTCTTTTTTTCTTTACAAATTTTTATTTACATTCTCGTTAGTTAACATACAGTGCAATATTGGCTTCAGGAATAGAATTCAGTAATTCATCACTTACATTCAACACCCAGTGCTCATCACAACAAGTGTCCTCCTTAACACCCTTCACCCATCTAGCTTATCCCCTACCCACCTCCCTCCATCAACCCTCAGTTTGTTCTGTATCTTTAAGAGTCTCTATGGTTGGTTTCTCTCTCTTTTCTTTTTTCCCCCTCCCATATATTCATATTTTGTGTTTCTTAAATTCCACAAGTGAGTGAAATCATATGGTATTTGTCTTTCTGTTTGACTTATTTCACTTAGCAAAATACACTCAAGCTCCATCACATCATTGCAAATGACAAGATTTCATACTTCTTGATGGCTGAGTAATATTCCATTGTATATATACACCACATCTTCTTTTTTTTTTTTCAATATATGAAATTTATTGTCAAATTGGTTTCCATACAACACCCAGTGCTCATCCCAAAATGTGCCCTCCTCAATACCCATCACCCACCCTCCCCTCCCTCCCACCCCCCATCAACCCTCAGTTTGTTCTCAGTTTTTAAGAGTCTCTTATGCTTTGGCTCTCTCCCACTCTAACCTCTTTTTTTTTTTTTCCTTCCCCTCCTCCATGGGTTTCTGTTAAATTTCTCAGGATCCACATAAGAGTGAAAACATATGGTATCTGTCTTTCTCTGTATGGCTTATTTCACTTAGTATCACACTCTCCAGTTCCATCCACGTTGCTACAAAGGGCCATATTTCGTTCTTTCTCATTGCCATGTAGTACTCCATTGTGTATATAAACCACAATTTCTTTATCCATTCATCAGTTGATGGACATTTAGGCTCTTTCCATAATTTGGCTATTGTTGAGAGTGCTGCTATAAACATTGGGGTACAAGTGCCCCTATGCATCAATACTCCTGTATCCCTTGGGTAAATTCCTAGCAGTGCTATTGCTGGGTCATAGGGTAGGTCTATTTTTAATTTTCTGAGGAACCTCCACACTGCTTTCCAGAGTGGCTGCACCAATTTGCATTCCCACCAACAGTGCAAGAGGGTTCCTGTTTCTCCACATCCTCTCCAGCATCTATAGTCTCCTGATTTGTTCATTTTAGCCACTCTGACTGGCGTGAGGTGATATCTGAGTGTGGTTTTGATTTGTATTTCCCTGATAAGGAGCGACGTTGAGCATCTTTTCATGTGCCTGTTGGCCATCTGGATGTCTTCTTTAGAGAAGTGTCTATTCATGTTTTCTGCCCATTTCTTCACTGGGTTATTTGTTTTTCGGGTGTGGGGTTTGGTGAGCTCTTTATAGATTTTGGATACTAGCCCTTTGTCTGATATGTCATTTGCAAATATCTTTTCCCATTCTGTTGGTTGCCTTTTAGTTCTGTTGGTTGTTTCCTTTTCTGTGCAGAAGCTTTTTATCTTCATAAGGTCCCAGTAATTCATTTTTGCTTTTAATTCCCTTGCCTTTGGGGATGTGTCAAGTAAGAGATTGCTACGGCTGAGGTCAGAGAGGTCTTTTCCTGCTTTCTCCTCTAGGGTTTTGATGGTTTCCTGTCTCACATTCAGGTCCTTTATCCATTTTGAGTTTATTTTTGTGAATGTACACCACATCTTCTTTATCCATTCATCAGTTGATGGACATTGGCGCTCTCTCCATAGTCTGGAAGAAGAAGAAAATCTTGTCATTTGCAACGACTTCGATGTTGTCCGTATTTTCAAATTACCAGTTTTGGGTTTTGTGGATTTTCTCATTCTTCTATTCCCTATTTTATTTATTTCCACTCTAATATTCACTATTCTCTTTTCCCTCCTGCTTTTGGTCTAGTTTGTGATTCTTCTGGTTTCTTAAAATGGAAGTTTAAATTATTTGAGATCTTTCTTCCTTTTGAATGTAGGCATTTGCCATTCTAAATTCCCTTCTGAGAATTGCTTTCACTGCATCCCGTATGTTTTGGTATGATATGTTTTTTCTTTCATTGATCCCATAGTATTTCCAATTTACTCTGTGATTTCTTCTTTGACCCATTAGTTATTGAGGAGTGTATTGTTTAATTTCTACATGTTTCTGAATTTTGCAAATTTCCTTCTGTTATTGATTTCAAATTTTATTCCATTGTGACAAGAGAACATACTTCCTTTGACTTAAATGTTTCTGAATTATTGATACTTGTTTTGTGGCCTAACATTGTTAAACTTGGAGAATATCCCACATGTACTTGTATTATTGGGTAGAGTGTTCTATAGATGTCTAGTAATTCTAGTTGATTTATAGTATTGTACAAGTCTTATGTTTCCTTGCTGATCTTCTGCCTAGTTGTTCTGTCCACTATTGAAAGTGAGGTATTGAAGCCTCCAGTTACAATTGTTGAACTATCTGTCTCTCCCTTTAGTTCCATCAGGTTTTTCTGCATGCATTTTGGGGCTTTGTTGTTAGGCATACACACACACACACACACACACACACACACACACACACACACACACATATTTCTTTGTTTCTAATGTTTATTTATTTTTGAGAGACAGAGCTTGAGTAGGGGCAGAGAGAGAGAGAGGGAGACACAGAATCTGAAGCAGGCTCCAGGCTCTGAGCTGTCAGCACAGAGTCTGACGCGGGGCTCAAGCCCACAAACCATGAGATCATGACCTGAGCCAAAGTTGGACACTTAACTGACTGAGCCCCCCAGGCAACCCTAGTTCTTGAGTTCTTTCTCTAGTCTTTCCTGAGTGTGTGCACACCTGTGAGCAGGTGAGGAGCTTCTAGATTCCCTGGGATATGTCAGAACTTTTCAAAGCCCTACTTCCCCAAAACATCTCATTCTTCAGCCTTTTCTCCCAAGTTTTTTTTTAATAAGTTTACTGGTGTGCCAACTGTTATCCATTACCTCAGGTATCAATAACTAAAAATTTTCCTATAAATATTTTCATCAAATATCCCCCCTGCCCTCTCATGTCAGCTTTAGTGCTGACACAATTTGATTTAGGTGAGAAAAGACAAGCCTTTTGAGTGGGTTTTTCAGAGAGCCCACACAGATTAACAAATGATAATTATTTGAAAATTATGTCTTTTTGCAATCCTCTGGTACCACTACTAGTATTTTTACTGGGAGTGCTAGCAGTTATTTTCAAGTTTACCACTGAGCTGAGAAGCAGGGTATGGGACTAAGGCAACCTAAAATGCCCTGAAAATCACCATTCTTATCAATAGTTAATGTTAAAATATATATATAAGTACAGCTCAATTGCCATAGGCTTTTGGTTAATTTCCAGATTCTGAAAAGTTTGATTCTGACAGTTCTTTTCAGATTTTTAGTTGTTTTTATGGAAGAGCTGACTTTTAGAGTTCCTTATTCCACCACTTTCACTGTCATAATCATCTACTGATAGTTTTAATATCTATACCAATTTCAGTAAAATGTATTGAAGTTTATGGAAAACATATTCATTTGAAAGTATATTTGGATTATTTATGCTTCTGTTAGGAGAATACTGATAGACATTAAGAAGATTTAAGGAATATTTTGGTACCTAATAGATTAACAATTTTTAATGAAGTCTAACAGTGTTGTACCTTCATACCCCTGCTTTTAAATTTATGTTCACGTAATTTCTTTCAATTACTATATGAGATTATTTGGCTCAATGCCCATTGCTAAAGCACACAAGAAGACAAACATTGCTTTTTCTCATTTATGATTTTATTCATGCATTTATTTACCAGTTATTTATTAAGCACTTAGTCCATCAGGCATAGCTAAAGGTGCAGAATATTGGAAGGTAACATATGCTGAATGATGACATGATTTTAATTTATCAACAGATGACTTAAGAAGCAATTGGACTTAATAGTATTGCCAGGAAAAGGTGCATTGCCTTACCTTATGACCTATAAGGATTCCTTGGCGGATCTTACTCTTTTAACTATCAAATATACAGAACCTTGCTGTCAGTACCAAAAGCTACTCTGTCTAGTGAAAGGACAGATATCATATTAGCTGGGATGTACAGTCATTCCCAGGCTGTGCCAATAGTGGACCCACTTACCCACATTGTTTGTAACTTAAACCTCTATGCTCATTCTGGATTCCTCTCCCTACTTCCATCTTTAAATCCCAACTGGGGATAAGAACCCTGAATTTCATCCCTAGATTTTCTTCTCAGACATTAACCTTTACTCCATTTTCCAGAATGACTCATCACTCAGAATCTGGTCTTTGAATCTTTGGGATTCATGGGAGCTGTTCTAAAATCAAAGATGTAGTAATTGAAAGCAGTGGGTTCTAGAGTAAGACAACCCAGTGCCAGTATTAACTCCACTATGTACTGCTGTGTAACTTTGGACAGCTACTTAACTTACCCTTATAGGAGGTTGAGACAACTGTAAAATGAATATAACAAAGTACCTACACTAGAGATGTGAGAATTAAATAGAAAAATGAATACAAATCACTGAACACAGTGCCTGGCACATAATAAGTATTCCATTTATATTGGTTATTTTTATTATTCTTGTTATCATTGCTTCATTGTGACTCTTGGGCTTGCCTTTCTGGCTTTTTTTTTTATTACCTTCAAGAAATTGGTGTAAATTGTAATAAAATTAAGGCAGTATAGAAGCGATGTTACCAAGATGTTGACATAGGTGGTTCCTGACTTCACTTCCCCCTTGCAAGAACAACTACTAACATCTATTTTTAAAAAAGACAACACTGAAAGAATCCTAGAACATGGGGGTGAGGCTGAAGCACTCCCCTGCACCTCAGACCAAGACAAACTTCATTAGAAGGAAGGAGAAGTGGTTACACATTAACCACATTGCCCCCTCCCTAAGACAGCACAGCCCCAAGTGGAGAGGTCTCCCTGAGCCTCAGGTTCCTCCAGTGGATGAAGAGAACCCAGGGGGAGACAACCAATCTCCCCCAGCCTTGTGGGTCACTTTATAGGAGCTCTCCTCTAGTCTTGAATCACAAGTATTGCAAGGGATTCTTTGGGGCCCAGGAACTGGGAATCTTACTGTAATGATGAAGGAGTAAGGCAATTACAACAACCAGCACATAGAACTTGGGAGACTGAGTTCATACCTGCAGTGCCCAAGTTGTAATCCTAACCAGCAGTTTTGCTCATCTGCAGAACTAAGTTGGGGGTGCACTCTGACCAGGGAACTTGGCAGGGTCCAGATTTGCCTGATTTGGATCCTCAAATGAGGAGTTTTGCCAGGCCTAGAGATTGGTTTGCTTTTACCCAGGCAGGGTGCTGAGTCACAGCCTCACTTTCTGTGGGGAGTGCCTTCATCCCCATCTGATCAGAAAGGCTGTTGACAACTCCTGAAAGCTGTGTAGCCCAGTGGCACTCGAGCCAAGAAGTAGACAGGCAGAGCTGATCACCTGCAGAGCAATGCCAGTACCAGGCATGGAGGCTTCCTGTGTTGTGCACAGGCAGGCATATTAATTGAAAGGAAAGGCTAAGGGTAGTACCTGGCCTCTCTCAACTAGAGTCTGTTTGGGAAATTGAGAGGAGCCTGGATCATCCACTCCCATTCCCACCTGTCTCAGCAAGGGGGCTGAGATATAACCCCACCCCTTGTGGAGAAAGTTCTCCAGCCCCATCTGACCAGAGGGCCAGCAACAACTTGAAGCTGTGCAGCCTAGCACCGTTTGAGCAGAGAGAAGAGAAGACAGAGACAATTGTTTGCAGAGTAAATCCAGTAGCCCTGTTTGGCCGGGGAGCTTGGGGAGCTTAGGTTGACTTAAGACAACAAAGAAATGCAACATGGATGGAACTGGAGAGTGTGATGCTAAGTGAAATAAGCCATACAGAGAAAGACAGATACCATATGGTTTCACTCTTATGTGGATCCTGAGAAACATAACAGAAACCCATGGGGGAGGGGAAGGAAAAAAAAAAAAAAAAAAAAAAAAAAAAGAGGTTAGAGTGGGAGAGAGCCAAAGCATAAGAGACTGTTAAAAACTGAGAACAAACTGAGGGTTGATGGGGGGTGGGAGGGAGGGCAGGGTGGGTAATGGGTATTGAGGAGGGCACCTTTTGGGATGAGCACTGGGTGTTGTATGGAAACCAATTTGACAGTAAATTTCATATATTAAAAAATAAAAAAAAAAAAAAGGTATTTAAAAAAAAAAAAAAAAAAAAAAAGAAATGTACTAGTTTTAGAGCTACTCCCCCTACTGTGTCTGTTCAGGAAATCTAATTCATAGACCTGCTCATCACTAAATATAGCATTCAGCCTGTCCTACCAAGGAAGCTAACCAGAGCACACAGAAGTTGCCTAGTACATTCAATAGCCCTCTGTACAGTGGCACTTGAACAGGGAACATACCCTGAAACTTCTATCATCTGTGGAGCAAAACCAGTGGCCTTACATAACCAGGGAATTCAGTGCACACTCAGGCTTGATTTGGGCCCCCAAAAGAGCTGTATAAGCCCTGAGCCCTGGTCTGCTGCTCTGCCAGGTCAGGGAAGCTAATTCATAAACCCATCTACCACTGAATACAATGCCCAGTCCTGACCATTTAGTAAGCCTGACCAGAAAATTCAGACAACTGCAGAGCCCATTCTACACCCCTTGACTGGGTAGGAAACCAAGCCAATGGTCCCATTCAGCTGTTCTCAGCCAGTGGCACAGACCCTCTTGCTTGTCCTCAGAGCCCAGACAGTGGCTTTACCCCCAAATAGGCCATAATAGGAGGCCCCACTTGCTCAAAAACATCATCAGCAGATACACCCAAACTTAGTTGACTGGTGAAAAACTGTTTTTGCCAAAGCAAACCTGTAAAGTCTGGAATAGGAATCCCACTACTCAAAGGCACAGGTACCAAAGAAAGGAATCAAGGATCATGAAAAATCAGGTAAATATAACACCATCAAAGGAAACTAGTAAAGTTCTAATAACTGATCCTAAAGAAATGGAGATCTATGAATGGTCAAAGAATTTGGAATAATCTCTTTAAGGAAGTTTAGTGAACTAAAAGAAAACCTAAACAAACAAAATTAGGAAAACAACACATGAACAAAATGAGAAATTTGACAAGGAAATAGCAACCATCAAAAAATCCAAACAGAAAGCTTAGAGTTGAAAATACAGTAACTGAACTGAAGAATTCAATAGAGAGTTCAAAAGTAGACTCAACCATGTAGGAGAAAGAATCAGCAACCTGGAGGATAGGACATTGGAAATTATCCAGTCAGAGGAGCAAAAAGAAAAAAGAATGAATAAGTGAAGAAAAACTGCATTCACTTTCTCAGGGAAGACTTTCATACTCCTGAGTCCAAAATTAGCTTCTTTGTTATAAATTCTCATGGAGCAATGCTTTTTTTCCCCAAAATATTTTATCTCATTGGTAATTATATACTAATTTTTATCAACATTTGATTCATTTCTGTTTCCTGCATTATATCTCAAGTTACATGAGGTCAGTGACAATGATTTCCTTATAGATACTGGCACAGTACCTAGGACAAGAATGAATGAAGGAATGAAGCATTCACTTTCGTTTAAATGATTAATATGAACTCTATACTCAAGTCAGTCTATTTTACTCACCACAGTCTCCCTTATTTTGCTTGTCATTCTGTATATATCTTTTAACCTTACTAAGTCTAACTCTTTATAAGGTAAGATTTTTAAGTGGTACAAATTACATGTATTCAGGTAGTTACAGATATATAGATAGATATTTATATTCATTTTCTCATAGTATAATATAAATAAGTATCCAATACAAATAGGCATTGAATGAATTAATGGAAAGAAAAGTCATTGATCATAATGATTGTAGTGCCCAGGAACAAATGAAGTTGCATGAAGAACTGGGAGGACCAAGTAGATTTTCCACGGGAGAAGGGAGGATATGCCCCTGACCTGAAAGATAACTGACATAGCCTCATATACTCTTCTTTTTAGTGGAAGGTTTTAGAATTCAGGAAACAAATTAGTACTGATAGAGATTAATTTCAGTTTATCTTGTGAGCTTGAATCATCACTTTGCCTTGTAAATATTTACAATTCTTCTATTAGCTATGCATTCCCCTGACATTTACACTTTATTCATAAGCAGCCTCTGTTTTGACCTATAATTGCTAATAAAGATGGATAAGAGCACCACAGATTGAGGTTGCCATAGATCAC
The DNA here is from genome assembly GCF_046562875.1 of Panthera onca. NCBI lineage: Eukaryota > Metazoa > Chordata > Mammalia > Carnivora > Felidae > Panthera > Panthera onca. The sequence continues at coordinate 16,938,470 of NC_138356.1, read as the reverse complement.
TATGGAAATGACACACTTTCCTGCTTCTTGTGAACATAACATTTGTCTCATGTTGGTCTACTCTGAGAACTCACCTCTTCAGAGATGGAGGATGATTTCCAGAATGTTCCATGTGAAATTGAATGCAATAGAAAAATCAAGTCCCTGCTGCCCTGTGAACCAGGATATTTGGTACCTCATCAACAAGGATAAATTCAGCACTTTCATGAAGCACAGAAACCCAGGTGCTAATGTATAAAACTAGCTCACTCTGATTTTGTGGTATTCTGAGGGGCTAAGGAAGGGCTAGATTTTGTCTGATTTCTCATCTAGTAGGCCAGCACTTTGCTAGGCTCTTGTCCCCAAAACACTAGAAGAACCAGGTGGCTTCCTTTTTGGGCATATTAATCTATTCTTAAAATAATTTTGAGAAATTGTCCTTTCAACATTTTTAACTTGTTACTTAATCTTGTAACTTAACCTTGTTACAAAAATGCACACATCAGTGTAAATAAAAACTAACATTTAAGCTGCATATGAGATTTTGAATACTCAAGACTCACATTCTCTATATTACATAACTGGCTCTATTTTCTCAGAGTTTTCCCTTTTTATCCCCTAACTACATTTTACCTGAAGGTCTTATAGCCATAAAAAAAATGCACTGTGTCCCAATCTGAAACTATGGTCTTTCTTTGGTGAGCTGTCCCTCTCTTTACTGGGTCAGTGAATGACTCCCCGTTCATCTAGGTGACAAAACCCTTGAGAAATGGTCCTGAAGAAGCTGAGAATATAATTAAAGAGACACATATACCACAGGCAAAATCATTTTGTTGACCAAACCATTTTTGAATTTGGTAAATATTAGCTAGAACTAATAAAAGTGCAGTGGAAGACAAGACATAATGCCTGACCTCAGGGAATTCATGGAATGTGAGAGGGAGAAAAGGAGAGTGAATTTCACAACCTGTGAGGGTTTTATGCTCTGATTGAACAACATCGGACCTACAAAGGGCCTCAGGGAAGGCCCTCAGGCCTCTCTCCCAAATTTACCTAAATGGCTCCTTGTAATCATTTTGGGTATGATGTTTAGGTTTCTTTCTCTTTCTCTCTCTCTCTCTCAATTAGGTTCTAATTTTTTGCTTATGTGTTCCTTAAAGTAATTTTGAGAAATTGTCCCTTCAACATTTTTAACTTGGTATCTAAATTTTTTGTAAGATAAAACAGATGCAAAGGTGTAATTTTCAGCATATTACAGACATTAACATGTTAAAATAAAATAGTTGTTAACACTCTTTTAAATGTATTCACTAGAATTTAAATGTCACAGAATCTAAACACAGTCACCCATATGCACATACACACATGCACACACTCTTACACATACACTTGGAAGCGTGCACACGCGTACACACACACACACACACACACACACACACACACACACACACACACATATTCCTTGGAGAGTCTCCTTGTATTCATACCCCAGCTAACTTTGAAGAATGCCATTCTATAGGCCTTTTTCTCTGATGCCTTATGTATTTTTTTGTGACGCCCAGTAACTGTGTCCCAAAACTTGGCTAAACACTTTACATGTATCACCTCATTCAAACCTAACAACCCTCTGAGGTCAGTACTGTTATCTGCATTTTACTTATGAATAAAATGAGGTTAAGAGAAAGGGTTTGAATCCAGGTCTTTCTGACTTCATACCCTACATTCTTAACTGCTACTTTATACTTAAAATGCACTGCAACAGAGGGATTTTAGTGTTAAAATCAATACTACCTGCTTTGCTTTTCTCCATAGTACTTGCCAATATCTAATAGGCTGCATAGTTTATTTAGCTATTTTTAGGCCTCCCTACTCCCCCAGCCCAGAATATAGGCTTCAAGAATGTAGGGATTTCATCTTTTTTCAGTGCACTTTTCTCAGTGCCTAAAACAGTGCTCAATAAATATTTGTTGAATAATGAACTAGACTTGTTGTTACGAAGTCAATAAGAATCTAAGAGAGTCTAGACATACTACATGCTACATGCTCTGATCAGCCTTCCTGGCTTCATTATAACTGGGTAACAGTATGTGTAGATCAACAATCTACTGGATTTGGAGTCAAGGATTTTTATGTGTCAGTCAGTACCAAAAAAAGAAGGATCTAATCACATACCTGAAGTGCTTGCTGAGCAGCAGTAGAATGGTGAACTATATTTACCTCATTCAAGTTACCAAAGAGAACACAATCAGGTAGCTTTGTTTTAGGGCTACGATAGGGATGCATCTTGAGCCACCACAGTCTACTATTCAGGGCTGGGAGTCTGGGTACATCAGGGCATCCTTGGAAATCTGGTGGCTAGAACCTCCCTGAAATCTCCCAGAGCTGAAGAGCCTTATTATAGTGTTTTGAAGCGTATTACTTTGTATAGTTTTCTTAGTGGTTGAATATATATATATACAACTCATCACATTCTACTGATATCAATGTTTTCCAATTTGAGTGAAGTGCAGAAACTTCATTTAGGTTTCCATATCCTCCCCACTTTTAAATATCATTGTCTTGAGTATCAGATAGTGTTATAATTTTTGTGCCAATTGTCATATATAATTTAGAAAATTTCTGGAGATAGTATATTGTATTTACCTACATTTCTGCCTTTCCATTGATCTTTCTTACTTCCTAATGATGCAAGATTTCTCCCTTTATTATTTCTTTTGTAATATGTCCTTTAGCCATTCTTGAAGAGTAAATCTGGCTAAGTGACAAATTCTTTTAGTTTTCCTTCATGTGAGAATGTCTTTATTTCCCCTTAATTCCTGCAGTATAGTTTCATCAAATACAGAATTTGCAGTTTACAGTAATTTTCTTTCAGCACTTGAAAAACAGTGTATCACTTCTTCTGGCCTCTGTTATTTCAGATGAGAAATCTGTTGTCTTTTGAATTGGCATCCCCCTATAGGTAATGTGTTGTTTCTTTCTGGCTGCTTTCAAGATATTTTCTTTGTCTTTAGTTTTCAGAAGTGTAATTACGATGTGTCTGGGCATGGATTTCTTTGAATTCATCCTATTTCTAATTCACTTAGGTGCTTGATCTGTGGATTTATATGTTTTGTTGTATTTGGGAAATTTTCAGTCATTATGTCTTTGAATATTCTTTCAGTCCCATTATCTTTCTCTTCTTCTAGGACACCAATGTTACAAATGTTGGATCTTTTGTTATGGTCTCACAGGTTCCTGAGGCCCTGCTTGTTTGTTTTTGGTTTATTTTCTCTCTGTTGTTCAGATTGGGTAAATTCTATGGATCTGTCCTCAACTTCACTGATTCTACCCTCTGTAAGCTGCACTCTGCTATTGAACTCATCAGTCATTTTTATTATTTCTATTATTTTTCAGTGCTATAATTTTCATTGGTTCTTTTTTACAATTCCTACCTCTTTTCCGAAATTTTCCCTTTTCACTTGTTTCAAGAGCATTTGTAATTGCTTGTTGAATTTTTCTTATGATGGCTACTTGTCAGATAATTCTAATCTCTGGTTCATCTCAGTGTGGAAATCAGAGGATTATCTTTTCTTATTCATGTTGAGATTTTCTTGTTTGTTTTATTTTTTTGTATGATAAATGATTTTAATTGTATCTGGACATTTTGGCTATTAAGTGAGGAGACTCTGGGTCCTACTTAAATTTTTTATTTTAACAGACCGTTACTCTGTTTAGATTTAACATATTGGTTATAGCCTACTTTTTATGGGCTGTGGTTCCAATGATAGTCTAATTTTCAGAGACTTGAGAGTACTATGTTGGTCTTCTTGGTTTCTCTCCTGCCTCTGGGACCCCCACTGGTACTTGTTGGTACTAGTTGAGAAAGTGAAGGAGCTTTCCGAGATGAGTGGTCTGGTGCCTTTAGGTGGAGGAAGGGAATCTCCAGCCTGCAGAGACAAGAAGCACTTTTGGGACTGGGTGCTTGTTGTGGCAGGAACCTGCTTGCTAATGTCCCCTGTCAAGTGGAGTCTCTGGGTTGGGAGAGGGGAGTCTCTGCCTGGTGGGAAAGTTCTTTGGTGGGTTATTGTTAGGGGAACATTTAGTTGGTTCCCCTTGCTATTTCCTCTAGGCTAGAATTATTGGCAGGACTCTTACTCAGTTTGGAGGAAGCATAAAGCTATTTGGCCGCCTTCTCTTGCTAGATTTGGTGTCAGGAAAGGCTGGGTCTGGGTTACTTTCTCTTGAATGCCATGCCACTGTGTTGTTCCCTTGGTCCTCTGGTCCCTAACTAATTCATCTTCCTCCTTCTACCTTTTAGTTGTCTCTTATGTTATTTCCAAAGCTTTTAGTCATGGTTGGCAAGAAGAAGCAGAGACAAACAAGTCTACATCATTTTGCTCAGATCAGAAGGTCTCTATGTAAGCTTATATAGGCCTAAAATCTCTCTAGACAGGTACACAAAAATTGCCTTCCCTGAGGAGGGAATCTGGAGAATATGAGGCAGGAGAGAAACTCTTTTTTGTATATGTGCTTGCATATTTTCATTTTAATCAGATGAATATATTATCTAGTCAAAAATAAAATGTAAAAGAAGAAGGAAATCTTCTAATTCAGATTTGCTTTCAGGGGCACAACCAAGAATTGCAACAGTGGTCAAGCAGTGTATGGATTCAATACTTTGTCATTTTATTAACTTTCACTGACTTTTTAAAAATTTTTTTAATGTTTATTTATTTTTTGAGACAGAGAGAGACACAGCATGAATGGGGGAGGGGCAGAGAGAGAGGGAGACAGAATCGGAAGCAGGCTCCAGGCTCTGAGCCATCAGCCCAGAGCCCGATGCGGGGCTCAAACTCACGGACCGCGAGATCGTGACCTGAGCTGAAGTCGGACCCTTAACCGACTGAGCCACCCAGACGCCCCAACTTTCACTGACTTTTAATTTCGCTGTATTGTGACTGCTTTGATCCCGATCTCTAAGTGTAAGAATAATGTTCTCAGTGGATTTTCAGCCTGCTCATACATTTTGAATAACTTGCAGAATACAAATGTGTAATTTAGATAGAAGTAGATGCTTTTGGCAGCATACTATCACCTTAATCAGCTGAAAAAAATGATATTTGTATGACATTAAAACAAAATTAATAGCAAGACGCTGATTACATGAAAAGACTTTAGGTTGTAATTATTAAACTTGCAAACAACTCAGCATAATTAGTGCCTTAATTAGGATATGACCTGAAATTTTAGCTTACAAAATTAATTGAGGCAATTAAAAGTCACATTTGTAAAGTAAAGTGGGTTTTAAAGTTTACAAGGTAGTTAGATATCACTTTTTTTCTCATTTTGGGAAGCATCTTTAGAGGTAGTAAGCTTGCCGTGCAATTGCTTTGATTCCAAGCCCCCACCTCCAACATGGTGTCTCAGCCTGAAGCCTTAAGGGTCAAGTTTAGCAACTCTCAGCTATGGGTTTCCACCCACAGGAGGCTGAGCAGCTCCTAGGCACACTCCTAAATAACTCTGGGGAGCAGTGAAACAGTGAAGACTTACTGTCTGCAGCACCCTAAGTGAAATGTAAACTAGAAGATTGATATTGACTTTGATTAAACTCCTTGACCATTTTCATGTAACTATTTGGATACAAATGGCAATTTCACCTCTGTCATTTATTCTCCAGCACATGCTTCTTGAAGGCATTTCAGGTACCACAGTTTAGCACATGGTGAAGGTTCCAATCCAAAGCCAAAGAATTTCCCATCAGTAGGTAAAAACAGTGAAATCAATAAATATTGGTGGGCTAGTGATTTGCGAAAAAATAAATCTAGACTCCTACCTTCATTACTTACATCAAAATAAACTCCAAATGGGTCAAAGATTTAATATAAAAATGTTATAAATGTACTGGAATAAGACATGGGTTAGTATTTTTATTGTAATTGAGAGTGGCTTTTTAAACATGACAAATAAAACAAAATCCATAAAGGAAATTTGCCTACTTAAAAATTCTAAACTGCAATATGTCAAATAAAGTACAATAAGTTTTAAAAACCTAATTCAAAGTCAAATCAAGAGAAACTTTCTTTTATATTTTCATTTATTTTTTTTCTCTCTAAAGGCAGATCTTTATTCCTCAATAAGAAAATAATGAAATACTTGGAAATAGGCATCATGATTTGCGTACAGGGATATTAAGTATGGGGAAAATTCAAAGAACTTAAACTTCAAAAAATATCTCATAAAATAATTACAGAATAGCCATAGGCTGCGGTCATTAAAAAAATCAATATTTAATAATACCAAGATATTTTCATGATAGAACCTTGGAAAAGATAGAGAGTATCAATGAATCCAATCTGATTTTTTCTAGACAAAAAAAAAACAAACGAGAAAAAAACAAAATATCAATAATTACTGCTAGAGATAGAATTATGGATAAATGTTATTGTCTTCATTTTGAGTAATTTCCAAATTTTGTGCTGTAAGTAAACTATTTTGTAATCAACACTTTTTTTTTTATTCCTTGGAGCTTTAAAGAAAAACATATTTGAGTTTTTCCCAAAAATAGCTAACTTGGAACAAGATCAGGTATGAAAAATCAAAATTGAAGACTTGAAAAGTATACTGTATAATACAGGAATAGTGACAAGCCTCCCTCCTTGCTCCCCCCACTCCAGCTTTTTTAAAATTCCTCTACCAGATTCCATGATGGTCTATCATTTGGGTTAAGTTAAAACTCCTGGTCATTCTCCGTGACCTCTCTCTCTCTCTGACACTGCAGGCCTAGAACACAGGCTTCTGTTTCCTAAGGCCCCAAATCATGAGAGCATTCTTTTTAAAAGTCAGTGTCACACTTGTCTATTCATAACTGCCTATTTTGTAGAACAGGGAACATCAGGTTCAAAACACCGATGACTTGGTTTTGGCAAGAAGCTTATGTCTTTAATTGGGAGTACATGCCTATCACAAAATAACTATCACTAGTAGTATAAGAAATGTCATCACTGAACTTCCTCTGTACCTGTAAGTTTTCTTTATTTCTTCATTTGATGCTCCCTTTTGCAGACCAAGAACTTCATATAGAGCTTCTCCAGATGTAGACATAGTCCGCTGTCTTTGGTTAGGTATGTTACATGCCATTTTCTCAGGCTGCAAAACAAAGAGGGGAAATAGCCATGAAGGTTATGCATACTGGATCCCACTCTCTAAAGAAAAGATAGTTTATTTTTAACCTTTTGTAAAATGACAATCTGAAATACATTTTTGTGCCAGCCACAAAAGAAGAGGAGAAAAGGGTTAGGAGAGCCAAAAGTGGAGCTTCAAGTCAGGGTGTTAAAGGTTATAGGCAGCCATGCAAATGGAATATGGCTTTGTCCACATGGTTAGAAATGTAATCTAAATACCCAGCTAGTTCAGAATTGTTGAAAATGAATCCTCACAGGTCAGGCATATGTAGATTTTTTTGTTTGCCAGAATTTGCATAGCTCCTTTTATGTATGTTTTCCCGATTTGGCTAGGCAATGGAAATAATCTTCCATTTTACAATAAAAGACAACTTTTATAAATATCAGGGGGAAAAAATCATCTGAGTGCCAGGTTAGAACTTCTCTGCAGCTATGGATGCCAAAGACCCCACAGTGCTCATGGGTTTTGCACTTGAGATAGATCCTTTCCCTATGGTTTATAAAGAAGGGGCTGGGCTATCTGACCCAAGGAGCCATCTACCTGCCGTGCTTTGGCTCTAGGGAAGGTGAAGAGAAGCAAGCATACCTGGAGGCATTACCTGTATCCACCACTTAATCTCTCTAAACCTTCATTTATAAAAGGATAATAAAGCCCACATCACAGGATAGAAAAAGATAACTACTTTTATTAAAAGCAGCCCAGTATGTAATTCTGAGAGTGCACTGTAGTCGATTTGGCCTGGCCATGACCAGCTGCATGACCTTCCCTATCTGTAAACTGGAGATAGGAATGTGCCTAAAATCATGGAGTTGCTGTAATAATTCAGTGTATTCATATATTAAGAAACAAAGACATAAACCATTGTTCATAGCACCATTGTTCATAATAGCCAAAAGGTAGAGACAATCCAAATGTCCATCAACAGGTGAATGAAAATATGGTACATACACAAAATGGAATATTATTCAGCCATAAAAAGAAATGGAATTTTGACACATGCCACAGCACAGATGAACCTTGAAAACATTATACTAAGTGAACTAAATCAGTTACAAAAGGACAAATATTGTATAATTCCTCATATATGAGATATCTTGAATAAGTAAATTTATAGAGACACAAAGTAGAATAAAGGTTATTAGGGGCTGGGGGACATGGGGAATTAGTATTTAATGGGCATAGAGTTTCTGTTTGGGATGATGAAGAAGTTCTGGAAATAGTAGTGATGATTAGAAAACACTGTGATTGTACTTGATGTCACTAAATAGTACCCTTAAAAACAGTTCAAAGAGTAAATGTTAAATTTTGCCACAAAAAACAAAATAAGGAAAATAAAAGCTACTTAGATTGTAAGCTCCCCTGACTAGAAGTTCCTTGAAAATCATTGTCCATTTCTTGGCGTTGGGCCTTGTACAGCAAGTGCTGTAAGAGTGAATGCCCCTACCCCACTTGTGCTCTCTCTCAAGAAAATAAACTTAAAAAAAAAAAGAAAAAAGAAAAGGAAGACCGAGGCAAAAATCTTGCCTAGAGGCACCAAGGACAAATGCTTGTTTTGTGGCACAGCTCATTGTTCCTTCCTCAATTAGCAACCTATGAAAAGAGTGTCCCTAGAGGCCAGAAGGAGCCTCATCCCAAATTCCTGGTTCACCCAAGGACCTTCACCAAGAGGAAAAGGAATCCTTACTATGCGAGCTACAAAACAAAATCTAACTGATGCTCATACTGACTAGCAGCCATTCAGTAAATTATAGCACTTATTTTCATTGCTGTGCTAGTTAACCTTTCTTGTCTACCCATTACAACTTCCTAGGGAGTAAGCAATTCAAGACTTGGGGTATGCCATTCATCTCTGTATTCCAGGCTGACAGGTCAGCCCTATCCTGCAACCACAGACCAGCTGATTATTCACAATTGAAGGAAGAATTGCCTGAGTAACTGACACCCTCCCTACTTCCTTCTCTGTCTCCTCTGTCCTACTGCCACCACACAGAGATATGCTCAGGATACTGATGCTCTGCACCATTCATACACCTGTGGTTGCCAGGAATGAAGGCAACCAGTAGGCTTCTACAAGTCATACTAAATGCCACAAATGAGTGGGTTTGGAAGGTAGGGATTTCTGTGTGGCTTTGTGGACAAGGAGTAGGGCCACAGTCATCCTACTTGTCTCTCTGAGATTTTAAGATGTCACTGGTTAGCAAGATCCCCAGAGTCACAAACTAAGAATATATCAACTAATGATTGAAATTTTAGGACTGTAAGATATGGAGTTAGAGATCATCTAAGCCAACTTAACAAATGCTTTTTGGGAAATTTGGGCCATAGATCATTGTAGCAGACTTTACTTATTAGGGTACTAGTTGTCCTTTCTCTGAGGAATGCTTAGGTCCCCATTGCAACATATGCCTTTCCTGACACTTGCCTCAGTCTTACCTGATCTCAGTTGAGTAGACCAAGAGTGGGTACCAAGGCAGACCAATCAGAGTCCTCCCCTAGCATTTTTTTATATATAGGACAATCTCACAGATGGTAAAATCAGTAAAATGTAAAATTTAGGTATTGTTGGCTGGCCTGAAATGAGAGAAATTGAAACTGATTTGAAGAAGAGGAGCAGTGGCTGGAAGATGGGGAGACAGAGCCAGTAGAGTTCAATCCCGTGGTTCTAGTTGTTTCAGGGTGCACTTGCAACTCTTCCACTCCCACAGCTTGTCAATCAACTCATCCTCAGATGGAACCAATAAAATTCCTCCCCATACCCAACTTTACACACATGTTTTTTCTTTTGAGCATATTTTAACTAGGTTTTGGTCACTGTTAACCAAAATTCCTAAGTGTCATGTACTCTCTCAATTAAACACCACCAGGGCTTCCCCAAGCACTTCCAAAGGAGGCTAATCTTAAATTATTGCACCTACTCATCCTTTAAAGTGAATGTGGCTTCCTGATACTTGGGAATTAATACTTTGGGGGAAATAACAATAATATACTAAGATATTCTAACAGATTCATTTATATATATTGTGTAAACATTACTAGTACAGATAAAAGGAGCAGTGATAAATCTATCTTAAGACCCTTTCATAAAGAAGGTTTGTGGAGAGCTATTCAGGAACACTAAGAAGAAATAAAAATAAGACAAATAGTTATTTTTGTTTTATCTATTTATCTTTGTATTCAGCATTCCAAAGAAATAGTTTCAATTTGAGGGAAAAAATGTATTCACTCTTCACCCATCTCTCAGATGCCATGGCTCCCATAAATCAACAGATGGTCCTAAAATCAATTTTAACAAAACATGCACAATTTCCACAGTTGTGAGTATCATGCTGCATGACCAGCTTTGATTCCTTCCTACTTGGGTCTTGCTGTCACTAATCTAGGAAAAGGATTTACAGGTTACGGAAGATAATCTTTTAAACAGGTTATGGTAATACTCACAGCAGAAGTTCAATTGTTTAGTCAAAGCCTGCAATGCAGGCCAAGTCTTTGGGGAGATTTCAGACTAACATGAGATACAAAACTGTAAGCCAATAATGAAACTACTGTTTAGAGGTTGAACAAGTACTGAGGATAGATGAAGGAATTTTCTGGAAGACAGGGATTCTGTTTTCTGCCAACAGAGGCCCAACATTGTCCCTGGGATATATTAGGTGTGTGATAAATGTCTGTTGGGTAACTAAATCAAAAATGAGTGGTTAATAGGGGCGCCTGGGTGGCGCAGTCGGTTAAGCGTCCGACTTCAGCCAGGTCACGATCTCGCGGTCCGAGAGTTCGAGCCCCGCATCAGGCTCTGGGCTGATGGCTCGGAGCCTGGAGCCTGTTTCCGATTCTGTGTCTCCCTCTCTCTCTGCCCCTCCCCCGTTCATGCTCTGTCTCTCTCTGTCCCAAAAATAAATAAAAAACGTTGAAAAAAAAAATTAAAAAAAAAAATGAGTGGTTAACTTGAATGAGAATGTTAGGGAGAACTTCGCAGAAAAGATGAAATCTGAGCTGATAATAATACTACCACTTATTTCTGTAGAACTTAGCATATATTTCTATTATAGCTCTTGCATGTAAGCCTAACCTTGGATCTGCATAGACGTGGTAGTCATTGCCTTTCTTGACCATTATTTGCATAAATCAACAGAAAAGAAGACTTCTGGGTTTGGGGGCTGAAAGAGGAGGCGGGACATTCTGACATTGTGACTGGGACTTTTTTTTTCTAAGACTACTCCCTTCAAACTTATCCCAGGTATAGAAAAGAGAGATGGGGTCAGTTGGGGGCTACCCTTAATCCTTTCCAGAGAATAGTCATGGAAACAGCCTAGGATCTATCCTTCTATACACATTCCTCTTCCTAATGGAAAAAAGGAAGGCAGATTCTATCTCTCAATTTCATACATAGAAAATCACCAGGAAAACTTGCTATTACTTTGGTTTATGTATTTTTTTCAAATCATGTTTTTTTCTTTTTTAGAAATCCAGTAACACTGTAATCTATTCCTACCAAATAAAATCCAGTAGCTGACTTGCTTTATGGTATGGATTGAACAATATTCAGAGTGGGTTGTTGTAAAGAGTTTGGAAATTATTATGTTTCACCTTCTTTGCCCTATTCCCAAAAGATTTCCTTTCAAACAGATGAAGTCTGTTGATTAAAGTACTAAAAAAAAAGCGCTTTTACATCAGTACTGTAACACAAGAAAAAGATAGTTGGTCAATAGTTGGTCACTGTGGTGAGTTGTTAGCCGACTCTACAGACTATAACATAAAGGGACCAAAAAACTGCAAACTTGCCTTCTGTACATCAAATAGCAACAACATGGCTCCTTTCCTGTCTCTATGCTGATATAGAAACCAGACTTCATACATTATTGATGTAGACGACATCTAGTTTCAAATGCAACAGTGTAATTCAGTGAAAAACTTAGTTGTATAAAAATGTATAAATATAGATATATGCCCTGAGAACATACTAACTACAGAGTGATAGTCAAAACATCTAAAAACTCTCCTTAAATAACCTTAAACTAAATAATGGAGCCATACCTTTTTTAAATTCCTTATGTAAAATATAATATTTATGAATTCTTTTTTTGTAGCCTTTTGAATTCTAATACTCCAATGTAAAATTCAGGTCTTTATTATTTATTCATAGTCCCTCATCTATTAGCCATCCAATGTAGAAAAAAATGTTGTCATGCAAAATTATTAAGTAATTTAATTTTGATCATCCAGTACATGATATTTAATCTTCTGAACTTAAATTACTTTTTGGTACATTATAATTCCATTAATATCATAATTTCTTAAAGCACTGACCACTATTCGGTCACATATAGCTCATCTGTCTTTTGATAACAGATATAATTGAAAGAAGGTTCAGCACTCCAATGATGATGGGTATACAATTCAATATAAATACTTATTTCAAAGATTCTAATTCCAGGAGTTTTACAAATGCTGTTTTAAAATTTTCATGTTGACATAAAATATTCTTTTCAAAGCAAAAGATGCTTCACCTATATCTATTATGTCAATTCTGAAAATTGGAAAAAATCAAGCTATACCTTTCTTGAAAGCGTTCCTTCAAGACTGAGAAAATGATGGTGGGCAAAGAAAATTAGATCATTAAATGCAGCAAAAACACTTTCAATGGCTGTCATTGGTGAAACCAACATACTTTGCCATTTTCTTATTATTTTTGTGATTCCTCCATTGAAATCTATTTAGTGAAGTAAAATTTCCTTATTCAAATAACATTGTATCTTAAAGCTAAACACATATCCAAAATGCTAACTAAGCCTATGTTTAAAAGTAATAATTCTCCCTAGCATAATTACTCATTATAGAAAAATAATTATCTCTTAATCACATTGATACTTATATAAACAGGGACTTGAAGATGGGACCACTTGGAAATGTTAGAAATAACTCACAGTACCTGTTCCTATAACTCCGATTCTGTGTTCTCAAAACAGGAACAACTTGCTGTTTTTAACTGGTCTGGAAATAGATGTGCAAAGAAATAAAGGAAGGCAACAATGAAAGGAGCTATTCCATACCTGTTCCACTGTTTCAAAGCAAAAGGCTACTCCTTTCCATTGTTCTCATCCAGGGTTAAGCGGGTCAGTGGAGTTAGATTACTTTTCATTTGTTACTTCATCAGCCAATTGGTTATCCCTCTGGAAAACATAACAAAGAGAAAATAAAACATGCATGATAGTAAAGGCTGCCATTACAAGGCACCAACTGATACCAAAATATATGCTACATTTACTGTTGATCATTAGGTAACTGGTGCTTGGCTCAACCAAATGCTGCTATGGAACTGCCTCCAGGTTTCCCTCAGAACTTCCAATTAAGAGAATATGCAGAAATAGATAGTGTTGATGAGGATATAGAGAGAAGGGAACCTTTGTGCATTGTTGGTGAGGATTTAAATTGGTTACAGCCACTATGGAAAACATTACAGTTTCCTCAAAAAATTAAAAACAGAAATACCATATCATTCAGTAATTCTACTTCTGTATTTACTCAGAAAAAATTAAAACACTAATTCAAAAAGATGCACCTCATGTTTACTGTAGCATTATTTACAGTAGCCAAAATATGGAAGCAACCTAAGTATTCATCAATAGATGAATGGATAAAGAACACACACACACACACACACACACACACACACACACACACACACACAAGGAATATTACTCAGCCATAAAAAAATGATGAAATCTTGTCATTCATGACAACATAGATGGACCTAAAGGGTATTATGCTAAGTGAAATAAGTCAGACAAAGACAAATACCATATTATTTCACTTATATGTGGAATCTAAAAAAATAAAACAAAATTAAAACAGGAACAGACTTATAAATACAAAGAACAAACTGATGGTTGCCAAAGGGGAGGGGATGGGGAGATGGGTGAAAGAGGTGAAGGGGATTAAGAGGTACAAACTTCCAATTGCAAAATAAATAAGGTCACAGTATGAAAGGTATAGATAGGGAATATAGTCAATAATATTGTAATAACGTCATATGGTGACAGAAGATAACAACACTTGTATTATGATGATTTCATAATGTATATAATTGTCAATTCTACATCTGAAACTAACATAACATTGTATGTCAACTACAATAATTTAAGAAATACTGGAAAGAACATGTAACATCAATAAGGAGGAGACTTTAATTGCTCACTACATCAATCCAACTGTTTTCATATTTGAACATTTTAGTTGAATCTTGGTCAATTGCCTTGGTCAAGAGGCACTGAGCCATAGTGGTAAATGTGGTAGTTTTAAGAATGAAGGAATTAGGGTGTCTGAGTGGCTCAGTTAGTTAAGTGTCCAACTCTTGGACTCTTGATTTTGACTTAGGTCATGATCTCATGGTTTGTGAGATTCTCTCTCTCCCTCTCTCTGTGCCCTACTCCCATGTGCATGGGAGCATTCTCTCTCTCTCTCTGTCTCTCTCTCTGTCTCTCTCTCTCTCTTAAAATGAATAAATAATAAACTTTTAAAAAAAGAATGAAGGAATCTCTTGTTAAAACAATGCTCTAGGGGCACCTGGGTAGCTCAGTTGGTTAGGCATCTGACTTCAGCTCAGGTCATGATCTCATGGTTCCTGAGTTCAAGCCCCACATCAGGCTCTGTGCTGACAGCTCAGAGTCTGGAACCTGCTTTGGATTTTGTGTCTCCCTCTCTCTCTGCCCCTCCCCTGCTCTCTCTCTCTCTCTCAAAATAAATAAACATTAAAAAATATTTAATTAAAAGTGCTCTAACTTTCATATGCAACAAAAGGTCAAACCACGAGGACAATTCTTATGATTTTGATTAAGATCCTATGACTGAAAAAGTCTTAAATGAGACAGGTATTACTCTGAATTTGGGACAATGGGGTCTGGTTCCTGAGGCTGAAGGCAGAGTTTAAGCGTGTTGCTTGGCACAACAGGTAGGAAGCCTAGGGTTATTTTGTGAGAACATTTCAGTCTTGTCTCTAGATAGTATTGATTTTTTAGATACAAAGGAATAAAAGGCTATTTCCCATAGATCCTGACTTCCAGCCAGAGTTTAGGAAGCAGCCTATCATCACTCAGAGAAGTGGGTGGGGAAAGGGAAGCTAAAGACATTTAAAACTAAAATCACATCAGCTTAAGACAGCATCCTTTGATGAAATGAAAATAATGGCTATAATAATATTATGAGATTATGGGTGACTGTTTTTAAAAAGTACAGTTTATGTTTCAAATTCAGTTTAATATTTTTGGTAAAATTCATTATTTTTGTATAATTAACCACTTCTTAAATCTTCTTAATCATTACTTTTTAATTTTTTAACGTATTGCCTAAGCCATGAGTTCTAAAAGTAAGTATTGCAAAACTCCTGTGTGAAGTAGAACTGTAGCCGTGCTTCATAGAGAAAACACAGTTTCTATTTCATCTAGTCATTTAGCAGTTAGTCACCTATTAGATCCAGGCACTGGGCTAAATACTAGAAATACACTGGTAAACAAAATCAAATGTAAGCTCGGGGTTTGTGGGTCACAAAGTTACAGCCTACCAAGAAAGGCAGATATTAATCAAATGATCATCCAAATAAGTATATACAAGAAACTTTGGAGAGATGTTACAAGACCATGTAAACCAGTGTAACAGAGGTCAAAGAAACCTTCCCTGAACAAAAATAACCAAACAGAGATCTGAAAAGAACTAGATGAGGGGGTTGCTGGTAGAAACAAAATATATTCTGGGCAGTGGGAAGAGTATTCTCCACTGAACATATTGTCTCTGGGTGCTTAAATTGGAGAAATAAAGAAACATGCTGACATGTGCTCTCATACATAGGATATCAACACATACCTATACATATATGGTTTCTGATATATCATCTAAAAATATAGCCAAAGGTTAATGGGATCATATACCACTTAACCAGGGAAGGCTTTCTAGAAGTGGTGAATTTCAAATAATGTTTGTAAAAGGAAATAACTCATGGTAAGTACACAAATAATTCTTTGATGCAAAATACACTAAGTGTATTGTAAAAGTATTGCCAATTGAATCATTCAAGGTTGAAGAGGAGAGCTTAGAAGATATTCCACAACTGGACAAAAGTGGTCTCTCTGGAAGGTAGAAAATTGGAAAGAGAACCATGTATGTGGTGAAGAGGGAGTAGTTTACATGCCACTTTTCCCTGTGTATTCTATTTATGAGGTCTTCACCATTCCCTGAGGTGCTCCTAGAGACCTTTTACCTACCTCTCTCTGTTACTACATGGGGTTAGTGTTATTATAAGAAATGACTAGTACATCAACAGAGAATCTGCAGCAGGTACCAGATGACTTTGGATATTCAACCAAAATAATCTATCAATCATAAAAATTAGAGGGGAACCTGGCTGGCTCATTCAGAAGAACATGCAACTCTTGATCTCGGGGTTGTGAGTTCAACTCCCATGCTGGATGTAGAGAATACTTAAATAAATAAAATTTAAAAAAATTTAATATAAAAATTAGAGTACACAGTATTTCATTTAAACTTCACATCTCTACAGGTGCAACTATCACTCATTTTTGAACATGTGATGTGCAAGGGCACATACCCCAACAAATCCTAATCGAAAGAGCCCAATACAATGAACAAAAGGAGAATTATCAATATTATGGTTACTATTTTTATTGCCTCTCTACATTGTATTGTTATTACAGTGTATGGAATTCAGGCTATCATTCTGTAAATTTCATTTTTTTTAATGTTTATTTATTTTTGAGAGAGAGACAGAGAGCTTGAGCAGGGGAGGGGCAGAGAGAGAGGGAGACACAGAATCCAAAGTAGGCTCCAGGCTCTGAGCTGTCAGCACAGAGCCCGACTCCAGGCTTGAACTCATGGACTACAAGATCATGACCTGAGCCAGTCAGACACTCAACTGACTGAGCCACCCAGGCACCCCTCATTCTGTAAATTTCAAAGGGAAGAGTCTTTGGGGGCAAGCTTCATTCTGTTAAGTGAATTTAGAAGGGAAAAAGACAGTTGATTGCTTGATCATGTAAAATGAAGAGGCTGTTTGCTACCACACCAGTGGTATCTCAGACATAATTATGGAATAATCCTGGAATTTCTTTTGTAAAATCAAGTGTTTATATATGTTTTAGAGGAACAAATTAATTCCTGTCATGTTTCATAATTTTAAAAAATTTAAAAATGTCCCTTTTATACAGAAGTTACAAAGGGCATGGCATTTTAATGTGCCTAAATCTATAATCTACATAGAAAGCATTAGAATATAGAATCATAGGAGACTATGGAGGAAGAACTAGATGGAAGCTCTTTCTAAAATAGCTTAGAAAGACTTGAAGAATTCTGGTGCATAGGCCCCACCAGATTATTCCAAAGCAAAATGTCTTGAGTTATCTTGAAGTAAAATCTCAGAGTTGGGCTACACTCGGGCATTTTCAGGGCTCTAGGTGTTTCTAAATAGCTGCTCAGGTTGAGAGCCACTGTTCATCACTTCCCTTCTACACCAGATCTTATGGGCAGAGACTCCTCAGTTAAGTAACATGGAAAACAACCAAGCAGCTCTCTGGAGGAATTTTCCATTCCCTGGATATCCTAAGAAAACATTTACTAAAGATAATGGTATCTGTGTTATTAAACACAAAATAGAACTTGACTTTGCCTAATTTAACTTAGGAAGAACTATCCAAAGACAATAAAGACAATATTCCTATTTCTTAGACTTTGGGAAAGTCGCTATAAGCCTGTGTCTTCTCTGTAAAACAGTAATGAAATATGAACCTTTTTACTTCTCAGACCTTTTATCAAAGTCTACAGTGTGCCAACATTTTGCCAGGAACTTTTATAAATACAGATCTAATGATTGTTTTCTAGGGTTAGGGTTTGAGCAACTGTTAAGAAGTTACTCTCTTGCCCCCTAAAATTGGAACACAGTACACTGGTAGTGCTTTAAGAATTTGAATGTGCAATCCTGGTAGATTTCATCTGAAATCTATAATCCATTAGTAGGTAGAATCAGTTGTACAACAAAGGGAAATTGCTCCCTTGTTACACAGTGCAGAGTACTATATTGGAGGTTGTGAGGGATTCAGAGGTGGTGGTGGTGGTGGTGATGATGATGATGATGATGATGATAACTAACTTGTTAACTAGATTATCTCATTAAAATCCTACAAAAGTATTAGGTGGTACTTTCATATCCTTATTTTACAGAGGAGGAATATGAAATTATTTTAGAGGAGAGGTTAAATGAATTGCCCAATGTCACCAACCAGTAAGCAGTAGACCCAGTCTTTGAAACCAGCTCACTGTTTCGTGGTCTAAGCTCTAACTCATTTCAGTATTTTGCTTCAGAAGCTTATAGTCTAATTGCAGGAGACTACTGCCTGCGATACTCCCTTGCTGATCAATCTGTGACTGAACTAGATGGTGTATGTGTTAAAGCTCAAGAAAAAAAATTGTTGGAATAATGACTTTAAACAAGGAACTACCATAAGCACATTCATTAATGAGGTTTACTGTGTATGTAGTTCAGTATCAAGTACAGTATCTATTTGGTTAAGTAAAGCCCTGAATCTGAGACCTGTGTTACTGAAAAAATATATATATCAACAAAGTCTTGTCCCCTGATTAGGAAACACAATATGTATTTCACAGGTGTGAAATTTAAACACCTTGTCAGGGTGCCTAGGTGCCTCAGTCGGCTAAGCATCTAACTCTTAATTTTGGCTCAAGTCATGGTCCCATGGTTCATGAGTTCAAGCTCTGCATTGGGCTTTGTGCTGACAGTGCCAAGCCTGCTTAGGATTCTCTCTCCCCTTCTCTTTCTCTGCCACTCCCTCTCTCTCTCAAAAATAAATAAACATTAAAAAAAAAGGACAAACAAACCTAGTCACTTACAGTAAACAATTGCTGTAATAACCAAGGAGGCTTCAGGTCCAACAGAAATATTTTTTTTAACAAAATGTCTGTAAGCAGACTCTTGATCCTTGTTTTTACCAATAATTATTCCCTGTTCACATTAGCCCAAGATGTCTGTTAAGTTGTTTTCAGTAGAGTTTCCAATAAGTGATCATTCTACAAATTGTCATCTGAATGTGGCTAAACAGCCTATGAAAACAATAGAGTACACCGAAACCAAAATAGTTGTCATTCCTATTTGTTTAGCATTTAGATGGTGATTTAATAGTATTGACTTTAAGATAAATCTTTATCTTAACTCTAATGAAGCCCCCTTTCAAGTGAAGCCTCACCCCACCCAGGTAACAGACAAATATTTGAAAAGGAAGGAATTGCCAAGGACTCCCTCTAGAGACTTTGTAACTGCACTTATATCACACTTGGTAATTGCCTAAGTGTTTCATATGTCATTACATTATTTGATACTCAATGTTCATTTTAAGAAAGAGATAACTGGCTAAGTGTGGTCATGTGACTTCCCCCAAGAATGAATACCTACAATGATGAGTGGTAAGAAGCAGGAACCCGAGTAAAATCTAAGTGCTCTGCTTCCAAATTCTGTGGTTTTATATCCTCATTAAGTAAAAAGGCTGTATTGAGCAATATAATTGTCAATGACAAAGATAATCTTTTTTTATCTGGTCACAGGCCTGAGGAAGCAGAGCAGTCCTCTCTGCCTTCTGGGTCCACTGCACCAGGCAGATTATGGCCTTGCACCAATTTCTAGTGTCCAAAGTGGATCTTTCTGGTACATTTCACTTATTCATCAAAATAATAAGTTACCTTGTGCCTTCTACTTTAGATACACATTCTTCCCTCATTTTGTCAAAGTATTCTTTTTCAGCTGGCCTACTAAATTCCAATCAACCCATTAGCACAACTTTTGGTCTACAGGACCTTGTATCTTGTAAGGTAAATGGTGCTTTGCTGTTGACAACATACCAGACAACGCACCATTGCTAAGAGCAGTCTTAATCTCTGCTAAGTGCCATTGGAGGTGCTCAGAGATGAATAGCTAATGCTTAGCCAACCTCTCCCAGGTGGCAAAAGTAGACAGATCCCATTTTGAATGAATCATGTAATTGGGTGCAGATTTTTCTGCAACTGCACACACATGTGAATGGATTCCAGCTATGCAAGGTTAGATGAGAATTGATGCTGGTGGTCTTCTCCCTCCTGCCACCTAGGTGAGCACCTGTCCAACTTGGGCTCTCCTTACAGGCCTCATAGCTCCAAAGCCAAGCCCTCACCTACATGTTGACCTAGTCACCCTTTCCCAGGGCCCTTACCACCACTTCCATAGGCAAGCCTCCTAGCCTCCCCAACTGCTCTACACCTGCTCCTCCCAGACTCTTCAATGCACTGTAGAGTTTTCTGTGTTGCTCCAGAAACATGAACATTCTGCTGGATGTCCTCACTATCAGAGGTTGGTTAGAGCTGGTCTAAGACCAAAGACACAAAGACTGGTCAGTGGCTACCATCACTAGAGCTCTGCTACCATCTAGGTCATAGCTGTTAGGACCTCTGCATTTCCTCCACCCTCCTCACAGCATCTCCTTCTCTCAGTCTTCTCCATTCTCTTAGGGCCAGGCCTCACCTCCAGATACTAAGTAGAACAATCCCATGGAACCAATTTAAAAAGGATAGCTCTGGAAGTGACATGCTGGGTCCCTATACAAGGTTGGTCTTACCTGACACACAGTCTAAACCCTCCCACAAAACTGACCAGAACTAGACAATCTCTAGATGGAGTGAGAGTGTGACAAGTGCTTGCCCATAAGGGAAGCAGCACCCCTGCCCAACCCTGCAACAACCCTTCAGAGGGTCTCCCTGCCCCAGGTCCCAGGGCTTGAACATTCTGTAAGCGACTCAAAGGCCTTCTCTGTAACTTTCTCAGAGGCCTAAGAAAAATAGTCAAATGAACAAATATTCAATTCAGCCTTTGTTCTCATATTAAAAAAAGAAAATCCTTGGTTCCCAGGATTTCAGTCCTGAAGCAAGGCAGACTGGCTATTCAGTGTAGATGTATCGCCCTCTGGTGTTCAAAAGGAAATGGACTGTAAACAGGAGTTTCAACTTCAAAATATTCCTCACCCCAAATCACCCTCAATTTTCAGTATCCCTGATGCCTCTCTCTCAGCCACCTGAGATTTCAAGAATTGTGAGAAAAACACTCATGGAAGCACCAGGGTAGGGCCGTGTCTAGAGGGGTGCCGCCCTTTTACTGCATTCTTCTGAGGCTGAAGTTTTGCAATAGTGTCAAGTAGTTAGTCAGTTGGGGGATTTACATTATAACCTGACAAAAATTTGTGTTGAAGCTTCTGTTTGGAAGCAGAAACTTTGGGGCAGTTGTTGAACTTCTGAGGTCTCAGACCCATCCACTCGTTGGCTGGGTCAGGACAGAAGATGTAAGAGATCAGGCAGCAAATTCACAGTGAATATGTGCCAGCCAGCTGCTACTGGGCGGAGGCAAAGGCCAAGAGACATTCCCCCTCCCTCAGGCACATCCCAGAAGTCCCCAGATGGCAGGTCTTAGTCAAGTTTTCCTTGACCAGCAGGGTGAGGTGTTTTTATTTAAAGGCAGACACACATTCCAGCCAGAAATGGTTCCCCTGGCATCACACTTAGCAACTTTGACCCATGAGGCATCTGAATTTACAACCTCTGGTTACCACCTAGAAGAGGAGGAGGCAACACGTCTATACTTAAAAGCATAATCCACACAATACAAGGCAGCTAACAAGAAGGACCAGAGGATGGTACAGAAAATACATGCTGGAGGACGTAGGAGGGGAGGATCCTCTCCCTGGAACCAGAGCACAGGGAACAGGGACCTTCCCTTTATAGTTCACATTGGGGAACTTCCACTCATTTTGTGTCCAAACTTGATAGCATAACAGATATCAGTTTCCTAGCACTGCTGTAAAAAGGTAGTATAAACGGGGTGACTTAGGACCACAGAAATGTACTCTCTCACAGTTCTGGAGGCTAGAAGTCTGACTGAAATCAAGTTCTTGGCATTTTTGCTTCCTTTTGGCAGCTCTGAGGGAAAATGTGTTTCACAACTTCCTCTTAGCTTCTGGAATTGCAGGCAACTCTCAGGGTACCTCAGTCTCTGCTCCCATAGCCGTGGCCTTCTCCCCTGCGTTTGTGTCTCAATGCGGTGTTCTGTGTGTCTGTATCTGGGTCTCCTCTTCTTATAAAGACACTGGTCAAATTGGATTAAGGGCCCACCCTACTCCAGTAGACTGTACCTTAACTTACATTTTAATTGCATCTGCAAAGACTACTGCCCAATAAGATCACAATCACAGGTACCAAGGGTTTGGACATATCTCTGTTAGTAATACAATTAAACCACAATGACAGGGCTATAAAGTTGGGCAGATTTGGATTTTGTATTTAGGCTGAAGTGCTGGGAAATGTTAGTGTTCATCTGATAGAGAGTTCTCAGAGCATTGGCTGAAACAAGCCCATTTACTCTCAGCTCCTGTCATATAATTCACAAACTCTGGAAACAACACTGGTGATACGATGGAACCAGATTTTTTCAGGGAAGAAAAAGCCCTTGTTCATAGTATTTGCAGATTTTCATGGTGTAACTATTCCCTCCCAGGCCTATTTCAAGCTACCAACATGACACCTCGCTTGCAGAATTCCAGAGAATTTAACAATATGTGGCTCCCATCCGCTGGTACTAACTAACTGGCTCCAGCATGCCACTGGGCCTATTATTTTTAAAAATGTTAATGGTTAAAAGGAGTTTCCCATTAAAATTTATTTTAAATATTTGCATATTGAGGTCAAGATTCCCCTACAACTTTTGATTATCTATGTGTAAAATGATTGGTTTATATATAATTCATATCAAATTTTAAGTCAAACATGCCTCTGGGTCATTCTGTTTTCTGGTTCTCATTTACCCTGAAATAGCTTCAACATTCTCCTCCAAGCCCTTCCAGACACTCTATCCCTTACATTTGATCTGTCTACCATCCATAGTTTCCCTGTCCTCCCCATATCCATTCCTGTATCTGACACCTCGCTCGTATTCTCTCAGGACTCTGGCAATCAGCTCTCTCTAACCCAAGTCCTGTCACTGACCTGGGGCCCTTCAGTTCCCATGTGGTTTTCCAAGCCAGCACCCTTTCCCTCATGGCTCGCTGCCCTACTAGGATAGCTGGATGTCCTCCAGCTCTCAAACCTTGAACTCCAGCCTCACACCCTAAACCCATCATTGCCCACTTCACCAGCTAGCTCATCTGTACACACAGCATTTACATCTCACTAACACCTCCTAATTCCCCAAATCTATCAGCCATGTCCCTTTCTTTAACCCTTTGCCTGTTCAACTTAGACTCTGGCATCACCATTGTAACTATTCCTTTGTCAATACCCCTAATTCCTTCTACTGCCCCAACCAATATTTAATTGAACATCCACTGGTGAGGTGAATGTTGCCATCACAGATCCATGATCTCCAAACCCAGTTGCAACCCTGCCCTGCATGCTTCTCTGTGTCCCAGAAGACCCTAGTCTTTTTACCATGCTCCACCATTCTCCACCAATCTCCTGCTTCACTTTCAGCAAAAGACATTATGTCTGCATCACAGGAAAATATAATATGGAGAGCACACTATTATTAACAAAGTATTTTCACATAGGTTCATTTAACGTACACAACAACAGGGACAGGTAGGCAGGGAAAATGTTATTATTCTCATTTTACAAATCAAGAAACAAAGGTTCAAAAAAGTAACACACGTCAACATCAAATAGTTACTAACAGAGCCTGGGTAGGATCACAGGTCTCCCAGTTCCAAGAATCCCAGGTCAAGCAGTGAAGTAGGTGATTTGCCCAAGGGCACCAATGAGGTCTTGGCAGCCAGGATGAACATCCATGTCTGTGGGTACCTTCCAAAGTCTTTACCCACCTCTAGAGTGTGCTGCCTTCTCAACAATTGCTTTATTGCTCTCAAAACACCTGGAATTCATGTATTCTTTGTTTAAAAATAAAAAGTAGGATGATCTTGAAAGCAGTTTTATTTTTCTTTCTTTTGTGAGTTGTTACCACCAATGATTGTTTCCTTGTGTTAGTGTTTATCTGATAGAGAGTTCTCAGAACCTTGGCTGAAAAGAGCCCATTTACTCTCAGCTCCTATCATATAATTCACACTCAAAACAACACTGGTGATGAGATGGAACCAGACCAGGGCTCTGATCTGGAAATGTCATCCCATGAAGCCCAAATGCTTGCCTATTGGCCTACGAAGGTGTCATGGAGAATTCACTGGGTGAATCCATGCAGACTTACCAGCTGATTTTCTATAAACACACGATACAAGCCAAAGCCACTTCCATTGGGAATGGGGGCCATAGTGAATCACTTGTTGCAATTCCAGACAGATAAGAGTCTCAGATCTTTCCTGGGCCTTCCAGTGAAGCATGAAAACCAAAGGGAATTTGCTTCTGTTGATAAAAAAGGACTACTCTATCCCAGTTGTTCTACCAATACCTTGCTTTGTTCGTGCTGTACCTACATCTTTGTAACGGTTGTACATAGAGGCAGCCATGCAAAAGAGTTACTGACCTCCCTTGTCATCTGGTACAGCTTGCATATCTGCCTCTCACCTTGGAGATATGCTGCTCTTCAGCCTGCCTCCAATGGATTGGACTGAACCCCACCCATCAGAACTGATATCTGTGGGGTACACCAGAAACACTGGACTGGGAGATGGATGACTTGGCGTCTAACTGTGAACTTGGATAAGACACATGTCTTCTTGATCTTGATTCCTCCTCTCTCAGACAAGAGGTTTGCTGTGGCCAAAGCTAACTTAGTAACACTGTGAAAACTGCTTATGCTGTCACCACAAAGAGAACTTCCAGAGAAGAACCCAGAAAGTGATGAAGGAAGAGAGGACAGAGGAGTCTCCTTTAAATAAGATTGATTTAGGGACTTACAATAAGTTTGCCACTGGACAGTGTTTCCTGAAAGTGCCAGAGGAGATGGAAAGTGAGGAGCAGCAACATGTTAGTTAGGCTACGAAGAGCAAACCAAATGAAGGGAAAGCCCAGGCCTGTTCCATGGGTGAATCAGCAGACAGCACACACCTGTAGAATTATTGATTCATGCATGTTGTAAGCTGTTTTTATGGACATAATTGGGGATGAGTGTAACAGAATGTTTCTGGCCCATGGGGACCTTGAAGGCAATGTAGGGTGCTCTTGGTGGCTCTGAGGACAGTGGTTTAAGAAGGATGTTTCACAGTCCCTGCCCTTGGAAGCCCACGGTGACCATGTCATCCCTACCCTTCCATGGGAGAGTGGGGTGGTGGGAAGAGCACAGGGTCATTGCAAACATTAAATGAAATTATCCTGCTCAAAGCACAAGCACATAACTTTCAATAAAGGGTAGCAACTGTTAATGTTCTGTGGCTTACTTCAAAGGCAAAGGAAAGTAAAGCTCTCCTAGTGGCTCCAAGTTGCACTCAAGTTCAATGTATTCAGACATGTGAAGACAAAAATGAGCCTTCCCCTCCCCACTGCTGCCCCTGAGCTTGGACCAATAACTAATACCTTCAGACCTGTCCAACTACAAAGGGGACATCTCAGTACCTGTGGGGAATGATGCAGCAGCACTGGGAGGCAGCTACCACACAGGCTAAGAGCACCAGATTTCATTCTTTCTCATTGCCAAGTAGTATCCCATTGTATATATAAACCACATCTTCCTTATCCATTCATCAGTTGATGGACATTGAGGCTCTTTCCATAATTTGGCTATTGTTGAAAGTGCTGCTGTAAACATTGGGGTACATGTGCCCCTATGAATCAGCACTCATGTATCCCTTGGGTAAATTCCTAGCAGTGCTATTGCTGGGTCATAAGGTAGATCTATTTTTAATTTTTTGAGGAATGTCCACACTGTTTTCCAGAGCGGCTACACCAGTTTGCCTTCCCACCAACAGTGCAAGAGGGTTCCCGTTTCTCCACATCCTCTCCAGCATTTATAGTCTCCTGATTTGTTCATTTTAGCCACTCTGACCAGTGTGAGGTGGTATCTCAGTGTGGTTTTGATTTCTATTTCCCTGATGTTGAGTGATGTTGAGCATCTTTTCATGTGCCTATTGGCCATCTGGATGTCTTCTTTAGAGAAGTGTCTATTCATGTCTTCTGCCCATTTCTTCACTGGGTTATTTGTTTTTTGGGTGTGGAGTTTGGTGAGTTCTGTATAGATTTTGGATACTAACCCTTTATCTATATGTGGTTTGCAAATATCTTCTCCCATTCTGTCGGTTACCTTTTAGTTTTGCTGATTGTTTCCTTTGCTGTGCAGAAGCTTTTTATTTTGATGAGGTCCAAATAGTTCATTTTTGCCTTTGTTTCCCTTGCCTCTGGAGACGTGTTGAGTAAGAAGTTGCTGTGGCCAAGATCAAAGAGGTTTTTGCCTGCTTTCTCCTCTGGGATTTTGATGGCTTCCTGTCTTACATTTAGGTCTTTCATCCACTTTGAGTTTATTTTTGTGTATGGTGTAAGAAAGTGGTCCAGGTTCATTCTTCTGCATGTTGCTGTCCAGTTTTCCCAGCACCATTTGTTAAAGAGACTGCCTTTATTCCATTGTATATTCTTTCCTGCTTTGTCAAAGATTAGTTGCCCATACATTTGAGGGTCCATTTCTGGGTTCTCTATTCTGTTCTATTGATCTGAGTGTCTGTTTTTGTGCCAGTACCATGCTGTCTTGATGATTACAGATTTGTAATACATCTTAAAGTCCAGGGTTGTGATGGCTCCCACTTTGGTTTTCTTTTTCAAGATTGCTTTGGCTATTTGGGGTCTTTTCTGGTTCCATACAGATTTTAGGATTGTTTGTTCTAGCTCTGTGAAGAATGCTGGTGCTATTTTGATAGGGATTGTATTGAATATGTAGATTTCTTTGGGTAGTATTGACATTTTAACAATATTTGTTCTCCCAATCCATGACCATGGAATATTTTTCCATTTTTTTTGTGTGTCTTCTTCAATTTATTTCATAAGCTTTTCTATAGTTTTCAGTGTATAGATTTTTCACCTCTTTGGTTAGGTTTATTCCTAGGTATTTTATGGGTTTTGGTGCAATTGTAAATGGGATAGAATAGATTCCTTGATTTCTCTTTCTGCTTCAGTATTGGTGTATAGAAATGCAACCAATTTCTGTGCATTGATTTTACTTTCTTTTTATTTATTTATTTTTTAAATTTACATCCAAGTTAGTTAGCATATAGTGCAACAATAATTTCAGGAGTGGATTCCTTAAACTGTGCACTGATTCTATAGTTTGCGAGTTTGCTGAATTCATGGGTTGGTCTAAGAGTTTTTTGGTGGAACCTTTTGGTTTTTCCATATAGAGTATCATGTCATCTGTGAAGAGTGAAAATTTGACTTCCTCCTGTGAAGCCATGTTTGACTTCAATGTTCATAAGTAGGGAAACTTGTGAGTTAACTGTAGGAGTATTTTCAATGTAGGCATAAAAAGAATGAAGCACACATCTCCATGAGGTGATATAAAAAAGGGTATAAAAATGCAGTTTCACATTTTTATTAAAAAGCAAGGCATAGAAGTATGTGTATAGTAATCTTATTTTAAAAAGTGGATCCACATGTGTGCATATATACATAGAGAGCATGTGCATAATACATACTTGTACATATTGGTTTATGCATAGAAAATTTCTGGAGAGCATGTAAAATTTGTCTCAAGTTCCATGGAGGGAAAGGACTGGGGACTGGGATACAAGGGAGAATTATTTCATGGCATAAAGTTTATACTGTTTAAATTTTTCCTGCATGCACATATAACTTTTCAATTAAAACGTATTTATTTTTATTTAACTGCACTTGGGACAGGATCACCAGTGCTGAGAGGGGTTCACTTGCTTTGAGCAGCTGTGCCATCAGCATTTAACACCCACCTCAATGACTTTGCTTCCTGTCCATCTGCAACCAGTCTTCCCCTTCTAGCCTTCTTCCATACCATCTCCAGTGTTCTCTTTCAAAAATGTAGATTTACCTAAGCTAAGAAATCCTTGTTGCTTCCTGTTTCCTACAAGATAAAGTCTGATCTGCTTAGTGGGGCATTAGTGGGAAGTGATACTGCACCTAGTACAGTATCATTCCTGGGCCTTCCAGAAGTCCACTGCCTTCCTCTCTTTTCTACTGTCACTACCCTAGACCAAGCTTATCATCTCCTTGGTTTACCCTACCAGGATCCTAACTGACAGTCTTTTCTCCAGTTTTTCTCCATTCCCATCTGTTCTCCATAAATTATGTTCTTTTAAAGTGCAAGTAATATCTATTGCTCCCCTGCTTATAACCAACCCTTTAAAACTACCTACCCACCAGGGGCACCTGGCTGGCTCAGTAAGGAGACCATGCAACTCTTAATGTTGGGGTTGTGAGTAGCCCCATGTTGGATGTAGAGATTACTAAATAAATTTTAAAAATAGATAGATAAACTTTATAAAGAAGAAAGAAAGCTGCCCACTGATCTTAAGTTAAAACCCCAGCTCCGTAGCAGGTCCAGTGCCATCTCTCCCCAGTTCTTTCCTCTCTGCTTAGATTTGATTTCTACCAACTACTGTACACTGCTCAGTTCCTTGAAGATGCCATTCTCTCTTTACTCTGAGTCTTTGCGCATGCTATTTCGGGTCTTAAGAAACTCTTCTCTCTTCTTCTTGGTCTTCCAACCCCACCTGGCTCACTCCTTCAGCCAAAAGGGTCATAAAAATAAGAATGCCATGAGAGGGGCACCTGGGTGACTTGGTCAATTAAGCATCTGACTTCAGCTCAGGACATGATCTTCCAGTTCTTGAGTTCCAGACCTGCATCGGGTTCTGTGCTGACGGCTCAGAACCTGGAACCTACTTCAGATTCTGTCTTCCTCTCTCTCTCTCTCTCTCTCTCTCTCTGCCCCTTCCACTCACACACTCTCTCTCTCTTAAAAATAAATAAACATTAAAAAAAAAGAATGCCATGAGAAAATCATAAATGAAGGAAGAAAGAAAAAGTCACCAATCTGAGGAGGAATCCTGTAGGAATTCAGCTGTCAGAAGAGAACTGTATGAGTAAGACCATCGAGGAAAGAAAGGGCTGGGCATTCTGGAGAATGGAAAGTAGAGGAGTCCATCTGGTTAATAAACTGGGGAAGACTAAGTGAATGGTTGGCAGAGGAGAATGGCTAGAAAAAGTGAAAGACCTTGAAAGCCAAGATAAGGAGTTTGGTCTTCATTTTTTAAACAGTGGGAAATCTTGAACCATTTTTAACCTAGCAAGTGAAAACCTCCAGTATTTATTTTAGAAAGATGTAAACAACAGAGATCAGAGCAATGAAGTTGGGGAGATGGGTAATCTTAGGGAAAGAGAATGAGAGCCTGGCCCAGGGCAACAGCAGGCGGAACTGGCAGAAGAAATGGACTTGAAAGAGATGTGGAGATAACCTGGTGGGCTTGATAACCAAGTGAATGGGAGGAGAGTCAAAGGAATCAGAAAGGACTCACCACCTCGTCAGAATAACTGGGAATATGGTAAGGTCATTGGCTGAGATGGGAATCACAAAAAAGGGAGAAAATTTGGAGGAATGCAATGAATTAGGTCTGGAACATGCCAACTTTTGGGTGGGAGATCAGGAAGCCCATGTCCATGATTAAAATCAGACACAGTTCAGGGTAGAGTATGCTGGGCCTTTCACAGAAACCACATGTTAAGGTTGGTTTAATCTTTTCTCATGTGCCATGTTTCCATGACTCCTATTTTCCATATCCCAACAAAGCCATGTGAATTGTTTGTTCACCTTGCATGCAAAAACAGAATTGTAGAAGTACAGGGAGAGTGGAGATAAGGTCTGTGAATAGGAGAAGACCTGTTGTTCCAGGACCAAAATCTAGAAAATGGTTTTTCTCTTTAAGCCTACTACTTAAACAGCATGCTACTATTTCTCTTCAAGTCCCAACTCTGCTATGATGAGCAACCTGGGGCAACTTCACCTCTACTCTTCCCTTAGCCCCTGGACACTTTGAAGTCCACAATACAAATATTTTTCATAGTTATGCAGTTTTTAAACTCCTTTTTGCTTTTGAACTCTTCAAAGGTAAATATCTTGTCTCCCTAACTAAATTCTTAATTCTTAAAGAGCCAAATTTATGCCAGACATTTAACTTTTTTATTGTCACAGAGCCTGGTACATATTGAGTTTTCAAAAACCACAAAGTGGATTGAAACTGATACTGAATTCATTTGGGGAAGAAAGGAGAACCACCTTGAAAGGACAGAGTACAGCAAGAGGTAATATGTTAGAGGTGTGAGGTGGTATCAGTTCCTAACATAGAAAAGAACCTATTCTAACATAAAAGAAATCCTTCCTCCATTTTCTAATAATAATGACTTTGCATTCTAAATATGTTCTAAAGAAAGGAAAATACTGGTAATTGTCAAGTAAATTACCTTCTCAACTCGCTAAAAATCTGTTTTTCAGGGACTACCTTTTGTTTATAAGCAATATTGATAAAATACAGAACTTGTCCTTTATAATTAATTATATTTGGTTGTTCTAAACAGTATAAGACTGAAGAGTAAGTCTTTCACTTTCTTTTAGTTCTTCCTTTTAGAGGTCTACTTGTGTGACCATTATGATTGGGCAACTTTTTTTTAACATTTTATTTTATTTTATTTTATTTTATTTTATTTTATTTTATTTTATTTTTGAGAGAGAGAAGTGCGAGTAAGGGAGAGGGGCAGAAGAGGAGAGAGAGAGAGAGAGAGAGAGAGAGAGAGAGAGAGATTGAGAGAGAGAATCTTAAGCAGGCTCCATCCTCAGCACGGAGTCCGACATGGGCCTCAATCCCACAATCCTGGGATCATGACCTGAGCTGAAATCAAGAGTTGGACACTCAACCGACTGAACCACCCAAATGCCCTGATAAATGGGCAACTTAAAAGACAGTTATTCCTGACTCAGCTCATGACAGAATTCCCTGGGCAGAAGAGGTAGGACAACCTCAAGTATTGCCAATGGGCAGATTGTTTATTTGCCATGATGGAGGAAGATGTATGTGGGGGAGGTGAGGAGAAGAGTTTTGTGTTGCTAACTGACAAGTACCAATAGGGTAGGGCTCTGATCACAAAGATCTCTCCAGCTGTCCCGCCAACAGCTCCCACCAATCTGTCATCAATATCACTGTTTAATATAGAACCCCCATTAGGATCACCCATCAGCATTTATAGAGCCGCTGGAAGAATGAACCTACTACTCATAGCTTTCAGCAGGGAGTGTAATTAGGAGTAGGAAAGGAAGTGGTTCAAAAGTGGATCTGAGACTACTCTTGGGAGCAGCATGAAACATGACTCTGAAAGTTGGCAAAGAGAACAGGGAAAAGACACCCGAGTGATTGCTTCATTGTCTTGCCAAAGGCTCCATTCCCACTCCTTTTAGAGCATACCTTTCCCCTTCTGAGATTCCCCCAGGCACCAGGTGAACAGGTAGGAAAGCTCCTTCTAAGCCCTGGTGGCAGCAACGTCTGTTGGCTCTGTGTCACATTCCTTTCCAGACTTCACAAGCCTCAGGTTACAAAGGTCTCATTGCACAATTCTTAGGAGAGTGGGCATGGAGGCTGGGCTGGGATAAAGGAGAGTCCTGTATGTGTCAGAGATCCAGGTGTGGCCAGATGCCAAGGCACCCCAGGTGGTGGCAGCAAGAGAAAGAATCAAATGCCTTGATCTCTGGCAAGGTAGATTTCTTTGCTTTTTTTTCCTCCCAAAGCTGTTAAATAAAACTGATCAGGATGCATTTTCTTGGGTAATTTGATGGAAAACATTTCAAAAGTTCACTTGGCATACCTGTGTTTCAGTTTACTGTAGAGATGAAAATGCAAAACCCACAATGAAGAATCTGAAATTAAAGCTCTTTTTATAAAACCCTCCATTTCTTACAATCACCTTTCTCATGAAGTTTTATGCCGTAGTATGTGCAAAGTTACTCAATATATTACACAACCTTTGCAATTAATGTGGAAGCTGAAAGACATTACTACAACCCGTTTAAACCCTATGTCATGATGGAATGTTCTTTTCTATTAGTGATCATTTAATAATTCTCTTTTATGAAAGATAATCTGCATGGATAGCTAGAAACATATGGAAGTTCCTTACAGGATATACACTTTTTAGTTGGTTAAAAAACAGTCTAGCAGCCTAGAAAATATTCATCAGATCTTTGGCACTGATGACTATGAAAATGAGATCTATATTTATATTCAGCAATTTCATTTCCTTTCAGATTTTGGGACTTTAGACAGATATTAATATATTTGCAATGAATTGAATAGGAAAAAGCTGTGAGTATCTGTATCCAGGGAATGACTGGGCTCAGACTTACAGGTTAATTAGAGATGCAAGACATATACAGCTCTACATAAAACAAACCCTGGAAAAATCTAAGGCAGCTCATAATTACAAATAAAATATTAATTCATGGGAAGAGTCAGGAGAGGCTCATAAAGGAGGTATATTAGGTAGTAAGGATAGGTTACCACAGATGGTGTAATAGCCACACCTGCCAGATGAAGTGTTCACTCATACATACATCTATGGAGTATACATATATATGATATACATACAGAGTATACACACTCATACACATAAACAAAGTGATCTAGCTAAACTGGAAAAGGCAAGGCCACAGAAAGTCGGCATATTTATTAAAAAGCAGAAAGTTGTTAATGTTATAAATGCCTTTTTTCTTTTCTTTTTTTTTTTTTTTTTCTTTCAGTGAACTACTTCTAATCAGGCCTCAAGGCAGAATAACCTGTCAGTTTCCCTGGATTTATTTTAATTGTTATCTCAGCCTTTTGGATGGGGTCTTGGATGCCTTTTCTTGACCTTGACCAAAGCTTGTTCTATTTGGAGCTATAAAGGCTAGGAGAGTTTTGGTGACTGGTGCCACCTATATAGAGTACTTGAATTTACTAATAACCACTCCAAGGAAATGAGATTTCCTTTCTTAGGATATTCTAAAATAGGTCAGATATGAATAGTTAATTCTTTCAGCATGAATTAGGGGCAGGGAATATTGAAGACACCTGGCTGAAAGTAAGAGGACTTAAGCTATGTTCCCCAAGCTAACACTAACTAGCTTAATGACCTAAGTCAAGACACAACCTCTCTGTGCTGGTTCCCTCTTGTAGAAATGAGGACATTGGAATGTATGATCTCTTAGTTCCCCTCCAACTCTAAAATTCCATGGTATGTGACTAACACAATGCTCAGAGAACATTATAGTCAAGGAATATAAATGTAGACAAGTTAGGACACTGTGTTTTTTGGATATTATTTTAAGTTAAACCTAAACTTGGTTTTCAATAACTATTAATGAAGTCTAAAAGTTGGACCATTGAGGATTTAATTTTCAAGGACCTAAGAAGTTGGATCATAATGTAACTGTAGGGGCACCTGAGTGGCTCCGTCGGTTGAGCATCTGACTTCGGCTTAGGTCATGATCTCGTGGTTTGTGGGTTCAAGCCCTGCATCAGGCTCTGCACTGACAGCTCAGAGCCTGGAGCCTGCTTCAGATTGTGTGTCTCCATCTCTCTCAGTCTCTCCCCCACTCACCCCTGTCTGTGTCTCTCTCTCAAAAAATAAACATTAAAAAAACATTTTTAATAAATAAATACTGTAATTGTAAAAATCATGATGGTTTCTCTAGAGGGAGGTTGAATATATAGTAGAGTTAATGTACAAGTACATTTTGTTTTCATCTGGACCTCCGGATTTATTGACATGCTTTAGGTTATTACTACTTTTATAGTGTATAGAGTATTGGTCTTACTGCTGAGATATATTTATTCCTGATGTTGGAAGTCATAGTGTGTTAAAATTGTGTCCTGTGGTTAGAGATTGGATCTCCCGTCCCCTGGTCTATTGGTATTGGAGTCCCCTGTGGGTAACTAATCTACCTGTCAGAACACTGGACTGCTGCTTCCACTGAGGGAATGTGGCAATAAACTTAGCTCTTGCGGGCAAATCTCAGCGTGCTTGCCTGAACAGTCTTGTACTCAGCTCTGGGGTCGCAGTGTGTTGAGACACGGAGGGAGGCCAGTGGAGATGAGTCAGGACCTGGCGCTCACCCCATGCTCCGCCCTACTGGTAAACAGAACAGCTATTTGCCCGTCACTTGAGCCTCTCCGGGCCCCAAGACTCCAGGAAGAAACAAATACTTTAGAAGCCAAAACCCCAAGGCAAGGTAAAGAAAACAGAAATGTCTGCATCCCCAGCGATGATTTCACTGGCATGAGTTCTTTAGAGGGGGAGGAGCTGTAGATGGTTCCAGCTGAACTGTTTTACCTACTTCTCAACCATAAGGCCCTTCTCTTTCACTGTTTATAGGAGATGATGGCCTTTTGCCTTTTAAGCCTTGAAATTTCAAGGCTTTAAATTTAATCTTGGTTGCTAACCCATAATAAATTTATTTCTCCTCTTTTTATTACTTTTGTTTCTATCTTTGTATTATCTTCTATGAAAATACTTCTTTCAGTTCTTTCAGTTAACTTATTTTTTGTTAAGTCTATTCTTCCCTTTCAATGTTGGGAAGAAGCTATTAAAAGAATAAACACCACCAGGCAATAAATGTAAACTACTCTACAAAGTAATTTTACACTGACTTCCTCGAGGTAACTGTTGCTTTTGCATTTTTGCCATGGTTGGGGATAGACCGGTGAGGGGTTAAAAGTCTTGGAAATATCTTCATCTGGCTTCATGACATTAAATAAGTCTGGCTATTAAGAGGACATAACACAACTCGCTTTCTGGTGGGACTGCCTTTGGCCTTTTTCTGATCATTGGGAACCTTTACCGTAAAGTATGTGGTGCGTAGTCTCTATGCTTATCTTATTCCTAAGCCTGGAGATACACTCATCTCCTGGTCCTCTCTTTCTATTTTTTTAGATAACAGCAATTTCTATTCTAAGCTTAGCAATTGTTATATACCTGAACTGGAGGCATGGCTAGCTGATTCCTTCTAGCTCTGTCCGGTAGTGTCCTGCCTCTAATATATCAATAGCTGAACCTCCTGTTACTTTCTTCTCAGTGGCCAAGTTGGAGCCTGGGCTGAATATTGTGATGTCACAGAGTAGAATCCATGCTCCTCCCAAACTCCCAGCTGAGACCCTCTGGCTTCAGTATTTTCTGTCTTGCCCATGGTGGAAGGTTGGGAAGGTTAATCCCTTTATTTGTTAACTGACCTATAGAGCTATAGAATCTTACTGTGAACAGAGACCTTAAAGACCTTGTGGCTAGATTCTAATCTAACTCACTTATTTTACAGATGCGGACATTCAGATTCTAGGTAGTTCATGGCAGAGCTAAATCTAGAACCCAGCTGCCTTCAGGGTTAGCCCCCTACCCTTCTGAACACACTGCACTCACAATGGGCTCTGCTCTCTGGGTTTTATCAACATCATTGTTCTCTGGTAGGCAGCTTATTGGTTGATTTTTACCTGAATCTACCCATGACAAGAGACCGTTCAGATAACGTGCATCATGGGAAGAGAACAGAGTCTCAGGGAAGATCATTAGTTTTTCAAAAAATCTATAGGTACCAGAAATAGCTAACTTTTGTTCTGGCCCAAACTCTGAAATTCTGAGCCACCTGACCAATTCTAGATTAACAAGTAATGTGACTTTTGAGTAACTGATGTTTTCAATGAGATTTAATGATAAGAAAGAATGCTCAACCCAGGATTAGTGTTGGCTGCAATGCCATACAAGGTTCTAGTGTTTGCTGAGGAGAGAATGGGAAGGAATAATCAGTAAGGAAATAGGCTTTCATTGGAATTTAATTCTCTTTCATACCCTCCACTTTTTCTATATACTGTCCCCATATGACATTAAAAAATTGTCTGCATTGCACGAGATGACCTGTATCTGTGAAGCCTGAGAATTGTACTTGCAAAATCTCTCAAGTGGGGAGCATATATTGTACTTTTATAACACCAGCTACTAACATTTTATATCATGTTTTAGCATTTACAAGCCATTTCCACATATTTCATTTAATCTTCACAGCTCAGTGAGGTAAACACTGTATTATTTTTAGTATGACTTTATGAGTGAGAAAATTATAGCTCAGAGAGAGGTTGTGACTTGCACAAGATCACAAAGCTAATTAAGTGGAAACAGTAACATCAACTACAAATCAGATCTTCCAACCAACCATTTTCCCTACCACAGGACTTCCCCAGGGTGGGAGGAATTGTCATGTGGTCCTGGAACACACTTGAAGGTAATTGCATTAAGCAATCTTTTGATTAACAAGAAATTATTCCTCTGGGTCATAAATGTTGCTTTGCTAACCTCCTACATGTCTCAATAAAAACTTAGAGAAATGGTTAATGAACACTAATTTCAGACTTTAAAATAATATAATCATTGCCCTTGCACCTGACAATTCCACATCTGAGAATTTTCCTAAGGGAATCATCATGGATATGAATAATATTTAGCTATAAGAGGTTCTTTGAAGCATTGTTTATAATAGAAAACAAATTAAAAGCTCAATATTAGAAAAGTGGTAAAATGGATTATGCTTAACTCATGAAAATAATGTTGTTGGTGAAGTTTTCCAGAACTTTAATCATTCATGTGCTATCTTTAGAATATTGCCATCTGCACTAATATCTACTTAATATCTTCTTTATTTTTTAATTTATTTTTCTTTTCAAATTTTTATTTAAACTCTAGTTAGTTAACATACAGTACATATTGGTTTCAGAGGTAACATTCAGTGATTCATCACTTACATACAACGCCCAGTGCTCATCATAACAAGTCCCCTCCTTAATACCCATTACCAATTTAGCCCATCCCCCACTCACCTTCCTCCATTAACCCTCAGTTTGTTCTCTATGGTTAAGAGTCTCTTGTGTTTTCTTTCCCTCTCTTCTCTTTTCCCCCCTTCCCATGTGTTCATTGTTTTGTTTCTTAAATTCCATATATAAGTGAAAGCATATGGTATTTGTCTTTCTCTGCCTGACTTATTTTGCTTCGCATAATACATTGTAGCTCAATCCACGTTATTGCAAATGGCAAGATTTCATTCTTTTTGATGGCTGTGTGATATTCCATTTCATATATATACCACTTCTTCTTTATCCATTCTTTCGTTGATGGACATTTGGGCTCTCTCCATAGTTGTGCTCTATTGTTGATAATACTGCTATACACATCGGAGTGCACATACCCCTTTGGATCTGTGTTTTGTATCCTTTGGGCAAACACCTATAGTGTAATTGCTGGATCATAGGGTAGTTCTATTTTTAACTTTTTGAGGAAACTCCATACTGTTCTCTAAAATGGCTGCACCAATATGCATCCCCACAACTAGTGCAGGAAGGTTCCCCTTTCTCTGCATCCTCACCAACACCTGTTGTTTCTTGTGTTATTAATTAGCCATTCTGACAGTTGTGAAGTGGTATCTCATCGTGGTCTAGATTTGTATTTTCCTGATTATGAGTGATGTTGAGCATCTTTTCATGTGTCTGTTAGTACTCTGGATATCTTCTTTGGAAAAGTGTCTTCTCATTTCTTAACTGGATTGTTATTTGGGTGTTTGGTTTGATAAGTTCTTTATAGATTTTGGATACTAACCCTTTATCAGGTATGTCATTTGCAAATATCCTCTCCCATTCCATAGGCTGCCTTTCAGTTTTGTTGATTGTTTCCTTCACTGTGCAGAAGGTTTTTATCTTGATGAAGTCCCAGTAGTTCATTTTTGCTTTTGTTTCCCTTGCCTCTCGCAATACGTTTAGCAAGAAGTTACTCCCACAGGCTGAAGTCAAAGAGGTTACCGCTGTGTTCTTGTCTAGCATTATGATGGTTTACTGTATCATATTTAGGTCTTTCATCCATTTTAAATTTATCTTTCTGTATGGTGTAAGAAAGTGTTCCAGTTTTCTTCTTCTGCTTGTTGCTGTCCAGTTTTCCCAATACCATTTGTTAAAGAGACTGTCTTTTTTCCATTGGATATTCTTTCCTGCTTTGTTGAAGATTAATTGAACATATAGTTGGGGTCCATTTCTGAATTTTCTATTCTGTTGATCTACGTGTCTGTTTTTGTATTAGTACCATACTGTCTTGACTACAGCTTTATAATGTAGTTTGAAATCCAGAACCATGTTGCCTCCAGTTTTTTTTTTTTTTTTCTTTATCAGGATTAACTTTTGCTATTTGGGGTCTTTTGTGGTTCCATACAAACTTTAGGTTTATTTGTTCTGGCTCTGTGAAAAGTGCTGTCGGTATTTTGATAGGGATTACATTAAATGTGTAGATTGCTTTGGGAAGTATAGACATTTTAACAATATTTGTTCTTCCAATCCATGATCATGGAATGCTTTTCTATTTCTATGTGTCCCCTTCAACTTCTTTCATAAGTGTTCTACTTAATATATTCTTTCAATTAACTCTCACATTTTACTGAAATAAGAGAATTTAAAGGTAATTTTTTTATCACTACATAAGTAGAAATGTAGTACAATTACCTTAAATGTCAGATAACCATAAAAACAAATATAACAAAGTCAGGCTCTGAGTCAGTCCCACCCACCACTACCCCCTTAGCAGTCATGATTCTGCCACAACAGAAAGGTACATATGGCCGACAAATAGGATACCCCTGGAACACCTGGTTCTAATGGCCAGGGTGATTGTCCTTCTTGTCCCCCACAGGACATCTCATACATAAGGACACTCCTTTAAATCTGGGAGTAATAGCTGGACTACCTAATATAGAAAAACAAACACAGATTTGGGCAAAATGAGGAGTATGAGGAAAAACTTGCAAATGAAAGAATAAAACAAAACCTCAGAAAAAGAACAGAACAAAGCAAAGATAAACAATCTATCCAATACAGTTCAAAGTAATTGCCATGTTTACTTTATGAGCTCAAGAGAAGATTATATGAAAACAGTGTGAACTTCAATAAAGAGACAGAGTATAAGAAAGTATGAATCAGAGCTATAGGATACAGTAACAGAAATCAACAATATACCAGAGGGAATAAACAGCAGATTAAGTGATACAGAACAGTGGATCAATAATCTTGAAGATTTAGTGGAAATCACCCAAACTGAAAAGACAAGAGAAAAAAGAATTTTTTAAAAGTGGAAGATAGTTTAAGGGACCTCTAGGAAAACGTCAAGCATACTAACATTTGTCTTTTAGGGGTCCCAGAGGCAGAAGACAGAGAGAAGGCGGCAGAAGACTTATCTGAATAATTAATAGTTAAAAACTTCCCTAACTTGGAAAAGAAAACAGATATCCAGGCCAGGAATAATAGAAAGTCCCAAACAAGATGAACACCAAGATACATTATAATTTAAATGTCAAAAATTAAAGGCAAAGAGAGAATCTTAAAAGCAGCAAGAGAAGAGCAATTAGTTGTATATAAGGGAACCTGCTATAAGAGTATCAGCTGATTTTTCGGGAGAAATTTTACAGGCCAGAAAGCAGTGACATGATATATTCAAAGTGCTGAAAGGAAAAAAAACCACAACCAGGAATACCGGGCAAGTTTATTATTAAAAATTGAAGGGGAGATAAAGAGTTTCCCAGATAAGCAAAAGCTGAAGGAGTTAATCACCACTAAACAGGCTTTATTGTAAGAAATATTAAAGAACTTCTTTAAGTGGAAAATAAAAGGCCAAAACTAGAATTAAGAAAATATATGAAAGAGAGTTCTGGGAATATGGCAGCATGGGAGGACTCTGGGCTCACCTCGTCCTGCTGATTGCTTAGATTCCACCCACATCTTCCTCAATAACCCAGAAAACAGCCAGAAGACTAGCAGAACAGACTCTCCAGAGCCAAGCATAGACAAGAGGCCCACGGGAAGAGGGTAGAAAGGGTGGAGAGGCGGTGCGTGCTACACAGACTGGCGGGAGGGAGCAGGGGCAGTGGAGGGGCAGCCTACCAGGCAAGGCAGAGCCCCTGAAGTATGGCTTGCAAAAGCGGAGGGGCTGGACTCTGTGAATTCTGACAGCCAGCGGGACTTAACATCTGGAATGTTAAAACTCAACAGCTCTGCTCTCAGAGAGCAGGGAAGGTGAGAGGACGCCAGGAGGGAGAGTGGTTGAGCCCCCATAGGACAGAGCTCAGCGGGGGAACAAAGGTACTGGCAAGCGCCATTTCCCTCTCTCATCCTCCAGCTGAAATTCCAAAGGGAACCAGTTCCCATCACTGAACTTGCTTGCACCGCACAAATGCCCAATGCTATGCTTCTGTGGATCCATCCCTCCGACAGGCCTGCCTCCCTCCCAGTGCTGCAGGTCCCCTTCCACAGGGGACCACCCATGGCAAAGCTGGCTAAGCTTGCCCCTCCTGCCCCTGTGCAACTTGCGGACCCACCCTGTCTAATATGCCCTTGGCCAGATACCATTGAGGCAGCACCACAAGCCTGGCAGTGTGCAAGCAGCCTGGACAGGGGCCACACCACTCCACAGTGAGTCCTGCCCCTGGGAGAGGGGAAGATAAGGTACACACCAGTCTGACTGTGGCTCCAGTGGTGGGCTGGGAGCAGACAGTCAAGTCTGACTGCGGCCATGCCCACCAACACAAGTTACTCTGGACAGCCCAGGGGAAGTGCACTGCACTTTGGAGCTACTGCAGGGACTACCCAAAATAATGAAACGGAAGAATTCTCCTCAAAAGAAACTCCAGGAAGTAGCTACACCTAATGAATTGATCAAAAACAATTTAAGCAATATAACGGAACAAGAATTTAGAATAATAGTCATAAAATTAATCGCTGGACTTGAAAAAAGCATAGAGGACAGCAGAGAATCTATTGCTACAGAGATAAAGGGACTAAAAGATAGTCATGAGGAATTAAAAACTGCTATAAATGAGGTGCAAAATAAAATGGAGGCAGCCATAGCATGGATTGAAAAGGCAGAGAATAGGTGAATTAGAAGATAAATTATGGAAAAAGAGGAGGGTGAGAAAAAGAGAGATAAAAAATCCAGGAGTGTGAGGGGAGAATTAGAGAACTAAGTGATGCAATCAAATGGAACAATATCTGTATCATAGGAATTCCAGAAGAAGAAGAGAGAAAGAAAGGGGCTGAAGGTGTACTTGAACAAATCATAGCTGAGAACTTCCCTGATCTGGGGAAGGAAGCAGGCACTGA
The DNA here is from genome assembly GCF_046562875.1 of Panthera onca. Taxonomy (NCBI): domain Eukaryota; kingdom Metazoa; phylum Chordata; class Mammalia; order Carnivora; family Felidae; genus Panthera; species Panthera onca. The sequence goes on along the minus strand of NC_138356.1, from coordinate 16,897,155 downwards.
AATCCAAGAGGCACAGAGAACTCCCTTCAGATATAACTTGAATCGATCTTCTGCACAACATATAGTGAAACTGGCAAAATACAAGGATAAAGAGAGAATTCTGAAAGAAGCTAGGGATAAACAGGCCCTAACATACAAAGGTAGACACATAAGGGTAGTCGCAGACCTATCTACTGAAACTTGGCAAGCCAGAAAGGAATGGCAGGAAATCTTCAAGGTGATGAACAGAAAAAAATATGCAGCCGAGAATCCTTTATCCAGCAAGTCTGTCATTCAGAATAGAAGGAGAGATAAAGGCTTTCCCAAACAAACAAAAAATGAAGGAATTCATCACCACTAAACCAGCCCTATAAGAGATCCTAAAGGGGACTCTGTGAGTGAAATGTTGCAAGGACCACAAAGTACCAGAGACATCACTATAAGCATGAAACCTACAGACATCACAATGACTCTAAACCCCTATCTTTTAATAATAACACTGAATGTAAAGGGACTAAATGCTCCAACCAAAAGACATAGGGTATCAGAATGGATAAAGAAACAAGACCCATCTATTTGCTGTCTACAAGAGACTCATTTTAGACCTGAGGACACCTTCAGATTGAAAGTGAGGGGATGGAGAACTATCTATCATGCTACTAGAAGTCAAAAAAAAAGCTGGAGTAGTCATACTTATATCAGACAAACTAGACTTTAAATTAAAGGCTCTAACAAGAGATGAAGAAGGGCATTATATAATAATCACAGGGTCTATCCATCAGGAAGAGCTAACAATTATAAATGTCTATGCGCCGAATACAGGACCCCCCAAATATATAAAACAATTACTCACAAACATAAGCAACCTTATTGATAACAATGTGGTAATTGCAGGGGACTTTAGTACCCCACTTACAGCAATGGATAGATCATCTAGACAGGAAATCAATAAGGAAACAAGGCCCCTGAATGATACATTGGATCAGATGGGCTTGACAGATATATTTAGAACTCTGCATCCCAAAGCAACAGAATATACTTTCTTCTCGAGTGCACATGGAACATTCTCCAAGATAGATCACATACTGGGTCACAAAACAGCCCTTCATAAGTATACAAGAATTGAGATCATACCATGCACACTTTTAGACCCCAATGCTATGAAACTTGAATTAGCCACAGGAAAAAGTCTGGAAAACCTCCAAAAGCATGGAGGTTAAAGAACACCCTACTAAAGAATGAATGGGTCAACCAGGCAATTAGAGAAGAAATCAAAAAATATATGGAAACAAATGAAAATGAAAATACAATCCAAATGCTTTGGGATGCAGCAAAGGCAGTCCTGAGAGGAAAATACATTGCAATCCAGGCCTATCTCAAGAAACAAGAAAAATCCCAAATACAAAATCTAACAGCACACCTACAGGAACTAGAAGCAGAACAGCAAAGACACCCCAAACCCAGCAGAAGAAGAGAAATAATAAAGATCAGAGCTGAAATAAACAATATAGAATCTAAAAAAAACTGTAGAGCAGATCAATGAAACCAAGAGTTGGTTTTTTGAAAAAATAAACAAAACTGATACACCTCTAGCCAGGCTTCTCAAAAAGAAAAGGGAGACGACCCAAATAGATAAAATCATGAATGAAAATGGAATTATTACAACCAATCCCTCAGAAATACAAGCAATTATCAGGGAATACTATGAAAAATTATATGCCAACAAACTGGACAGCCTGGAAGAAATGGACAAATTCCTAAATACACACTTCTAAAACTCAAATGGGAAGAAATAGAAAATGTGAACAGACCCATAACCTGCAAAGAAATTGAATCAGTTATCAAAAATCTCCCAACAAATAAGAGTCCAGGACCAGATGGCTTCCCTGGGGAATTCTACCAGACATTTAAAGCAGAGATAATACCTATCCTTCTCAAGCTGTTCCAAAAAATAGAAAGGTAAGGGAAACTTCCAGACTCATTCTATGAAACCAGCATTACTTTGATTCCCAAACCAGACAGAGACCCAGAAAAAAAAGAGAACTACAGGCCAATATCCCTGATGAATATGGATGCAAAAATTCTCAACAAGCTACTAGCAAATAGAATTCAACAGCATATAAATAAAAAAAATTATTCACCATGATCAAGTGGGATTCATTCCTGGGCTGCAGGACTGGTTCAACATTCGCAAATCAATCAATGTGATACATCACATTAATAAAAGAAAAGATAAGAACCATATGATCCTGCCAATGGATGCAGAAAAAGCATTTAACAAAATTCAGCATCCTTTCTTTTTTTTTTTTTATTTTTTTTAACGTTTTATTTATTTTTGAGACAGAGAGAGACAGAGCATGAATGGGGGAGGGGCAGAGAGAGAGGGAGACACAGAATCGGAAGCAGGCTCCAGGCTTTGAGCCATCAGCCCAGAGCCGGACGCGGGGCTCGAACTCACGGACCGTGAGATCGTGACCTGAGCCGAAGTCGGACGCCCAACCGACTGAGCCACCCAGGTGCCCCTCAGCATCCTTTCTTAATAAAAACCCCTTGAGAAAGTCGGGATAGAAGGAACATACTTAAACATCATAAAAGCCATTTATGAAAAACCCACAGCTAATATCATCCTCAATGGGGAAAAACTGAGAGCTTTCCCCCCGAGATCCAGAACACGACGGGGATGTCCACTCTCACCACTGTTGTTTAACATAGTGTTGGAAGTTCTAACATCAGCAATCAGACAACAAAATGAAATCAAAGGCATCAAAATTGGAAAAGATGAAGTCAAGCTTTCACTTTTTGCAGATGACATGATACTACACATGGAAAACCCGACAGACTCCACGAAAAGTCTGCTAGAACTGATACATGAATTCAGCAAAGTCACAGGATACAAAATTAATGTACAGAAATCAGTTGCATTCTTATACACTAATAATGAAGCAACAGAAAGACAAATAAAGAAACTGATCCCATTCACAATTGCACCAAGGATCATAAAATACCTAGGAATAAACCTAACCAAAGATGTAAAAGATCTGTATGCTGAAAACTATAGAAAACTTATGAAGGAAATTGAAGAAGATACAAAGAAATGGAAAAACATTCCATGCTCATGGATTGGAAGAACAAATATTGTTAAAATGTCAATACTACCCAAAGCAATCTACACATTCAATGCAATCCCAATCAAAATTGCACCAGCATTCTTCTTGAAGCTAGAACAAGCAATCCTAAAATTTGTATGGAACCACAAAAGACCCCGAATAGCCAAAGTAATATTGAAGAAGACCAAAGCAGGCGGCATCACAATCCCAGACTTTAGCCTCTAATACAAAGCTGTAATCATCAAGACAGCAGGTATTGGCACAAAAACAGACATATAAACCAATGGAATAGAATAGAGACTCCAGAATTGGACCCACAAAAGTACGGCCAACTAATCTTTGACAAAGCAGGAAAGAATATCCAATGGAAAAAAGACAGTCTCTTTAACAAATGGTGCTGGGAGAACTGGACAGCAACATGCAGAAGAATGAAACTAGACCACTTTCTTACACCATTCACAAAAATAAACTCAAAATGGATGAAGGACCTGAATGTGAGGCAGGAAACCATGAAAACCCTAGAGGAGAAAGCAGGAAAAGACCTCTCTGACCTCAGCCGTAGCAATCTCTTACTCGACACATCTCCAAAGGCAAGGGAACTAAAAGCAAAAGTGAATTACTGGGACCTTATGAAGATAAAAAGCTTCTGCACAGCAAAGGAAACAACCAACAAAACTAAAAGGCAACCAACGGAATGGGAAAAGATATTTGCAAATGACATATTGGCCAAAGCGCTAGTGTCCAAAATCTATAAAGAACTCACCAAACTCCACACCCGAAAAACAAATAATCCAGGGAAGAAATGGGCAGAAAACATGAATAGGCACTTCTCTAAAGAAGACATCCGGATGGCCAATAGGCACATGAAAAGATGCTCAACGTCACTCTTCATCAGGGAAATATAAATCAAACCATACTGAGATATCACCTCATGCCAGAGTGGCTAAAATGAACAAATCAGGAGACTATAGATGCTGGCGAGGATGTGGAGAAACGGAACCCTCTTGCACTTTTGGCGGGAATGCAAACTGGTGCAGCCACTCTGGAAAACAGTGTAAAAAAATTAAAAATAGATCTACCCTATGACCCAGCAATAACACTGCTAAGAATTTACCCAAGGGTACAGGAGTGCTGATGGATAGGGGCACTTGTATGCCAATGTTTATAGCAGCACTTTCAACAATAGTCAAATTATGGAAAGAGCCTAAATGTCCATCAACTGATGAATGGATAAAGAAGTGTGGTTTATATATACAATGGAATACTACATGGCAATGAGAAAGAATGAAATCTGGCCTTTTGTAGCAACATGGATGGAACTGGAGAGTGTTATGCTATGTGAAATAAGTCATACAAAGAAAGACAGATACATATGTTTTCACTCTTATGTGGATCCTGAGAAACTTAACAGAAGACCATGGGCTAGGGGAAGGAGAAAAAAAAATTCCAGAGAGGGAAGGAGGCAAACCATAAGAGACTCAAAAAACTGAGAATAAACTGAGGGTTGATGGTGGGGGGGAGGGGAGGGAAAGTGGGTGATGGGCATTGAGGGCACCTGTTGGAATGAGCACTGGGTGTTGTATGGAAACCAATTTGACAATAAATTTCAAAAAAATAAAAAGAAAAAAATAAAATATATGAAAAAAAATCTCTCTGGTAAGGAAAACATACAGTAAAGGTAGTGGATCAACTACTTATAAAGCTAGTATGAAGGTTAAAAAACAAAAGTAGTAAAAGTAGCTTAACTACAATAATGATAACACCAAATAAAAATGTCAAATATGACATCAAAAACATAAAACATGGTGGAAAGAGCACAAAAAAGTAGTGCTTTAATAATGTGTTCCAGCTAAAGTGACCACCAACTTAGAGTACTATATACATAGGTAGTTACATATAAACTTCATGATAAGCATAAGCCAAAAACCTGTAATAGATACAAAAAAAATAAATAAATAATAAAGAGAGAAATCTAAACATAACACTTAAGAAAAATCACCAAATCACAAGGGAAAAGACCAGACTGGAAGAAAGGAACAGAAAAGAGTTATAGCTCTTGTGCTCAGGCCCATGGTGCAGGCAGGATGGGCAAGTGTCATGGTCTTTGTACTGCCAGGAAGTTCCCGTAGTCACTGACAAGATCAGAAGTGGCATGATAAACAATACAAGAAAATCCATTTGGGCACAGCCCTGAAGCCCAACCCTTTTGGGGGTACTTTCTATGCAAAGAGAACTGTGCTGGAAATAGTAGGGATTGAAGCCAAACATCCATATTCTGCCATCAGGAATTATGTCAGGTCCAGCTGAAGAAAAAACAAAAACAAAAAAGATTGCACTGTAATCCACACATTTTTCATAAAGTTGATTATCACTGTGTTTCCTTCTTTAGCCTTGTTATAAGCAAGATTATCTGTAAAATTACAGGCTCAATATTCTATATTTTTCAGTTACTCATAAAAAATGTAATCACTAAAAATGTTTAAAATGTGTTCATGCAACACCAAAAAGTAATCTCACACATCAACTGTGGCACATATTATATATCATGCTTTAGGAAATACAGGGTTTCCAATTCTAAAGATAGAGAAGAATGCCCACAGATATTAGTGAGGAAAAAGGATAAGCTGTAAAAAATAGTTACCAATTTTCATAAATACACATCTTGAGTAAAATTCGAAAGAGCTACACCAAAATATCAACAGTAGTTACCTCAGAATGGGAGATTATGGGTGGTTCAATTCTTTTGCTTGTCTACCTTTTCTAAATGTTTTAGAAAGGACGTTTATTCTTAAATTAAGAAAAATAGGCTATCTGAAATATATATACTTGGAGATAAAATTGGAGAGAGCTATGGGTCACATATATTCATATATGCATCTCTGTCATGTTTGTCTTCTTTAACAAGCATTACTTTTCTTATTAAAAAGTCTAATAAAATGAAAAATAAAACACAAAAATGTTGAAAGGAATATACTTGTAAATATAATGAATGAGTTGAACCAGGAATATTATAGTAATAAATTTTTATATCATAACTAGCTAAACAGTGTAGTACGAAACCAGTATAAGCATACGTCTTTCTTTTTATTTATTTGGTATCCAAAAATTTACATTACCATATTTCTCCTGCCACACAAAGTGGGAAGACCTGTAGAGCAAGCAAAGATTCATTAGAAGAAGCATAAAGTGAACCAACATTTTTCCTCCTTTCATTAGTATTTTAAATAGTGTCCATGGATTAAATAAGTAATTTCCAAAACTTAGTTTAAAAGCCACCTTCTTAGAACAAAGTATTCTCATGGCAGGACATGTAAGGATTGAGCTCCCTTTTCCTAAAGTGATCTCCTAGTTATCTCAGGGAAAAAAATTAGATCCTCACTTGTGTTTTATCTTGTCTGAGCATATAATTAGTATTCTACATTCTGCAGATGTATGGACTACATCACTTCTTTTGTGTAAGCTTCTGTGATGAAACACATACTGCACCTGTGGAAGAGGTGGGCAAAACCTCACAGATGGAGCCCACAAAGGTTTCAAGTCCCTCAGGCAGTGGGAGGAGGGAAGCCTGTAATGAGGGAATCCCACTGGAAGCAGGCATTCTTCAGACTAAATAAGTTATAGATGATTGGAAGTCAGAGTTCAAATGTTGTTGCTCAGTTGTGGAGGGGAATTTTATGGGGAAAAAAAATACTCATTTTGTCGACACTTGAATTTCACTTCAAGCCAGAATTTTCAAATCGTGGGCCACCTAAATCAGAACTATCTACTATATTTTTAAAAATTAATGCATATTCCCACATAACTCCCTGGATTTACTGCCACTTGATCTTAGGGGCTGGATTAGGGACCCATGTTTAAGCAAACCCTCCAGGGGATTCTACTGCACAGAAATGTTTGAGAACAATTGCTTGTAGGCCAGAGGTTCCCAAACTTTAGAGCAGAATGTCAGAGTTTTAACAAATCCTTCAGATTTGTTAAAACACAGATTGTTTACTCCACCCTCAAGTTTCTAGTTCTGGAGGCCTAGGAGAGGCCCAAGACTTTATATTTTTAAGAAGTTCCCAGATGATGACTAGGATTGGGACTACACTTTGAGAACCCCTGTGCTCAGCCCAGGAAACTGGGGAGATCCTAAAGGCATTTCCAGAGACCTAGGAAATGCAATTTGAGACTTTGAGTCATTTTATTAAAGACTCAGAAAAGAATTTGTGTGTCAAAGAATTTTGTCCTTACTTTGGTTTTTATTTTAATCAGGACTTTTCCCCCACAAATAATGTTTATTTTTTCACGTAAAATGCTTGCAGTCTATGTCCATCCATTCAGGATTCTCCAAGGCTAAATAGCATCATTTTCCCTTCATTTGTACCTTTTATATTTGAGAATGTTGATAAATGAATGCAATTGATGTTTGATTTTTTAGATGGCTGCATTAATTTGATTTCAGTGACCCACTGAACACCAGTGTTAGCCTAACAACAGTTACCAGAGCTAAAGCTACAAAATAGGGAAGGGATTTGAACAGCCTCTGTGCAAGATTTTAATTAAGCCTTACTGGACTCTTCTTTAAAGGATGTTATGACGGGCGGCTGGGTGGCTCAGTCGGTTAAGGGTCCAACTTCAGCTCAGGTCATGATCTCGCAGTTTGTGGATTCCAGCCCGGGTCGGGCTCTGTCCTGACAGCTCAGAGCCTGGAGCCTGCTTTGGATTCTGTGTCTCCCTCTCTCTGCCCCTTCCCCGCTCATGCTCTGTCTCTCAAAGATGAATAAATGTTAAAAAAAAAATTAAAGGATGTTATGAGAATTCAACATAATTCCAGAAAAGTAAATCTAAATCTATGTCTTTTTGAAAGCCAAACTACTTATGCTAAATAGAAATATAAGCATGCTTGGAAAATAAGAAAGATACATATTTCTAATGTTTGTTGCCATGAGGCCCACCTCATGTACTCACAAAATCATAATATTTTTTCTAAACAAAGATCGTGCTGTACACCTCGACATAATTCATTTTATTTTATTTATTTATTTTTTAAATTTACATACAAGTTAGTTAGCATATAGTGCAACGATGATTTCAGGGGTAGATTCCTTAATGCCCCTTACCTATTTACCCCATCCCCCCTCCCACAACCCCTCCAGTAACCCTCTGTTTGTTCTCCATATTTAAGAGTCTCTTATGTTTTATCCCCCTCCCTGTTTTTATCTTAATTTTGTTTCCCTTCCCTTGTGTTCATCTGTTCTGTTCGACATAATTCATTTTTAAGCAGTGCTAATGACATTAGTAAAATAAAATGTCAGCCAAACTGCAATAAAATATTTCCAGCCCAATGAAAGTACTTTGAGTTGAACGCTTTAAAATTTTTGACTTTGAAAGGTTAAAATAATAAATGATCACAGATCCAAAACATACAATGCTAAAGTTATTACCAGATACATTTTTTTCTGTATTGTAATTAAAGTCTCAGGAACTTCTCAGTTCAGATCCTGTAAGGTGATCCCTATAGGATTCCTTTGCTGTGTGACTCCTCTCTGAAGAACAGGAAGTTATATAGAGGACCGATAACAAACATGTTAGGAAATTTAAGAAAATATTTATATTTCCAGCAGAGTTATTAAGATTATCATTTTTTAAGTTAAATCCTGAATTCAAATTCTTTCCCAGTTTCCTCATCTAGAAAGTGAAAATAATGATAGCTGCTTTGCAGGAGAGCTGCAAAGAAAAAATGAGATGGTGAGTTTAACATGGTTGAAGCATGGAAGTTCTCAGTGATAAGTCAGTGTGATTTTGGCTATTATTAGCTTTGTTATTATTATAGAGAGAGAAACTACACACTATGGATTTAAAGGAAAAATAGATCATATATGCTTGGGAGACTCAACAAAGTCTTTATTAAGTAGGTGGCCTTTGTGAAGAGCCTTGAAGTTTGCATGATATGTATTTTAAGGCAAGATGGAAGAGTTGCATTTTTTTACAATCTTGGCACATGAACCCTGACTCTGCCAGTGTAACTACTTTAAGAGACATAGGCAGAGATGAAACTTTGTACATGTTAAAAGTTATAGTACTTATTTATGATTGCACCTAGTCAATTCAATAAATTCCTGTTTCTATCTTTGATTTGAAATAGGCAATGCTTATTGAGGTGCTCTAATATAATATTCAAAAAAACAAGTTAAGGATATTTCGAATAAGTGTTATTGTGAAATAATTTCAAAAGAGCATGCTTGTTATTAATGGCAGGCAATGTATTATGTACTTTTTGGCTTGTCATCTTGTCTATAGAGTACATGTTGTAAAGGAAGAAAAGTGGGTAATTATATTTCACATGAACATCAAATTGAGTGTTCCTTCCTTGTAGTTTTGTAAAGTAGAATTGTGGCAAGATTGTCCCTAGTTAATGCCAGGAAAAATGGAAAATAAATGTCTTTTTAAAAATGTCTCTTATATAAACAAGTAAAACCTGTTAAAGTGGTTTGCAGTCATTGAACATAGGTCAGTTCCCATTAAAACAAACTCCATGGGTAAGTGAATTATTTTGTTGTGTTGGTATTTTGTTGTATCAAATATTGCTTAGCATGAAACTAAATATGTAAAGGTTGTATCACAGCAAAATAATATCAATATTATTATTAATTAAGTCATTGTTGGCAAATAATTTTGCAGTAAAGGAGTTTTAATTCTACTTGTCTTTATCTTAGCAGGTGCAAACTTATGGCTCAAAAAATGAACAAGTTCTTTTTAAATGTTTCTTTGATACGTATAGCAGTTAATTTTTGCCTCACATGTCTATTTTAATAATTGTTTTCAAGATATCATCAGAAAAACACAGTTGAGATTGTGTCATTAAGATTTGTATACTCTACATTAAAATGATCTAAGAGGTTCTAGTATTCATTAGCATTCTATATCTCAAACTCATTTCCAAGGGGTTTCTTCATTATAAGAGCTTATTTGGGACTATAGTTATTATCTAGATTTTAATGGTATCATTAATTATTAAAATTTGACATACAAAATTCTGGACTCTAGTCATTTGAGACACTTCTAATATCTCCTGTGAACATATTCTACCCTGGAATATCTACCCTGATTTTGGAGATAAAACGGATTATTATCTGGAAATGCCCTACAACTTTCTCTTCCACCTACTCCCTTACCTTTTTTATGCTCAAGTCCCATCTAGAGCCATTCCTCAGTTCTTGGGAACCTTTGCTATATGTATTAATCAGCTTTTATTGTGTACCAACATTTCTCATTGGTTTCCAATAACAAAACATTTTTATCCTACTTACAGGTTGGCTGGGCAGCTACAGCGGCTTTGTTCTGAGCTGTGGGTCAGGTTCAAGTATATTCCATGAGTCTCCATTCTAGGACTCAGGTTAAAGGAACAGTGGCTTATGGGTAAACTCTTCTTAAAATAGAGGGTGGGAACACAGAAGGCAGAGGGGTCAAGTCAAATGGTGCAAGCACGTCCAGAGTTTCTGCTCACATTTCACTGGCCAAAACAGCTCATTTGGCCAACATCAATGTAGAGGATAGAATACTCCTTATATAAGTGAGAAAGAGGAAACAGAAGTGAATATTTGCTGAATAGTATCCCCATTCAACATACCATACTGGGACAGTGACAGGAGAGCAAAAACAAATAGCCATTGGAGAAGGGGGAAGCAGTCACTGGTCTGTAGCAATTCTGAAATCTCACTCTGTAAATGTTGCCAAGTTCCTAACCCAGAGGTAGGAAGTGTTCTTTGATTAGGCTCCAATTCTGTTCCTTGGGAATAGCTTTTCTTTTTATTGTTCTCATGACTCTTGGCTCCATTTTCTGAGAGGTAATTTTCCATTATCCTTCTTGGGCACATCTGAAGGAAAATATGTACCCCCTGGCCACTGAGCAGTTTCCTCATCCGGCTACCTGCCTGCAGAATGTTGGGGACCCTAAGGTCTTTAATTTTTAATGGTTCATTTTTCTTTCTTTTTTTAATTATTAAAGTATAGTTGACATATGATGTGTTTTATTTATTTATTTATTTATTTATTTATTTATTTATTTATTTAAATTCAAGTTAGTTAACATACAATGTAGTATTTGGTTTCAGGAGTAGAACCCAGTGATTCATCTATGACACCCAGACAATGCTCATCCCAAAAAGAGCCCTCCTTAATGCCCATCACCCATTTAGCCCATCCCCCCACCCACCTCCACTCCAGCAACCCTCAGTTTGTTCTCTGTATTTAAGAGTCTCTTACGGTTTGCCTCCCTCTGTGTTTTTATCTTATTTTTACTTTTCTTTGGGTAAATACCCAGTAGTGGAATTATTAGATTATATAGTACATCAATTTCTAATTTTTTAAGGAACTCCATACTCTTGCACAGTGACTGCACCAATTTACATTCCCAGCAACTCTGCACAAGAGTTCTTTTTTTCTCCAAATCTTCACCAACACTTATTATTTCTTTTCTTTTTGATATTAGTCATTCTTGCTGTGTTAGGTAATATCTTATTGTAGTTTTTATTTGCATTTCCCTTATGATTAGTGATGTTGAGCATCTTTTCATATGTCTGTTGGCCATCTGTAGTCTTCTTTGGAAAAATTTTTATGCAGGTCCTCTGCCCATTTTTTAATCCGAATATTTGTTTTTTTGGCACAGAATTGTATAAGTCCCTTATGTATTTTGGACATTAATTTCTCATCAGATATATTGTTTGTAAATACCTTCTACCATTCAGTAGGTTGCCTTTTCATTTTGTTGATGGTTTCCTCCACTGTGCAAAAGCTGTTTATTTTGGTGTAGTCACAGTAGGTATTCTTTTGTTTTTGTTGTCCTTGCCTGGGAGACATACCCAGAAAAATGTTACTAAGGCTGATGTCCAAGAGATTACTGCCTATGTTTTCTTTTAGGATTTTTATGGGGGGACTTGGGTGACTCAGTCAGTTAAGTGTCTGACTTTGGTCATGATTGCACAGGTCATGAGTTCAAGCCCCATGTCGGACTCTGTGCTGACAGCTCAGAGCCTGGAGCCTGCTTATGATTCTGTGTCTCCCTCTCTCTCTGCCCCTCCCCCTCTCACGCTCTGTCTCTCTCTGTCTCTTTCTCTTTCAAAAATAAATAAACATTAAAAAATTTTATTTAAAAAAAGGATTTTTATGGTTTCAGGTCTCACAGTTAGGTCTTTAATCCATTTGAATTTATTTTTGCATATTATGTAAGAAAGTGGTCCAGTTTCATTCTTTTGCAAGACTTGGATAGTATTTAGCTATCTAGTTTAACCACTGCCATTTACTGAAGAGACTGTCCTTTTCCCATTGTATATTCTCGCCTCCTTTGTCATAGATTCACCATATAAGCATGGGTTTATTCCTAGGCTCTCTGTTCTGTTCTGTTCATTGATCTTTGTGTTTGTTTTTGTGCCAATACCATACTGTTTTGATTACTATGGCTTTGTAGTGTAGTTTGCAATTTGGAGGTGTGATACCATTCTTTCTCAAGATTGCTTAAGCCATTTGGGGGTCCATATGAATTTTGGTAAAATTTTTTTCCAGTTTTCTGAAAAATACTATTGGTATTTTGATAGGTATTGCATTAAATTTGTAGGTTGCTTTGGGTACTGTGGATATTTTAACAATATTAATTCTTTCAATCCATGAGCCTGGTATATCTTCCCATTTGTTTGTGTCATCTTCAATTCTTTCATCAATATCCTATAGTTTTTAGAATACAGGTTTTTAACCTCCTGGGTTAAATTTATTCCTAGGTATTTTCTGTTTTTGATGCAATTATAAATGGGATTGTTTCTTCAATTTCTTTTTCTGCCACTTTGCTATTAGTGTATAAAACCACAATAGATTTCTGTATATTAATTTCGTATCCTGAAAATTTCTGAATTCATTTGTTAGTTCTAATAGGTTTTTGGTGGAGTTCTAAGGGTTTTCTTTGTATAGTATCATGACATCTGTAAATAGTGAGTTTTACCTCCTCCTTACCATTTTAAAGGTCCTTTATTTCTTTTTCTTGTCTGCTTGCTGCTGCTAAGACTTTTAGTACTATGGTGAATAAAAGTAGCAAGAATCAACTTTCTTGTTTTGTTCTTGATTTTAGAGGAAAAGCTTTTAGTCTTTCTGTTTTTTATATAAAATTTTAATTGAAAATAGTTTTAGATTTACACAAAAGTTGCAGAGTTCCGTGTACCCAACACCTAGCTTTTACTATTAGTAAATCTTACATTGGTCTGGTATAGTTGTTACAATTAATGAACCAATTTTGAAACATTATTATCCTGAGGTCTTTTTCATGGCTAATAGAGTCATAGTCTCTCTCTCTCTCTGTCTCTCTCTCTCTTTTTAATTTTTTTTAATGTTTAATTTTTTTGAGAGAGAGATTGAGACTGAGAGCATGGGGGAGAGTTAGAGAGAGAGGGAGACACAGAATCTGAAGCAGGCTCCAGGCTCTGAGCTGTCAGCACAGACCCCAACAGGGGGCTCAAACTGTTGAACCATGAGATCATGACCTGAGCCAAAGTCCGAAGCTTAACCCCCTGAGCCACCCAGGCATCCCTAAGTCACAGTCTCTTTTAAGCAGGGCAACGGTGTTTTGGGAGTTAAATTTCTCCCCAGAAACTATTTTTAGTTTTTTGTGTGTGATTTAGTTAACTCCATGAGACAACCATAGCCACAGTAATTTTCAAGTCATGCCTCTATTTCTCTCTAGGCGTAATTACAGAGGGTTTGAGCTTATTAGGTTAGTGGAACTTAGTCCTCATCTCTTTTCTATGAGCCATTTTGTCCAGATGAAAGAATTTACTGGGTGCTCTCTTAATACATTTAAACGTTTAACAAAACATATGGCAGTGATATTTATTAGATCTTTGTCTTGAGACTTGGTCTTAACTAGCATCAATCAGAGTTTGTGGTTTTTAGCATTTTTCATGTTTTCATTTTTCTATTTGAAGATGAGAAACAGTTCTATTTTTAAAATTTGCAAGTCCTGGAATTTCTGGAGTCACTCTTTACTCTTTCATCCCTGCTTACAAGCAGGCCAGTTCTTTCTTGAAAGGCTTTAATCGAAGGCAGTAACCAATTCATGCTAATAACAGTCTGTCTTAAAATTTTGTCACCCCAAACCACCCATTCATGAGGTATGTTTTCTGTCTCCAAATTATTGCAGGTTTTACCAAATTTTTGCTTCTACATAATCTTGCTGCTACTACAAGATCATCATGTTTCCAGTCTTCAACACTTTTTTGCTGCCTGCTTTTCAGTCCCAAGGCAAGGACAATATTTTAAGTTCTTATTACAACAGCATCATACTTTTAGGGAATAATTTGTATATTAGTCAGCTTTTGCTGTAATAATGCTGTATAATAAGCAACTCCCAGATTTCTATGACTTATAAAACAAAGATATTTTGCTCATGAGTCTGAGGTTGCCTGCAATGGCTCTGCTCCAGCCTGCAGGTGGTTCAAGTATGCTTTTCTATACTCACTCTGGGACCCAGGCTTAAGGAGAGGCCTCTATCTGTGGCAAAGGGCAGGAATGCAAAAGGCCACACCAAATCACAGGAGCACATTTTAAATCCCCTATGCACATTTTATTGGCCAAAGCAAGTCAAATGTGACCAGACCGAATGTCAATGGAGGGAGGAGAGGAAATAGCAAATACTTATATGACAATAATACCATCTACCTCACCAGGCAAAGGTCTGGCCTCTGTTATTCATCATTCAGGTGGTCACTAAAATGTATGAGGAGCAGGAAGGTGAGGGATGAAATATGGTTAGGGGAAAAATTTTTTTTAATTTACACCCACTTAAAATTCAAGTCCCCTTTTTCCTCCCCCTTAAATAGTTCCTTTCCCTGAAAGACCAGCTAGGGCTGGGCTGCATCAGTACTTAATATCCCTAATATCTGACTCCAATTCCATGGCTGGATGCTCCTCAGTGCTCTCCAAGGGCAGCTGTTTTGCTCTTCACCAGTTGCTCTTTCCAACCCTACTACCTCTGCAGCAGATGAGACAGCTAATCCTTTTGTCTTTTAAAGGAATTTACAATATCCTGATAAGTCTCCAAGTTCTTTACTGGCTTTAAGCAGAGAGAAGAACTGAAAGCAGAGTTGCTCAGGCATGGTCCTAACCATCCCATCCCTTTCTTCAATGCCAAAGTCCTAGTACAACAGATGTACCCTTACACCTGCTCCTCCTGGAGTATTGGACAGCAGGCCTTAGCCACACTTGTAATCCTTCCGTTTTTCTCATTGCCTTCCTCTTTTCATTCCCACTGACTCCAACTCATTTGGGCCATCAAAATCTCTAGCCTGGTTTCCTGCAACAGCCTTTGAGCCTGGCTCTACTCCAGCCTGCCCACCTGCAAACCACTCTCCACTCAAAGTGATTCAGAGTGGTCTTTCTGGGATGAAAATTTGATCTTGTGGCCCTCTTGTCTTAAATCATTCAGTGTTTTTACATTTTGTCTCTAGTAAATAAAAAGGGGCTTTTCCATGTATGCCCCCTCTTGTCCCAAAATATTCAGCCTTGGTAAAAATAAATCAAGCTTCTCCCACCCACTCAGACTCTCACACCTTCAGGATTTTGAATAAAAGTGAAATAATCCTGGTGATTCTGCTGGATGGGCCTACTGGGCAGCAGAATAGGCCTGAAAGCTGAAGTTCCCACAGGGTTGCCCCATCCCAACCCAGTTCCTCCATGTGCCACCCCTGACTTCCCCAAAGAGGGAAATAACTGCAGACAGAAATTTATTCAAACAACTGGACACATGATATCAGCTCCACAAATTGTGAAACTTAATTCCTACACCTACTTGATCTTGTCTGTGTGGTATCAGGAAGTAAGTAAAGAGCTGTGGAGAAGTTCATGGAGCAGGAAAAAAAATTAACATTTCAGGAAATTTGAAATAGTTCTCTTCTTTAGGGTTCCATAAACTAAAAGATAACAATTCCTACCTCAGGTAAGAGTATATGACCTCATGAGGAACCTTCTTAAGATTCTCTGGCAGCATTACTGGGAGGTAGAAGCCATTCTTCAGTATTAGTTCTGTTTCTTGTATATGAAGAGGTGAAGAGACACTAGCATAGTCACAAAGTTGATATAACTGTCAGGATGAATTAAACATAAACATAAACAAATCCCTCTTCCCTGAACAAAATTGCTTGTCTCTTTTGAAACTATTTTAATCAAGGATTTTTTGTTTTCCAGTAACAAACACATACCAAACTAAGTCAAGCACAGCAGTGTGGTTATTGTAAGGATTCTAGGGTGTCTTATAAGACTCAAGGTCAAGACAGTGGGTCTTGTAAGTAACTGAAATGAGGAATTGACTAATACAGTAAAAATTGAAGCCAGATCTGAGCAGTATGTGTTGGTGTTGATGTTTTCATAAAATTATTAATGCCACTAGTTCAGGAGACCAAATGCTGAACTTATCAAATGCCAGCTGTATCCAGCCTCTCTTTCTCTCTATAACTGGCCCTCCCACCACTTTCTGTGCAGAGAACCAGCATATGATTTTTCCTTACACACAGCAGCCACTGGCAGAACCAGATAAGGGCATATAATCCAAAGGAAGCTTATCCATTGCTGGCTAGAAACTCATGAGGTTGACTCAGTGCAAAGGTTTCACCCTAATAGTATGAATGGCAGTTAACCAAGTCAATTAGTTTAGGATCATTTGGATTGGGAAATATTGAAGGAGTAGCCAGTGAGTTATAAATGTAAATGAAACGAATTTGCAGAGAGACACAGATGCCATAGCTAAGAGACCATGTTGAATCAGAGACCTGGAGAGAGTTCTTGGCCTGTAGAAGTGTCTTTCCCAGTTCTAGTTTATAGATGCCTATATTACTTTGCTGGGGCTGTCATATCAAAGTATCAAAGACTAAGTGACTTCAACAATAAAAATTTATTTTCTCACAATTCTGTAGGCTAGAAGTCTGATATCACGATATTAGCAGGGTTGGTTTCTACTTCAATCAAAGATGGCTGTCTTCTCCCTGTGTCTTCACAATGTCTTCCCTCTGTGCATGTCTGTGTCCTAATCTCCTCTTTTCATAAGGATACTAATCAGATTGGCTTAGGGCCCCTGATAATGACCTTACTTTAATTTAATGACCTCTTTAAAGAACTTGTATCCAAATGAGAATCATATTCTGAGGTATTGGGGGTTAGGACTTCAACATAAATATTTGAGCAGCTCAATTCGGTCGATAACAGTGTCCTCTCCCTTTTATTTAAGTGTTTTGTGTCTATGCAATCAAAACAACATGACAAACTATATTAAGACTTTCTGTTATCAGAGGCAGAAAATACAATTCAAACAGCCTTTGGGAAAAAGAGAATTTATTTGGCTCAAGTAACTGACAAGTCAGGAGTATCACTATCTTTAGGCATGTCTGGATTAAGAACTATAATAATGTCATTTTATCTGTCATGGTCCTGGCAGGAAATAGACATCTCTATCCAGCTGGGTTTTAAAAAGAGGGCTAATTACAAAGATGGAAGCAGAACTTAGGAAAGCTATAAGGGATATTGATATATCAGAGTAAGTAATAGTGGGACATTGTTACCATCTCCAGGCCTGAAGGAGCAAACCAAGAGTGGTTACTGGAACCTTAAGGCAGAGAGTTGTATGGAGACGATTTCCTAACAGGACTTGTAGCCTCCAATAGAGGGACAGCCATCCTGAGAAAACCCCACAGAAAGGGACTGGTAAATAACCTAATGTCCCTGATCTCTTCATAGAACTCCCACCTAGAGTCAGTGGGGGAAGAGAGATTGATAGAATTAATTTAGTCATCCAGTAGTGAAGAGGAGAGAGAAGATCTGGGGGCAAGTGGAAAAAGGCAACACCACCATTAAGACTTGGTCTTGCTCTCTACCTTCTGTGTTGATGTCTTTCTAACAGGGTCTCAGCTCATCACCCTTACAGCTTTCAATCTGTAGAAAGAGAGCTTCTCTTGCCCAAGTTTTTCTAATAAAACCCCAGAATTTAATCTCACTGGCCTGGCTTTTATAACCAAACTCACCTCTATTTCTATCTGTACTTATGCCATCTCTAAATCAATCACTGTGGCCAAAGGACAACTAAGCAGGTCTTTATTACCTAAATATCCTTGGAGCTAGCAGAGTGGGGTCAATCCCATTGAAACACATAGTGTTAAATGGGAGAGAGTGACCCCCCCAAAGGCAAATTCAGGTGTTGTTAACAGAAGAAGGGAGAATACATAAAAGCTGACAGACAAAAACAGTGTACATACACTACATTACCCAGAATATTCATAGTTCAGTCCTTGGTAAATATGTAATGATTGATTGCATTTATTGGATACAGTATGTTTTGAGAACTATTCATTGTACATAGTTGTAACTGAGTCAATGTTTACAAAATTTTTTTGGAATATAAATGTTAATAATCCATGGACAGAATTATTTTGCAATTGACTAGTAAATGTTTCTGAATATGGAGGATATTTTTCTACTCCAATCTTTATAGTGATCCTTATGGATACTAACTTATGATTATTAACTTCTTGTTTGTAGAAATCTATATTTATATCTCAAACACTGCCTCTTTCAGTGTTCTGAATTATTTTGTAAACCCTGTTTGTTTGCTTTCATTAGACCACAGTCTTGAGAATTTCTGGCCTGTTTACACACATCACCAAGTATATTTTTAGACTCATTTAGCAAGAGATCATCATGAGAGATGCAATAAACTGAAGTAAGATTAGTGAACAATTTAAATTTAACTGTTAAAGGTTTCTTTGTTCCTGCCCATTAAAGATGACTATCAATATTGCTAAGAGATGTTTATTAAACCGATAAAAATGAATATTGTCTTTTAAAAGTCAAGCTGCCTTTATCTGATCTCAAAGGTGTGCTTATAAAATTAATCATTCTGGTGTTTGCTTGTTATTCAAGCATAACTTTTCTTCTACCCACAGCCACTGGTTTTTTTGTTTAGCTCCATCAAGTTTTTGGCAGTAGTTCTGTCAATGTTTCTTTGGATAAGAAGCTCTGCCAGTAGGGCTCTTTTGCAAAGAGTGGGAGTGGGGAGTTGGACTGGGCTGACATTGAAAATCAAAGAATTTCCAAAGTATAAGAATCTCTGGGATGCCTGGGAAGCTTAGTCGGTTGAGAGACTGACTCTTGATATCAATTCAGGTCAGGATCTCACAGTTCATGAGTTTGAGTCCTGAGTCGGGCTCTGCACTGACAGTGTGGAGCCTGTTTGGGATTCTCTCTTTCTTCTTCTCTCTCTCTCTCTGCCCCTCCCCTGCTTATGCATACTCACTCTCTCATTCTCTCTCTAAATAAACATTTTTTTAAAAAAAATCCCTGTTTTTAAGGGTATAATTCCATTGAAAATTTCAAATAGGGAAACTTCCCCTGTCTGTCTCCTGTATTCTGGAGAGCAATTTCACTGTTTTATCCATGAATATTTATACAGTGGACAAGAGAAGCATGGTCCCCACCTTAATGGAGCTTAATCTCCAATGAGGGGGTACCCTAATGCATGGATGATGGGGTTTATCATGGTGTTTGCAGGTATCCATGTGTAAATGAGAGCAAGGGAGTACACCTGCTGTCCATTTATCTTTGCACAGAACATGCCATGGAGAATAGGAGAGAAAGCCTGAAGTTATGAAGGAGCCACTTTTAAAATCATCTGTGTCCACAAAGGCAAGCAGCAATGTAAAGAGATGCCCAAATCTCACGCATTCAATTGTGGAATAAATAACACACAGTAAGAGTGGAAGATTTAACTTCTTTCTCATCTCTTACATAGACATCTCATCAATCTGAATTCCTGCCTCTTCTATTAAGCCTTTCTGATCATTCCAACTCAGAATGATCTTATTTTCCCCTTTTTCTCAATTCCAGTAGTGCTTTGACTTAAATATATAGTCCCTCATAATAGTATCTGATTTTTACATGTCTCCCTATGTTCCTTGAGGGCAGGAGCCAGATTTCATGCTCTTTTATGTTCCCCATGGCCTGTAGTCTGGGGTAAAGCAAGAGCTATATAACCACTGGCTAAAAGACCAGGAATGCTTTGCTCAGGTTAATATTAAACTTAGTTTGTATTCTCAGGCCATAAACCACGCAGTAATTAGAGAGTTATTTGTGTAGAAGCAGCCTTGAATGTAACTGTAATGGAATAGATCCTGTCTGATAGTTGGATGAAATAGATCAGCCTAATAAAAAACTAATAAATTAGGTCAAAACTGACCCAGAGAACATCAACTCTGGAAGAGTTTGTACAAAAAATAATTTGTTGTACAGCTCCTCATTTTACAGAAAGGAAACCAAGGCCCTTCGATGTTGTGGCTTGCTTGAGGTCACCCTGAATTAGGGATTGAACCCAGACCAGTAACTACAGTTCTTGACCAAGTTGTTGGGTAAAATGTCAGGTTGTATGTAAGTCAACGAGATGAACACTCAACCTGTGTTTGCCAAGTCATCATAATAGTAACTGCCATTTTTCAAACCACTTTTTAGTGTTTCTGGCACCATGTCAGGCACTTCCCATAGAGAATACATTACTTTATTTAATCTTCACAACCCACCAGAGGGAGATGCTGCATCAGTCAAGATTCCTTTTGAGAACAGAATCAGTAGGAGGCACAAATTTAAGAGATTTGGTGCAATTGGTTTATGTGATCATGGTGGCTGACAAGGAAAGTCCAAAATCTGTAGAGAAGAGTAGTCTGGGATTGAAGTTGCTGTCCACAGAATTTCTTCTTCTTCAAGGAAGCCTCAGCACTACTTTTAAGTTCTTTCAACTGATTGAAGCAGGCCTGTGAAGATTATCCAGAATAATCTCCCTTACTTAAAGTCAACTGATTATGGACTTTAATGACATCTGCAAAACACCTTCATAGCAACACCTAGAATAGTGATTGAATAATTGAAGACTTGTAACCTAGACAAGTTTACACAAAAAACTGATTATCACAGGTATAATTATTCTTAACTAGTTCCCCAAGTGACAGAGGTGGTTAGTGGCAGAGCCAAGTCCTCAGGCTTTTTCTGCCTATCTCTACAACCCATGCAGCCATACAGTGTGCAGTTTCTGAAAGCAAACCTGAACAAGTTCTCATACCACTCTGAGCCCCAGATTGTTTCCTCTGTGAAATAAGGAAAATCACATCCCTGGCACAGAGTTGATATGTGAATTAAATGAGAAAAAGTGAGGTGTTAGCACATAGTAAAGATCACACACATAAACACACACACACACACACACACACACACACACACACACACAAGCTGTGTTCCCATTCATTCCACAATCAATGCCTCAAGATGGGCTCTGGCTCAGGTGCAGGTTTCTTTCTGAAATATTACACAAACACTGCAATTTCAAGGAGCATAGCTATGACCTCCATGAATCCTTGGGCATTCTTTCTGATTCACTCCAACTCTCTTGCCTGCTTTGACTCCTCTCTGCTGGAAGATTAGTTTGCTTTCTTAACTGGATGAAAAAAGGACAAATTGGTTGATTCTGGCTCTTGCTCTTTTATGTTTGCTTCCACCTTGTCTGAATTCAGATCTCTCTTCTGAGAAAAAATATTTCTGCCTTTATGCAAAAATTGTAAGAAATAATCTCATGTGTGTGGACACTTTGTAAGCAAGTTCCCCAAAGTCACTGTTCTACTACTTCCTGGTATGTTAGAAGTTGTCTGCAAGGGCAAGAGGATTATATCTGTTGGAATTCTTTTGTCCCCCGTGACTTGGGTAGGGCAAAAAGGGAATTGATTACCCCTGCTGTATCCTCAAGATAACA
The DNA here is from genome assembly GCF_046562875.1 of Panthera onca. NCBI lineage: Eukaryota > Metazoa > Chordata > Mammalia > Carnivora > Felidae > Panthera > Panthera onca. The sequence goes on along the minus strand of NC_138356.1, from coordinate 16,875,273 downwards.
GCAATCACAACCTGAGGTCCACTAACCAAGTGGCACCACCTGATATTTTGCAGTTTATTTGCCCAAAGTTAAAACCAGCAATTTTAGAAGACCTTCATGGCCTTGACTAAATGCCATAACTGGACTTCATTTGACTAAACTTCACTAAATTAAAACATTTCTTCCTGCTAGAAAATCACAACTGCATGATTTTTTGTCCTACTAACCTATATTCTTTTGCGAGGAAGCAGGCATCGAATGCCTCACCTGCCTCAAACTGCTATCCTTGAATACATCTAATGATAGCATCTCTGCACCTCATGCAGCTGCAACTGAGAAAAATATCCTATGAGTCTCAAATATACTAGGTGTCTCCAACATGTGGTCTTAAATCTTTTTTTTTTTAACGTTTATTTATTTTTGAGACAGAGAGAGACAGAGCATGAACAGGGGAGGGTCAGAGAGAGAAGGAGACACAGAATCTGAAACAGGCTCCAGGCTCTGAGGTGTCAGCACAGAGCCCGACGCGGGGCTCGAACCCACAGACCGCGAGACCATGACCTGAGCTGAAGGCAGCCGCTTAACTGACTGAGCCACCCAGGTGCCCCCCAACATGTGGTCTTATAAACATGAACCTTTGTGCCATTTATCTTGTCCCCCTCCCCCATTCTATACTGTCACTATTCCAAACTTCTCCCTATGTCCCCCTACCCAAATCCTCCCTCCTTATACCTCACTGTCAGTGGATGACCTTACCAACTTCTTGCAGAGAACTTGAGGGCTAGCAGACAGAAACTCCTTCAACTTCCTGATTGATGACCTCCTGCTTTCCTACTAAAACTTTCCTTCCCTCTACTCTCAGAAGAAAGCATAATCCTACTTCTCTTATTCCAGGTGAATCCTTCAATCTAAATCTGCTCCCCCCACCCCTTCTCTATAATTTCCTTTCTGGACTTGTAGACTCTTTTTCACAAGGTCCTACCCAATAGCATTTAAAGAGATTCAAGTCTTGCCTATCAGAAAGGAAAGAAGGGAGGGAGGGAGAGACAAAAAAGAGAAGGAGGGAGGGGAGAGGGAGAAAGGGAAGCCACAAACTCCTCTAGCTGTTATGTTGTCTCCTATCCTCAGACAATCTTCTCAGGACAGTTGTCCTCATGTCCCCAGTTTTTCATTTTTCACTGTGAATACACTGCAATTTGCCTTTTGCCTCTACCATTTCATTGAATATGCTTTTGCTAAGGTTATCAGTGACCTCCCAATTGCCAAATCCAATGATTACTTTCCATTCCATATCAAATTTGATGGTTATGAGACATTTGACACTGTATCCTTGAAAAAATGCATCCTAATTTCCAGGACACCACACACTCCCAGTTTTCTTTTACCTCCTGACAGATTCTCATCAGAATCCTTTACTGACTTTCTCCTTCAACCTGCTCCCTAAGCTTCTGTCCTGGCTCTTGTTTTCTTCTCACTTTATACCTTCTTCCAATGATGTTCAGGCCTTACCAGAAACTTTAATAGTTTCTTTCGCCTTGTACCAGAGATGACTACAACATATCCAAGTTGCTGCCGCAGTTGCAGCAGCCCAGGGAATTTCTCTAGGAAACACCTTTCACCCATGGCTTAGAACCTTCTTCACTTTTTGGTTTCCATCCCATTTCCTGGAACAAGGATCCTTGCTCTCTGCTGAGCTTCTTTGCATGCATTACTTATTTAGATGATCAGGCTGGCTTTTGAGTCTACTGTAACAAGAACAAAATTATTAATGCATAAGTCCTTCCAACCTTTCTCCTCTTCCTGGCCTCTAAAACGATACTGACTTTGCAGGTTTCATTTGTTCTCCTTCCCCACCCTCCAGAGAAGCTCTTCCTTATCAGACTTATATTTGGGGATTTTGTGATGTAGAATAAGAGAAAGTGTGAAGGACATAGGAATAGGAAATGTGGGGGCTGGAAGTAGGAGAAGGTTTTTCAGGACATGGAGGAGGGTTGAAGGAGCAGTATGTGATGAGAGGGAAGCAAATGAGAAAGAGACAGGGATTTTAATAAGTACTGCTGTGGTCTTTTGTATTCATTCAAAATGTCTTTTAAAATGCAAGCAAATAAGATAACTTATATAATTTTGACAGTACTTTTTTGGTTTATGGCAGGTTTTCCTCGATGGTAATTCTGCTATGAGGACGGACCACAGGGTTTCCCAAGCATACCACTCTTCCCCACAAAGACTCTGAACCAAATTGCGGATTTCCCTTGGACACCACCCCACACCCCACACTTTGTCATTTGCCTTGAGGTCAGCCTATGTGAAGGAAAGATCCGAGTGCTCATCTGGTCTTACATCTGAGGCTCTGGGTTCTGAACCTGAATCTCCAGGTCAGTTCTTTCTCCTGAGCTCCAGACCAGTACATTGAACTGCTTACAAGACATTTTATCTAGACGTTTCACAGAACCCTCACAGTCAACCTGTCCCAAAGTTGCCTCTTTATCTTCGTCATCCCTTCTTCTTAACATCCCTTCTCTGTGTCCCTCAGTAAAGGACATCAACGGCCACTGAGTCTTCTGCTACAGAAGCCTTGGTGTCATCCTTCTCCTTGCTACACCTTCTTATTCAGATGGTCACCAATCCTCTTTTACTTCTTAAATATATTGACAAGCTGAGCCACTTGATGTTTCCCGAACTCGTGAAGTTTCTAAATTTTTCACATCATGTCACTGGCTACTCATTGTTTTTGCACTCGCAGTCTTTCCATTCCCTATCTCTGCTCATCTGTTAAACATTCACTGACGCTTAGACTTCATCTCTTCTTTGAAGCCTTCCTTGATTGTCCTAAGGGGACACAATCACCTTGTACTATCTTGAACTTAACAGTATTAAGGCAGTTGTCACAATGTATTATAATTATTTTATACTATCTCTTCTCCTAGACAATGAAATCCATGAGGAAAAACATTGTGTCTTATTGTTGAATCTCTAGCACCCAGCATGGTATCTGGTTTCTAGGAATTGCTCAAAAATCAAACATTTATTACTTATTTGAATGAGTGAACAGTAAATTTGTAAGGTAGTTAGGAATCCAAATTAAACAGAAGGTAGACTTCATGAAGTTAAATAATTTGCTCAGTGTTACATAGCTACTAAGTGAGAGAGCAGAGTTTGAACCTGGTCTGTTACTACAAAGTCCATGTCGGTTTTTACAACAATTGTACTAGCTCATAGCTGGTCGCTCTTCTCACACTTCAGAAGTTTATACATACATACACTTTCTTTGAAGTTTATACATACATATACTTTCTTCACTGATAGTGATAATGTCTCTTTATGGTGACATTTTAGGGCATTCAATCATTCTGTTTTCATTACATATTTTTATGCTCATCTTTGAAGTCCCCCCCCAATCAAGCTTTTAATGCCTTTTCTTCTACATTTATTTTACAAACCCTAGGTGGTGATATTGGTGGAAAGTAGGTCAGAGTTGGAATCCCCTAGCTCCATCCATCGTCATTTTTGGAAGTCCAGTCATCAATACCAAGGGTAACCTGAAGCAAAGGTAACTAGAAGAGTTTATTCTGAAAAAAATTAAGGGACATAGTAGAACCAATTTTGGGAGAGAGGGTGGATTTAGTGTTCAATAAAACCTCACTATTACTCAACAAGGATATTTCTGTGGATTTCTCAAAAGCAGCCACCACCAATGCCCAGTGAATATTTTTCTTGTATTCATTTCTGAATCTGTATTCTACTCATCTTCTGTAATTGCTACCTATGGCAATGTAGCATGTAATGTCTGGACATGTTATCTCAGAAAGAAAGCAGAAACAGTTGGCAGTCCACACTCTGTTTTAAGAAAAAAAAATAGGGGCGCCTGGGTGGCGCAGTCGGTTAAGCGTCCGACTTCAGCCAGGTCACGATCTCACGGTCCATGAGTTCGAGCCCCGCGTCAGGCTCTGGGCTGATGGCTCAGAGCCTGGAGCCTGTTTCTGATTCTGTGTCTCCCTCTCTCTCTGCCCCTCCCCCGTTCATGCTATGTCTCTCTCTGTCCCAAAAATAAATAAAAAACGTTGAAAAAAAAATTTAAAAAAAAAAAAGAAAGAAAAAAAAATAAAATAGGGGCACGTGGGTGGCTCAGTAGGTTAAGCATCTGACTTCAGCTCAGGTCATGATCTCATGACCTCTGGGTTCAAGCCCCATGTCGGGCTCTGTACTGACAGCGCAGAGCCTGGAGCCTGCTTCGAGTTCTGTGTCTCCCTCTCTCTCTGCTCTTCCGGCACTCATGCTCTGTGTCTCTCTCAAAAATAAATATTAAAAAATAAAACAAAACAGTTGGTTTTCCCCAAATGGAGGGTGAAGAGTATGTGAATCAAATCAATGGTCATTTTGGTTTTGTTGTTGTTGTTGTTTACTCATCTAAAGTATCTCTTTTATTTCATCTGATAAGAATGTTGGGTAATATATGGTCAGTTTTAGTCATTTAAATTATGCCACTTTCCTAAGTAGTTCAAGGCACCCAAATTCTCTATAAGCAGAGCACAAGGAGAAATGTAGCAATAACCATGGATCAGAGTTGTTACTGAATTTTTAAATATGCATCACCCCTTTCCTCCAAGGAACTAAGGCTCCTCACTAAACTTTTGTTGCCAAATAGGTATTAATCTTTTTAATACCCAAGGAAACAGACGAAAGTATACACTTTGTCAACACTATTTCATCAAACTATTTGGGGAGAGCAGTTAGCAGCTCACTTGAAGATAGAGTATGTAGGGGAATGTAATGAAGATTCTTATTAATTTGTTCCACAACATTTACTAAGCACTTTGTAAGCATCAGGAACTATACTATGTACACATAGTATGTACTGTGTACTAGGGACACAAAGAGTAAACAAATAAATCTGGTCTGTACTATCAAGGCACTTTCAGAAGAATGGAGAGTCATGACAGTTGTATACTGACTGACTGATGAGGGCCATCATGGCTCCAAGCACTGAGACCATGGGAACATATTGAGAGACATCTTGTTGTAGGATGGGGATGAAGAAAGACTGCCCAGAGGTGTATTTGGGCTGGGTCTTGACAAATAAGAGATAGGCTAAGAAGCAAAATAAAGGCAGAGAGGTCAGCTCTTTAATAAGCAAAGGAGAGAAGACAAGACTCCTTCAGGGAATTGTAAAAATTTCAGTTTGGGAGCTGGGAGCAGTAGTCCTGTGAAGGGATGGGGAGCAGATCAGGTAGGACAAAGATATGAGCAAGGAAAGCACAGAGAGGAGTTCCATAAAACTACTTTCAAAGATCTCTGTCCAGCTTTGGTTGAGCCAAATGTATGGGACACAGCCTTTTTCTAGATAGGCCCACTTCTCAGAAATTGTCCTGAGAGAGTCATGCTCCAAAGTTCACAGAGCCTGTTCTTCTGAGCTCAGGGACTCTAGGAGGCAGGGAAATGAGCCCCCTTTCACTATCCACCCCAGGAAGTACATACCCAGAGCCGCCTTTTTTTTTTTTTTAATTTTTTTTTTTAACATTTATTTATTTTTGAGACAGAGAGAGACAGAGCATGAATGGGGGAGGGTCAGAGAGAGGGAGACACAGAATCCGAAACAGGCTCCAGGCTCTGAGCTGTCAGCACAGAGCCCGACGCGGGGCTCGAACCCATGGACTGCGAGATCGTGACCTGAGCCGAAGTCGGCCGCTCAACCGACTGAGCCACCCAGGCGCCCCCCCAGAACCTTCTTAATCCCACATAGGAATGGGCTTCCTAAGAATCCAAACACTTCAGGTCTTTATTCTTAGACTATCAAGACCAGCCACCATCATCAATTCAACAGCAATGGTTCCCCAAGGTATGGAATAACAGCCTGCATTGCATTGCTGTGTGATTGTACACCCAACTGGGCAAGGGACCACACACACAGTCTCTTCCAGCCTGTTGCTTCTGATAATTGCTTAGTAAATCCACAAATACATGTTGACTCTTCTGAAACTATTGTCTGATGATAATTGATTGATGCTCAATAAATATTTACAAGTAATAATTATAATTGGGCTTTGTGGTCAGGGAAAAATAAAGGAAAAGAAAATGGAGCAGAGAGAAAAAGTGAGGGTGCAGAAAGAATGTGGAAGAAATAATCATTAATATGATTAATCTCCAGTTTAGCACATATGTATATTATCTCATTTAATATTTACAATGACCTATGATATACATTAATATTATATTGGCTTAACAGGTGAGGAGAGTGAGGCTCAGGAAGTTGAGTAACTTTCCTAAGGCCAAGGAAGTGGTTTTCTGATTCAGACCAGGCTTCTTATTTGTTAAATCTAGCTTCTGGAAGAGAGGGAGAGGCCTCACATCTTCCCTGTAGAAATTTTACTACCAGTGTATACTTGAAAAAGAGTGGCTCCTGCCTTGTTTCAATAACTAAGGAATAAAATTGTAATCTTGCTTTGGAGGCTTAAAAGAAGTCTATGGACCTAACCACCGTTCAACCACCCACACAATTTTCTTGGGACATTCAGGATCACCATTATTACTTCCCCTTCTTGCCCCCTCTGCACTTCAATTGTCCTGATTTTTGTTTATAATCCTTTTATATCTATTTTGATCATTAACTTCCAGGAGTGACTTTTCTGGGTGCTCTGACTTAGCAGGGAAGCCAGAGATTAGGATCTGGCGTCTATTATATGGTATCATAACAAATGCATCCTTTCCCATGGTTTGGGCTTGGGACCATTAGATGTGGCAAAAAAAATTTTCAATAAAATTATCCATGAATGAGTAGTAGGTGGCTTTAAAAGCGTTAGTTCATAAATGCACTTTGGCTATCAGATTGTCAAAAGCCCCACTAGAAAATCCATTTAAAAATTAAACATTAAACATGAGTGTTTTTTAAAGTGGTCTGCTTTTGCTATTCCTAACATGTGTCTATACTATTTGTACTTTTATGATTTATTATATGTAATCTAGGAGGGAGATGTTCTGTCTTATTTAGCCTACAGATAAAAGATTGTTGAGTAAGCAGTAACATATTTTAGAATAGGTTCATGAGGCTCAAAAGGGTAAATAAAAATGAGGAAAATGTACTCCATATCACAATGTTTATAAATATAAGCATAGTTGGCACACATGGGTAGCTCAATTGGTTGAGTGTTGGACTCTTGATTTCAGCTCAGGTCATGATCCCTGGGTCATGGGATTGAGCCTTACATTGGGTTCCATGCTGAGAGTGGAGCCTGCTTGGGATTCTCTCTCTGTCCCTCTCTGCCTCTCCCCTGCTCATGTGCACACACTCTCTCTCTAAAATTATATATATATATATATATATATATATACATATATATATATATATATGTATATGTATACATATATATATATATATGTATATGTATATATGTAAATATATATAATAGATAGATAGATTATATAGATAGATACATAGATATAAGCATAGTCTGTAGTTAAATATAATAGAATTAAATACAGTAGGCCATTTTCTTCATAATTCCTTATATGTTCCAACAATAATGGTTACCCATTGAACTGAAGTACTGATTAAGAATGTAGTTTGGGGTGCCTGGTGGCTCAGTTGGTTGAGCATCTGACTCTTGATTTCTGCTCAGGTCATGATTTTACGGTTTGTGAATTCAAGCCCCATAGTCTGGCTCTGAGCTGACAGCATGGAGCCTGCTTAGGATTCTCTCTGCCTCTCTCTCTCTCTCTCTCTCTCTCTCTCCCTTTCCCTCTCCCTCTCTCTTTCTCTCTCAAAATAAATAAACAAACATTTTTTTAAAAGAATGTAATTTTAAGCATCAGATTAAAAAGTGCATATTTAAGTTTCCACCTTGAATTACTCATTCAATGAAGTAGTTACTGAGCACCTGCCTTATACCAGGCACCATTCCAGTGAGTGAGGATACAGTAGTGAAGAAAACAAAGGTGTTCCCTCATGAAGCTCATAAATTCTAGCAGGAGCAGACAAAAATGGACCCATAAACATATGATGTGTCAGGTGAGAGAAAATGAAGCAAAGCAAAAGATCTAGAGAGTGGTGGGGTGGTGTTATTCTAGATGGGGACTCAGGGAAAGGCCTCCCTGTTATGGTGACATATGATCAGAGACATGGAGGAAGTGAACATACAAGCCATTCAAGAAACTGAGAAAAAAACCTTCCAGAACACATGAGCCATGCAGTAACTAATGGAAGAACATTTCTGACAGAGGGAATATCAAATACAAAGGTCCTAAAGTAGGATGCCACTTGGTGTGTTTGAGGGACATTGAGGAAGCCAGGGTAGAACAGTTATTAGGATTTAAATCCCAATTAACTATAAACATATAAATATTTTCACTTAAAAAATTTTTAATAAACTGCTGATTAAGCAGAAACATCTTTTTGTGTCAACCATATTAAAGATCTTTTTCTAAGTTTCCTATTTGGGGTAAATAATATATTACAACTTATTTCAATTTTTTCTTTCTTTTATGTCTATTCTATACCAAGCATATGTGGACACTATTAGGTGCCAGGCAAGCAGCAGTGACCATCACAGATGTATTCCAACTTTGACCAAGTGTACAGTTGAAGAACTTGCATTCCTTGAGATCTTAATTTTCATTATACAGTATGGAAAGGCTTAGGAGCCAGGATTGGGAATTCAGCTAGGAAGAGGGATTGGTGAGGGTGGATCCTGAGAAGTCAGTGATAGAAAGGATCAAGGAAGGTTTGTGGGCAGACAAGTTCCAGACTCTGAGAGGACAAAGAGGAGGAATCATATGAGGAAACCTATTGGCTAGAAAGTCCGTGACCCACCAGGCAAAGAGTTTGGGTACCAAGAGGCAGGAGTCCTTGCCAAGCACTTCAGTCAGCTTCAAGAGATCTACGTGAAAGGCAGCAGGCACCCACCACAAGAAAGGAGCTGAAACAGCCTGTTCACTAATAGGATTCAAGATTCGGCCTAGGGAATTCTCAAGCATTTTTGTCAGGGCCAAAGGACAAGATCTTAATTTTCCTGTTGTGCTTAGCCCACAGTTGAAAAGGTGAAAACCAGGGTTTGATTGTATTGTTCATCATAGTTTGAATTCATGCATGTTTGCTAAGTTGAATTGCCTAGTTCTGGACTCATTTCCTGAAGTGGACCCATCTGCTTTCTAGCACTGGTGTCCTCTGATGTCCTCACAGGTCTCTTAGGCCACCACTGTCGGTTGTCTATACCCTCTTTCCCAGCTATCTCTCCTCCCCCATGCCCTTAACAACTACTCTCACTGTAGAAAGTGCCAGAGTACAAAATAATGGCATTTCCCAGAAATCTCTGATATCAATCGGACCTTTCTACATGTCTGTTTTTTCTAGACAAAAATCCAGAAAACTTAGCCTTTAATTTTAATTCACGTATGGATAATCAAGATTTTTTGTTATTTTCTGTTCCTTGGGATTTTTTTTGTAACTTTTGCCCCATTTAGATTTTTAGGAGGCACACATACTTTTTCCCCATACATGGATACATACATCTTATATCTTTTACATAAACAATGCATCATGTAAATCCATATCCAATCATATCTTATACACATTCATAACCATCCTTACCTATGACATGAAAACAGGGCTCAAAATATAAAGTGAAATAGGATGTGAATGCTGGGCTCTGGGCTTTGTATAAAATGAAGAGAAAGAAGTCTGGTAGCTGACATTCATAAATTAGTTTAGGTGTTTGAGTCCTGACTGCATGTTTGTTGGTTGCCTTGGCAACTCAGTGTACAGATAAACTCTGAGAAGATGAAAACTCTGGAAAGAAGTTGAGATACTCACACTGACTTAACAAAAACTACACTGTTATAAGGAGGATTACATTCACCTTGTTCTGTCTCCTTCAAAAAAATAAGAATATTCTTATTTGGGGTGCTCAGAAGTTTTTCTTATTAACTCTTTTTCTAAGTAAAAAGGGAATCCTACTTTATACAGAAAATTTGATGAACACGTATATTTCCTCTACCTCTTAACTGAATCCTCTCAACCTCAAACCTAATGACTCCATGCAGGGAGATCATCTTTAGCTCAACTCAAGCTTCAGGCAGCATCACCTCTGCAGCAACAGGCATGGACAGATGAAAATAGGCCTTGTAAAGAAAGCATTCTGAGATGTCTGTTCTGAGTGTGTCAATTCTGGCACATCTTGACTATATTAGTTCCCTTCTACCCAGATTGGTTATCTATCTGTAACAATTTAATATAGAAGTTCTTTGACTTAGGAATCTGACGTCTGTTGGAATGACGACACCTTTTAGAAAGAGAACTACTCCTAAAGTTTACTAAGCAAGTAACTTAGATATAAAAATACAGGTGATTCTGAATACTCTCTAGTTACTTCTCACTCAGAAATTGGTGATAACAATTAGTTGGTGTGTTTGTGAGAATTGTCTCAGCTGTCATATAGCCTGGATTCTCCTCTCCCTAGTTTGGGGATATACTTCTGGATATTTCATCCTACTGTCATGAAATGTCCACTTCTTCTTTTGAGGGCCATTATTACTAATCTCAAAAAGTTTTCAGGCCTCACTTGTACTGAGTACAGACTATATGGAGAATTATTTGCCTCTCTCTGCAACACTTTGTAAACTCTCCTCAAGGAAACACTATCACATTTACTCTACCAAATATAACCTGGGAACAAGCACCAGAGATGATTATTCAATGTCCAGTGTCTTGTGGTCTGTATATTATCTGTTTGTTATATGTTTCCATTGCACATCCTTCCACCTCTGCCTCAAACTCAACATCTAAACATTAACTCATCTTCTTGCTAAGATGAGCTCCATTCTTGATTTCCTGTATCTATTACATATCTTCCCAGTTATCCAGGCTTTAAGCTGAAAAGCGATCTTTGATGCTACCTCTTCTTGGTCCTCTATTAGTCAACAGGTCCTGGCCATTCATACGTTATGATCTCTTCCATAGTCATACTTTTTATTCCATATGAGGGCTACTATTCCCATTCATGTCCACATCATGAAGGGACCACTGCCATGGTCCCTTAGCCTTCTCCTTTAGTACATTCAATACTCTGGCCAGATTATTGGTGCTCAAAGTGTGCTTTAAGCATGTCACTCTTCTACTCAAATTTCCAGTGGGTCCCCGTTGTTAAAAGGATAAATTCCAAACTCCTTCATTTGGCAGGTGGGGTCCTGGTGCCAGCCTGTCTTCTCTAATCTCATCTCTTAATTCTCTTCTACCCTCAGCTCCAGTGAGATATCATCTACTTGCCCTTCCTCCAACATACCTGTACATTCCACCCCCAAACCATTTCTTTCACCTGATTGGCTAACTGAGTTGTATTCCTAACTTCCTTTTTTCTTTTGTCATCTTTTGCTATAGAAGATGAAAGCATTTAATATCCTTTTTGCCAACCTCCCTTATAACTTGGGTCATTATATGTCACAGTTGAACTCTTTGAATGTCATCACACTGTTGTACTACTGTTTTACTTCTAGAGAAATTATAGTAATTAGCATAAAAATATGGATTCAATGAAATGTCATGATGGGGCTTAGAACCAGAAGAGGAGTAGTGTTACAGTTTCTAGTTTACTCAGCTTGATTAAAGATTCTCATCTAAGAAACATGGTACCTATTCTTGAGACACTGTTAAATTTTTCCTCGTTTGACTGTTAAAAATGTTTGCATTTTCTTCAATCATTAGTTCCTTCCACCCTTCTTTCCTTCCTTTCTTCCTTCCTCCATCCCTCCCTCTATTTTTCCCTTCCTCCCTTCCTTTCTCCTTCTTTAGTTTGATGGGGAAAAGAGGAGGGAGGTGAGATTATTTGTTTGATGTCCTAGAAGTAACAGAAAAGTTTAAGTCCTCTCCTTTACCTTTGATAATGTTTTTAAATAGCAAATTTAATAACTAGAAGCTACATTTTATTTAATTGATTATGGCCTGGCACAGGTGTGCTATTAACTTGTAGTCATAAAACTGAAGACTTCTTATTTACTTAAATTTCAGCAGATCATCACAGAGATGTTAAGATATTTTTTTCAGATTCTGCTTAGGGGATTACCAAGTCAAATTGTCAAATCCACAAACTGTTGAACTTTAGTTCACAAAGTAGTAGCTATAGAAACTGAAAGGGTCATTTGGAAATGCTATGTACAGTTAAAGACACCTGTGGTTAACACCAAAGAAGAAAGAAGGAAAGCCCATTGACCTTCAATCCACTCAATGAACAGTTTTACTTCTCTTTCTTAACTGTAAAGTATAAGCCAGTTTTGGAGTAAAATGTCCAAATACAAGAATTGATCAAGCTCTCCCTTTGGATAGGCAAATACTATTTGACGCCTTTGCACATTTGACCAATTTGGCTTAATGATCAATACTTTTCTAAAAGTCCTTGTAAAAATATTCCCTAAAAGATTTCAACCCTGGCATTTGTGAGGCACAGCAGCTTCTAAAAGGAAATACGTTTCCTTTATACACTCATCACACATTTAACCATGGTAGAGTTAGGAGCTCAGTGTTTTAGGCAGTGCATCCTTTTAAAAGCCAAGTTCTATCTCCCACTCCCATTATGGAATGAATAAGTCACAGGAATAAGAGGCACAGCATAGAGAATGTAGTCAATTATATTGTAATAGTGTTGTATGATGACAGATGGTACTTGCTCTTGTGAGCATAGCATAATGTATAGAGAAGCTGAATTACTATATTGTAGACCTGAAACTAATGTAAAATTGTGTGTCAGCTATACTCAAATAAAAAATTGTTTTTCAAGCCAAACTCTAATCTTAAATATATCCCATTGTGTATAAGAAAAGTGACCATATTTATAACCAACAAATGAAGAACCAAGGGCAGAAGGGAGGAAGGGGAGGAAGGAGAAAGCAACTGGGGATATGTAAAGTAGGAGGGAAAAGCACAAAGCAGCGCTCAAATCTCCGTTCCTTCCCACTTCTCCTGCAGTTCTTTCATCAATTCAAAAATACATAGGCCCTGTGCCAGGCACAAGTGTATGGGGGTTAAAGGGATGACCTCTTTAGGGTCTCACCATCTGGTGAGGGAGGCTGACCTAGATAGAGAAGTCTGATGGAGAACTGGCCTTGATAAATATTTAAATAGGTCTCTGATGGTAACAGAAGAACCAGAAAACAGAAAGTTTCCTTCCTGCAGGTGGGAGCAAGGATGTTCTGATGGCAATGGTGAAATTTTAGCAGGGTCTTGAATGATGAGCAGAATCATCAAAGATGGAGATACATGAAAAGCAATCAGCCAGACATGGCTGTGTGGGTCATTCCTGGAGAACGGCAAACGTACTGTCAAACTGGGCCACAACTTACATGAAAGTGATGATCCAGTGAGAAAGCCAGGCTCAAGTCAGATGCTAGGCTGAGACTTTCATCCTTTTTTGTCCTGAAAGGTAAGGTGTCTGCCATAGCAGCAAGAAGGAGAATAATTTGAGCAAAGGTTACAGCTTCTGGTTAAAGCCCTACCCTGCCCTTTCTCTGTGGTCTCAGCCTGAGCCCTTACTGTGGTATATAGCACAAAATGTCCCTTCACCTCCTCAGTTTCCCCATCCTCACTGCTGCTTCCATGTTGTTCTTGCAGTGGACACCTAGTCTCTTTTTCTGCCCAGGGCCCTTTTTTCTGGGATTTCCTCCTTCTCTTTGGGGAATTCTTCTTCCCACCTCTCTAAGCACGTGGATCTAGTGGAGTCAGCCAGTCCCAGCACTCCAGAGTGTTGGGCACAGCTGGTTTGTTAGAACTCCGCAGATGTGAGACAAGCCAGTCCTGAGATTTTTCACACTGGACTAGGCAAAGGGATTTTGTCTCTTTGGTGTTAAAGGTATAAAGGTAGAAGCTGCTGCTAATGAATGAAACTGATTTAAGAGAATAAAGCTGAGCGGCACCTGGGTGGCTCAGTCGGTTAAGTGTCTGACTCTTGATTTCAGCTCAGGTCATGACCTCATGGGGTTGTGAGGTTGGGCTCCACACTGGGCATTCGCTCTCTCTCCTTCTCTCCCTGCCCCTCCCAAGAGAGAGAGAGAGAGAGAGAGAGGAGAGAGAGAGAGAGAGAGAGAATGAATAAAGATGAAATTGGGCATGGGGGGGAGTAGAGCTAAGAACCCAAATGACAATGTGGGTTTTCCTGAGGTTCAAATGCACTCATGCACTTTCCACTGAGACTTCCAATAAATCTCTTTTGTCTCAGTTAAATTAGAATAGGTTCTGTTACTTACAATCAGAAGGATCCTGACAAAATGATGTCTGTGCTTGGCAGTCCCTCAATCCATGGCCTCACTCAGCTCTGTGTCCCCCAAAGGCTGACTATGTGGTTTACATCCATGGGCACCTTTATCCTCCTGCTTCCAATGGGAGTCATAGCAAGAGATGGAGGGAGAGAGAAGAGTGAGGCTGGTCACTTATTCCTCTTGTTGTGTTCTGGCCAAGCCCATGCAGTTTGCCTGCAAGCCTCTCCTGAACTCATGGCTTCTATCAGGAGCTGTGTCCACACAGCAATCTCCCAGCTTTGGCAACTGCTCCCTTCCCTGACCCTTTCCACTGAAGTATAGAAATGGCTCCCTGTTCTAATTAACATAAAGTAAGCCACATCTTTTGTTTTTCCCTCTCTACACCCTTTGCTAATAGTCATTTTACTAAAATCACCTCAATTATTCAGCTAGAGAGAATCCTTTCTCTCAGAATTCTGACTGCTACAAGTTCCCAGGTGATTGGTGAGGGTTGTGAGTCTTTCCTAGACCAGGACTCTTGAGATCTACGTATCTAAATTAAAAATAAACTGCTAAATATTCTGGAGTACTCAACTTTGAAACAAGAATTCTCAATCTTTCAGTTTAGCCTAAGAGACCAGTCTTAGCCCAGGGTCAGCAAATTCAAGACCATTTCTCATTCCCATACCCTTGTATGCGTTCCCTAATGAGAGCCCATCAATCACTGCTCTGTCCACAGGGCCTGGCACAGCATCAGAACAGTTTCCAACACAGCCCAGCTCTTAGCAGTCAGCAACAGTCAACTGTGTGCCTCTCTGGCATTAACCCCAAAGCAGAACCAATCTTCCAGTCCTGCACTTTGTCTTGATATCTGTCATGCCCAGGACACATCCGCACAGCATAGGATGTGCTGGAACAGCCAAGAATCCTAGGCCCACACCTGGGCCCCACTTCCAACTGAGAATCCTCAGGCCAGAGCTAACACAGGAATCATTTCCCTACAAGGGCCCAATCATGATTTCCTGTGAGCAATTATTGCTCCTGACTCAGGTCCTTAATTAGGGCATGAGTGCCTTGGTCACTCTGGTCATACGTTCCATCTTAAACAAGCTTATCAAAACATGGCTAAGACATCAGGACCTTTAGTGAAGATTAGGGAACTTGGTGATGAACTTTGCAGATGTCTAGCCAGTCACAAAGTTTCACAGTCAGCAACCCAAATTTCTATATAGCTCTGAAAAAAAATAGATGTTTTTTTTTTTCTTTATCTCCATTCTCTTTCTGCAGAAGACGTATCTCATACTGGATACTACATGGGACTCACCCAAGCATTGACATACCCCTACAGATTTATTAATCTCCTGGGGCATTTGGAACAAAGTGTCATGGATTCAGTGGCTTGGCTTAGCACAACAGAAATTTATTATCTCACAGTTCTGGAGGCTAGAAGTCGAAATTAGGATGTTGGCAGGGCTGTGCTCCCTCCACGCCTTCTAAGTGGGGAATCTTTCCTTGCCTCTTCCTGGCTTCCAGTGGCCCTAGGGATTCCTTGGCTTGTGATAGCATAATTCCAATCTCTGCTTCTGTCTTTACACACCTGTCTTCCTTTGTGTGTTCCTATCTCTTCATATGACATTCTATTTTTACAAGGACACCAGTTGTATTGAATTAGGGGCCCACCCTATTCTATCCTATTACATCAATTACATCAAACCAACTACATCAAAAGGACTATTTTCAAACGAGGTCATCGAATTGGGCAGTACTAGAAGTTAGAACTACAACCAGAATTTTTTGGAGGAACACAATGCAACCCATGACAATGGTTGTATCTGAGATTAGTCACAATTCCCCAGAATATTAGCTAAGAGCCTTTCTCTGTGATTCAAGAAGGCAACATTGGAACACAAGCAAGGCTTATGTTAGTATAGAGTTAATCTTGAATCTGTTCTAATTATTTTTTAAGAAAATATCATAGGTATTATTAACTCGCAACTGACACAATGTTTTGTAACTTTATTAAAATGTACTACCCAGAGACTTGGTTTCAAGGACTAACTTCACTACCAGTAGTTGACTTTTATTACTTTATTTATTAATAGTAATACTTACTTATTTTTTATTTTAAAAATACTCCCTTGTAGAAAAAAATAGAATAAAAAATAAAATTAAAAAAATAAAAATACTCCCTTGTACAAAATTAAACTCAGTATGGCATTCTCTTTAATTCACAGGTGATTTGCAAAGTCCTTCTCAAATATTTGCCCCAAACCTTGAATTACACTGGAGGAAATTATGTCTCTAATAAACAGAATAAGAAAAGCTATTCTATTTTACTTCCCCTAGGATAGGTCTTTTCAGTACTTAACAGATTTTGTGAAGATTAACAGCCAAAACAAAAAGACAATCTGAGAGCAAGTACATGCTTTTTAGAGGACAAAATTATGAAATTCCTCTATTAATCCACTCATTATTTATTGGGGAACTTATACCATAGGAAATCACATTTTTGAGAATTGGTAACATTTTCCTTCTAATCTTAAGAAAAGCATAAGCTTCAAAAAAGCCTACATCTACTTTTTGTTTTCATGAGTCATTCTTTAAGGTGGCCAAATCTTAGACCTGTCTTGAAGAACCATTTTCCCCATAAGAATGAGTGGTATCCTGACTGGCATACATACAAGCTGGCATGAGGCCTGCCTTCCACATTGGAGACAGTGGCCAGCTAATTTCAACTAGAGTACAAAAAAAAAAAAAAAAAAAAAAAAAAAAAGAAACTAGTTCCTTCAGTCATTATAGCAAAATTCTTTGTGATGTATTTTAATCTATACCTGGAAGGTGTGGATTAAACTAGAAAATATTAAGTGTATCCAATAACTTTCAATTTGTGCCAACCTGATTCTCCCTTCAATCTTTTTCAATGGATGAATTCTTACCAGTAGAGCATTGTACTGCTCTGCACTTTCCTTTGATATGATCTCTAGTGGCCATGAGGGTAACCATTGCTGGCTTGTTTGCACTTGTCTCGGGGGCTAGGTAGAGGAAATTGGACACAATAATTAATTCAGATTCAATGCCCAGGGGTACGTCAAGAAACCTGAACTGGAAGCTCAGGTTGCAAAAACGCAATTCAAAGAGAACATGATATTCCTTCTCCCCTGGTGTTTTGCTGATAGAATTGTAAAGCTAAATGGAAGATTACCCCCTACTATATTACATTCATTTTAAACATCCTCCACTTGAAGAATAGCAAAACTACAAGTAAAATGATATCACCAATGTACTTCCTTGATTTAAAATACTATCAGCATAAATCCAATTTGAACTTTTTAAATGATCTTTGAAAAACGAAAAATGGATCCTTGTACTGACTGCTCCTATGTTAAAAACACACTGAATGGTGGGACTGCTAATTTTTTTCTTCCAAGAGCAATTTTATAATGGAAAAACATTGTGACCTTAACCTTTTGAAAAGTTA
Organism: Panthera onca; assembly: GCF_046562875.1. Classification (NCBI taxonomy): domain Eukaryota; kingdom Metazoa; phylum Chordata; class Mammalia; order Carnivora; family Felidae; genus Panthera; species Panthera onca. The sequence continues at coordinate 16,857,605 of NC_138356.1, read as the reverse complement.
AAAACACAGACACACTTTATATTGAGCATAAACAAAAATACCTGACTACCAGGTTTATTTCCTGGCCAATAAGCATTTGATGTGTTTATGAAGCCTTGTAAAGTATTACAGCAGCTATGACTATATGGAAAGTCTCCTTGAGCATGTTAGTACATGGCCTCAGTCTTATTAGGGTTGTCATCAACTCCTTGTAGGATTCTGGCTTTGAAGAGCGGTCTATGATCCAGTTATGCTTTCCAGAGAGCAGTCACCAGCATCTGTATGATTGTTTCATGGATTTATGGTGATGCTTATTGAGTACTTATATAGGGAAAATTTTTCATTTGACTACAAACACCAGAATATAGTTTCTCCTCTCTTCCTTTCTTCTTCTTCTTCTCCTCCTCCTTCTTTTTTTTTTAAGATTTTACTTGATTAGAGTAAACTCTATACCCAACGTGGGGCTCAAACTTCTTACCCCAAGACCAAGAGTTGCATGCTGTACCAACTGAGCCAACCAGGGACCCTCTATTCCTTTCTTCTTCTCCTTCTCCTTCTCCTCCTCCTCCTCCTCCTCCTCCTCCTCCTCCTCCTCCTTCCTCTCCTTTTAATTATAAAGACAATATATATTCTTTTTTTTAATTTGGAAAATACAGAAAAGATTTTTTTAATGTTTATTTATTTATTTTTGTGGGACAGAGAGAAAGAGAGGCAGAGAAAGAGGGAGAGAGAGAAGCCCAAGCATGCTCTGCACTGTCAGCACAGAGCCCCACGTGGGGCTCGAACTCTTGAACCATGAGATTATGACCTAAGCTGAAATCAAGAGTCAGATGCTCAACTGACTGAGTCATCCAGGCACCCACAGAAAAGATTTTTTCTTTAAGGTATTATTTAAAAAAATTTTTTCAATGTTTATTTTTGAGAGAGACAGGAAAAGAGAGACAGAGCATCAGCAGGGGAGGGGCAGAAAGAGAAGGAGACACAGATCTGGAGCAGGCTCCGGCTCTGAGCTGTCAGCACAGAGCCCAGCACAGGGCTCAAGCTCACAGACCGCAAGATCATGACCTGAGCCGAAGTCAGACACTTAACCAACTGAGCCACCCAGGTGCCCCAAAAAAGATTTTTTTAAAGAAACTTTTATCACCTCATCACTGCTTACCTCTACAGTTAATACCCTGATATATAATCTCACCACTTGTATGCATTAGTTCCTATGTGACAATGCTGAGTAATTACACACAGTATACGATTTTGTGTTCTACTTAAAAAAAACATTTTCTCATCACTTTTGTTCATTTTTAGTTATTTTAATGACTGTATACTATTGTATAAAGTGGTGGCACCATAGCTTACTTAACCATTAGCTATTTAGTTTGCTCTCAATTCCAACACACTTTGTTTCTGCTATTAAAACTCTGTAATGATTGTCTCTATGCAAAAAGAATAGTGAATTCCAAAAATGTAATGAGCCAAAAAATATTTATATTTATAGTTCCTGGGTCAGCATGCCAAATAACTTTCCAAAAGGGTTCTATTACTTTATACAGACACTAGTTATGTGCAGAGTACCCAGTTAGTTTACCACACCCTTCATTGCCAGTGGAGTTTGTGGTATTTTTAATGACTTCTCTAATTTAATAGATATTGGTGATAGTTCCCAGTTATGATTTTCATTTCTTTGACTACTAGCAAAGTTATTGTTTCCATAATTTGGCTACTAGCAAAGTTATTTTTCCTCAAAACTTGGTTTACTATTTGTATTTCTTCTCATATAAACTGCCTCTTTGAACTCTTTCCCACATATCTATCAGTGTCTTCATGTTTTTCTTATAGATTTGTGAGAGTTTTTACTATTTAAAACTTTGGTCTCCTTATTTGCTATAAACATTTGCTTTGCTTTTAAACTATACACACAGAATTTTCAAATTTCCCTGTAGCAAAATCTGTGTATTTTCCCCTTACTGACTTCTGTTTCGTCTAAACTTAGGAAACTCTACTCCACACACAAAATGGACAAATTTGATTCCATTTCTTCTAGATTTTCTGTTTAAAGTGTTTAGCTCTTTAATTTATCTTGAATTAGTGTTCATGTAGATGTATAGATCTAAACTATTTTCTCAATTACTAGCCAGTGATCTCATTCTTTTGAATATTTATAAAATTATATAGTATAGATGTAATTCTTACATCTGAGGTTCAATCCATTCTGTTTTACTGAACTATCAATTTAAGACTAAAGCTGAAATGATTATAGCTTTAAATACAGACATAACCCATATGTATCCACAGGTAACAGTTTTTTCATTAGAATGTTTCTTGAAGCTAGAACAAGCAATCCTAAAATTCATATGGAACCACAAAAGGCCCCGAATAGCCAAAGGAATTTTGAAGAAGAAGACCAAAGCAGGAGGCATCACAATCCCAGACTTTAGCCTCTACTACAAAGCTGTCATCATCAAGACAGCATGGTATTGGCACAAAAACAGACACATAGACCAATGGAATAGAATAGAAACCCCAGAACTAGACCCACAAAAGTATGGCCAACTAATCTTTGGCAAAGCAGGAAAGAATATCCAAAAGAAAAAAGACAGTCTCTTTAACAAATGGTGCTGGGAGAACTGGACAGCAACATGCAGAAGAATGAAACTAGACCACTTTCTCACACCATTCACAAAAATAAACTCAAAATGGATAAAGGACCTGAATGTGAGACAGGAAACCATCAAAACCCTAGAGGAGAAAGCAGGAAAAGACCTCTCTGACCTCAGCCACAGCAATTTCTTACTTGACATATCTCCAAAGGCAAGGGAATTAAAAGCAAAAATGAAGTATTGGGACCTCATGAAGATAAAAAGCTTCTGCACAGCAAAGGAAACAATCAACAAAACTAAAAGGCAACCAACGGAATGGGAAAAGATATTTGCAAATGACATATTGGACAAAGCGCTAGTGTCCAAAATCTATAAAGAACTCACCAAACTCCACACCCGAAAAACAAATAACCCAGTGAAGAAATGGGCAGAAAACATGAATAGACACTTCTCTAAAGAAGACATCCAGATGGCCAACAGGCACATGAAAAGACGCTCAACGTCGCTCCTCATCAGGGAAATACAAATCAAAACCACACTCAGATATCACCTCACGCCAGTCAGAGTGGCCAAAATGAACAAATCAGGAGACTATAGACGCTGGTGAGGATGTGGAGAAACGGGAACCCTCTTGCACTGTTGGTGGGAATGCAAACTGGTGCAGCCACTCTGGAAAACAGTGTGGAGGTTCCTCAAAAAATTAAAAATAGACCTACCCTATGACCCAGCAGTAGCACTGCTAGGAATTTACCCAAGGGATACAGGAGTATTGATGCATAGGGGCACTTGTACCCCAATGTTTATAGGAGCACTCTCAACAATAGCCAAATTGGGGAAAAAGCCTAAATGTCCATCAACTGATGAATGGATAAAGAAATTGTGGTTTATATACACAATGGAGTACTACGTGGCAATGAGAAAGAATGAAATATGGCCCTTTGTAGCAACGTGGATGGAACTGGAGAGTGTGATGCTAAGTGAAATAAGCCATACAGAGAAAGGCAGATACCATATGTTTTCACTCCTATGTGGATCCTGAGAAACTTAACAGAAACCCATGGGGGAGGGGAAGGAAAAAAAAAAAAGAGGTTAGAGTGGGAAAGAGCCAAAGCATAAGAGACTCTTAAAAACTGAGAACAAACTGACGGTTGATGGGGGGGTGGGAGGGAGGGGAGGGTAGGTGATGGGCATTGAAGAGGGCACCTTTTGGGATGAGCACTGGGTGTGGTATGGAAACCAATTTGACAATAAATTTCATATATTAAAAATAAATAAATAAATAAATAAATAAATAAATAAATAAACATTAAAAAAAAAAGAAATGATAAATTATATGACCTGATGGAAGTGTTAGGTAATGCTATAGTGATAATCATATTGTAGTGTATAAATGTATCAAATTAACATATTATACATCTTTAAAAAAAAGAATGCTTCTTGAATTTTACTATACAAACTTCATTGAACATACTTATTTATTAGTACAATATTTTTTCACCGCTGCTTATAGAAAAATTTCATATTGTTTGCAAAACTCAATACGACATTTTTAACAAAAGTCTAGATAGACTGTCTTAAGTTAGTAAAGTAATAAAAATAAATAATAAGTTTTGAATCGAATATAATTAGAATATCATCATCATAATGTATAGATGATTTTAAAGTACACTAAGTGACAGCAAAGGGAATTATATCTTGGATGTCACATACAAAGCAAAAGTTTGTTAATAACTATATTAATTTGTTATCAGAAAGTGACGTTTTAACCGTATTATGTACTAACATGTTTCTTATACAGAGATGCACATTTTATTGTGTTTGATTCCCTGTTAAGTAAATTAGTTGGGTGCTTTTTGGTGGGCTTCTTTTTTTAAGATTTTATTTTTAAATAATCTCTACAACCAATGTGGGGCTCGAACTTACAACCCTGAGATCAAGAGTTGCATGCTCTACTGACTGAGTCAGCCAGGCATTCAAGTTGGGTGTTAAGTTGATGTGCCGACCATATAATTTTTCTCATCTAAAATAATGGAAAATAAGCTCCTGTTCAGCACTTCAGGGGCAGTAAGTCTGATTATCAGGAACAGATCATTAACTTAAGTGGGAGGTACCTGCTCTTTATGGTCTTCTAGGACCGGAACTGCCCCCTACCATTAATATTCTTTACTTTAAATTTTTTTTCAAACTTTTTAAAAACGGAACCATGGAGAGTAAGTTTCCTACATGATGCCTCCAAACCTCCAAATACTTTAATATGTAATTCTTATAAGCAAAGACATATTCTACATAGCCATAATACAACCATCAAAATTGGTAAATTAACACTGATTTACCATCTAATCCATAGACTCTATCTAAATTGTGTCCATTGTATAAAACTATAATCCATTCTATTAGATAATAGTCATTCCCACAAATCATCTTGAGGTAAGTTCTTCTCTGCCTTTGGCCTTCTGCAAAATTGCTTAAGGATGAAACAATATCCTTAAAATTATTAGAAACTCTATTGTTTAATAGAGGGCCTATAAAGGTATACTCTTAAACTCTTTAATCCATTATTTTACACCAGCAAAAGGATCCAATCCAGAATTATGTTGTATTTTGTTGTCCTTTCTTTAATCTTCTTCAAACTAGAATCGTTTCTCAATGTTTCCTTGTCTTTCATGACCTTGACACTTTTGGAAAATTTCCTTCAATTTGGGTTTGCCTGATATAATTAGATTCAGGTTTTGATTTGGGGGCAGGAATGTCACAGTGTCACTGTGTTTTCATTATATCATGCCACAGAGAAATACTAAAAGTTAGTTTATTGGTTTCATCCTCAAATTTATAAAGAAAAGTACCTAAAAGTGGGCAGAACAACCAATACTTTTTCATTTCATTCTTAATTAGCAGTAAATCAAATGGAATGCAATTGTACCAGTTAGCTATTGCTATTTAACCCACTTCAAAACTTACAGCTTTAAACAGCAACCCTTTTTTAGTTCATGATTCTTTGAGTTGACAATTGAGGCTGGGTCCAACTGGGAGAGTTCTTCTGGTCTGGGCTGGGCTAAGCTGATCTCAGTTGAGCTTGTTCGTAAGTTTATGGTTAGCCAGGAGCTCAGCTGGAAGGTCATCTGGGATGACTCCTTTCTTCAGGCTTCAGGGTTTTGAAGAGAAAGCAGAAGCCCAGGGTCAGAACTTAGACATCACTTCTGTCACCTCTATTGGCCAGAAATCATAAGGTCAAATAGATTCAAATGTTGTATAAATAATAATTTTTATGAATGTGAAGAGCAAATGCTTTTGATTAAATAGTGAATTCAGGGGTGCCCGGGTGGCTCAGGTGGTTAAGCATCTGATTCTTGGTTTTGGCTCAGGTCAGAATCTCATGGTTTGTGAGATCAGGCCCTCTGTAGAGCCTGCTGTCAGTGCCGAGCCTGCTTTGGATTCTCTTGGCCTTCTGCAAAATTGCTTAAGGATGAGACAATATCCTTAAAATTATTAGGAACTCTTTTGTTTAACAGAGGGCCTATAAAGGTATACTGTTAAAATCTTTTGTCTAGCTGATAGAGTATATGACACATCAACTTAAATTTTTCCAAGATCTTATCAAAGATTTTTATACTTACAGCTTTGACTTTACCTTTGCCCTGAGTCTTTGCTTTACTATCCTGGTTTTGATCTTTACCTGAGGCTATTTTGTGCTTTAAAAATGTTTTCTTAGCTGGGAAACAGATAAGAAATAATTACATTTTCGAAGCCAGCAAGTCTTGGTTCCTATATATTTCTTATAAGTTCTGCAAAAAAAATTGAATAACTTCCTTAGCTTATTTCTCCCTATGCATATTTTATCATATGCAGATACAGGAACCTGTTGTCACTTTTAATAACCTACTTATCAGGATCCATTGGCTTGTCAGGTCCATTTTATGTTTCCAAAATACTTCAGCTGATAGTTTTGCTAAACCTTCTGCAACTACACAAATGGGTTGCCCTTATGCCAAGCCTCAATAATAACCTCCTGTCCTTCAGGTATCCATTAACAATCTCCTTGTGCCCTTTTTAGTCTCTGCCCACTGTTTAATCTCAAAATCCATGCCATAAATTATAGGTTTTTATAATGGTGACACACGTTTTCTAGGTACCTATATATCTTTCCCTATTATCTGTTGCAGCTTAACAAACTAGCACAAAATTTAGTATCCCAAACAACTATTTCATTTGCTCAAATTTTGGAGGTTGAAAATTCAGGCACCTTCAGGATGATCTCAGCTGGGCAACCTGTGTCTGATCCATTTGTTGATCAGCTGGGGTCCTTGGAGCTGGCAATCCATTTCAGAGATGGCACATATGTCTCATGGATACATCTAACACCTCAGTGCTCCTTTGTCTCTCTTTCTCCACAGGGTATCTCATCCTTGAGGGCCTTTTCACAGGCTTTGGGTTCTCACAACACATTATTCTTAGGATGGTCATACTTTTTCATGCAGGTTGGCTTCCACAAATGAGTGTTACAAGTAGCAGGAAGTAGAAGCTGTCAGTCTCTTATGGCCAGGGCTCCCAAACTAGCAGAGTATCATTTCCACCATATTTTATGCAATAGAGCAGTCATGGAGCCCACCTAGTTTTAAACAGAGAAGACATAAACTCCACCTCTCAGTGGGAGAAGTGTCAAAGATTTTGTAACCATCTTTAATCTACCATAAAGATGAATCTATTGATCTCCATACTTTAACAAACCAGGAGATTTGAAATCAGACCAGCCAATATTCTTGATGCCCAAACCTAGTCTCCTTTACTGATGTGTTTATTATCTTGCTTCCATTTTCCTTCTCTGATTCTCAGTCTTCTCATCTGTAAATACAATAAGACACAAATATTCCATAATTTAATATTCATGGCTACATTCATATTAGAATCATCCTGAGTGTCCAGGACATGAAATGTTTTGTCATTTGTTCAAAATATCCATTTAAATCATATTTATTGTGAGGCTGCTGATCCTGGTCAACTTACAAAAATCTACATACAACTCGTTAGAGCTTTGTTTTCTCTTTGATGTCACTTAAGCAGTAATTTTCATGGTTAATTTTAAAACATTGTTCCTTAGGGATGAAAAATTTTTTTAAGTTATACTGGTGATGGAAGAAAAACCAAAGACAAATAAAATATTCAGCTCTTGACAGTTTTGAATACATGAAACAGAAGGATGTTTAATTTGATAGAGTCTCTAGTGCTATAACAAGAATGAATATGCCGTCAAATTCAATATTTCATCTCTTAAGACAAGGATGTCCACTCTCACCATTACTATTTAACATAGTACTGGAAGTCTTAGCATTGGCAATCAGACAACAAAAAGAAATAAAAGGCATCAAAATTGCCAAGGAAGAAATCAAACTTTCACTATTTGCAGACGACATACTCTATGTAAAAAAACAAACAAACAAACAAAGAACTCCACCAAAAAAAATGCTAGAACTAATACATGAATTCAGCAAACTTTTAGGATATAAAACCAATGTGAAGAAATCTGTTGCATTTCTATACACTAATAATGAAGCAGCAGAGAAAGAAATCAAGTAATCAATCCCATATGCAATTGTACCAAAAATGATAAGATACTGAGGAATAAACCTTTAAAGAGGTAAAAGATCTATACTTTGAAAACTATAGAACATTTATGAAAGAAATTGAAGAGGACACAAAGAAATGGAAAAGCATTCCATGCTCATGGTTTAAAAGAACAAACATTGTTAAAATGTCCATACTACCCAAGGCAATCTACACATTTAATGCAATCCCTATCAAAATACCACCAACATTTTTCACGAGCTAGAACAAATAATCCTAAAGTTTGTGTGGAATCACAAAAGACTATGAATAGCCAAAACAATCCTGAAAAAGAAAAACCAAATTGGAGGCATCACAATTCTGGATTTCAGACTACATTATAAAGCTGTAGTCATCAGGACAGTATGGTACTGGCACAAAAACTGACACATAGATCAATGGAACAGAATAGAAAACTCGGAAAAGGACCCACAACTATATGTTCAACTCATCTTTGACAAAGCAGGAAAGAGTATCCAATGGGAATAAGACAGTCTTTTTAACAAATGGTGTTGGGAAAACTGGACAGCAACATACAGAGGAAGGAAATTGGACCATTTTCTTACACCATACAAAAAAATGAATTCAAAATGGGTGAAAGACATGAATGTGAGACAGGAAACCATCAAATTGCTAGAGAACACAGGCAGTAACCTCTTTGACCTCAGCTGGAGACACTTCTTTACTAGACGCGTCGCCAAAGGCAAGAGAAACAAAAGCAAACATGAACTATTGGGACTGCATCAAGATAAAAAGCTTCTGCACAGCAAAGAAAACAATCAACAAAACTAAAAGGCAGCCTACAGAATGGGAGAAAATATTTGCAAATGATATATCTGGTAAGTATCCAAAATCTCTCAAGAAATTATAAAACTTAACACCCAAAAAACAAATAACCCAGTTAAGAAATGGGCAGAAGATATGAACACTTTTCCAAAGAAAACATCCAGATGGCTAACAGACACACAAAAAGATGTTCAACATCACTTATCATCAGGGAAATATAAATCAAAACCACAATGACATTGCACCTTACACCTGTCAGAATGGCTAAAATTAACAACACAAGAAACAACAGGTGTTGGTGAGGATGCAGAGAAAGGGGAACCCTCTTGCACTGGTGGTGGGAATGAAAACTGGTACAGTCATTCTGGAGAACAGTATGGAGGTTCCTCAAAAAGTTAAAGATGGAACTACTCTACAATCCAACAATTGCACTGCTAGGCATTTACCCAAAGGATACAAAAATATAGATTTGAAGGAGTACCTGCACCCCAAAGTTTACAACAGCATTATCAACGATAGCCAAACTATGGAGAGAGACCCAATGCCCATTGACTGATGAATGGATAAAGATGTGGTGTATATATACAATGGAATATTATTCAACCATCAAGAAGAATGAAATCTTGTCTTTTACAATGACATAGATGAAGCTAAAATGTATTATTCTAAACAAAACAATTCAATCAGAGAAAGACAAATACCAAATGATTTCACTCATATGTGGAATTTAAGAAACAAAACAGATAAACATATGCGAAGTCAGGGATAAAAAGAGAAGAGAAGGAAATAAACCACAAGAGACTCTTAATGAGAGAAAATAAACTGTGGGTTGACAGGGAGGTGGGTAGGAGATGGGCTAGATGGGTAATGGGCAGTAAGGAGGGCACTTGTTGTGATGAGCACTGAGTGTTATATGTAAGTGATGAATCACAGAACTCTACTCCTGAAACCAATATTGCACTGCACGTTAGCTAACTAAAATTTAAATAAAAAGGGAAAAATAGAATAAAATACAAATTTTTTTGAAAATTTTTGTCTTTTAATTTAAAACACATAAAGAGGGGTGCCTAGATGGCTCAGTCAGTTGAGCATCTGACTTTTGATTTTGGCTCAGGGCATGATCTCACAGTCAAGAGATCAAGCCATGTGTCAGGCTCTACACTGGGCATGGAGCCTACCTGAGGTTCTCTCTCTCCCCCTCCCTCTGCTCCTCCCGTGCTCACATGCTCTCTCTCTTCAATAAATAGATAGATAGATGATAGATAGATAGATAGATAGATAGATAGATAAAACATATAATGAAGAGTCTATTTCTCTACTATATTTTCAGCTTTGGAATTCACAAAGATCTCCACATGTATTTATTGTGAATGAAAGGGTCTACTAAAATGATACATCTAAAATTAAAATTGAGATAATGTGTGAGTTGCTAAAATGTATATAAAAGTAATCAGTTAACTTAAAACACTATTCCTTCACTAAAATGTGGATTCTTCAGGACAAGAACCATAGTATTTTTGTCTGTGTCACTAGTACAAAGCATACTGCTTGGCCCATGTTAGTATAAAATTTTCTTATTGAAAATGAAAGGAATCCAATTCAAATAAGCATAAGCAAGAATGGGAATTTCTTGCCTCACTGTATCCATGAAAGTGTGATACAACTGTGGGGAGAGCAGCTGTATCAAAGGAATAGCTGGAAATGCTCATATCTACGAAGAACTACATCTTTCATTTCTTTTCTCTTTGAAATGATTGCATTCATCTTCCAAGTCTTGCGTCTCACAACTTTCAATATTTCTTTTTCCAAGCCCAAAAATCTTGGATTTTATTTGTCAATCTTAGGTCAGTTGACAATTTCTGTAGCAATCAAATATGAGTTGAAGTTGAGGAGTTTTTTAATTGGTCCAGCTGGGTTCATGCTTCCACTGACAAACCAATCCAACATGGCCAGAAGGTCATGTAAAAGCATTGTAGATTTCCAAAGTAGTCACAAGGAAGACACAGTGTAAGTAATAAGATGAGAAAGAGATTTGGAAGTGGTTTCCCAAGAAGACAATCCTATAAATATCTAATAATCTAGGTATTTGACAAAAAGTTACTTAACAAGTGTCTGCTACTTCATATCATAGCCCAAAAATATACTTTTTTTTTTTATAAGAGAGAGAGGGAACACACAAGCAGGGGAGAGGGGTAGACGGGGGGGGGGGGGGGGGGAGAGAGAGGGAGAGAGAGAGAGAGAGAGAAAGAGAAAGAGAAAGAATTTCAAGCAGGCTCCATGCTCAGCATGGTGACCGATGTGGGGTTTGATCCCATGGCTTGGGATCATGACCTGAGCCAAAATCAAGAGTCACACACTCAACCAATTGAGCCACCCAGGTGCCTCATAAAAATATACTCTTAATGTCATATCTGTGTCAAGGACCATTAAGACCTTAGCACTGGTTGCACAATCAGACAAGACATTATCACAGTTACCACGTAACTAGTTCCCTCCACCACAGGAACTACTGCCTGGGCTTCTAATCTCCCTGTCTCACTGTTCTATCTCTAAGGCTAGGAAGTCAGCAAGCTATGGTAAAAGATCAGGCATTTAGGATTCTTCTCTGATGTTCTGGCAAGGAAAAGCTGACTCACTTATACATCAGAATTTCAATGGCCTATTAGGTAAAAAAAAATAAGAAGAAATTCTGGAAATTATGACCCATTATTGGCACAAAAATACCACTGCCATGCAGGTGAGGACTGTAAACTATAGTTAGATTTTGCTGTTTTAGCAACAAACCACTCAACTGTCACTTATTCAAGAAACATTTGTTAAGCCCTGCATTCAGGGAAGGATTCCCTCATCCATTTTGCTCTGTGATCATTGGCTCTGTCTTCCAGAAACATTTATTTAAGCAATGTTTATTCAAGAAACATTTATTGAGCATCTCCCAAGCCTTCAAGACCAAACTACATATAAATCATTTTAATACAAAGTGATAACCTTTAAAAAAGTGATAAGCTGGATGATAGATGTGCAAGGTCTGGAGGTGGGTCAAGTAGGAATTTTTTTTTTTTAATTTTAACGTTTATTTTTATTTTTGAGACAGAGAGAGACAGAGCATGAACAGGGGAGGGGCAGAGAGAGAGGGAGACACAGAATCTGAAGCAGGCTCCAGGCTCCAAGCGGTCAGCACAGAGCCCGACGCGGAGCTCGAACTCACGGACCGTGAGATTATGACCTGAGCCGAAGTCGGACGCTTAACCGACCGAGCCACCCAGGCGCCCCTCAAGTAGGAATGTTTAATCATCCATGCAGTCAGCACAGACTTCTCTGCAATGACACTTGAATTAAGTTTTAAATAATTAGTAGAAGTTAGCCAGGCAAAAAGTAGGAAGGAGGAGATAGCAGGAAACTATGAATAAAGAGAAGCGGCATGGTATCAGCAAGAAACTCAAAATACTTTGGTGTTCCTGAAACATAAATCATAAGAAAGTGGCAAGAAATGGGGCTGCAAAAGAAAACAGGAGTCATATCATGAAGAGCCTGGGATACCGTGTTAAGAGAGCTTAAATTTTATCTTAGAGGGAATGGGAGGCTACAGAACTGTTTCAGTAGCAAGGTCTGATCAGTCTGGTTGATATGTGGAAGACAGATATGGCATATTCTAATAATGACCTATACCAGGTTTGATTTGTTTTACTATAACACATAGTGTCATGTCCCTGGTGAGAGAAGTATCCATAAAGGGTTATGTTCTGAGAAATAGTCCAATAACAGTGTACCTAAATGTAATTCCAAATTTTATTCCTTAACTAATTCCAAGTAGAATCTAATTGGTTATCCATAACTTCTCATTCCCTTTGTTCTCAATATCTCTACCATCATTCTGCTGCTTTAATATTTTCTCTTTATGCCTTAATATTATTGCTCCACTAAAATTTGGGAAAGTGTGGTAGATACACAGAAGTCATTTAGATTCTGAAATCTTACTGGATCAATGTAAAGGTCTCCTACACAGGGGCAAAGGATGTATTTTGATTCCGTTATCCTCTTCCTTGGCCATATTTGAAGTAAGCATTGGAGAATATGCTTTCCTTGGACATAGTCTCCTGCCTATCAAAAAGTGGGGAAGGTCTTTTTAAGTCATTCCAGGTCTTGAAAGTCACAGACTTTTAAAGTTCTGGCTTGTGGTTCTCTAGTTGTAAAAGTTAAAATTTAGTAGGAGACACAAAGATAGAGACAGATAGATATAACAAAAACAACCTCTAGATACAATTAAAGACTGGAATTACTACCTAACTTCTCTGGGAGATTAATGAATGCAAAAATAAGTGAACCAGTGGGGTCGGGCACACAGAAACATAACTTCTTCCTTAAACTATCTTCTCCTTACTCTGGTCTTTGTGGGTTTTGGAAGGTGGTTGGGACCACACAGATGGGTTTTGTTTAAGTGCGTTGGAATGCTTGAACTGGAAAGAAACAAAGAGTAAGATAGTAGTCATGATAATATTGTGGTAAAAGAAACATAATAATATTTTACAAATTGTTTTAGAATGCATTGTTTCATTCAATCTCTGTAAGAAGTCTTTTGAGGTACAGAGGGTAGATGTGATTTCCACCTCTGCTTTTCAACATCAGGGAAGGTAAGTAACAATTATTGAGTACTAGGCATTGGTCAAGGTACATTGCATGTATTATGTCATTTAGCCCTCAGAAGCACTTGGCTACTCTGACCCTTGTTCTACAAATGAGGAAAGTGTGACACAGAGAAATTAAGAGACTTGCTCAAGGTCACATAACTACCAAATGGGAGGCTGGGACTCAACTTAGGTCTTCTGATCCAGAACCATGGTGCATTCTACTCTCTCCATGATCTCCACTGGTCTGCAGTGATGACCCACCTCATCTGTGCATTCCTTGCCTTGAATGCAGACGGGCCTGGTAACATTGTGTTCTACAGGCTGATCCAGGAGGACCCGGAGTTTTCTTAAGTTGAGGATGGTGTCTTCCACACCTTTCTATCCCTGTGCCCAGTACAATGCCAGACACATACACCTCAATGAATATTTGTTAGGCAAATGAGTTCTCCAGTGCACTAAAAATCAATTGTATAAAAATACTTTTATGCTTTTATGCATCCATAAAGCCTAAATTCTCTGGGATTTAAGCTGGTGATAATAATAACCTTTCTTTGATAGAAAGAGCATCGCACAGGAATTATGAGAGCTCTGTTTCAGCTCTGGCTTCACCATTTATTAGCTGTGAAATCTTGGTTTCCTCACTTTTGGGCTTAGGGGCTGGTCTGCCGTGGCATCTGTATGAACTTCCAGGTTTCAGAGTCTATGCTTCCAATAGTAAGACATACTAGGAGGGCTGTTCAGGGCATTTGACCCGAGAAAATAATTCACTGTGACCTGGAAAAATTATGTGAGCAGTATAAAGCGATATTTTTGCTTAGACCAATTGGAAGCAGCATTTCATTTCAATAAGGAAAATCCTTTGAGGGGGATCTACATAAAAAAAGGGGTGGTGAGTAGATTGTTCATATTAAGGAGATTAAACCTTCACCAACCATTATGAAGTCTTATAAACCAGTCCAACTAGATGCTCCTGTTAAATGGAAACAAAGAAATCCTAATACTGACCAGAAAACTAATGCTGAATCTTCTAAAGTTCCTTTACATATGAGTGTTTTGTGATATGAACTTGAAAGTTTAGAACACTGCTCAAGTACAGGGCTGTTTAGGACACATTCCCGAGAAAACGCAGATGACTGTAAGAAATCATCTTTAATGTGTACTTATTCATCTCTGTCAGTACCTGGATTTCGGACCTAAGAGAAGGGGGTTCTAAAGAAATGGGCTCAGGACATGACTGCGAACCAGTCAGGCTAGAATAATCAAACACGTTAGGCTACAGACAGATGGAGAAAAAAAATTCAAATTTAGGACAATTTATTAAATGAGGTTGAAGAGACCATAAATGTATCCATGTGTACACGTGTGTGCATGATATATGTGCGGCATGAGTCTGGAAACAGGAATGAGAATTGGGCCCCCCTGCCCCCGAGAAGGCTCCGATGGAAACATCCAGAAGATTCAGCAGGCCTGAAGTCCAAGACACTCGTTGGCAGAACTCCTCTGTCAAGAAGTGGGACATTCAAAGATGTGATGAGATTTCTGAAAAGTGGATGCTGTTTCCAGCTTCTCAATCAGTTTCTATATCTCACACGCTTTGCATTGCACTAACCAGGGAACAATGGCCTTGCTAACATGAACAACGCTGAACCGGTTAAATGAACTAGCTGTAGGATTAATGATGGAGTGGACATGAGAGCTGTAACCATTATTGAGTCAGAGCACCAGGGAAGGTCAGGAAAGGGAATCCAGTAGCTGCCTTCCAATGGCCAGGAGTGTGCAGCAGGCTTCACGTGCTTTTTTTTTTTTTTTAATATAATTTATTGTCAAATTGGCTAACCTATAGTATATACAGTGTGCTCTTGGTTTGGGGGGTAGATTCCTGTGATTCATCGCTTACATACAACACCCAGTCATCACCCCAATAAGTGCCCTCCTCAATGCCCACCACCCATTTTCCCCTCTTCCCCACACTGCCCCCCCCCGCTTTTTTTAAAGTTTTTATTTATTTATTTTGAGAGAGTGAGAGAACAGGAGGGGTAAAGGGGCAGAGAGAGAGAGAGGGAGAGAACGAGAATTCTAAGCAGGCTCCACGCTGTCAGTGCAGAGCCCGACTTGGAGGTTGGAACTCATGAACTGCAAGATCATGACCTGAGATGAAATCAAGAGTAGGATGCTTAATGGACTGAGCCCCTCGAGTGCCCCCACATGCATATTTTTGTTTCATCTCATGATAAGCAAGTTGAGAGACAGAAAAGAGAAACCTTGTCTGATCTCAAGCTAGTAAAACTAGTTTCAGCCTTGATATGTTGTGTTTGTGTCTTGTTTGTGCCTTAATATGCTAGTTATGATAAGGCTGAGTATGAATCTTCCCTGTCAAATGCATTTCCTAAATTTATCTCTATGTTTGGTATTGATAAGCAGTCAATAAACCTCTTCCAGGGGCGCCTGGGTGGCTCAGTCGGTTAAGCGGCCGACTTCAGCTCAGGTCACGATCTCGTGGTCCGTGAGTTCAAGCCCCGCATCGGGCTCTGGGCTGATGGCTCAGAGCCTGGAGCCTGCTTCCGATTCTGTGTCTCCCTCTCTCTCTGCTCCTCCCCCGTTCATGCTCTGTCTCTCTCTGTCTCAAAAATAAATAAAAAACGTTAAAAAAAATTAAAAAAAAATTTAAACCTCTTCCATATAAGTCTCCAAAATTTGGGCAATCTTTATTTCCTTTATTTCTACTTTCAAATCTCTTCTGAGCTCATTTTTTTTGGCAATACCTTAATAAATATAGTCGACAGCAATTAACACATGCTACTAACATTTTGTCATCCAACCTTTTTCCCTAAAACTTTAAGTGCATGTCATACATCCTCTAAGTTTTTTAAAAAAGTGAGAGATTTACCAAATGTTTTGCCCTTACATAAAATGAATTACTATCCTTCCAGTGGATATTAATTTCTTAGCTATCTATTGCTTGGGCCCTGAGATAACACCGTGTATTTCAATATATTGTTACCAGTACTACACACCTTTCCCCAATTTTTACATCAGTCACGATAGGTTATGCTGTAACAGACAACCCTCAAGTCTCAGAGACTAAAAACAACAAAGGCTTCCTTATCACTTTTGCCTAAATATCCATTGTGTGTCATTGTGGCCTTTGCTCTGTCACCCTCTCTAGAAAGCCAGGTAAACAGAGGCCTTGTCTCTGTGATTTCATGATGGCTAAAGTCTGTGCTGTCCAGTATGGTAGTCACTGGCCATATCTGTCTACTGAGTCCTTGAAATGTAGCTAGTCTGAATTGAGATGTCAGTGTAAAATACATACCAGATTCGAAGACTTGATATCAAAAAAAAGGAATGTAAAAATGTTTTAAGAGTAATTTTATTTTATTAAAAAAATTTTTTTTAATGTTTATTTTTGAGAGACAAAGAGAGCATGAGTGGGGGAGGGGCAGAAAGAGAGGGAGACACAGAATCCAAAGCAGGGTCCAGGCTCTGAGCTGTCAGCAAAGAGCCCAACGCAGGGCTGGAACTGGTGAACTGCCAGACCATGACCTGAGCTGAAGTCAGTGCTTAACCAACTGAGCCACCCAGGCACCCCAAGAGTAATTTTTTTTAAGTTTATTTATTTGGAGAGAGATAGAGACAGCATGAGTGGTGCGGGGCAGAGAGCAAAGGAGACAGAGAATCCCAAGCAAGCTCTGTGCTGTCAGCGCAGAGCCCAATGTGGCTCAAACCCACAAAACCGTGAGATCATGACCTGAGCCGAAATCAAGAGCCAGAAGCTTAACCAGCTGAGTCACCCAGGCCCCAGTAATTTTAATATTGATTACCTATGGAAATGATATATTTTATATATTGGGTTAAATAAAACTATCACTAAAATTAATTTTACCTTTTTCTTTTTACTTTTTTGATGTGACTACTAAAAAATGTAAACTTCTATATATAGCTTGCATTACATATGTTTCTGCATATGGTGCTGGCCTTGGCCAGAAAAAAGGAAATGTGCCAAAGTGTATACTCATTCTTAAGTTTGTACCTGGGAGTAATACATATAACTTCTGCTTATATTTCTTTGTCCAAAACAAGTCACATGGTCATACCTGACTTTTTTAGAAAAGAGGAAGTATATCTGAACCATATGCACTCAGGAGACCCAGAATGATTTAGTCTACAGCACTAAATGGCAGCCACGGATTCCTTCCTTAAACAATTTTATTAATGCTCTCTATGCGACAGACTTAACATTAAATGTCAATGAAGGCTGGAACGTCATCAGTTTATCATTCTCAACTCTTGCCTTACTCTTTACATCCTCTGGCCGAATGCAGGTTTCCCAGAAACTCTGACTGATGAGCTAATGTGAAACAGATGTTCCTAGGACAAGACAAAGAAACACTTTTAAGAATCAACTGCAAACCTGCTTAGGAGCAGTGGTACACATTAATGCTGACTACAGGGTAAAAGATGCAGGAGGCAGACTCTCTTGGTGGGGAGCAATCAGAGATGGAATAGATATCGGTGAGCCAAAATGTCATGAAGTATATAAATAAGGACATACAACCACAGCGTCCAGGTATTTAAAGCACTCACGAAACAAAAAGCAGTCTGCATGTGTGCTTTATATGTCGGCAGAGGAACTGTGGGTGTGGTGACTTAGCATAAAGACAAGCAGGAAGCTGGGCTAGGAGAGCAAAGAACATGCAGAAGTTGTGGATCTGGGCTGCACAGCAGGCCTGCAACCTGACGGGGAGGCAGGGGCCCAGATGCATGTACAAATCAAGCCTCAGGGCAATGTTGTGAATCAGACCACCAGTCTGAGCAGCACAGCAATTATTAGTCTGGCAAAATAGTGGGCTAAACACCAGTTAGGAAGGTAACAAACAAGTGGCCTTAAGCACTACAGAGAAAGGCCAGGAAAGTGGCCTGACACTGCACCGGAAGGAAAAGGGCAGGGCAAAATGAACAAAAGGAGAGGTGCAAATCTCTAAAAGGAAACCTCAATGTTGCGGGTAATCTACAGCCACAACAAGGACACTTCCTGTTTGCTTTTTTCTGGTGTAGGAATTAGTTCCCAGCTTAGTCTGGAAGCTGTTGGTGAGAGAAGGTAGGAGGATAAATCTGCCAGAAGTAGGGAGTATTCACAGAGAGATGAGAGAATATCTTGACCATTTCATATTAAAAGAGCAGATAATTACTCATGACGTCTTTGAAGCTCACGCACCACCCAGAAAGATAAGTGATGTCTTTACAGGTGCATGTTGGCTTCGTGACCCATTTTCAATGGGGCACATGCTCATCCAGGAGTGATTGTGGTTGGCCCAGGCAAAGCAGAGCAGTCTGGAAGCATCATTCAGCCCAGAGCTAACAGCAGTAGAGCAAATTATCTCTCAAGACCTGGCTAACAGGGTAATCTCCTTCCTGAGAGCTCACACAATAGTTTTGCTTGTTGATTACATTGCTTGGCTGGGTGGTGATGGTAGTGTTGTTCGGGGTTTCTTCCTTCCTTTTATCTTAGCACGAAGATCATTCACTTACTTGGGTAGTAGGGGTAGGAAACTCATCTGAAAGTGTAAGACAGAGGTGTGGGGACAGGCTTAAGGACTGAGCTTTCTGAGAGGACAAATAGAGTTGGCTCACTTTGCACAAAGGCCATTAGGCTTCTTAGAAGAAAAAAGTGTACTGCATCTTGCTTATGAAGCCTAAAGAAGGGAGGACGAGGACTCCTGGAAAACATTTGAGTGGAGGGCCTTCTGTCCTCTGTTTTCCCTACTACACACTGCCCTAGGGACCTCATTCATTCCCATGGCTTGAAATGCCCCCTGTATGCTGACAACTCCCAGATCCCTACCTCCAGATCAGACCCACGGCTCACAGGTGCCTCAGTTCTCATTTTGTACTATTCTCCCCCTTGCTCATTATGCATCAGCTACCCTGATTTTCTTTCCATTTCTTTAACATACTGACCTCCAGGAAATTTGCATATGCAGTTCTTTCTGGCTGTAACACTCTCCCTTCAACTGCTTGCGCGATCACTGCGTGATCTCTCTCTCTCTCTCTCTCTCTCTCTCTCTCTCTCTCTCTCCCTCTTTTGGTCCTACTTATGTCACCTCCTCAGAAAGGCCTTTCTTGAGTGGTCACTCGCCCCAATTATTCTGTCTCAGCCTCTTGCTTATTTCATTCAAAGTACATTTCACAATTTATGATAATGTCTTAATTCAATGTTTTTTTGTTTGAACTACTAGCACCTAGTCTGTGCCTTGCATATAGAAGACGCTCAGTATGTTTTATTGTTATTGTTTGTTCCATCTGTATTACACTTGAATTCCAACATCATAGTTGCCAAAAAGTCACCTGATTGTCTAGAGTGTGTCTGTTCAGTAGACTGAGGGTATGGCCTCTACAAGAGTCACCAAGAAAATATCCAGAAATTGTACTGGACTGAAGGGGCTAACATGTTAGAGAAAACTGCCCCACACATAAGTGGGAATATTTTTCAGTCTGTAGTTCAAGACCTCATTCATTAGCAATTTACTCATCATGTAAGAGGAGAAATCCCCTGCATATGTTTTAGACCTTGCTCAATGCATATCTGATCACTGCATGAAGACCCTCCTCTGAGAACACAGCAGGACATACATAAATCCTGGGGGTCTGCAGGAAGCTTGGTAAGGTAGACAGAGTTCCCAAAGCGTCCTTTGGTGCTGGTTGGGGACACACTGGTACAGCCTGAGCTTGAGTCAGAGTAGAGTGAATAGCTCTACTCCATAGTAATTAGAGTGTCAGAGTCCCATACATCAGACTGGAACAGAATTGATGAGACCTACCTTCTCAGAGGGGCAACTTAAGGAAGGAGGAGGGTCCAAAGCATCAAGGGAAGCTAAAGAAATATTACCTACAGCAGTATGAGAGTATATGCAAAGTGTTGAAGTAAAATCATCTTAGGAAGAGAGGCCCAATCAATGAAGAGTCAGGAGAGACAGGAACATGAGTCAAGTAGAAATGATAAACACGGGCCAGCCTTGCAAGGTGCAATGTGGTCAAGCTGGGAAGTTTCTCCTAGAATTGCCTCCACATCCCAGGGCAGGATACCTGCTTTTGTACCTCCAGTCTGGTAGGGTGCCAGAAATTCCACCTGCTCTGCTCTACTTAAGAACTGTGTGCCTGAATGGCCATAAAATTCCCCTGCAGTTTTAAGAATTTAAGAAGTTGCATCAGATTTCTGGCAAGGCACTCAGATAGAAACATAGGTCAGGAGGGAATGGGGAAAGGCAAGATGTGGCAAGACAGTATACTGTGGAATGGCTACATGAGTACCAGGTGTGGAGTGTCTGCCCTCAGGGCCAGTAACTCAATCCTTGTCTTTACCAAATGATTCATTTAGGTTCATCCCCCAACACTGTAGTGGAGATATATAGAGATCACAAGGTTCTAGGAAGGTCTGCTATTATATCATGTTGGATACCCCAGGTATTTATATTAATGCCCAGGACCCTGGCATTTATAAAGAAAAAGAACTATATTTGTTTGTAGACCTCAAACAAATGGAAAGGCAAAAATACAATTTATTCCCTCAAAAACTATAAGGTTTCAGAGTAGAAAACTTCAGGCATGAATGTTCTACAGCTCAAACCTCCTCATCAAAAGCCAGCCTCTTTTCCTTGGGTCTGCCTTCATTCACAGACTGTCCCCATGTCCAGGCTTACTTCATTTCTCTTCTAAAGAGAAAAAAGAGCTTTGATTTCTCAGTAGCTCCAACAAAGTTCTCAAGACTGGCTCTGTTTGGACTTATGGCTCATATGGCTATGGGCAAACTAATCATTATGATTAAGGGTATGGAATACACTGGTTGGCCAAGACCTGAACACTATAGGAAAGAAGTTTTGTTTCACCTGAACCATGGCCTAAGGAAAGGAGAAGAGTAATTTCCCAAAAGAAAAATTAAGATATTGTTAACTATAGTGAGAAGGAGGAACAAAGCCTGGAAAAAGAAATACAAGATAACAAGGGAACTGGGATAAAGATGGGTGTACATGGGGCCAAAATAGAGATACAGTCAGGAGAGTCATGGTACTGAGCTGAGTGAAATTGGAACATGAATCAAATAAAAAGGGCAAGGCGAGGACCCATATATAGCTCAATAAGCAGAAGGGTTGGTAACTGGGATTGTTAAGGGCATGGATCTGTGAGTAAGGCTTTGCCCAGGTTCGCCAGAAAATAGAGCCTAAGGCAACACTTAATTGCTTATGCTTCATTGGGAGATGCAATCACCAGGCAGCAAAAGTGAGGGAGAACGGAAGTGACTATAGGAGCCGACACAAGAGGTGTCACTCTTTGTGAAGAGACACAGAGGACCTCTTCTATAAAGGGGACATCTCCTTTATACTGCACTGGAATGCCGTAGCTCAGAACAGTCCATTGTAGGGAGGGACAGAGAAGAAATTTATCTGCCTTCAGAGTGTGTCCCCATAGAGTTAACTCCCCTAAACTTCTGTGATGTTGCCTGGCCCATTCAGTATGTGAAGCCAGATTTATCTAACCTATGGCATGGTGTTTCATCCATGTGCATGTGGGGAGGTAGTGGGAGGTGCAAAGATTCTGGACGTTGGCCTCAGGCAGTAAAACAGTATAGACTGAGTGGAACTCAGGGAGGGAGCTGACTGCTACAGAAACAGCTGAAGAGAAGTGACAGAGGGCCCAGGAGTTGCAAGGCTAGCTCTGTACTTGGCACATTGCAGGCCCTCTATAAATGTAGATAAATAAGTGACTGAATAAGTGCAAGACATTAAGTTGTGTGTTTGGGGACACAACAGCAAGGAAAGCATAGATTTCAAGCAGATAAATTCATTTAGGAAGGTCAGGGATCAGTTAGTTCATTTTAGAGGGAGCTTAACTGGGCTGAGGGCAGGCTGGAGTTTTTGAAGATATAGTCCTGACTTGGGTTCCAAGCTGTCATCACTGAAACATTTCCACATAATAGAATTTGGGGGATGGCCTGAAGATCACTGGATTGTATATATATTTTTGGTTTTCTGTTATGATATTTTGACATCTTAAAAAACCTTTCTAGCAGGGGAGAGTTTGCTCTTCTCTGACCTAGCCAATTCTTGGAGATAGCAAAGGGCCCAGCCAGAAGCATGTCTTTCACGTGCAAACTAACCAATCTAGAGTCAGACCTCATATATCTAGCCTGGCACCTCAAGAGCCAATATTCCTCTGCCTTACTCATCCCAGGGCCAGGTATCAGGCAACTAAGAACCATCCTTGTAGCCCAAAGTCCATGAAAATATTCAAACTAGCCAATCCTAAACTGTTACCCTGCTCTGCCTCACCTTTCCTGGGAAAATCCCAACAAAGATCCTGGCCTAAACCTTCTCCTTGCTCCTGTCTTCTGGCTCCTCACCACCCCGGTACCCTTGTGACTCTGCATGGTGTGCTGTGTCTTCTGTCTCTAGGACTTTGAGTATAATAGACTTTGTTTTTTCCTGAGCATTTCCTGTGTCTCCTCTTGTGGCTGCACCTGACTGACCACCTCAGAAAAAAATACAAAACAAACACCAATTTATGTGCAAAGCATTACATAATGATTACATATGTTGTATCTATACATATGTTATCACATATGTATCCATATGGATATATCCACATATACAGTGTTTATTGATCTGATATCACAGATGGCATGTGTCACTCATAATTTTTAGATATAATTATTAAAATGTTTAATGACAACCACTCCTATAAGAAGTTATAACTAACAATCATGTAGCATTTATAAGTCCCAAACCCTGCTCTGAGTGCTTTACCAATGTTAACCTCATTTAATTTTCACAATTTTATGAGATAGTTAGTGCATAGCCCACCAAGAGATCTTAGGCTCCAACAAATGCTCAGACCAAGTGACCATGAGCCACCAGCCTATTCAGAAAGATATAGGAGAGGAACCAAAGCTTGCCAGCAGGTCAGCTTCAGAAATTTCTTTTCAGTGGCAATTCTTGAAGCAGGCCTACAGCTCAGGGCAGGAAAAAGACACACATGGGGTACGTTCAGGATCCACCTGGCTTAGAAGTCTCTTTCTCCAATTTTCAAAAAAATTGAGCAGAAAGTACAGTTTCCATATACCTCTTCAACGCTCTAAACACACACAGTTTCCCTTATTATTAAAATCTTGTATTAGTGTGCCACATGTGTTACACTTGATGGAGGAACCAATGAGTCTATAACTTATATTAGGGTTCACTCTTGGTTCTGTACATTCTGTGGATTTTGACAAAGGAGTAATGTCACATATCCACTATTATAGTATCATACAGAATAATTTCACTGTCTTAAAAACCCCATGTATTCCACCTACTCACCCTCCCTCCCTCTTCCAGACCCCTGACAACCATTAGTCTTTTTATTGTCTCCAAAGTTCTGCCTTTTCTAGAATGTCATATAGTTGTAGTCATATAACAGCCTTTTAGCCTGGCTTCTTTTACTTAGCAATATGCCTTTAACATCCCTCCATGTCTTTCCAGGTCTGTTAGCTCATTACTCTATTTCTGAGTAATACTCCATAGTATGGATGTGCCACAGTTAAGTTTATCCATTCACCTAATGAAGGACATCATGGTTACCTCCAAGTTTTGGCAATTTTGAATAAAACTGCTATAAACATTCATGCATAGATTTTTGGGTGGACATAAGTTTTCAATTCATCTGAGTAAATACCAAGCAGCACAAGTGCTGGGTCATATGTTAATATCTTCTGTGGGATTTTTGTGTTATAGCTACAAGGGCCCTGCAAGGTACAAACCTAGTTTTAAGAGTCACCATACTTACAGAAGCCCAAAGCCTGGCATCCCCTTCAGTTATTTATAGTTCCTTTCTAATTCCTCTCAGTCCAGATGCAGTTTACCACTCAGGGCTCATTTTTACCATAAACAATGTCTAGTAACATAGAAATCATTTCTACTTTTTCCAGGTTGCTAGCAGAACAGAGCAGGGTAGTCAACCAATGGTTAAGTCTCACAGAGGAATAATAAGTTTTGTTAAACCCTTTGCTCACAGATAAGTACTTTTATTTCCTCCATTTTTCAAATGAAGAATCTGAGGCACAAAGGGCCAAATAATATACTCAGTATCACATAGCTAGTAAAAAGTTGAGCCAAGGATCAGACCCAGGCATGTGACTCCACAATCTATCCTCATAAATGCTACATTATGCTACCTCAAGAATTATTTGCTTTTCTTATAAATAAACGGAGGTAATGTAAATAAGTCATGGGTTATTATTTCTAGAATATTAGATTATAAGCCTGTGACCACCAAACTTGCTGTAATGCTGAATTTATCTAAGGGCCTCTCTATTTCTGTTCTCTGGGGGAAATTTTCTCAAAGCCTCTAATTTCCAAGGGGTGGGGAAGTCCCCCGGATTTCTGGGGACTCTCACCAACTTAAGGCCTCCAGCTCTTCTCTGACTCAGGCCCCTGCACCAAAGCTTACTGTCTTAATTTTATTTACCACAAAAACCATGATGCAGAACTTGACCACTTTATTGGTTTTCAGAAGAAATCCAATCCACCTCAAGCTTTTTGTGATTTTGTAAAATTTCCTGAATGTGCGTGAGATCACTGACAAGATTCACCTTGCTTAGTTCATGGTATTCCACCTAACATGACATTTGCTCGTGTCTATTGTCCTCCTTTTCCTCTCTCTCTCCCTCTGCCCCACCCCAAATGCAAATAAATTTCTCTTTTTGTCTCTCTTCCTCCTCAGAAGACTTCAAACCATCTGAATCTATACTCTGCAGGGAAGTATTCATTCTTTACAGGTTTCTCAAGGCTTTATCCATAAGAAAAGTGGGTCTCCCCCAAGGGAAACCTGTTTCTTCCATCTCATTATATTGTGATGAATTACCTGACTAGCAGCTTGTTCTAATAGGCCTTCAGTGACTATATTTGAGAACAGTAATATAATGACTAAAACATCACCAGAAATGTCACTAAAGATCTTTTAGTCTATTACATTCTTTTTTTTTTTTTTTTTTTACTTTTAACTTTCCATTCAGTATAGCCAACCAAATAGTAGAGACAGCAATAGCAATTTCTTACTTCTCATTTAGCTGGGAGTGTACTTTTCTCATAAACCTCAAACTCTACAGCCTAGGAATCATAACTAGTTGTTCTACCCTGTGTCATCAAATGTCCATAAGTTTTCACTTAAACAGGGCTTTATTTACAATGCCTGTCTTTGTTAATGATTAACCAATGCCATGGTTGGCAAATTAACAACAAATTGAAACATTTCATCTCTCACTCTTGAACTAGTATTTTCAGATTTGCCATGTGATGTAATTTAGGTCAGAGCTATCAATTGAGATATTGTATTCACTAGGCTTTAATTCAATTCAACTCTACAAATATTTTGAATGCTTGCTATTTGCAAGGCACCATGCCAGATGATGGGAGAGATATGAAGACAGTATGGCTCTGGAAGGAAGCCTAGTAGGACATATAAGACATGAACCTAGTAACTGCAAATAAGGTAGAACATAGCTGCCAAAAGAAAGAAAAAGTTACAAATACTGTGCTATGAGATTTAAGAGGAAAGATCTATCACATCCAGTTGGGAAGACTGGGAGACGGCATTAGAGTCAGTCCTTAAAGGCTAAGTAAAAGTTTGAGAGTTCAGGATGATGGGGAGAGTAGTCAAGATGAGAGGCCCACAAAAGCAAGAGTGGGGAAGCGCAAAAGTAAGGGGTAGAATCAGAGATCAGCAAAGTGCTCTTGTTTGTCAGGAACACAGGATATTGAGAGAGGACTTTGGGTGAAAGGCTGGAAAGTTAAGACATTTGAAGATGCTGAAAATCTGCCTTAAAATAGTAAAAATAGTTGAGGGTGGAAAACCTTCCAGTCTTGATGTTATAAGCAGTTTCACCTCTGGGATAGACACTGGAATTTACCTTTGGGGCCAAACTGCTAAATCAGGTTTTGTAAACATCACTTCAATGGGCCTTTTAATTGTGTAGGTATAAGGGCAAGTAAGTATTCACTGTTTTTCTTAAGGCCAAAATGCGATGAAGTGACCCAAATGCAAATGCCTTGAATAGTCTATTTAGTAATGTAAATTGGGTGTATCTTAAACTCACTTATGCTCCTGCAGAGTTATAATTTTTTTCTCAATCTAGATTTAGAATTTCTTATGTCTGAAAATCGCTGGTTGGTCTTGGGAGATGTGGTGATTGATTTTTACCCAAGCATTAGTTTACAGGAGATCAGGAATGAAAATGTGGCTGTAGTAGGGGTATGAAGGACCATTCTTCTCGTCACTGCATGCTGGAGGAAAGGCTGTAAAGGAATTGTATTTGGCTTGCGGTAATGCTTCCAGGCTGCATTCTTGGTGGCCTACCTGTGGTAATATAAAACTAGACAGTCTAACTTTAGTAAATGTGGTCTAGGAGGATTGGACCTGCTGAGCCATTGAGCCTGATTAATACTTAGAGGCGAGGTTCCCAGGTAAGGGGATGGATGTCCTTAGTATCTCTTAACATGGGAAGACAATCCTCCTATCCTAAATCAGGAAAATGAGGATATCGCGGACAATGGTTTACTCCCTCCAGGCCTGGGTACCCCCTGGTTCTGGACTCCCTACCATGGACATTATGGGAGCATTTGTGATGGAGTGAACTGACCCTTCCATATGGAAGCAGGAACCATTTTATTTAAAGACCCTGAGGTCACGTTTTAGCCTGTGGGCTCTAAGAGTAGCCAACTTTTAGTAGCAGTTTGACATTATTCTCTGTGTTATGTTACCCTCAAGCGTTGAATAAAGTTTTGTTGAAAAGCTACTACCTGGCCTCAGGTGTGCTGTGAGGAATTAAGGAATGACCATTCAGGGTTTGGAGTGACAGGCCATGGGGCTGCAGTGCACTTTCTCAGAGGTCTGATTGGATCTGAATGGTGGCTGTCAGCAGAGAGAGAGCTGGGCCTTCTTTTGAAGCATGCAGGAGCAGAAGTGGTGGGCAATGAAGTTTCTGAAGACAGAAAGACAGAACTGGAAGGACTGGCTTCAGATCACACATGAGGTAGTGCCCTGGGGAACTCTGAAAAATAACTGGGGAAATAATGAGAGAAACCCAACTAAAGGACGTTCCACAAACAACTAGCCTATAGTCAAGAATGTGAATTGCATAAAGGGCACAGAGAGGCTGAGAAACCATTCTAGAATAAAGGAGACAAGAGACCTAACAACCAAAGAAATGTGTGATTCTGGATTGACTCCTGGATCAAAGAAATAAATGCCATTGGGGCATCTGGGTGGCTCAGTTGGTTAAGCATCTAACTTCAGCTCAGGTCACGATATCATGGTTTGTGAGTATCAGCCCTGCATTGAGCTCTCCGCTCTCAGTGCAGAGCCTGCTTCGGATCCTCTGTCTCCCTCTCTCTGCCCTTACTGCCATCTCTCTCTGTCTCTCTCTGTCTCTGTCTCTCAAAAATAAATAAACATTAAAAAAAAGAAAGAAATACCATAGAGGACATTTAATTATTGGGATAATTGGTGAAATTTAAAGCGGGATGTATGTTGGATAATAGTAATATATCACTATTAGATTTCCTGAATTTGATTAGTGAATTGTGGTTATGTAAGAGAATGTTCTTGTCCTTAGGAGGTATTTAGGTATTTAGGAGATATTATCAGGTATTTAGAAGTGAAAGGTCATGATACTTACAACTTATTCTCAAATGGTTGAACCACAAGATTAATAGTAGTAATGTGTGTGTGTTTGTGCACACATATATATGTGTATGTATGTAGAAAAGGAGAGAGAAAAAAATCAAATGTGGCACTGAAGAGCAATAATTTCATGAGTGAGAACTCAATGCAAAATAATTTATTATCAGAAGTGTGACTTTATTTGATACATCAAATAAATACTTTGCTAAGTACATCTTAGCAAAATACTTTGCATCTTTGCAAAAATACTTTGCTAAGTACATCTTAGCAAAGCCTGGGACATACAGACAACTTCATTTGGTAATCACATCTTGGTATACACTTAGCAATATGTTTATAACACTTTGTGCTACATTGATAAGGACTTAAATAAGCATGCATACCATGTCATAATGTATCCCTTTTCCTTTTGGTGATTTAGAGATAGAACTTGCTAATTGCTTCATTTTATGTTATGGTACAGAAGACGTGTGCTGGTTGGCATGCCTGATTCACTTGGTACCCTGAAAACATATTGACCTAACTCATTTTTGCATCTTTAACATCTAATAATGTCCTATTAATGATGCTGAATGAATTAACTAAATGAATTGAGAAGCTGTATAAATAGCACTAAAAGGAGGCAATGAACTTTATGAAATATACAGTATGGACAAAAAGGACAAACCTTCCTGATGAGATCAGTTGACAGATCCTGTCTAGAAACATCTCATTCCATTTGTGAGCTGTGGTATCTTCTTTAACCCAGAGTCACATCTGGCTTTAATCCAGCTCTTCTATGACTTGGAGATGTTCCAGCCTTGTTCTTTCCTACTTGGGGATCTCAGCAAATGGCTCTCCTATCAAGTTCAACCTTGTTTTCTGGCACTTGCTAAGTCTATTTGATGCATCCAACCCTTGAGTAGGTAAAGATCTTGACTTCTGCCATTCAGTTTCCTCCCTTGGGACTAATAAGTTAGGGACCATATTTAGTTGAATGTCAAGCCCATTCCAAATTATTGACCAAAACATAGACTTCTTGGCTGAGAAGAGATAACTACCAAACCATATTTGCTGAGCATGTATTACAGTGTGGTGTGGTGTGGTGTGGTATAGTATGGTAGGTGTGTGTGTGTGTGTGTGTGTGTGTGTGTGTGTGTGTGTGTGTGTGTTGTAGGCAGAATAAGCAAAGAAGCAAGAATTGGCAGATGTTAGCCAAAACCAAAATAGAATATCTGTCCACTTTAAAGACTAAAATCATTATTTTTGCTTTATTCCCCATTTCTGAGGTTGCCACATACATATATCTATATATCTATATATCTATATATCTATATATCTATATATCTATATATCTATATATCTATATATATAGATATACACACACATACACAAAGAATTCAAAATTCTTAAAGTATTAAGGAACATTTATTAATTTACTCTTCTCTCAGTATTCTGACATTATTAAAATTGTTTTTTAAATGTGATTTTATGAATAAATGAAAGAATGAGACCTTAGGCCTAGAAGTATTCAGTTTTAAGTGTATTACCCCAACATAGTATTGATCTAAAGACAGACTCCATTTCATAAAGAAAAAGATTAAGGGCAATAAGAGTAGTGATTTATGTTTAGAGATAAGAGATAAAGAATATAGCAGTTATAAGTTCATATCTGGCGGTTGGTAAAAAGTTCACAGATTTAAAAGGGAACTACTCATTTTCCATTTTGCTTTGTGTTCTCTGCCCAGGTAATGATCATCAGACTGGAAAGGCTAATACAAAGACTCTCTTTAAGCCTTAGTTAAGAAAGGATATTATGGGAACCCCTGACTGCCAGAAACACAGACATAATTGTGCCACTATCTATAATCACTGTGAGCAAGAAGATAAGTGTTAGATAAGGGCAAATGGTCTCCTGTTTTTCAAACAGAGGAAGATCATGGATAATAGAAAGATATTTTATTGCATTTATTTAGCAAAATGTTATTGAGAACCTTGTTATGTAATAAGCACTGTGCTAAGTACTGGGGGTAAAAAGAAATGAGACATGATTCCTAAAGAAGGGAGATACTTAACTAATATAAGAAACATTTGGAAAGTACAATGATATTGATTTGCACAGGATACCATCAGGTGACCAGAACTGTAGTTAAGATCATAGGCTTAAAGGATGCCTGGGTGGTTCAGTCGGTTGAGCATCTGACTCTTGGTTTCAGCTCAGATCATGATCCCAGGGGTTGTGGGATCAAGCCCCGCAGTGGGCCCTGCACTAAGTGTAGAGCTTGCTTGAGATTCTCTGTCTCCCTCACTCTCTGCCCCTCCCCCACTCACACCTGCACATGCCTGCACACGCTCGCTCTCTCTCTCTCTCTCTCTCTCAAAAATAAATAAATGACCATTAAAAAAAAAAAGAAGTGAACATAGTGTTAGTAGCTTTTCACAAAGCACACAGCAAAGTCTCCTGTACTACTCCATGAGGAATTTGGGAAAAGTAGGTTAAGCCAGGTGATGGTACAGCTAGATGGATTTTGCTTGTGGTTGATGACTCTTACCAAAGAGTGATATAAACCTGAAGAGAAGTGTATATGGCCATTGTTTTGCCCTTCCAGTTCAATATTTTATGAACAAATTTAAAAAGGCCTTTGATGGTAGTCTGACAAAATATGACTTCTCATTAGAAGAGATAAGTAATACGTTTCATGATGGGTTCAGGACCCCAAAGGAGCCCTCTCCATAGACCAGAAAAACAGATCTAGGATCCTTAAATTTTTTGCCTATGTGTAATCTTCAAAATAGTCATGATTGTTGTAGACTCCATGGTCTGATTCATAGAAAAAACAATACATCTTAATACTCTACTACAGACTAAAAGCAAGGAAAATGTTAAACTACCCATCTCACATTACATTAGAGATGTATTCCTTCTACACAAAGACAGTGCTGCAACTCGTACACTATGTCACTATGTTATACTAATATGCATGTGATATAATAAGAATTTAACTCATAATAAGAATTTCTTGATGTCCCAGTTTTATCACTTTGGTAAATAACTAAAGCTACATTTTGGTAACAAAATATAAGTTTTGTCTTTGAATTTTTTGATAATCTTTGAAATTATACATAGACTTTACCCTCAAAATTAAAAGTATTTCTCCTAAACCAGTTGATTACTCAAACTTTGCCTTTAGTGTTTAATAAAATTGACATGGATGATTGCATAGCATTATGCCTTAAACAAAAATGTCTTTGATTCTGTTTTCATGAAGACAGGTTATGCTGAGCTGAAAATATATGTTGTCTCAATGGAGAATATAGGGTGTACTTCAGTGAGGCAGATACTGGCTACAATCTTTCTACTCTTGGAATCTCGATAAAAGCCATTATAAACATGAAAAAGCCACGTGAATCTACACAATAATCTATGCATAAACAATCCTTACAGTGGGTTAACCTTCTGAAGGAAAAGTAACTGTTGAGGTGGTGGTCCAGGCCTGTTGGTTCAAAGCCAGTAGTGATCAGCTTTTGTGTGCTCACATGAAAGTTGTAATGGGTGGAATAATGACCTCCCCCACCCACCAACCCACCCAAATTCATGTCTCTCCCCAAATCTCAGAATGTGGCCTTATCTAGAAAAAGCATCTTTACAGATATAATTAGTTAAGATGAGGTCATATTAGAGTAGGGTGGGCTCTAAATTCAAGCTAACTGATGTTCTAAGAAGAGAAGAGACACAGACATGCACACAGAGGGAAGATGATGTGAAGACAGAGACACACAAGGAGGAAGCCACATGATGACAGAGGCAGAGATTGGAGCGATGCATCTATAAGCCAAGGAATGCCAAGGATTGCTATAATTATCAGAAGCTAGGAGTGGAAGGGATTCTCCTAAAGGCCTAGACAGAGCCTGGCCCTGCCATCACCTTAATCTCAGACTTCTGGCCTCCAGAAATGTAAGAGAATAAATTTCTATTGTCTTTAAACCATCCACTTTGTGATACTTTGTTACTGCAGCCCTAGGAAACTAATACAAAACCTGAGGTGCCTATGGAGAATAATTTATCTTATGAATTTGTGAAAAATAAAAATTCAAGGTGCCCTAGGGTTTCATAAAGATCTGATGAGGCTTCACAGAATAACAGATAGAGCCTCCCATCTTGCCTCACTTTGGCTGGTCTTGCCCCACTACAGTCTGTTCTCCTCTTGGCAGCCAAGATGATCTTTCTAAAGCCTAAATCTCATCTCTTCATTCCTCTGCATAAAACACACCAATTGTTTTCCCCATAACCCTCAGGATAAAACCCAATTTCCCATCATGGGGTCTTCCAGATCTACCCCCAATTTACCGCACCTGGTGCCAACCCTCTAGCCATCTATGTTTCTGGGTGCTCCTGCTCTTTCTCCCATCTGGCCTTTGTGCTTTTACGCACTCTGCCTGGAGCACTCTTCCTCCTCCTCTTTTCCTGGTGCATCACAGTATCCTTTCTCCTGGCTAATGCATCTCATTCCTGACTTGGAAATCTCTTCCCAGGAGCCCTTTTCCCCAACCCCCAAGTGATTTCTGTGCATTCACTGTTTGGCCCAGCATTGCTCATCCCTGTGTTGCACTTGCTTGTTTATTTGTGTAGCAAGTAGGGATTTTACTCTTCACTACTCAGGTGCAGAAAATCTCACATTCCATTATTTCTAAAATTAAAACTAAATGTGCTTCTCATTCTCATTCTCATTCTCTTGAATCATAAGAATTCAGTCTATGGGCTTCCTGACTCCCTTCCTTCCTCCCATGGGATCACCCAAGAATTCTGAATTCAGGCAATATCAGAAAACTGGTTCTCCAGCTGCATGGTGTAGCAGTTGCATGCTGACCTGTTAGGTACTGGTCATCTGGTGAACTCAGGGACCAACCCCCACTATAGTAATCCCCTCCACCAGCTGCAGGAGGATACAGAGCCTTCATAGGCACTCAAAGCCTTAGCATGGATTGGCCAGGATTCATTGACTCCCTACTAAAGCAGAGATTCACCCCACCTTATATGGCTCACTTCATCAAACACAGAAACCCCTCAAACTCCTTAGTTTCATTTACTTCTAGGGAAACCTCTGTTCTTTCCTCTCTCCTTGCACACATATACAGCTAAGCATTCCTGTCTTTCCCACTTAAGTCTCTATTCCTTGCCCTGAGTCAAACCAAAATATCCCTCCTCAGTCCACTAGCAGCAGAAAAGGCGCATGCTGACCTGTTGGGTACTGATTCTCTGGAGAACAAGGAACTGCCCTTAATACCACATGGCATAGGATGGGTATAAGATGATTGGATTTTATAAGCACAACATAGGGCTCTCACCTAGGTAGAAATGGAAAAAGATCTTGATTCTCATTACTGCACATTCCCCAAAGCTGCAAAACAAGAGCAATACAAAAAATAAAATACCAGTTAATTTTCTGAAAACACTCAACCTATGATACAGGTTTTCTTCCTCACTAACAGTAGAAGTTTCTTGAGGAGAAAGAGAATACCATGTTCACCTTGAAGTACTTGCTCTGTAGTAGCTATTTTGACCATTGTAGTGTACTGGTAGATAACAAACTGTCTTTAGAAAATGGGCAAACTGGCTAATAATTAAATAGCATAAAGTAGGGGTAAATAGCATGAAATAGACTAATCTGGATTTGAACACACATGCCTTGCTATTTACAAGCTTGTGACTTTGATGTTTCCAGAGCATTTGACAACCAGAGTAATCATTATCTTTAACATTCTCTCCTCCATACAACAGTTATTTTCAGTAATCCTCATGTAATAATTGGTAAATGATCATTTTCTCAAATTAACTCTTCAGTTTTAAAACAATTAACAATTTTACAAAGTAAGTTTCAAAGTGAAAGGTATTCAACGCATCCAAATATTTGTACTTAATAAAAAAGATTATACCACACAGTTGGCAGCTGTTTTATTAATTTAAATCTTAAAGAAAACCAAAACTCAAAATTATTCACATAGAATGATAGCACTGGTAACTCAGGTTCTGTTCTTTGTCTTTATAATCATTTAGTATCATTGTTTATTTTAAATTTAGTTAGTTAAACAGAGGAATGCGTAATAGGGGTTCAAGATATGAATTGCAGTCAAAGCAAAGTCAAAAAATGTCAAACCCTCACAAATTTATTCTCTAAATGAATAAGGACTCCATAACTCCTGTTCTTGGAATTAACTTCTGTGTAGAATCCAGTGTTTATTAAAGGAAAAATAATCTGTAAAATGTCCTAATTTTGAAGCATACACTGTTTTTAAAATTCAATAATTCCCACAATAGTTGCTTAAAACTTGAACCAAAAAAAAATGTTTTTTTCAGGAAGGATTATTTTATTGCTGCCATTATTTAGAATTATTGGTACGTAATGATTTAAACACACACACACACAGTACATACACCCACGATACACACACACACACACACACACACACACACACACCCATGTTCATAGGAGCATATTCACCATTGCCAAAAA
Source organism: Panthera onca (assembly GCF_046562875.1). Classification (NCBI taxonomy): domain Eukaryota; kingdom Metazoa; phylum Chordata; class Mammalia; order Carnivora; family Felidae; genus Panthera; species Panthera onca. Next base: position 16,822,820 of record NC_138356.1, on the reverse strand, counting down.
GTTGAAGCAACCCAAGTGTCCACTGATGGATGAATGGATAGACAAAATGTCATACATCTACACAGTGGAATATTATTCAGCCGTTGAGAAAGGAGGGAAATTCTGACATGTGCTACAACCTGGATAAACCTTAAAGACATTGTGTTAAGTGAAATAAGCCAGTCACAAAGGACAACCCACTTATCTGAGGGACTTAGAGTAGTCAAATCCATTAAGACAGAAAGCAGAATGGTGTTTGTCAGGGACTGGGGGCAGGAAGGAATGAGGGGTTATTGTTTAATGGGTTCAATTTTTCAGTTTTGCAAGATGAAAAGAGTTCTGGAGGTGGATGGTGGTGATGGTTGCACAGCAGTGTGAATGTGCTTAATACCACGGAGCTGTATATTTAAAAATGGTTAAGACAGTAAGTAAATTTGTCATGTATCTTTTTATCACAAATTTTTCAAATGCTTTAAAAAAGCAATCAAGGTAGTCTGATTTTTAGCTAGTTTTATTATTATATTTAAATTACCTGCAGGGCAGACCACATCCACATCCATCCCTTGTTGTTCTCCTGGACTTTGGGCAGGTTACTTAACCTCTTGGAGTTAAGGAACTCCAAGAAGGAGTCTCAGTTTCCTTATTCGCAAGATGGAGATGGAGTTGTTGAAAGAAAAACTGTCTAAGGCAGGTAGTAAATGCTTAGCAGTGCTATTGTTGTATTAACATGTAAATGATATTTAGGTGCCATGACATCAGTTAAGCCAGGGAAGTGATAGAAATGTCGTCAGAACCAGAAACTGGCAGCATAATAAATGGGTCCTTTTTTAGGAGAGAATTCTGGCCGTGTGTGACAAAGTGTCATGTGCAATTTTGACCTACTATTTCACTTTGGGGAATATATGTTTCTATGAGGGTCTGGGACCACCCCACTGCCTCTAGTGACCACCCAAACCCAAGCAAGCATCTTCCCCATCCTTGAAATTAATAAGAGTCAGCCGAGCAGATTTAAGCTAAACCGCACCTGACAGGTAAACTGAAGCCTCAGCCCCAGCAACGTTATCAACATCTTTTTGATCTTCTTACAGCTCTCCTAGCAAAGGTTGGGAACTTGGAAGTTAACATGAAGTAATAATAATGTTTAGTTGTCATTAGGGCTTCCTCTCTTGTAAAGTTAAGTTAGAATGATAGTTTTGTGAATATTTTTCTGTGTGGAATTTATTCATTCTCAGAGGCAGCTCCTGCTTCTGCAGTACGAAGGAAGTTGTACTGGTTCCTTCAGAAACAGGATATCATTGACCACATCTGACATGACAACACAGAGAGGAAATTCGGTACCTTTGTAAGTGTTCATGAGGCCAGCTGCTGCTACAAGAGTTAAAAAAAAAAAAAAATTAGTAGGATAGAATAAAAAGCCACCCTAATGTACAGAGCATACACCACACAAAATAATTACTGTGGTGTTTTTAATTTTAAAATTAAGGACTAGAAACTTAATGTCCTTTTGATTTTGTTGTTTTTATTAGTTTTGAAAAACATTTGTTCCCTATCACAGCATAAAAGGCAAGCTTTTTCCCACATAAGTCTTATTATAAATGACAACTACCGATGGGAATTCTGAGATCTGAAAGCAGTAGTGTCTCCAGAATTTAGTAGGAAAATGAATTCTTTTTTCTAAAGAGTATGTAAAAAAAATACTAAGCCTTATTTTTCGAAAGGAAGTAACGACAAGAAGTGAGACAAAGAAATTATCTTCAGAGTCTTATTTGACACACTACAAACAAGTTTCCACAGTGAATCTAGGCAGAAGTTTTGAATTGAAAGACATTTTAAAAGGTTTCCATTTAAATGACAAAATGAGTTTTAAGCCCACACCACCACCACCATCATGGTCCATCTTTTTTCCTGAATGTTGGTGTAAGGTGTAGAAGGGGATATTTTAAAGTGAACTCAAGTTTGGAGAACAGACAGAAATTACATTAACCTTAATCAGGCACAGGTTTCTTGCTAACAGGAGGGAGGAAAAGGAAGGAATGAAGGAAAAGAGATAGAAGACAGAAATTAATTAATCAATCAATTAATTACAGGCATACTTCCTTTTATTGTGCTTCACTTGATTACACTTCACAGATGTTGCATTTTGTACAAATTGAAAGACTGTGGCAACCCTGCGTGGAGCAGGTCTATCAGCGCCCTTTTTTCTACCAGCATTTGCTTGCTTTGTCTATCTGGGTTACATTTTAGTCATTCTCATAATATTTCAAACTTTTTCATTATTATCTTTGTTGGGGTTTTTTTTGTTTTTTTGTTTTCATTATTATCTTTGTTATAGTGATCTGTGATCAATGATTTTTTATATTACGACTATAATTATTTTGGAGTGCCACTATTGTGCCCACATAAGGTGGTGAGATTAATCAATAAATGTGTGTTCTGACACACCCAGAGGTGATTCACCTGTCTCTCTCCCTCTCCTCAGGCGTCCTATTCCCTGAGACACAAAAATATTGAAATTAGGCCAGTTAATAACCCTACAATGGTCTCTATGTGTTCAAATGAAAGAAAAAGCCCACTGATGCAGCAAACTTCATTGCTGTGTTATTTTGACTTATTTATTTATTTTGAGAGAGAGAGGGACAGAGAGAGGAAAGAGAGAATCCCAAGAAGGCTCCACACTGTCAGTGGAGTCCGAAGGGGGTCTCAAACTCACAAACTGTGTGAGATCATGACCCGAGCCAAAGTCAAGAGTCGGATGTTTAACTGACTGAGCCACCCAGGCACTCCCAATGCTATGTTATTTTAAGAAATTGCCACAGCTACTCCAACCTTCAGTAACCACCACGCTGATCAGTCACCAGCCATCAGCATAGAGGCAAGACACCCTCCCACCACCACCAACAAAAAGAGTATGACTGGCTGAGAGCTCAGATGATAGCATTTTTAGCAATAAAGTAGTTTTCAATAAGGTATGTACATTATTTTTTGGACATAATGCTGTTGCACACTAAATAGACTACAGTAAAGTATAAACATAACTTTTATATGCACTAGGAAACCAAAATATTCATTTGACTCATTTTATTGTGATATTTGCTTTATTATCATGGTCTGGAACCAAACCTGCAGTATCTCCAAGGCCTATACCTTAAATGTCTTTTAAATCTCTATTATTCAAATTGTGGTCCAAGAACTGCAGAATTCAAATCCCTGGGGACTTGATAAAAAATGCAGACTTTTAGTTCTACCCACAACCAGACCTATGGAATCAAAATCCGCCTTTTTTTTTTTTTTTTTTTTGAGAGAGAGAGAGAGAGAGAGAGAGAGAGAGAGAGACAGAGCAGGAGCAAGCAGGCAGAAGAGGGGCAGAGAGAAAGGGAGAGAGAGAATCCCAAGCAGCCTTCACACTAAGCACCGAACCCGATGTGGGATTAGATCCCACAATCGCGAGTTCATAACCTGAGCTGAAATTAAGAGTCTGCTCTGTAACCAGCTGAGCCATCCAGGCACCCTCCAATCTGCATTTTCATAACATCCTCCAGTTGTTTTGTAGTGTATTAAAATATGAACAGCACTGTGTTTCAGAACTGTACCAAGGCCAGATGGTGGCAGGGCCTCAGCCACACTCTCCTCCACACTGGGATCTAGTGCCCCAGCTAGAGAAAGCAAAGACAGCCTAGGCTAAGTGCCAAACTCAGGAGGCAGGGAGGTTAACAGAGCTGAGAGAGGGCACAGGCATGGGGCCCAGGATAGGCAATATCCTGGCTACATGGAAGGCACAACAGAAGGCATAGGCCATGGGACTGAAGCCTGTGCCCAGAGATGTGGCTGGAAACCAATCCCAAATCCCTTCTGCTCTGAGGACTCTGTGGTTAGAAATCACCTCTGGAAGCTGAAGGACTGAGTAATACGTTCCCTGTGTCCCTGGTTATCAGAGAAGCAATTTTGTTGTGAATTCTGTTCCTCACACAAAAGGGCTTTGGAACTGAGGTTACTCTTGAAAGTATCAGGTGAAATTTTTAAAATTAAAGCCAGTTAACAAAGGCAACTATGCTGAAGTAACAGAGATTTTAGAATGGAGTGCATGAGAGGGCTCTTTACTACTACTTGGGAAGCAGATTGTCACAGAGGAATAGGCAACTCATTGTCAAAGACAGGGCCACTGCTGTTTCCTCCAATGGATGCATCTACCAATAAACCTCAAACTCCTGAAATCCCCTTGCCTTCTCCAGCAGCCCTGTATAAGGGATATGGCAATAAGAACAAACAAGTGTTTTGTTGTTCATTGTCCATTCCTCCTGACAAAACAGGATATTATTCTACTGATGATTACTCTAGACACATAGAAAGGGAAAAACTTTACACAGGACAGTTAATCAAATGATACTTCAGCAGATGAATTCCCAATCCAGCAATTTTGACATAACCAAGATAAATAAACTGAAGTTCTGTTGGACAAGGAAGGATGCTGACACAACTTAAAATCATTTGTTTTACAGAAAATATAAAACTCTCCCTTTTCTGGAGGCCCAAATTCATGTGGTTAGGGATCCCGTGAGCAGTACAAAGTTGGCTCCATTGTCAGAGTAACCAAACATGCTGAATGGGACACCCTTTGTTTGCCTTAATCCAAGGCTAGATTTCTCTTTATAGTAAGAAAAAAATCATTTTATTTTCTATATTTATTTTATTCTTTTGGAAAAAAATCATTTTAAATAAATTCTATGCAAGGGATAGAATTGGCAGGCATCTTAGAAAAAGATCCCTCCCAATAACCAGAGTACAACACGAGTTCTTGGAACCTGCTGCTCCCTTCATATTTGGCATTAACCAGCTTATTGTCCTTGTCTAGACAAGTGCTATGGGCTGTGTAAACAGTGAATTGCTACCTAAAGCCTCTATTCATCCAGAATCAAAATGTGTCAGTGTGCAGCCGTTTAAGGTCCAAGAGGGGCCTTTGTGCAGAGAAAGAACTACTTATAGTCACTTTGGTTTTAAACTAGCATTTACTGATTAACATTATAAAATTCAAAATCTAATTTCCTTACATTTTAAGTGCAATCTACCAGTCATGTAATTCTATTTATAATTCTAATAAAATATGAATCATTTTTACTTATTCTTTTTACTAATATTTGATTGACTCAAGCTAAAGAGGCTAAATTCTTTTTGTTTTTTACTTTTTATCTCTGTTTTTACTTCTTTATTTTTATTTATTTTTTTACAAGAGATATTTTATTTTTATCTATTTATTTTTGAATTTTATCTAAATCTAAGTTAGTTAACATATAGTGTCATAATGGTTATGAAATTCCAAGTAGAATTTAGTGATTCACCACTTATATGTAACACCCAGGGCTTATCCCAACAAGTGTCCTCCTTAATGCCCATCACCCATTGAGCCCATTCCTCCACCCAACACCCCTCCAACAACCCTCAGTTTGTTCTCTGTATTTAAGAGTCTCTTATGGTTTGCTTCCCTCTCTGATTTTAGCTTAGTTTTCCTAACCTTCCCCTATGTTCATCTGTTTTTTTTTTTCTTAAATTATACATCTGAGTGAAATCATGTGATATTTATCTTTTTCTGTCTGACTTATTTTGCTTAGCATAATATATTCTAGTTCCATCCAAGTTGTTGCAAATAGCAAGATTTCATTCTTTTTGATTGTTGAGTAATATTTCATTGTATATATATACCACATTTTTATCTACCGCAGTAGATATATATCCATGGTAGACAAAGAGGCTAAATTCTTTGTAATAATTATTCCCACTTATTCCCCAAGTTATTAAGTTACTTTCTTTTTTATTATTTTTATTTTTATATTTTTTTAATTTTATTTTTTATTTTTTTTAAATTTACATCCAAATTAGTTAGCATATAGTGCAACAATGATTTCAGGAGTAGATTCCTTAGTGCCCCTTACCCATTTAGCCCTAGCCCATCCCCCCTCCCACAACCCCTCCAGTAACCCTCAGTTTGTTCTCTATATTTATGAGTCTCTTCTGTTTTGTCCCCCTCCCTGTTGTTATATTATTTTTGTTTCCCTTCCCTTATGTTCATCTGTTTTGTCTCTTGAAGTCCTCATATGAGTGAAGTCATATGATTTTTGTCTTTCTCTAATTTCACTTAGCATAATACCCTCCAGTTCCATCCACGTAGTTGCAAATGGCAAAATTTCATTCTTTTTGATTGCCAAGTAATACTCCATTGTATATATATACCACTTCTTCTTTATCCATTCATGCATTGATGGACATTTGGGCTCTTTCCATACTTTAGCTATTGTTGATAGTGCTGCTATAAACATGGGGGTGCATGTGTCCCTTCGAAACAGCACACCTGTATCCCGTGGATAAATGCCTAGTACTGCAATTCCTGGGTCATAGGGTAGTTCTATTTTTAGTTTTTTGAGGAACCTCCATACTGTTTTCCAGAGTGGCTGCACCAGCTTGCGTTCCCACCAACAATGCAAAAGAGATCCTGTTTCTCTGCATCCTCCCCAACATCTGTTGTGGCCTGAGTTGTTAAGGTTAGCCATTCTGACAGGTGTAAGGTGGTATCCCATTGTGGTTTTGATTTGTATTTCCCTGATGATGAGTGACATTGAGCATTTTTTCATGTGTCGGTTGGCCTTCTGGATGTCTTCTTTGGAGAAGTGTCTATTCATGTCTTTTGCCCATTTCTTCACTGGATTAATTGGTTTTTGGATATTGAGTTTGGTGAGTTCTGTGTAGATTTTGGATAATCACTCTTTATCTGATATGTCATTTACAAATACCTTCTCCCATTCTGTCAGTTGCCTTTTAGTTTTGCTGACTATTTCCTTTGTTGTGCAGAAGCTTTTTATTTTGATGGGGTCCCAATAGTTCATTTGTGGTTTTGTTTCCCTTGTCTCCAGAGTCGTTTTGAGTAAGAAATTGCTGCAGCCAAGATCAAAGAGGTTTTTGCCTGCTTTCTCCTCTGGGATTTTGATGGCTTCCTGTCTTACATTGAGGTCTTTCATCCATTTTGAGTTTATTTTTGTGTATGGTGTAAGAAAGTGGTCCAGGTTCATTCTTCTGCATGTCACTGTCCAGTTTTCCCAGCACCACTTGCTGAAGAGACTGTCTCTATTCCATTGGATATTCTTTCCTGCTTTGTCAAAGATTAGTTGGCCATACGTTTGTGGGTCCATTTCTGGGTTCTCTATTCTGTTCCATTGATCTGAATGTCTGTTCTTGTGCCAGTACCATACTGTCTTGATGGTTACAGCTTTGTAGTATAGCTTGAAGTCTGGGATTGTGATGCTTCCTGCTTTGGTTTTCTTTTTCAAGATTGCTTTGGCTATTCGGGGTCTTTTCTGGTTCCATACAAATTTTAGGATTATTTGTTGTAGCTCTGTGAAGAATGCTGGTGTTATTTTGATAGGGATTGCATTGAATATGTAGATTGCTTTGGGTAGTATCAACATTTTAACAATATTTGTTCTTCCTCTCCAGGAGCATGGAATATTTTTCCATTTTTTTGTGTGTCTTCTTTAATTTCTTTCATAAGCTTTCTATAGTTTTCAGCGTATAGATTTTTCACCTCTTTGGTTAGATTTATTCCTAGGTATTTTATGGTTTTTTGTGCAATTGTAAATGGGATTGATTCCTTGAATTCTTTCTGTTGCTTCATTGTTGGTGTATAGGAATGCAACTGATTTCTGTGCATTGATTTTATATCCTGCAACTTTGCTGAATTCATGAATCAATTCTAGCAGTTTTTTGGTGGACTCTTTTGGATTTTCCATATAGAGTATCATGTCATCTGCAAAGAGTGGAAGTTTGACCTCCTCCTGGCCTATTTGGATGCCTTTTATTTCTTTGTGTTGTCTGATTGCAGAGGCTAAGACTTCTAATACTATGTTGAATAACAGTGGTGAGAATGGACACCCCTGTCTTGTTCCTGACCTTAGTGGGAAAGCTCTCAGTTTTTCCCCACTGAGGATGATATTAACATTGGGTCATTCATATATGGCTTTTATGATCTCGAGGTATGCTCCTTCTGTCCCTACTTTCTTGAGGGTTTTTATCAAGAAAGGATGCTGTATTTTGTCAAATGCTTTCTCTGCATCTATTGAGAGGATCATATGGTTCTTGTCCTTTCTTTTATTGGTGTGATGAATCATGTTAATTGTTTTGTGGATATTAACCAGCCCTGCATCCCAGGTATAAATCCCACTTGGTCGTGGTGAATCATTTTTTTAATGTATTGTTGGAGCCGGTTGCCTAATATCTTGTTGAAGATTTTTGCATCCATGTTCATCAGGGAAATTGGGCTATAGTTCTCCTTTTTAGTGGGGTCTCTGTCTGGTTTTGGGATCAAGGTAATTCTGGCTTCATAAAAGAGTTTGGAAGTTTGCCTTCCATTTCTATTTTTTGGAACAACTTCAAGAGAATAGGTGTTAACTCTTCCTTAAATGTTTGGTAGAATTCCCCTGGAAAGCTATCTGGCCCTGGACTCTTGTTTTTTGGCAGATTTTTGATTACTAATTCAATATCCTTATTGGTTATGGGTCTGTTCAAATTTTCTGTTTCTTCCTGTTTCAGTTTTGGTAGTGTATATGTTTCTAGGAATTTGTCCATTTCTTCTAGATTACCCATTTTATTGGCATATAATTGCTCATAATATTCTCTTATTATTGTTTTTATTTCTGCTGTGTTGGTTGTGATCTCTCCTCTTTCATTCTTGATTTTATTTATTTGGGTCCTTTCCTTTTTCTTTTTGATCAAACTGGCTAATGGTTTATCAATTTTGTTAATTCTTTCAAAGAACCAGCTTCTGGTTTCATTGATCTGTTGTACTGTTTTCTTGGTTTTGATAGCATTAATTACTGCTCTAATCTTTATTATTTCCTGTCTTCTGCTGGTTTTGGGTTTTATTTGCTGTTCTTTTTCCAGATCTTTAAGGCGTAAGGTTAGGTTGTGTATCTGAGATCTTTCTTCCTTCTTTAGGAGGTCCTGGATTGCTATATACTTTCCTCTTATGACCGTCACCTTTGCTTCATCCCAGAGGTTTTGGGTTTAGTGTTATCATTTTCATTGATACTTCCACGTACGTTTTAATTTCCTCTTTAACTTCTTGGTTAGCACATTCATTCTTTAGTAGGATGTTCTTCAGCCTCCAAGTATTTGTTACTTTTCCAAATTTTTTCTTGTGGTTGATTTCAAGTTTCATAGCGTTGTGGTCTGAAAATATTCACGGTACGATCTCGATCTTTTTGTACTTACTTAGGGCTGATTTGTGTCCCAGTATATGGTCTATTCTGGAGAACATTTCATGTGCACTGGAGAAGAATGTATATTCTGCTGCTTTAGGATGAAATGTTCTGAATATATCTGTTAAGTCCATCTGGACCAGTGTGTCATTCAAAGCCATTGTTTCCTTGTTGATTTTTTGATTAGATAATCTGTCCATTGCTGTGAGTGGGGTGTTGAAGTCTCCTACTATTATGGTATTGCTATCAATGAGTTTCTTTATGTTTGTGATTAATTGATGTATATATTTTTGTGCTCCCCATTTGGCGAATAAATGTTTACAATTGTTAGGTCTTCTTGGTGGATAGACCCTTTGATTATGACATAATGCCCTTCTGCATCTCTTGATACAGTCTTTATTTTAAAGTCTAGATTGGCTGATATAAGTATGACTACTCCGGCTTTCTTTTGTTGACCATTAGTATGATAGATGTTTCTCCATCCCTTTATTTTCAATCTGAAGGTGTCTTTAGGTCTAAAGTGGGTCTCTTATAAAGAGCATATAGATGGATCTTGTTTTCTTATCCATTCTGTTACCCTATGTCTTTTGATTGGAGCATTGAGTCTATTGACGTTTAGAGTGAGTACTAAAAGATATGAATTTATTGCCATTATGATGCTTGTAGAGTTGGAGTTTCTGGTGGTGTTCTCTGGTCCTTTCTAATCTTTGTTGCTTTTGGTATTAATTAATTGATTAATTAATTAATTTCTATATATATATTTTTTTCCTCTTTTCTCCCCTCAGAGAGTCCCCCTTACATTTCTTTGCATGGCTGGTTTAGTGGTTAAAAACTCCTTTAATTTTTGTTTGTCTGGGAAACTTTTTCTCTCCTATTTTGAATGACAGCCTTGCTGAATAAAGAATTCTTGGCTGCATATTTTTCTGATTCAGCACACTGAATATATCCTGCCACTCCTTTCTGGCCTGCCAAGTTTCTGTGGATAGGTCTGCTGCAAACCTGATCTGTCTTCCCTTGTAGGTTAGGGACTTTTTTTCCCTTGCTGCTTTCATGATTCTCTCCTTGCCTGAGTATTTTATGAATTTGACTATGATATGCCTTGTTGATGGTCGGTTTTTGTTGAATCTAATAGGGGTCCTCTGTGCTTCCTAGATTTTGATGTCTGTGTCTTTCCCCAGGTTAGGAAAGTTTTCTGCTATGATTTGCTCACATAACCCTTCTTCCCCTATTTTTCTCTCCTCCTCTTCTGGGACCCCTATGATTCTGATGTTTTTCCTTTTTAATGAGTCACTGATTTCTCTAATTCTTAAATCATGCTCTTTTGCCTTAATCTCCCTCTTTTTTTCCATTTCATTATTCTCCATAAATTTGTCCCCTTTATCACTGATTCTCTGTTCTGCCTCATCCAGCCTTGCTGCCGCTGCATCCATCTGTGATTGCAGCTCAGTTTTAGCATTTTTAATTTCATTCTGGCTATTTTTTACTTCTTTTATCTCTGCAGAAAGGGATTCTAATCTATTTCCAACTCCAGCTAGTATTCTTATTATCGTGATTCTAAATTCTGGTTCAGACATCTTGCTTGTATCTGTGTTGGTTAAATCCCTGGCTGTCGTTTCTTCATGCTCTTTCTTTTGGGGTGAATTCCTTCATTTTGTCATTTTGAAGGTAGAAAAGGAATTAATGAGGTAGAAAATTTTAAATTTTAAAAATATTAAAGTTAAAAAATTAAACACACACACACACAAATCAAATAAATGATGCTAGATCATAGGTGTGTTTTGGTCTGGGTGTTGAAAGTGGTTTGACAGATTAGAGAAAAAAAGGGGGGGAGGAGAAAAAAAGGAAATCGTTTGAGAATTTGAAAAAATGAATACACTAAAATAGACCAAAATGAGATGATGGAGGTAAAATAGAATTTGAAAAAATATACATAGAAGTAAAGAATATAGTAAAAAAACTAAAGAAAATATTTTTATTAAAAATTAAAAATAAAAAGGAATTTTTCTTTTTTATATTCAAGAAAAAGAAAAGAAACAAAAAAGAGAAAAAAGAAAAAAGAAAAAGGGGAAAAAGGGAAAAAAGGAAATCGTTTAAAAATTTGAAAAAGTGGGGGCGCCTGGGTGGCGCAGTCGGTTAAGCGTCCGACTTCAGCCAGGTCACGATCTCGCGGTCCGTGAGTTCGAGCCCCGCGTCAGGCTCTGGGCTGATGGCTCGGAGCCTGGAGCCTGTTTCCGATTCTGTGTCTCCCTCTCTCTCTGCCCCTCCCCCGTTCATGCTCTGTCTCTCTCTGTCCCAAAAATAAATAAAAAACGTTGAAAAAAAAAATTTAAAAATTTGAAAAAGTGAATACACTGTAGTAGACTGAAATAAAATGATGGCAGTAAAATAGATTTGGAAAAGATTTACATAAAAGCAAAAAATATAGTAAAAAATTAAAGAAAAATATTTTTAATAGAAATTGAAGGTAAAAAGGAAGTTTTTCTCTTTCTGTATTCAAGAAAATGAAAAGAAATGAAAAAAAGAAAAAAAGAAAAGGATATCATTTGAAAATTTGAAAAGATGAATACACTGAAGTAGAATAAAATAAAATGGTGGAAGTAAAATATAATTTGAAAAAAAATTCACAAAAGTAAAAAATATGGTAATAAAAATTAAAGAAAAATATTTTTAATAAAAATTGAAAATAAAAATGAATTTTTTCTCTTTCTGCTGAATTCTGTGGTTCAGGTTGTGCAGATTGTTGTGTTAATCCTCCAGTCAGTTTTCGAGGTGTGTAGGATGGTTTAGTGTTGGTCTGGCTGTATTTCATGGACGTGAGACACACAAAAAACTTCCATGCTGTTCCGCCATCTTGGCTCCTCCCTTAGTTACTTTCTTAAATACATTCCTTAACTACATTCACAAATCTCATGTATTTACTATTCTCTTTTACAACTTCAAATGCTTGGCAGGGTAAACCCAACAATCCTTACGAGCAAAACAATTCCATAAGTTAATAAATTGAACATATGCATATATACAGTGAATCTCAAAAGTTATCTCAAATAATTCTTAAAAATTTAAGAACTATTGGGGCGCCTGGGTGGCTCCGTCATGGGCATCTGACTTCAGCTCAGGTCATGATCTTGTGGTTTGTGAGTTCAGGCCCCGCGGCAGGCTCTGTGCTTACAGCTCAGAGCCTGGAGCCTGCTTCAGATTCTGTGTCTCCCCGTCTCTCGGCCCCTCCCCTGCTCATGCTCTGTCTCTCTCTGTCTCTCAATAATAAATAAATGTTAAAAAAAATTTTTTTTAATTTAAGATCTATTGATAAAATTAGCCAAATTCTGTCCCTATCAATTTAAAACTATAAGTCTGAAATCAATAATGTGGGTAAAGCCAAAAGCACATGGGTAATCTGTCTTAAGTATTACACTTTAACAAATAAAAGATATTACCCAATGATAACTTCTTCCTATACATTACATAAAAGTATTATTTGTGGGATGGTTAATTTTATTACATCTAAATTGCATTCTAAAACTCCATATGGTTGGAAGGACACTTAACTGGACAAAAGTGGAATTGTAACATCCCAGGAAAGTTGAGGTGATTGCACTGACCCTGAGACCCTGAGATGGTTGCTTATCAACCAGATCTCCAAAACAGGGATACAAACCTAAGGATACACACTTGCAAAGAGAAATGTGACAAAAGAGAATTCTAATACTTGTTCCCTGGGTTTGTTTTTTATTTTTTTTCAGTTTTTTTTTTTAATCATCATTATGTCTTGATTTTAGTAGATGGAATTCTACAAACCACCTTTTGCATTCCTTTGTTAACCCTGTCTGAATTAAACTAATCCTTTCATTGCATCATTAAGTTTACATTCTTTTTAGATCTTTTGCAGACAACAGTTCTCCAGCCCTGCTGATGTCATCTCTTGGATCATAAATTCTTTTCAATCCTCTGCCTGGGTCTGTGACTACAAATCTAAGAGTCATACCAATGGCAAAATTTTATAATAATCATTTCTGTATTCCAAATAGAATCTCTGAATACCTTCAGGAAAATTATTAGAGAGGTTAAGAGAATTTACTAGCACCATTTACTAGCTATATGACCTTGGGCTGTGTAACACAATGGATTGATGGTCCAAAAGCCATTGTCTTCCCCCTTGTCTTTTCAACTATAGAAGCTCCAGAACTAAGATATTTAGTTCAACCTCCTTTGAAGGTGAGAGTGATCACAGACCGAATTCTGGCCAATGAGAAGGAAATGCAATTTACAAGGAAGATATTCTGGGAAAAGATTTTTTAAAGGGATAAACTTGGCATATATCCCCTTTACCCCTTTGCATTCCATCTTCTACTCTTCTCTCCTCCAAGAAACAATGTCTAGAGGCCTAAAAGGATCTTGTAATTCTGAGACTAAATGCTGCACACTAAGGATGGAAAAGAACAAAAATGCAAGGAGTACCAGTCCTCTTGATTTCTGTTAATATGCAAAAAATTAAGTGCTAAATGTTTCAGCCCATGATAATCTGGTTTTCTGTTACTGGTTTCTATTCCCATTCCCCTTCCTAATTGAAACGTGCAAATTACTTATTCTATCTATGCCCTAATTTTTTCACATATGAAATAAAGATAATAGCAGTATCTATCTCATAAGAATATGAAGATTATATCAAATAATAAAGGGAAGGGGTCTGGCACATTGTAAGTGCACAGAGTTGTCTATCATCATCATCATCATCATCATCATCATTATCATCATCATCACCATGTGGAAAGTGTTTGAAATATAATTCTATTTCCTGACTGCCCAAAGTAAACTAAAGTTAGGTCTCTGTCATTTGATTCATACAATTATACCAGTGACCCATTATTATAACGTATTGGTACTTGGTGTAATGTACTGGTGTAAACTTTTCTACAATATTGGTGTAATGTACTGGTGTAATGGTGTAATTGGTGTAATGTACTGGTGTAATGGTGTAATTGGTGTAATGTACTGGTGTAAACTTTTCTACAATATTGTTGTTCCTCCAATATTACTATAGGCAGCCAAGAGGGCATGTCAGTGAAAACATACTTAAGCTAAAACTACTAAGATATCGTATTGTGTTGTATTTTAATTTTTTTATTATATTAACAATACATAATCATTAAACAAAATTTGGAAAATAACTAAAAGATCAGTTGTTAAGACTTTGCTTATTTTCTTCCAGTCTTTTCTCTTTTAATATATAAAATATATGTATTCAAAAAACCCTGTACATATGCATGATATAGAAATTTGGGGCTATACTGAAAATATTTTTAACTTGTACCTTTAACAGCTGTTATATTATGACCATTTTCTTATGTAATTAAAATATTCTTCCTAAATGTGATGACTGTTGGGAGTTCAATTTCTGGTATGGAGGAAGAATTTGCTCCATTGACCCAGGCCCCAGAAAAACAGTTATATCTTATGAAAATTATAAAATAAACAGCCATTTTAAGTCTTTGGAAATTGCCGTAAATGCATACAGCAAAGAAACACTTAATTCAAGAAAATCTACTGAATCGCCATAAGAACAGCAAGTCTGTGACACTTGAACTATGACTCATTCCCTTCCTCCACACTCCCACCTTCCAGCAAGATGTTCCAATCCAGGTGAGTATGGTCAAGAAGATGGGGCTGCCCCTACCTTCAGCAACTAGTTAAGGGATTGAGTGTCTCCCTGGGAGAGGCAGGCCCACCAGAATTTCTAATCCTCCTGGATTCAAGTTCCTTGGTGAGTGTGGCTAAGAGAGTGAAGGCTCCCTTCTTCCATCCAGCCTCCACATATATGGTGGAAGCTCTACTCGAGGGATGATGGCAAGCCGAGAATACTGGATTCCAATTGACTTCACTGGAGAATATCCCCTCCCTCTATGCCCTACTCATAAATTAGGAGTGTCACTCTGATAAAAGTGGGCCCCTGCCCCTGTCCCCAGCTCTGGAGCTGTGGCTTAGACATTTTGCCTAGGAGGTAGACAGTCCATAAGAAAAGAGAGCTCTGAAGTACTGCCCAAAGGAACTAACTTTATTTGAAACAAAGAGCATATGGGTACACTTGAAAACAATAGAGAATTTGGTGGTAAACAGTTAAGAGAAAGCTGGTAGCTCCATGAGAGCAAGAAGCTAAATCTTGGCCAGCTGGTTTACCAGAGAAAACCACAGTTACGAACTCTTAGGTTTCATAAAAAATTTCAAAAATTGGTCTCAAAAACTACCTCTGCAAAGGATCTTGGATGTAATTGAGTTAGACCATGGAGAAATTTATGCCCCAGGATATTGCTGAAAACAATAAAGCAGTCAGCCAGCAATTAATGGAGCCTAACAGCTAGGTGTGATACTGACAGAGGCAGATGGTGCAATAGAGAGATCAAGGGAATAGATAGTTAAGGAGTGCACTGCTAAACCCACTATCATCCCAGGGACTGTTCACATGCTCAAGGACATGCCCTCTGAGGGGCAACATCACAGGCTTCACACTGTAGGAAAATAGACTTGATTAATATAGTCCAGCCTAGTTACTAAACAAATAGGCAAACAAAAACAAAAACAAGCTCCCAGGATGGGAGACAACAGTATCTGAAGTTGCTGCAGTCTACTACCAAAAATTCCAGTTTTCTACAACAACAACAAATAAGACATGTGAAAGAAAGAAAGAAAAGAGAACAAGAGAAAAGGAAAAGAAAAAGAAAAAAGAAAAGAAAAGAAAAGAGAAGAGTATGTCCTACACATGGTGGTGGGTGGGGGGAAAACAGGCACAGAAACTACCTATGAGAGTACCCAGATGTCAGATTTAACAGATGAAGACTTCAAAGCATCTATTATAAGTATGTTGAAAGAAACAAAGGAAGCCTTGCTTTAAAAAGTATAGGGAGGTAGAATGACAATGTTTCACCAAAGAGAATATCAAAGAAAGCAGTTATAAAAAAAGAAACAAATCAAAATTCTGGAGTTGAAAAAAACAATAGTTGGAGTGGAAAATTCATTAGAATCAACAGATTTTAAGATAAGCCGGTAGAGATCATATAATACAAAGAACCAGAAGAAAATGAAACAAAATGAATAGAGCCTCAGAGAAATGTGGGGTGCTATTAAACACACCAACGTATGTGTAATGGGAGTATCAGGAGAAGAGAAAAAGGAGCAGAAAAAATATTCAAAGAAATAATGACTGAATACTTCCCCAAATTGATAAAAACATGAATCTCGAGAGGCTCAAAAAATTTTAAGTACAATAAACATGGAGAGATCCACATTTATAAATATCATAGTAAAAATGCTGAAAGAGAAAAAGGAAATTTTGTAAGCAGCAAAAGAAAATGACTCGTGTAAAAGGGAACCCCAATAAGATAAACAGCTAGATTTTCAGCAGGAACAATAGAGGTCAGAAGGAAGTGGGATGAAGGGTTGTGGGAGGGGGGATGGGCTAAATGGGTACGGGGCACTAGGGAATCTACTCCTAAAATCATTGTTGCACTCTATGCTAACTAATTTGGATGTAAATTTTAAAAAATTTAAATATTTAAAAAAAGAAGGAAGTGGGATGACATATTCAAAGTGCTGCAAGAAAAAAGATTAAGAATGTCATATCCAGCAAAACTATTTTTCAAAATAGAAAGCAAAATAAAGATATTCATAGATAAACAAAAATGGAGAGAATTTGTTGTTAGAAGACCTGGCTAATAGGAAACACTAAAGGAAGTTCTTCAAGACAAAGCAAATGACTCCAGATAGTAATTCAAATCCACATGGGGAAAAAAAAACAGTAACAATAAAGGTAATAATGTGATTATGAAGTGCACTTTAATGCATATTTCTTCTTCTTTCTTTTTTAATTGATTTTTAATGTAATTGTATAAACAACACTATACATATACATAAGTATATGTATATGTTGCTGGACCCATAACATATAGAAATATAATATATTTGACAATAACAGAACAAAGAGAGTGGGTGAGTGCAAATCTGTATTGGAATAAGGAAGTGACACCAGATGGTATTTCAAATCCACAAGAACAAATGAAGACAACCAATAGTAGTAAATAAGAAAGTTGACATAGCAAATTCTATAAATATATGCCTGTTCTTTCTTCTTCCACCTAATTTTTTTAAAACTATTTTTTGAGCAGTTTTAGGTTTACAACAAAATTGAGAGGGAAGTACAGGGATTTTCCACATACTCCCCCACATGCATGCATAGCCTCCCTCATTAGCAATAACACTAACCAAAATGGTACATTTTTTACCAAGGATAAACTTCACTAGCAAATCATAATCACCCAAAGATCATAGTTTACTATGTGTTTACTAAGTGTTCACTCTTGGTGTTTATATTTTATGGGTTTGGACACATGTATAATGAAATATATCTATCATTATAATATCATATAGAGTATTTCCACTGCCCTAAAAATCCTCTATGTTCTGCCTATTCATCTCTCTACCCCCTCCAACCCCAGGAATTACTAATCTTTTTATTGTGTCTGTAGTTCTGCATTTTCCAGAATGTCATATAGTTGTAATCCTACAGTATGTAGCCTTTTCAGATTGGTTCTTTCACTTAATAATATGCATTTAAGATTTGTCCATGTCTTTTCTTGGCTTGATAGCACACTTGTTTTTAGCACTAAATCACAGTCCATTGTCTGACCACATTTTATTTATCCATTCACTGACTGAAGGACATTTTTGTTGCTTCCAAGTTTTGGCAATTATACAGAAAGCTGCAATAAACAGCCACATGAAGGTTTTTGTGTGAATGTAAATTTTCAACTCCTTTGGGTAAATACCAAGGAGCACAATTGCTAAATCATATGGTAAATATATGTTTAGTTATGTAAGAAACTACCAAATTACCTTCCAATGTGGCTGTACCATTTTACGGTTCTCATCAGCATCAGTTCCTCGCCAGCATTTGATGTTGCCAGTGTTCTAGATTTTGGCCATTCTAATAGTTGCATAGTGGTATCTCATTGTTGCTTTATTTGTATCTCCCTGATGACATAAAATATGGAGCATCTTTTCATATACTTATTTTCCATCTGTATATCTTCTTTGCTGAGGCATCTGCTAATGTCTTTAGTTCATTTTTAAATTGTGTTGTTTTCTTGTTGAATTTTAATAGTTACTTGTATATTTTGGATAATAATCCTTTATCAGATGTGTCTTTTGAAAGTATTTTCTCCCAATCTATGGCTTGTTTTCTATTAACGTTGTCCTTCACAGAGCAGAAGTTTTAAGTTTTAATGAGGTCTACTTTATCAATTATTTCTTTCATATATTGTGCCTTTGGTGTTCTTTGACCAAACTCAAAGTCATCTAGGTCTTTTCCTATGTTATCTTCTAGGAGTTTTATAGTACTATATTTTACACTTAGACCTATGGATCAATTTTGAGTTAATTTTTGTGAAAGGCATAAGGTCTATGTCTAGATTCATTGTTTTGCATATGGATGTCCACTTTCACCTTCTTTAAAAGATATCAGTAAGGGGCACCTGAGTGGCTCAGTTGGTTAAGCCTCCAACTTTAGCTCAGGTCATGATCTCATGGTTCATGGGTTCGAGCCCCACATGGAGCTTTGTGCTGACAGCTCAAAGCCTGGAGCCTGCTTTGGATTCTGTCTCCCTTGCTCTCTGCCCCTCCCCTGCTCACGCTCTGTCTCTCTCTGTGTCTCAGAAATAAATAAATGTTAAAAATTCTTTTTAAAAAGATACCAGTTAGGGGTACCTGGGTGGCTCAGTCGAGTAAGCATCCAACTTTGGCTCATGGTTCGTGGGTTTGAGCACCGCATCAGGCTCTGCTAACAGCTTGGAGCCTGGAGCCTGCTTCGGATTCTGTATCTCATTCTCTCTTTGCCCCTCCCCCATTTGTGATCTGTCTCTCTCTGTCTTTCAAAAATAAACAAATGTAAAAAAAATTTTTTAAAGACACCAATTAATCAATCAATAAAAGTATATTGTTGAGTTTGTAACATATATACATGCAGTACATAAAATAATAGTATCACAAAAAAGGTGGAAGAAGGATTAGAGTTAAATAGAAGTAATGCTTCTATATCTCACTGGAATTAAGTTAGTGTAAATCTGAAATATTTTCTAATAATTTAAGATGCATATGATAAACCCTGGAGCAGTCACTAAGAAATAACTGAAAAAATTAGTGAAACAATTACTAAGGGAATTAAAATACTATACTAGAAAATATTCATTTAATGCAAAAGAAAGCAATAAAGAAGGAATATGGGACCAAAAAAGAAATGGGACGTATAGAAAACAAAAAATACAATGACAGACATAAATTCAACTATATAAATGATAATATTAAATGTGACTGAATTAAACAATCCAATCAAAGTTCAGAGACTATGAGACTGGATTTAGAAAAACCAGATCCAACTTTTTGATGCCTCCAGCACACTTTAGATTCAAAGATACAAATAGATTGAAAGTAAAAGAATGGAAGAAGATATATCAATGGGTCAGAGAAAACTCTTCAAGGAAATGATAAAATACATTGATATGGATGAAAAATGAAGATACAACATACCATTACTTACGGAATGTAGCTAAACAATACTTAAAGGAAACTTTACAGCTATAACTTCCTATATTCAAAAAGATGAAAGATCTCAAATGAATAATCTAAGCTTCCACCTGAAGATATTAGAAAAAGAACAAACTAAACTCAAAGCAAATAGATGGTAATAATGATTAGAGCAAAAATTAATGGAATGGAGACAGGAAAACAACAGAAAATTATTTAAACAAAAAGCTGGTTCTTTGAGAAGATCTACAAAATTGATAAATCTTTAGCAGGATAGGCCAAGAAAAAAGTAAAAATACTCAAATTACTAGAATCAGTATTGAAAAGAGACATTACTACTGACCATAAACAAAAAAGATTATAAAGAAATGCTATAAATAATTGTACATTAAATTAGATAAAATCGAAACATTCCTAGAAAAACACTACCAAAACTAACACAAGAAGTAATAGACTATTTGAATAGGTCTTTAACAAGTAAAGAGATTGACTTAGTAATCAAAATTACCCAGAAAGAAGAACCCAGGCCTGGCTTATTGCTGAATACCAAACATTCAGAGAATTAATACAAATCGTTTATAAACTCTTCCCTAAAATAGAAAAAGAGAACACATTTCCCTAACCATTTCATGAGACCAAAATCAGACAAAGACATCACAAGGAAGGAAATAATACAGACCAACATTGCTTATGAATATGGATGCAAAGATCCTTAACATAATACCAACAAACAGAACCTAGCAACATATAAAAAGAATTTTACACCAGGACCAAGTAGGATTTTTCTCAATGATGCAAGATTATTTCAACAACCTAAAATCAACTCATATAATTTATCATTAGGGACAGAAAAAAAAAGCATTTGACAGTTTTCATGGTAAAAATACTCAATTAAATACAAATAAAAGGGAAGGTCCTAAATCTGATAAAGGGACATCTATGAAAAACCCAAAGCTAGCATCATGCTTAATTATGAGACTATATGATTTTTCTCCTACAATCAGAAACAAGACAAGAATGTCTGCTCTCACCACTTCTGTTCAAAATTTTACTGGAGGTTCTAGTTAGAGCAATTAGGGAAGAAAAATAAATCAAAGACATTCAAAGGAAAAGGAAGAAATAAAATCTTACTCACAGATGACATAATATTGTATGGTGATGCTAAGGAAGATACTCTGAGGACTAATAAATGAATCCAACAAATTTACAGGATATAAGATTAATATAGAAAAAAATAATTTTGTTTCTATACACTTGCAATCCAAATATAAAATTAAGAAGACAGATCCATTTATAAAAAAAAAAAATTTTTTAACGTTTATTTATTTTTGAGACAGAGAGAGACAGAGCATGAACAGGGGAGGGGCAGAGAGAGAGGGAGACACAGAATCTGAAACAGGCTCCAGGCTCTGAGCTGTCAGCACAGCTGAGCCAAAGTCGGACGCTTAACCGACCAAGCCACCCAGGCGCCCCAACAGATCCATTTATAATAGCTTCAAAAAGAATAATGTACTTGGGAATAAATTTAACAAAAGAATGATAAAACTCTGAAAACTATAAAACATTATTAAAAGAAATTTAAAAAGACTAAAAAATTAGAAAAATATCCCATGTTCATGGATCAGAAGATTTAATTCTGTTTAACTGGCAGTACTCCCCAAAATGATCTAGAGAGTCAACAGACTCCCAGCTGATTTTTTCATAGATTTAGAATCAGCTGATTATAAAATTAACATGAAATTGCAAAGGACAAGATTAGCCAAAACAGTCTTGAAGAATGAAGTAGGAGCAGTTATGCTCTCTGATTTAAAAACTTATTACAAAGCAACAATAATTAAAACAATATTGGTACTGACATAAAAACAGATATATGGATCATTGGAATAGAATTTAGAGTCCAAAAGTAAACCCATATCTAAGCCAACTGACTTTTTACAAGGATGCCAAGATCATCTAATGGAAAAGAACAGCCTTTCAACACAGCGCTAGGACAACTGAAGAGCTAAATCCAAAAGAATGAATTTGGGCCCTTCCTTCACATCATATACAAAAATTAACATAAAATGGATCAAAGACCTGAATGTAAGAACTGAAATTATAAAACTTTCAGAACGAAGGGCTAAACCTTTCTGACTTCAGATTTGGCACCAAAAGCACCAGCAACAAAAACATAGAAGAGTTGCACTTTACTAAGCTTAAGACTTTTGTACTTCAAAGAACACTATCAAGAAAGTAAAAAGACAATCGACAGAATGGGAAGAAATACTTACAAGTTATATATCTCATAAAATACTTGTATCTAGAATACACAAAGAACTTCTACAACTCAGTAGCAGAAAACAGCTCAGTTAAAAAATGGGCAAAGAGAGGCACTTGAGTGATTCAGTCAGTTGGGTGTTCGACTTTGGCTCAGGTCATGATCTCACAGTTTGTGGGTTCAAACCCTGAAGCTTGCTTCAGATCCTGTGTCTCCCTCTCTCTCTCTCTCTGCCCCTCCCCCACTCACACTCTGTCTCTCTCTCTCAAAAATAAACAGTTTAAAATTTTTTTTAAAAAATGGGCAAAGAATCTGAGTAGATATATCTTCAAGGAAGATATACATATGACCAATAAGCACATGAAAAGTTGCTGTATGTCCTGCCCAACATGGAAATGCAAATCAAAATTACAATAAGATACCATTTCACACTCACTATGTTGGCTATAATTTAAAAAAAGACAGATGATAAGAAATATTAGTAAAGATGTGGCGAAATTGGAACCCTCATACCTTGCTGGTGGGAATGTAAACGGTGCAGCCACTATGAACAACAGGCTGGCAATTCCTCAGGTGTTTAAACATAGATTACCATATGGCACAACAATTTCACTCCTCAGTATATACCCAAAAGAACTGAAAATATATGCCTTTAAAAATCTTGTACAGGAATGCTCATATTCATAGCACCATTTTTCATTACGTCCAAAAAGTAGAAATAATCAAAATGTCTGTCTGCTGATAAATGGATAAACAAAAAGTGATTAGATTAGTTGCTTGCTGCCTATGGCTGGATTTGAGTGGAAAGAGAGGATTGGGGAGTGACTGCTAAAGGTATACATTTTTTTTAGGGTGGTAAAATGTTCTAAAATTGATTGTGGCAATGGTTACAAAACTCTGTGAATATACTAAAAACTGTTGAATTCAGCAGTTTCAATGAGTGAATTTTATGGTATGTACAATATATCTCAGTAAAGCTGCTATAAAAACAATGACTACAATAACCTATAAACCTACAAAATAATGTCTTATGTGGATATGATAATCTATAACAAATTTCACCATTACTCTCTTTTGCACAATTATGTTGTTTTTAAGTTTGAACATGATAAATAATGTTATTATAAGCATTTTTATACATAAATTACATCATCTCTGATGATTTCATCAGCATAAGTATTTCCACAGATAAAAATCTAAAGAGGAAAAATTTTACAATATTAACAATTCCTATTTCTGAATGGGGGAATTATGGATGATTTTTTTATTTTGAGAGAGAGTGTGTGAGCTGGGGAGAGGCAGAGTAAGGAGGAGATAGAGAATCCCAAGCAGGCTCCATGATGCTGTCAGCACAGAGCCCCAGAGCCCGATGAAGGGTTCAATCCCATGAACTGTGAGATTGTGACCTGAGCCAAATCAAGAGTAGCATGCTTAACTGACTGAACCACCCAGGTGTCCCAATGGGTGATTTTTATTTTTTCTACTTTTCTCCATTTTTTATACTGGATAACTTTTATAATTAGAAGGGAATTAATATGATAGCCTTTGCATATACATGAGCTTGGAAATATTTAACTAGTTTACTATAATGTACATCCAGAAATAAGTAGTACTAGAAATACTTATATTTTCTATTATTAATGTGAATAAAGAGTATACCTTCCTCCAGAGACCATTAAAGGATATAGAAACTGCAAATAAAAAAGGAATCCATGATGACTAAGTTCCTGCTGTGACACTAGAAATGTGCTAAATTTTGTAAGACATACGAGTGCCTGATAAAAGGGTCTATATCTAGAAGGACTCA
This sequence comes from Panthera onca, assembly GCF_046562875.1. Lineage (NCBI taxonomy): Eukaryota > Metazoa > Chordata > Mammalia > Carnivora > Felidae > Panthera > Panthera onca. The sequence continues at coordinate 16,798,972 of NC_138356.1, read as the reverse complement.
TTTACTTCAGTAATTTATAACTGAGATATGGAAAGAAGAATAAGAAACAAACAAAAATGTATACAAAACCATTTCAAATGACACATGGTTAGATTATGTATTTCCTGAAGTCTTGGACTGTACCTGACACTTCCTTTTATCTCCCATAACATTTACTAAGCACTTAATCATATTTGTCCTTTTTTTTTTTCAAGTGTCCAATAGTTTATAGGTTCAAAATCTTCTACCAATGTAAGGCTATATTGCACTTTCATGAAGAGAGACTTTAATATCATAAGTCATCATAACTATACATACTCATATAAATATAGCTATATCCATTAACTATTTAATTATCCCATTAAATATTAGTCTCTAGTAACAAAATGAGAATTGCCCACACTCCAAGTAATACTTTATCAGCATATAAACACTCCTTCTATAAATGTTTCTCTAGATTTTTGTTTGGACTTCTGATCCTTCCAGAAGCAATCAGCAGCAGTATGTGTGGTCAGGAACCCATCTGCAGGAAGATCAATTGCCCAGAGAGTGTCAGTAGTACAGTTACCTGGGAGAGGCCATACCAATTGAGGGTGGCTGGAGCAGCAGTAAGGTTATAGAAATGGGTTAGGCCAACCCAGCTGCTCTGGAGGCAACTTTCAGCCCTAGGATTTAAGAGACATTCCAGAAAAGAGAAGCATTGAGAGCTTTTCATTTGGTGGATGGGAATTATTAATCATGAGGACTTAAGAGATAAACAGTGAATTTTGAAAAAGAGAAGCAAAGCTGGAGGTATCATAATTCTGGATTTCAAGTTATATTACAAAGGTGTAGTAATCAAAACAGTATGGTACTGTTGGTACATAAAATAGACACAGGTCAATGGAACAGAATAGACAAAACAGAAATAACCCCACAATTATATGGTCAACTAATCTTTGACAAAGCATGAAAGAATATCCAATGGGAAAAAAAAAACAGTCTCTTCAACAAATGGTGTTGGGAAAACAGGACAGCAACATGCAAAAGAAAGAAACTGGACCACTTGCTTACACCATACACCAAAACAAACTCGAAATTGTTTAAAGACCTGAGTGTGACACCTGAAACCATAAAAATCCTAGAAGAGAGCACAGGCAGTAATGTCTTTGACACTGACCATAGCAATATTTTTCTAAATATGTCTTCTGAAGCAAGGGAAATAAAAGCAAAGATAAACTATTGGGACTACCTCAAAATAAAAAGCCTTTGCACAGCAAAGGAAACAATAAATAAAACTAAAGGCAACCTACTGAATGGTAGGAGATATTTACAAGTGATATATCCAATAAAGGATTAATAACCAAAATATAAAAAGAACTTAGACAACTCAACCACCCCAAACCAAGTAATCCAGTTAAAAAATGAGCAAAATACATGAACAGACATTTCTCCAAAGAATACATTCAGGTGACCAATAGACACATAAAAAGATGCTCAACATCACTCATAATCAGAGAAATGCAAATCAAAACTCAGTGAGATAGCACCTCATACCTGTCAGAATGGCTAAAATCAAAAACATAAGAAACAAGTGTTGGCAAGGATGTGGAGAAAAAGGAACCTTCTTGCACTTTTTTTTTTATAGAAAACTTTTTTTTAACGTTTATTTATTTTTGAGACAGAGAGAGACAGAGCATGAACAGGGGAGGGGCAGAGAGAGAGGGAGACACAGAATCGGAAGCAGGCTCCAGGCTCTGAGCCATCAGCCCAGAGCCCGACGCGGGGCTCGAACTCACGGACCGCGAGATCGTGACCTGAGCTGAAGTCGGCTGCTTAACCGACTGAGCCACCCAGGCGCCCCCCTTCTTGCACTTTTGATGGGAATGCACACTGGTGCAGCCACTCTGGAAAACAGTTTGGAAGTTACTCAAAATGTTAAAAAAAAAAAATACCCTACAATTCAGTAATTTCACTCCTGGGTATTTATCCCCAAAATACAAAATCACTAATTAAAAGGGATACAGGCACTACTGTTTATAGAAGCATTATTTATAATAACCAAATTATAGAAGCAGCCCACATGCCCATTAATAGATCAATGGATAAAGAAGATGTGGTATATATAGATACATATAATGGAATACTACTCAGCCTTATAAAAGAATGAAATCTTGCCATTTGCAACGACATGGATGGGGCCAGAGAGTATAATGCTAAGTGAAAAATCAGAGAAAGACAAATACCATATGATTTCACTCATATGTAGAATTTAAGAAACAAAACAATTGAGCAAACGCAAAACAAAAAGAGAGAGAGACAAACCGAGAAATAGACTCCTAACTCAGAAAACAAACTGATAGTTACCAGAGGGGAAGTAGATGGGTGGGGGGCGGGGGGTGGTGAAATAGGTGATGGGGATTAAGGAGGGCACTTGTCATGATGAGCACTGGGTGATGTATGCAGTTGTTGAATCACTGTGTTGTACACCTGAAACTAATATAACACTGTATGTTAATTATACTGGAATTAAAATTTTAAAAGAGAGAAAGAGATTGACCTTGCTTAGGATCTATAGCCTGGTGGCTTCTAGAGATATGATAAATTCTAAGCCCCTCAGCCTGTCATACAAGACCCTTTAACTTGGCTCCCAGCTTCCTCACTGGTCCTATCTCCCACTACTCGTGAACTTAGGTAGTGACATTTCTGTAGAGGTGCAGTCTAGAGTGGTCATGAAGAACACACTCTGGGGGGCTATGCTGCCTGCTTTGTCACTCCTTAGCTGAGGGACCTTGGGCAAGTTGTTAACCCTCTTTATGCCTCAGTGTCCTCATATGTGTAATTAGGAACAGGATAATAATCACCATATTATCCTCATAGGATTAATGTGAAGGTTAGATGAGTTTACTAGTTAAATACCAAGAATAGTCAGCCATTATTATTCTCCTTAATAGTTCTTTTACACCTCTACCCTTTTGTTAGTTGTATTTGCTCTGTCTAGAATTCTCTCCACTTTGCTCCCTCCTTTCTATCTCCCTCCTTTGGTAGCCACATAGCAATCAGCCTTTAAATTTCAACGAAAAACTCACCTCTCTTAAACCCTTCTCCATTCTACCAAAGTATTCATTTCTCCTCTGGACTTCCAAAGCATTTATTCATTACTTTTGCCCTCTTTGCATAAAAAAAGAACAGTTATAGTACAGCTGTGATGGAGGCATAAGGGCTCAAAAGAGAGAGGCTCAAAGAGCTTCTATCAGCATATTGCAAAAGAACATACATTATGCCTCAATTGTGAACTTGAAGCAACTAAAGATGGAGAGAATAAGAGTTTTCTGCAATTTGACAGAAAAGTCCTGATTACTTCCTTCTTAAAGACATTTCCAATGCCTTCTTCTCACATGGAGAACAAGAAACAGAAACTTAAATTTCATCTTTGATCTAGGAAACATCTGTAACCCCAAACCACATTATACTAGGAGGGAAATCAGAGAAATGATAAATGACTTAGCACAACACAGGGAGGTCATATCTAAGTGCCTGCATTTCTTGGCCAGAAGCAAGCCAATTTGACTTGCAGGATGCCAGTGTGGCTCAGAAAGTAGAGATACCAATACCCTGAAGAGTAAGGATGAGTAGTATTAATAATAAGATTGTTGAGAAGTCTGTAATAAGAAAAAATGGATCCTCACATCTTCATTCCCAAATCTCTCAGCCTGGTAACCATCCCTCTGGAAAAATTTGAACCAGAGAGGATACTAACAAAGAATGGTGAGGTAAAGTGCAAGAGTGAAAACAGAATTTTAAGTAAAAATCTGCATATTAAAGCTTGAAGTACCCTGCCAGCCCCCATCCTTTGCCTGTTCTAAATATGAGCAGTTAGGTATACCTTCCATAGGGGAAAATTCTTCCCTGGAGAAACTGATCACATAACCAGAGAAATGTCCTTTAGCTATTGATATAAGGAGTCCACAAGGAAAAGAGTATGTTGGTCAAACCCAGGGTTTCTTAACTTATGCATTATTAACATTTTGGACCAGATAATGCAGGGTTGGGGGCTGCTGTCCTTGTGCATTTTAAGATATTTAGCAGCATCCTTAGCTTCTACTCACTAGATACCAGTAGTATCTTTACATAATCAAAGATATCTTCAGACATGGCCAAATGTCTGTCAGTGGTAGGGGGTGGGGATGAGAAATCACCTCTGCTAGAGAACCACTGACCTACAATGAAGTTCACCAGTTTGCAAGCCAGTCCCTACAGAGAGAGTTTCTAATCTGCTTTCTAGTAGATCACCAGCTCTGTGAGCAAGCATAGACTCTGACACGAAAGACAAAGACCAAAACAAAAAATAAACTGTAATTAATATCCCTAGAGACATAAGAGATGTTTCATATTGAAACAAGACTAATATGTTACATGATAGGAACAGAGAACAAGAAAGAACTCTTAAAAAAAGAAAGTATTATCAAAATAATTTTTAAATTTTGACATAAGTGTTAGGCAAAAAAGTGGAATGAATCTCACCAAAAGTAAAATAAGACAAAGACTGAACATAAAACAAAAGAGTATTAGAGTACCAGCCCTAGAAGATTGACATCTAACTAATAAGTGTTCCAGTAGGTAAAAAGTAAAACTAAGTTATCAAATAACTTAAGAAAATAGTTGGAGGGGTTGGGAGTGCAGACAAAATAGGTGAAGGGGATTAATAGGTATAAACCTCCTTACAAAATAAATAAGTCATGGACATGTAGTGTACTGCATAAGGAATAATACTGTAATAACTTTGGTAACAGAAGGTAACTAGACCTATCATAGAGATTATTTCATGATGTATAAAAATATTAAATCCCTATGATGTACACCTGAAACTAATAGGATATTGCAGGTCTATTATACTTTAGTAAAAAAAAGAGAGAAAAAAAGAAAATTGTCTAAAACTTAAGGGCAAGAATCTCCAGATATTAGTGGCTGGGTGACTAGTAAAATAGATTTTAAGAAAGTACCCATATCAACTTCACTATATTGAACTGTAGGGGAAAAAAGATATTAAAACCAAACAGGGAGAAAAATAGATAAATACAAAAGATTGGGAATCACAATGACATTAAACTTTTCCATAGCAAGATTAGAAACAAAAAGACAATGGATCAATGCATTCAAAAATCTTTTGGTATGGGTGCCTGGGTGGCTCAGGTCATGATCTCGTGGTTTGTGGGTTTCAGCCCACATTTGGTTCTGTGCTGACAGCTGAGAGCCTGGAGCCTGCTTCAGATTCTGTGTCTTCCTCTCTCTCTGCCCCATCCCCAATTGCTCTCTCTCTCTCTCTCTCTCTCTCAAAAATAAACATTAAAGAAAATTTGGTGGGGGTGGCGCGTGGGTGGCTCAGTCGGTTAAGCATCCGGCTTCAGCTCAGGTCATGATCTTGTGGTTCCTGAGTTCCAGAGCCCTGCCTCAGGCACTGTGCTGACAGCTGTGAGCCTGGGGCCTGCTTTGGATTCTGTCTCCTTCTCTCTTTGGCCCTCTCCTGCTTGTGCTCTGTCTCTCTCTCTCAAAAATAAATAAACATTAAAAGTTTTAAAAATTTTTTAAATCTTTTGATAAATAATTTATATCTGTGAATTTTATACCCTGTCAAATTATCAATCAAGATGTTTATGATAGGTATGAAATGGTAAGATTGAGTCGTAGGTTCAAAGAAAACTAAGAAAATTAAAGAAAGCCAATTATCAACTGCAGGAAAAATAGGAAAGAAAAGGTAATCATAGTATTTTCTTTTTTGTTGTTCAGCATGAATATTTTGAATATTCATGATTATGAATATTTTCATATTTGATGAAATATGTGATGAAAATATTCAAATATTTTGAATAACTAGTTAAGAATATTTTTATAATCAAAGCAGAAAATCATTGAATATAGAATAAATACACAAAAAATGAACTAAACTAAAAACCCCTGTTAATACAATATCAAGAGGATGGAGGGAGGAGACGAAAAAGGTATAAGAAAGAGAAAAATTCTCACTTGCCATAGCAGGAAAAAACAGAGGACCTCCTCCATTTTTAGTAATATAGTGGTTATATGCTGAAAACAATTGAAAAGTTCTGGGTAAAAGGTAAAACATCATTTTCTTAAAAGCATTAATGAACTGATAAGGAAGAAATGAATTCTCAAGCCAGATCTTCAGTGGAGGCTGGAACTCAGGTTAAGTGGAGAGGCTGACTTTTGCTGAATTTGGCAAACTTGCTTTTAAGCTTTTGGGGGGAAAAAGAGATGAAGCCCAGATCCTAGTCAGGGTGAGTCTAATTGATGTTCCTCTTCTATAAGCCTGGGATTTCAAAAGGGTACACACCCTCAGAGTGATGTGAACTATAAATAAACCTTCACACTTTTCCCCTCAGAGACTCTGAGAATCATCTATTTCAAGTTTTGACACAAACAGAATGGGTATATACCTAGATCCCAGCAGGAAACAGCACAAGTCAACTGGGTAATTAAGGAGAGTAATAATTGGTCTATTTATAAAGGTGTAGGCAGGTGTTAGGGAAACCAACATAAGATGGGGAAGAACCATAGTGATAGCAATTACAGGAAGTTTTTACCACCTCTAAATGTGAAGAGTATGGTTGCAGATCCCAAAGAAAGTAGCTGTTTGAAAAGGGTTGCCAGAGAACACAGCCAGTCCATAGCCACCCTGCAAGGAGCAAGCCAGGGATTCCACTTCCATTCTCCCTTGCTGCTGTTCTACAGGTACCTCTCTATCCAGTTCTGAGAACTTTACTGTGAGCAGTTGTTTTTTTTTCTTAACATTTATTTATTTTTGAGAGAGAGAGAGAGAGAGACACAGAGTGTGAGCAGGGGAGGAGAAGAGAGAGAGACACAGAATCTGAAGCAGGCTACAGGCTCTGAGCTGTCATCACAGAGCCCAACGTGGAGCTTGAACTCACGAACCACGAGATCATGACCTGAGCCAAAGTCAGACACTTAATCGACTGAGCCACACAGGTGCCCATACTGTAAGCAGTTTTTAAGGCAGGCTCAGACCTTCAGTGAAGCAAGGTTCTTTACGTAGTGCTCTGAGCCTACATCAGACCTTTTCTCATGGGCGGCGATAAAGCTCACAGAGAAGGCTTTCCCTGGAGTCTCTTCCAGGACCAGAATCACATTCCATATATACTTTAATGTCAAATCTTATGATTCCTTTTGGGAAGTTCCTATCTGAGACATGCTTCTAACATGAAGCTCTTTTGTAGAGATCATTGACATCTTAAAGTTCAAAATTGATCAGCTCTGGTTTTTAGGTTTGTCCTTTTATATAGAATTTGATTACTTGCCACCAGCAGATATCTCTTACAAAATGGTCACTAGTTGTAATCATAACTTTGTTATATATATGATATATATAAATTATATATAATATTATAAACATATATTTCCCACCAAGGGAAAAGGAAGATCATTTCCTCCAAGCTTTACCTGTATTTTGCCTGTGGCACCTCACTTTCTTTACCTGATGTCTTAGTTCAGGCTGCTATAAACAAGATGCTATAGACTGGGCGGCTTAAACAGCAGAAATTTATTTCTCACAGTTTCAGAGACTGGGAAGTCCAAGATCAGGGAGAGGACTCTCTTCCTGGTTTGCAGGTGGCCATCTTCTTGCTGTGTCCCCACATGGAGGACAACAGAGAGGAAGCAAGCTCTCTCAAGTCTCTCTCTTTTTTTTTTAAACATTTTTATTCATTTTTGAGAGACAGAGACAGGGCATGAGTTGGGGAGGGGAAGAGAGAGAGGAAGACACAGAATTGGAAGCACCCTCCAGGCTCTGAGCTGTCAGCACAGAGCCCGATGTGGGGCTCAAACCCACAAACCATGAGATCATGTCCTGAGCTGAAGTTGGACGCTTAACTAATTGAGCCACCCAGGTGCCCCTCGAGTTTCGTCTTGTAAGGGCACAAATCCCATCATGAGGACTTCACCCATTGACCTAATTACCTCCCAAAGGCTCTATTTCCAAATACCATCACATTGGAGATTACCGTTTTAGCATAAGAATTTTGGAGGGACACATTCAATCTTTAGCTCCTGACCTCTCTACAATCTGGACAGCTGAGTAGCTTACTAAACTTAAGCAGTCCCTGTAACAAACAATCCACCAACAATCAAACAGATGAGGCAATTTGAAATACATATGTGCGAAAATACAGTTCTCTCTCTACACCATGCACAAATGAATTCCAAATCGATTAAATGAACAAATAGAATAACTTTATAAACCTGAGTTAGGAGAGGCATTCCTGAATAAGGAAAAAGAAAAGAATCATGTTTTTTGCTATATACCACCTAAATTTTATCCATGAGGCATTATTGCAAAGCACCTATGGTTATGACATTTTAAGGGACACTGATATGTTTTAGACAAGGAAACAAAAATGATACTGGCTCCAAAATTTTAAAACATCTAATTAAATGTTTAAAATATAGGGGCACCTGAGTGGCTCATTTGGTTAAGTATCCAACTCTTGATTTCAGTTCAAATCATGATCTCATGGTTCATGGGATGGAGCCCCACATCAGACTCTGCCTTAACAGCATGAAACCTGCTTGGGATTCTCTCTCTTTCTCCCTCTTTCTCTACCCCTCCCCCGCTCATGCTATCTCTGTCTCTCTGAAAATAAGAAATAAACCTAAAAAATTTTTTAAATAAAAATAAAATATAATATGTCAACTGGTGAACTGTAACTCATCTCAATGTTCATATATAATCATTTATATAAATATAATACAATTTATATCATGACAAAAAATAATTTATACCTAATAAAATTAGAAAACTATAGATTTTTTTGTTTGTTTTTTGAATCTTATAAGAGAACACACTTTACGTGGGAAATGGAAGCAGTTTAATGAGGCTGATTGGATACGGGAAAGATGATGGATCTTGGTTTGGCTTAGGGCAGCCCTGGTCACTCCCAAATGTCATTGTTGTCTATTGCCCAGATTCAGCTCCATCTGGCCCTCATCCATGTTCTCCTCTGAAGACTTTACACATCAGTGGTATTAATCTGAAAAATACAGAACATCTTCTTAAAATGTGAAGATGTTTTCTGTCTCTGGACTTACATTCTTCTTCCTAGAGTTGCACTTTCCTTTGCCCCTGAAAGTAAACCTTCTAGAAACTGAATGATACTAGGCAGTTTTATGCATAATGCATGCTCAGTGAAAACCAGTAAAGCCCAAATAAAATCAGCTTCATTTTCTCTATTCTGATGTTATTTCCCCCTAATAACCTTTTAGGGAAGCAGTAGCTGATTTTGTAACTTTTTTTTCCCCCAATTATCTTAATGATTCTACATACCAGCAATTTATCAGGATCTGTAACTGACAGTACCAATTATTCATAATTGTAACTTTTTATAACCACATTTACATTTACGTCACTTCTATTTTGCAGTGAGGGAAAAAAAAAAAGACAAATTATAAAGAACTAGTTTCTCTTTTGATTCTCCCCTGTAAGTACAAGAACAGTAGATAAAAGATATTTTTAAATCCTGAAAGCACTAGTTGTATATCTTTTATACTTAGTTAGACTCTATATATCTAAGCAGTTATTTGAGTGTTTGGAGCATATTATATCAAAATGAAGATCCTTAATCCCATGCTTCTATTATAGCATTTCTCACATTGAATTGCAATCACTTTTTCCACAATCATTTCTGATTGTAAGTTCTCTAAGAAATTCTTACCTAGCTTGTTGTCCTAGAAATAGCATGTTCTTATCTCCTGGAAGATGCTTAATATGTGGTTTTTAAATAATTAATTTGTACAGCTGCATTACATTTATATAGAAATGATTAAAATGTACCATTACTTATCCTCAAATAGTAAACTGCCATTTACAATGCATTTCAAGTCTATTGGAATCCATCTCCAGTAATTCTCTTCTCTGTGTACTACATCATAGTTTTTCATTTCTATTGCACTATCTTCATCAACAGTGACATGTTCTGATTTCTTCTTATCTTAAAAAAAATTATCTTGATCTGTCTTCAGCCATTTTCTCTCTTCAGCCATCACCCCAAACCTCTGCTCCCCTTTACAGAGAATCCCTCTAAATGTTTTCTGTATTATTGTCCATAACCCCAGTTGAGGAGTGGGCAGTGGTGATGTCTTGGCTGGTTAATTAATTCCCGGAAGCAGCAAAACTGGAAAATTAGAGCGAAGGAGGTCTGGGAAAATATATGTAGATAGATTTCTGGTGTAATGCCCGAAGTTGTGGATCCCACAAGAGACCACCAGAGTCATAAGTCAAAGCCAAGCGGCAAGGGTCGTTTATTGCAGGTTCGAACCTGGACCTCCGCGCACTCGTTGCCGGTGACGCTAAGAGGCCCTGATCAGGGTTGGTACAGCATTTTTATAGACAGAGACAAATAGCACAGGGGAGGTTTCAAATTATGAGGGGCCTGATTAGTTGGTTTTAAAGTAAGGACATTTGTTGTTCTCTGATTGGGCATCCTTTGTCCTTTGGCGGGAAGGCTTTGTCCGTTACTTGTGGCAGGAGGAAAAAGGGGGAAGGGGGAAGGGGAGGGATGTGTTAAGCAAGCAGGTTTACAGAAGCGAGAAATGCCGGTTAGTTCATGTACAGTCACTTATTCTATTACACACCAGACTAGGTGTGTAATACACACACTAGGTGTGTTATTACACACCAGACTACATTTAGGAAGTTTCACAACTTACTCTATTACATAGTGAGTTACATTCAGGAAAGGTTTCACAATGCTCGTAACAAACAGCAAGCAAAACAGACTTCTCAGCAATTGTATTTCTTATCAAAGATCCATAATAAGCAGAAAAGAGAACTTAGCTCTAAACTTAGGCAGGGCTGTTCTTTTCATTCCCCCTTTTTTCTTGTGCCTAAAGAGCCAATCTTGGATCTTTAGTTTTCTATTTGTAGTGTCTCGAGCGGTTGGTACTGAGTCCGTAAGACCATTAATTGCATAGCATTGAACCGGTCTTGGACAAAGTTAATACTTTTGTTTATGATGCAGGGGCCTAATGTGAGAGCGAGAAGCAGGATGGCCAGAGGCCCGAGTAAAGTGGAGAGCAGGGTAGTTAACCATGGGGACGCATTGAACCAGGATTCAAACCACCCTGCCTCCTGTTCTCTTTCTCTTTTTCATTTGGCTAGCCCTTCTCGGACCTTGGCCATAGAATCTCTTACTATTCCTATGTGGTCAGCATAGAAGCAACACTCTTCTCCTAGTGCTGCACAGAGACCACCTTGCTGTAGAACAGCAGGTCTAATCCTCTCCTGTTTTGTAAAACTACTTCCGAGAGGGAGGTTAGGGACTTTTCAAGCGAAGTGATGGCAGTCTCTATTCTTTCTATATCTTTATCAACTGCTTCTCTAAGTATACTAAATCCTTTGTTTTGTATTGTTAAGGCTGAGATCCCTGTCCCTGTTCCGATGGCCCCGAGTCCAAATATGGTGGCTAGAGTTAGAGCCCCTGCAGTGATGAGTTCTCTCTTAGTTACTCTTTTGGGTGCTATCCACATCTGGTCTACATACTCAGTTGTGTGGTATATAATTTTTGGGAACACAATTACCATTATACAGAATTCTGACTGATTGAACATATCTTTATAGAGGCAAGGAGTTAATCCCGCATGAAAACAAAGCCACCATGAGTTATCTGGTGGAATAATCCAATTTTCTGAAGTATTGAATATATTTCTGTTATTTATGCATAAGTGGCTATATTTTGTTGGCACTGTTCCTATACATGTCCCATTTCCTGTAAGTACTGGTAGTGTGAGGCCGGGTTTTCTCTGTCCCCAATTGCAAGAGTCTGAGTTGTTTGCGATGCTATAGTTTCCTACTATTGCTACTGACTCGTAAAATGGAGGTTGTATAAAATAGCATAGCCAACAAGCTTCTGCCTCCTTAGGGTTAGTATGGTTTAAGGCCTGATAAGTGGAATTTATCATTGTCCATAAGGGGTCATTTTTAAATGGGGTTTGAATTTTTGATGGGCCCCCAGGGTTAATGGAGGGGGTGTGGGAGGAGTTTTGTTTTGAAGTAGTCCTGACTATAGGGACTGCTTGAGTGGACAGAGAATTGGGAGGATTAGTGCTCTTATCGGTGGGCCGTTGGGTAGGATCGGGCTTATTCGGGGGCCCTACTGATTGGTTTGGCCCTACTAGGGTTGGTAGAGTCTTGGGTTCTGCCTTTAGTTTTATCTGAATAACAGTTGCACAGTAGGGTGGCCCTCGATATAAATAGATTCCCCAACTAAGCCCAGAGGTCCATCTAGTATCTTTTTTCCCATCTTCTAGAAATTTAATGCAGACAAGGTTACAGGGACCTGTTCCAAATGTTAGGCCCGCTAGCTTGTGTTTGGGGCAGGGGCTAGCAAATTTCATGTTAATATAATGGGGTTTTACGTTCCATTTCCAGTTCCCATCATTGATAGTGACGCAACTCCAGGATTTACAGTAGTAGCTTAAAATTCCTCCACATGTGGTGTGAGCGTTCGGTCCGAACTCTGGGCATGCATAAAATCCCCTTTGGCTTAGAGTTCCTCGTTCCCCAGGTGTATACCCATATACGCGTGCAGGGGCGCGGCATTGGTGTTTCCCTGGGGTAAGGATAAGGTCAGAGGGAGGAGGGAGTAATCCCATGGAGACAGCTACATCTTCTAAGTTGAAATATAGGTCGGGCCACCAAGAATTTAAGGGGGTATCTGATTTAGTGGTGGTATTATAGACTTCATGAGTTTCTAAATTAATAATTTCCCACGTTAAGGTATAGGGGATATGAGGGTTGCCCGCAATACTTATCAGTCCGTAGAAAGTGAGTAGGAGTATGCTGATGAGTGTTCTTTTTTTGGTCATTATGGGTCAGGAGCTGGTCTGGGTCTTCGGCACAGAGTTAATTTTAAAGGATGGGTCCTACTCTGGTCAACTGTCCAGGCTGTGTTGGCTTCTGGCACAAAGTCTTCTCGAACTGCAAAGGGATCAGCTGGTCGGGCGTGGGTGTAATGGATCCAGGTAGCAATCCCGTCGACCTTGAGAGCGGTGGGCGTAGTTAGGATCACAATGTAGGGTCCCTTCCACCATGGCTGGTGGGTCTCTTGCTTATGTCTCCGCACGTATACCCAGTCTCCGGGTCGGTAGTGATGGGGCTCAGGGGGAGGGCCAGTCTCATAAATGGCTCTCAGTCTGGGCCAAACTTCCTGGTGGGTGTGCTGGAGTTCCCTCAGGGAAATAAGAAGTTTATGATCATCAAATTCAGTTAACACGTTAGACTGTAGGTTGGGAATTATAGGGGGGGGGGGGCACTCCATACATGATTTCAAATGGGGTTAATCCCAGTTTGTAAGGGGAGTTCTGCACCCTGAACAGAGTGTAGGGGAGTAAGACTACCCAATTAGTGCCAGTCTTCATGGTCAATTTAGTTAAGGTCTCTTTTAGAGTTCTATTCATTCTTTCTACCTGTCCTGAGCTTTGGGGTCTATATGCACAATGTAGTTTCCAATCAGCCCCAATAAACTGAGCTATCCCTTGTATTACCTTTGAAATGAATGCTGGTCCGTTGTCTGATCCTATTAGGGTAGGGACTCCGTACCTGGGCATGATGTCTTCCAACATTTTCTTTGCTACTACCTGTGCAGTTTCATGCTTGGTGGGGAAGGCCTCTGTCCATCCTGAAAAGGTATCTATAAACACTAACAAATACTTATATCCATATTTTCCAGGCTTTACCTCGGTGAAGTCTACTTCCCAATAGGCTCCCGGCCTGGTTCCGCGGGTTCTGGAGCCAGGGTTTTTCCCATGGTTGGTAGTGTTAGTTAGTTGGCAAGCTTTACAGCTAGCAACTATCTGTTCAATTTTTGTCCTGGAGTCTCTAATGGTGATCCTAGCATGTCTTATTAAGTCCTGCATTTTTCTGGTGCCCATATGAGTGGCTCGGTGCATCTTGGATAAGACTTTATTTCCCGTTTCTTCTGGGAGAATTATGCTACAGTCTGCTGCTCTCCACCATCCGTTAAGGTACTGAGTTAAAGGTAATTTTTGGATCCAGTTTAGGTCTTCTTTAGTGTAGGCAGGATTTTCTGGTAAACTAGCTGAACCGGGGTCTGGTAGGGTGGTCATTAAAGCACAGTCCACCTGTAAGGCTGCCTCTCGAGCCACCTGGTCAGCCAAATTATTTCCTATGGCCACCAGTGTGATCGGTTTTTGGTGGCCTGGGCAATGTATGATGGCTAGTCGTTTAGGCAGCCAGAGTGCCTTTAAAAGAGCCAATATTTCTTCTTTGTTTTTGATAGTTTTCCCCTCTGCAGTTAACAGTCCCCTCTCTCTATATATAGCTCCATGTATGTGGGCCGTAGCAAAAGCATATCTGCTATTGGTATACACGTTTAGTCTCTTGTCTTTTCCCAGAGTCAGTGCCTTGGTTAAGGCCACATGTCCAGCTCGTTGGGCAGAGGTGCCAGCTGGTAAAGGCTCTGCCCAAACAGTCTCAGTTTCAGTTGTGACTGCTGCCCCCGCGTACCTTTGACCCTGATGTACAAAGCTACTGCCGTCAGTGAACCAGGTAACCTCAGCGTCTGGTAGAGGGTGATCCTGTAAATCTTCCCGAACTCCATGAACCTGTGCCAGTATCTCAGCACAGTCATGGAGAGGGGTATCTAAGTCCGGGTCTGGTAGCAGGGAGGCAGGGTTTAGTGTTCAGGGGGGAGCATAAATGATTCTGAGGGGATTTAATAATAGTCCCTGGTAGTGAACCAGTCGGGCGTTACTTATCCATCGGTCAGGAGGTTGTTTGAGGACTCCCTCGATGGCATGAGGGGTTGTAACATGTAACTCTTGTCCCATAGTTAACTTATCAGCATCCTTTACCATTAGAGCTGTAGCAGAGATCATACGGAGGCAAGGGGGCCAGCCAGCCGCTACTGGGTCTAGTCTTTTTGAAAGATAGGCAACGGGCCTGGGCCATGGGCCAAGGAGTTGCGTCTGCACTGCTTTGGCTACCCCCTTGTTTTCATCTACGAAGAGATGGAAGGGTTTGGAGACATCGGGGAGCCCTAAGGCTGGCGCCGACAACAGGGCGAGTTTAATTTGTTGGAAAGCCTGCTCAGTTTCCTCGGTCCACTCAAAGGGCGCCTGTTCTCGGGTGACCAGGTAAAGAGGCTTAGCCATCTCGGTGAACCGAGGTATCCACAAGCGGCAGAACCCGGCCGATCCCAGGAATTCTCTCACCTGCCTTCGCGTTGTGGGTCGGGGGATGCGGAGGACGGTTTCCTTCCGTGAATCAGTGAGTCACCGCTGGCCTTCTCTTAACAGATACCCCAAGTAGGTTACCTGGGACCTGCAAATTTGGGCCTTCTTTGCTGAAGCGCGGTACCCCAGGGCACCAAGTGTCCGGAGGAGGTTCCTGGTGCCTTGCAAGCAAGCTTCGGCAGTTTCAGCGGCGATTAAAAGATCGTCGACGTACTGCAAGAGAGTCACTTCGGGGTTTTGATTCCGGAACTCACCCAGATCCTCGTGAAGTGCCTCATCGAATAAGGTGGGTGAGTTTTTAAATCCTTGGGGGAGCCGGGTCCAGGTGAGTTGTCCATTTATGCCCCTCTCAGGGTCGGACCACTCGAAGGCGAAGAGCTCTTGGCTTTTGGGGGCCAGAGGCAGGCTGAAAAAAGCATCTTTTAAATCAAGGACAGTATACCATTGTCTTTCTGGGCTGAGGGCACTTAGGAGGGTATAGGGGTTGGGTACTGTTGGGTGTATGTCCATGACTCGGCGGTTAACTTCTCTTAGATCTTGTACTGGACAGTAGTCCGCACTGTTAGATTTTCATACAGGCAGCAGGGGGGTGTTCCAGGCTGAATGGCAGGGACGCAAGATGCCTAAGTCTAGGAGGCGACGGATATGTGGCGTGATGCCATTTCTGGCCTCCATTGACATCGAGTATTGTCGGACCCGAACTGGATCTGCCCCCGGTTTCAGCTCTATGAATAGAGCTGGGCAATGTTTAGCCAACCCCATACCCCCGGTTTCAGCCCATGCTTCCGGAAACTGCTGGAGCCAGGGCTCTATGTTTTGACTTTGCGAAGGTGGCTCCTGATGGAGTTGATATTCATCTTCTAATCTTAGAGTAAGTATGGTCATGGGTTGGTTGTGAGGGCTAGTCACTTGGGGGCCCCCTGGCATAAAATGAATCTGGGCCCCCATTTTAGTGAGTAAGTCTCTTCCTAATAAGGGGCAGGGGCTGTCGGGGATGACTAGGAAGGAATGGGTGACCTTTCCATTTCCTAGGTCCACAGTCCTCTGGGTGGTCCAGGGATATTTTTTTATTCCGGTAGCCCCTTGGACCCAGGAAGATTTTTCAGAAATTTTTCCATGGGGTCTGATCAAGACCGAATGTTGTGCCCCTGTGTCGACTAGGAATTGCACTGGGTTCCCTTCCACTTGTAGCGTTACTCTAGGTTCGGGGAGGGGATTTGAACCCCGTCTTCCCTATTCTGCATCTTGAGTGACGAGGGCGGGTGTGGTTTTTGGCTGCCACAGTTTTTGATTATGACGTGGCTTTTTCTTTTTAGGGCATTCTCGGGCCCAATGGCCTTTTTCTTTGCAATAGGCACATTGGTCTTTATCCCGGGGCTTTTGGACAACAGCGCCAGGACTTTGGTCATTTTTTCGGTAGCTTTAAGTTGCCTGTCCTCTGGAGTCTCTCTATTATTATAGACACGCTGGGCAATGCGGAGTAAGTCCTGAATCTGTTTTCCCTCCAGGTCCTCTAGTTTCTGGAGTTTCTTTTTAATATCAGTGGCTGCCTGATTTACAAAGGCCATTACAACAGCAGCTTGATTTTCGGGGGCCTCGGGGTTCATGGGGGTATACTGTCTGAAGGTTTCCATTAATCTTTCTAAATGAGCGGCAGGGCTCTCTGTCTTACCTTGTATTACTGAATACACTTTTGCCAAATTAGTGGGCTTGCGTGCAGCAGCCCGGAGACCCGCCATTAGAGTCTGGCGATAAATGCGCAGCCGTCCCCTACATTTTGCCGTGTTGTAGTCCCAGCCATCCTGTGGGGGTTGGGTCAAGAGAAAAGCTGCATTAATGAGATCAAGGTTAGCAGTGGGTTGGCCATCATCTCCAGGCACCAGCTTTCTTGCTTACAATTGAATTCTTTCTCGCTCCTCGGTGGTGAACAGGATTCGGAGGAGTTGCTGACAGTCATCCCAGGTGGGTTGGTGGGTGAACATAACACTATCCAGGAGAGCTATTAAATCTTTAGGGTTATCAGAAAATCGGGCATTCTGGGTTTTCCAGTTATACAGGTCACTGGTAGAGAAGGGCCAGTATTGAAGTCGGGGGTTCCCCGTATCATCGGGAGGCCCTATTTCCCCTAAGGGTAAAGCTACGGTGGAGTCAGGAAGGCGGAGTCCTAGCTCGTGTGGGGCCAGCCTACGAGTGCGTCCAGCTGGCCCTTGGATTTCGCCCCCACTAGGCATGAGCGCAGGTTGAGCCTCCCTATTCTCTAGTTTTTCCATCGGCTGGGTTATGGGAGGCTCTGCCGGCGCAGGGGGAGTGGGGTCAGGAGCAGGGATGGGGGCAGCTTGTGGAATAAGGGGGGGAATCTGGTAGGGGGGAGGGTCGAGAGAAAGTAAATCTTGGCTGTCGGGGAGGACAGGGGGTGCAGTTGGAGTTAGCGGCTTGGGAGGGTTGATAGGTTTAGCCGCTAGGATTTGGCATGACCCTGCTGTTAAGAAAGAGGCCATCCAAGGAGGTGGATTTTCCACTAAATCTTGCCACACCAGAATATAGGGAATCTGATCCGGGTGACCTTCTTTCCCTGGTAGGAAAATCCTTGATTTTACTTTAAGGACCACAGGGAGGCAGAAGGTTCCCTCTGTAGGCCAATTGACCCCAAAGGTGGGCCATTCAGAGCGGCAGTAGGTGATCAACTTTCTTTTGCGAATGTCTAGGCTTAAGCTGTGTCCTCTAGCTCTTACATCCTTGAAGTTGGTGAGGAGGAGGGAAAGAGGGGTGCTCTGCATTTGGCCCATGTTATGATTCTGAGGAAGAGGAGAAGGGAAGGGGGCACGGGCAGCACGGATGCGGGGGGGTGCCGCTGGCCAGGGGGTGGCACGGAGGGGGCCCTGAAGCGGCTGAAACTAGCAGTGGAGGAGTTCGTGCAGGCAACCTCTGAGGGTAAGACTCCCGGCGGCTTGGCTGGGCCCCGGGCGGAGGGGCGGGAGGAAAAGCCGCAGGGAGCTGAGGAAGGAGAAGAGAGGAACAAAGGATGGAATAATTAATTCTGATTAGCCGAGAAAACACTTAATTCCAATAAAGCATCCGACCCATGAAAGAAAAACAAAAACTAACAAGAATCTTTCGCAGCGGTTCCAACTTTCTGGTGCCGTTTCGGCCAGCCCCACAGAGAAAATTATGATTAGGATGGCGGTAATTACAAGGGCCCAGGGATGACAATACATTTAGACTGACACAGAAGTACTCGCGTACTTGCCTGTCCGCGTCCCTCGCGGGAACTTAGGTGCCTCTTAGCATAGGCGGGCAGGTATAAACCCCCTGCTTGGATCAAAAATTTTGACCGCCTTAAGCCATATGAGGATCACCGCAGAAATCGGGTTAGAGCCCACTCGAATCCCGTAGCTTACGCCGTGGGACTACACATAGGGTAAGTCAGGCGCGTGCTCCTGACTCCCAACAATCATTCCAGTCAATTTAACAGACAGACACACAGACACACATCACATCAGAACACGGGTAACAATGGGCATGCCTACTGGTTTTTTAGGCGCCTAGAGATGTTTTTTAGCACTCTGCACTAATTTATACAGAGAAACTGGAAGTCCGTAGAGAAAGTGAAAGTGGTTAACTCGCAGCGTGTTGGGCGTGAGTGGCCCACAGAAAAGAGTCCTGATGGGCCAAAAAGGCCCCCCTGATGGGCCAGAAAGGCCCCCTGTGTCAGTGGACGTCTCCAACTGACCCCGGCTGGGTGCCCTATAGCGCGTCCGCCAGGGTCACACCAGCTTCCAGATAGAACCGGTTCTCCAGAGAAGAAACACAGATCAGAAAAAAGGAAGAACGTTAGAGCCGGCTTACTTACCAATCGATCAGAATCAGATATGACCCGTTGACCAGAAGTCTGGTGGGCTCGGGGGAAATCTCGGTGGGACCTCCAAATGTAATGCCCGAAGTCGTGGATCCCACAAGAGACCACCAGAGTCATAAGTCAAAGCCAAGCGGCAAGGGTCATTTATTGCAGGTTCGAACCTGGACCTCCGCGCACTCGTTGCCGGTGACGCTAAGAGGCCCCGATCAGGGTTGGTACAGCGTTTTTATAGACAGAGACAAATAGCACAGGGGAGGTTTCAAATTATGAGGGGCCTGATTAGTTGGTTTTAAAGTAAGGACATTTGTTGTTCTCTGATTGGGCATCCTTTGTCCTTTGGCGGGAAGGCTTTGTCCGTTACTTGTGGCAGGAGGAAAAAGGGGGAAGGGGGAAGGGGAGGGATGTGTTAAGCAAGCAGGTTTACAGAAGCGAGAAATGCCGGTTAGTTCATGTGCAGTTACTTATTCTATTACACACCAGACTAGGTGTGTAATACACACACTAGGTGTGTTATTACACACCAGACTACATTTAGGAAGTTTCACAACTTACTCTATTACATAGTGAGTTACATTCAGGAAAGGTTTCACAATGCTCGTAGCAAACAGCAAGCAAAACAGACTTCTCAGCAATTGTATTTCTTATCAAAGACCCATAATAAGCAGAAAAGAGAACTTAGCTTTAAACTTAGGCAGGGCTGTTCTTTTCACTGGGAGTAGGCACAGAGAAGTAGAGCTTTTTGGTTTGCTTTAGTAGCCACCAGAAAACACCCACTGTAGATGAAACACTGCAACCGGGTGAACTGAGTAACTCTTCTTAGCTGACCCAGTGCTTGAACAATGTGTCCACACACAGGGTAGCCATGGTGGCAGCACTGGAAGTTAAAAATGGGCACAGCATTACAGGCTCTCTCCCCATAGATGCCACTGCTGAATACAGAACTGGGAAGCAACAAATGGAGACCAAAGCTGTGTTCTCAGTATAGTAGCCCCTGAGGAGCACCCGGGTGGCTCAGTCAGTTAAGCATCTGACTTCAGCTTAGGTCATGATCTTGAGGTGCATGAGTTCAAGCCCTGCGTTGGGCTCGGTGCTGACAATGCAGAGCCTGGAACCTGCTTCAGATTCTGTGTCTCTCTATCTCTGTGTCCCTCCCCCACTCATGCTCTGTCTGTCTCTCTCTCTCTCATAAATAAATAAACATTAAAAAAATATACATATATATATACATATATACATACATATGTATATATATATATGGTAGCCCCTGAGAAGACCAGCTAGTCTCTTGGATAAACTGATTATTGTGGATCTTTTCAATCCTGGAGGAGCAGTAATTAGTCTTTGACTAAGGATGAATAAGGATGTGACTTCCCTGCCTGCAGTACTTTTTTTTTCTTTGCTATTTTTTTTTTTTTGAGTAGAGTTGACACACAATGTTACATTAGTTTCAGGTGTGTGATGTAGTGATTTGATAAATTTATACATTATGCTGTGCTCACAAGTGTAGATACCATCTGTCCTGACATGTCACTATTACAATATCATTGACTATATTCCTTATGCTGTGCCTTTTATTCCTATGACTTACTCATTCCATAACTGGAAGCCTGTACCTCCCACTCCCCTTCACTCATTTTGCCCATTCCCCTACCTCCTTCCACCAGTTTGTTCTCTGTATTTATAGGTCTCATTCTGCTTTTGGTTTGTTCATTTTTTGAGGTATTTTTAGATACCATATGAGTGGAATCATATGGTATTTGTCTTTGTCTGACTGATTTATATCACTTAGCATGATACCATCTAGGTCCATCCATTTGGTCTCAAATGGCAAGATCTCATAATATTTTTAAGTTTATTTATTTATTTTGAGACAGAGAGAGAGAGAGAGAGAGAGCACAGGAGGAGGCAGAGAGAGAGGGAGAGAGAATCCCAAGCAGTCTCCACACTGACAGAGCGGAGTCCGAATGATCTCATGATATTTTTTATGGCTGCATAATATCCCATTGTATATGTATACCACATTTTTCTTATCCATTTGTCTATTGATGGACACTTAGGTTGCTTCCATATCTTGGCTGTTGTAAATACTGCAATAAACATAGAAGTACATATACCTTTTGAATTAATGTTTTCATTTTCTTTTGGTCAAATACCCAATGGTGGAATTATTGGATCATATGATATTTCTATTTTTAGGTTTGAGGACCCTTCATACGGCTTTCCACAGTGCTTGTACCAATTTACACTCCCACCAACAGTGCACGAGAGTGCCTGTTTCACCACATTCTCGCCAACACTTGTTATTTCTTGTCCGTTTGATTTTAGCCATTCTGACAGGTGTGAGATGATATTTTACTGTGGTTTTGATATACATTTCCATGATGGTTAGTGATGCTGAGACTTTGTCAAGTGTCTGTTGGCCATCTATATGTTTTCTTTGGGAAAATGTCTATTCAGTTCCTCTGCCCATTTTTTAATTTGGTTGGGTTTTTTTGGTGTTCAGTTGTATAAGTTCTTTATGTATTTTGGATATTAAGCCCTTATCAGATATATCATTTGTAAATATAGTCTCTCATGCAGTAGGTTGTCTTTTTTTTTAGTTTTGTTGGTTTCCTTTGCTGTGGAAAAACTTTTCGTTTTGATGTACTCCCAAAAGTTTATTTTTGCTTTTGTTTTCCTTGCCTGAGGAGACATAGCCAGAAAAATGTTGCTATGGCCAGTGTCAAAGAAATTACTGTCTGTGTCCTCTTCTAGGATTTTTATGATTTCAGGTCTCAACATTTAAGTCTTTAATCCACTTTGAGTTTATTTTTGTGTATGATGTTACAAAGTGGTCCAGTTTCACTCTTTTACAGGTAGCTGTTCAGTTTTCCCAAAGCCATTTGTTGAAAAAACTTTCCCCCATGGTATATTCTTGCCTCTTTTGTCAAAGATTAATTGACCATATAATCATGGGTCTATTTCTAGGGTTTCTATTCTGTTCTATTGATCTATGTGTCTATTTTTTTGCCATTACCATACTTTTTGATTACAACAACTTTGTAATATATCTTGAAACCTGGTATTGTGATACCTCCAGATTTGTTCTTCTTTCTCAGGATTGCTTTGGCTATTCAGGATCTTCTGTGGTTCCATACAAATTTTAGTATTATTTGTCCTAGTTTGGTGAAAAATACTGTTGGTATTTTGATAGGGATGGTATTGAATCTGCAGATTACTTTGGGTGATACGGACATTTTAACAATATTAATTCTTCCGATTCATGAGCATGGAATACCTTTGCATTTGTTTGTGTCATCTTCAATTTCTTCAATGTCTTTCATCAATGTTTTATAGTCTTTGAAGTACAGGACTTTCACTTCTTTGGTTTAGTTTATTCCTAGGTGTTTTATTCTTTTTTGGTACAATTGTAAATGGTGTTTTTTCTTAATTTCTCTTTCTCCTACTTTGTTATTAGTGTACAGAAACACTACTGATTTCTGGTTATTAATTTTGTATCATGTCACTTTATTGAATTCGTTTATTCTAGTAGTTTTTTTGCTGGAGTCTTTAGGTTTTTTTATGTATAGTATCACATTGTCTGCAAATGATGACAGTTTAACTTTTTCTTTGCCAGTATGGATGCCTCTTATTTCTTTTTTCTTTTCTGATTGCTGTGGCTGGAACTTCCAGTACTACACTGGGTAAAGCTGGCAAGAATGGACATCCTTGTCTTGTTCCTGACCTTAGAGATAAAGCTCTCCGTTTTTCACCATTGAGTATGATGTTAGCTGTGGGTTTTTCATATATGGCCTTTGTTGTTTTGAAGTATGTTCCTCTAACCCCACTTTGTTGAGAGTTTTTATCATGAATGGATGTTGAATCTCATCAAATGCTTTTTCTGCATCTATTGAGATGATCATATAATTTTTATCCTCGTTTTGTTGATGTGGTGTATGACATCAATTGATTTGAAAATATTGAACTATCCTTTCATCCCAGGAATAAATCCCATTGATCATGGTGAATGATCTTGTGAATGTATTGCTGTATGCAATTTGGTAATATTTTGTTAATGATTTTTGCATCTCTGTTTATCAGGGATATTGGCATATAGTTTTCTTTTTTTGTAGTATCTGTCTGATTCTGGTATCAGGATAATCCTGGCCTTGTGGAATATATTTGAAGCTTCTATTTTTTGGAATTGTTGGGGGAGAATAAGTATTAACACTTTTTTAAAGGTCTGGTAGAATTCACCTGTGAATCCATCTGTTCCTTGACTTCTATTTTTTGGTCATTTTTTTTATTACCAATTCAGTTTCATTACTTATAACTGTTCAGATTTTCTATTTCTTTCTGGTTAAGTTTTGGAAGATTGTATGCTTCTAGGAATTTATCCACTTCTTCTAGGTTCTCTAATTTGTTGGCATATAATTTTTAGTAGTATTCTCTTATAATCCTTTGTGTTTTTACAGTGTCAGTTGTTATTTCTCATCTCTCATTTCTGATTTTGTTTATTTGGGTATTTTCTTTTTTTTTTTTTTCTTGTTGAGTCTGCCTGCAGTTTTGACAGCACCACTCTCTAAGGGCTTATAGAATGTACTTTACCAACATGAGATCCTGTGAAACACTGTCACAGACTGAAGAAACCATTTCACAGCAAAAGGGTGTGTGACCATAGGCATATGGCCATGGGACACACTAATTCTCCACATACCACATTCCCCAGAGCATCAGCCTGATAGATCTTTGGAATGTCTCAGTTAAGGTGCCAGCTTGGAGACAAGGTCCCACAGTGTTGCTGCAGAGTCCTTCAGGATGTGATATATGCATTGAACAAATGCGTGATGTACCGTACCTGCTCGTCAAAAGTGCATTTCACAAGTCCAGAAATCAAGCTCCTCTCAGCATCACTTTCATGAGCCCACTTGCAGAATATATGTTTCCCACCTCTGCAACTCTGGATTAGATGTCCTCATTCCCAAAGAGGAGGGAATACTTTCACCAGTCACATAATGATGTTTCACTGAACCCACAACTACAGCTAATGCCTGGTCACTTTAGACTTCTCGTGTTCTTGGGTCAACAAGCAAAGAAAGGACTTATTCTATTGTTTGTAATAATTGACTGTGATTACAAGGCTGCTGCTACTTTCTGGGTCAGGAAAGAGCTTGCAACTTGAAGGACTAATTGGAACATCCCTTAGTGTTTCCATTCCCAGTGAATAATAATAAACAGTGAATGCACTAACTATGGCCTGATGAAATAAGACAGTCAAAGCCTCAGTACCCCCAGAGATGAAGGTATTGGTGATTCCACCAGGCAGAGAATCCAGAGAGGCTGAAATAATGGCCAAGTATAGGGAAAATATTAAATGGGTTGAGGAGGAGAAGGATGAAGAATACAAGTTGTAGTCTTGGGAACAGGTGCAAGAACAGGAACTATGACTTGTTTCACTGACCCTCCCACTGTAAATCTGTTCTTTAAGAGATTATGTGCAACCCCCATTGTAAGTGGTTGGTTGTCAGTAGAGCATATCTCAGTGGTGCACGGATTCAACTCTAACAGACATTTGTGGTACCTTGTACACATGCTCTCAGTTCATTTGATGTAAATGTAGCTATGATGGGACAGTTCTACTTGGTATACCCTCAACTTATACCCCAGCTTTTCTATCCTTTTCTACCTAATGGGATACCAAGTTTATCAAACTAAGTTTTGTTTTGTATTTAAATGATTCAACTGCCAATGAAAGTGTTATGAAACAGATTAATGTTCAGGATTTCACTTAAAAGTTGATGTTCCCAGCACAAGTAACAACAGCAATGAAAAGATAAATTAGACATTATCCACATTAAGTTTTTTGTGATTCAAAAGACACCATCAGGAACATGAAAATGGGAGAAAATTTTTGCAAATCATATATCTGATAAGGGAATTGTATCTGGAACATATTAAGAACTCTTACAATTCAATAATAAAAAGATAAATAATTCAATTTAACAATGAGCAAAGGATGTGAATAGACTTTTCTCCTAAGAAGATATACATGTGGCCACCAAAGCACAGGAAAAGATGCTCAGTGTCATTAGTCATAAGGGAAATGCAAATCAAAACCACAATGAGCTTCCAGTTCACACCCTATAATCAAAAGAATAGCTCTAATAATAAAAAAAAAGAGACAGATAATAATCCCTTCTACACTCCCAGTAGAAATGTAAGTAGTAGTCACTTTGGAAAACAGTCTGGAAGTTCCTCAAAATACAAAACATAAACCTAGCAATCCCACTCATAGGTATATACCCAAGAGAAATGAAAATGTATGTCCATCCAAAACTAGTACACAAATGTTCATAGCAGCATTATTCATTAACAGCCCAAAAGTAGAAGTAACCCAAATGTCCATCAATTAATAAATGGATTTTTCTGGTATGTAAACTGGTGCAGCCACTCTGGAAAACAGTATGGAGGTTCCTCAAAAAATTAAAAATAGGACTACCGTATGACCCAGCAATTGCACTACTAGGTACTTATCCAAAGGATACAAGTATGCTGTTTCGAAGGGGCACATGCACCCCAATGTTTATATCAGCACTATTGGCAATAGCCAAAGTATGGTAAAAGCCCAAGTGTCCATCGACTGATAATGTATAAAGAAGAAGTGGCATATATACACAATGGAATATTACTTGGTGATTAAAAAGAATGAAATCTTGCCATTTGCAGCTATGTGAATGGAACTAGAGTGTATTATGCTAAGCGAAATAAGTCAGTCAGAGAAAGAAAGATAAATATATGGCTTCACTCATATGTTGAATTTTAAATATAAAACAGATGAACATAAGGGAAGGGAAGCAAAAATAATATAAAAACAGGGAGGGGAACAAACATAAGAGACTCTTAAATATAGAGAACAAACAGCGTTGCTGGAGGGGTTTCATGGGGGGATGGGGTATATGGGCAAGGGGCATTAAGGAGGACACTTGTTGGGAGGACCACTGGGTGTTATATGTAGGATATGAATCACTGGATTCTACTCCAGAAAGTATTATTGTACTATATGCTAACTAACTTGGATGTAAATTTAAAAAATAATAATAAATAAATAAATAAATAATGGATTTTTAAAAAGCTGGCATATCTATACTATGGAATAGTATTCAGTAATAAAAAGAAATGAAATAACAATACTTGGTAAAAGATAAATGAATTCAGAAAACATAGTGTCAGTGAAAAATGCCAGTCACAAAGGACCACATATTGGATGATTCAAAGTATGTGAAATGTCCAATATAGGCAAATCCAGAGAGAAAAAAAGTAGGCTAGTGGTTGCCTAGGGTGGGAGGAAAAATGCCTACTAGTAGGTACAGGTTTTTCATGGGGGAGAAAATAAAAATGTTCTAAAATTGATTGTGATGATGATTGCACAACTCTGTGAATATACTAAAAGCCATTGGAGTGTATACCTTAAATGGGTGAATGGTATGGTATGTGAATTATATCTCAATAAAGCTGTTATTAAAAATAATAGGGTAAACTAAGGATTGGGGAAATTGGAAACTGTCTGTACTATCTTCCCAATTTTTCTATAAACCTAAAACTATTCTAAAATAAAATATTTACTTAAAAAAATAACTAAGTCACCAATCCAAATTGTTGGTTAAAATAATGAAAGCCCAGTTTGGAGAAGTCTGTAGTAAACTGGCAAAGGATTATTTGTTTTAGTGTATCTGTCAGAGTTCAATCAGAGAGGCAATACCACTAGGATATACATATATACATAAGAGAATTGGTTATAGCAGTGTGATATTATGTAATTGTAAAGCTTAATAAATCTCTGTGGGGCTGTTGTTTTCTGCTTCTGATGCTAAAACTTGAAGTCTACAGGACAGGCAATGGGAAGGGGAAATTGACATAAGTGTAGGGAAAGCAAATATAAGCTAGAGTTCATACACATGAGCTGGAGTCACTGTGAATGTTCTGAAATTTGTGTCAGTTGTTGTTGCTTCTGATGTTGATAGTATGGGTGTCCTATAGAAACCAGTGGAAAGCTAGGCTAGCACACATGCCTTACACAAACCAATGTCCAATAAATATTTGTTGAATAAATCAATGGATTTAAATAATGTCTATGAAAATATTTTTGTGAACTATAAAAATTTTATATAACTGGCATTGCTGTTATCATTAATACTCTGATTGCTTGAAATTTATCTTATATTTTAACGATGTCGATGATAAATAACTCCATTTCCATTTTCTCAATAGCTGTTGAAACAGTTTACTCCCCTCTTTTTTCCCCCTGAAATCTTTTTTTCCTGATGTTCAGAGAATTGATGAGATTCTGGCATGCCCCCTCAGTTGTCCCAGCATCGTTTGTTAAAAAGATTATTATTCCCCCATTGAATTATCTTGACACCCTTGTTGGAAATTAATTAACAATAAATGTCAGTGTTTATTTCTGGACTCTCAAGCTATTGCATTGTTATCCTTATGCCTCATGTTTCTTAAATCATTTTGATGATGGAAACAAAAAGCATAACAGCACCTGATGTGGTGCTCAATGTATTGTAACATGTAAGAAAACTATATTAAAAAAAAACCCACCTATATTTAAAAGGTGGAAAGGGTAAAGAGGCCTAAATAGAAGTATGTTTTCTCAAAGTGGGAAAACATTTATACCAGTAGATTATAATAAATTATATATGTATATTGTATTACTTAAAGCAGTCATTAAGAAAACTATATCAAGTGATGTACTAAAAAAGACAATAATAAATCAAGATGGAATCCTAAAAACATTCAAGTAACCCAGAGGAGGGTAAAAATAGAAACAGTGGAATGAGAAATAGGTAACAAGTAGAAAACAAGTAATAAAATGGTAGACTTAAATCCTAACATAATCAAAATTACTTTAAATGTAAATCATCTAATTATACCACTTAAGAGACAGGGATTGCATAATGGATTTAAAAATATGATCCAATGGTAGGCTATCTATAAGAAACTCACCTCAAATACAATTGTGCAAGTAGGTTGAAGGTTAAAATATGGGAAAAGATATATCATGCAAGCATTAATTTAAAAAAAACAGTAATGGCTATATTAATATCAGATAAAGTAGACTTCAGAGAAAAGAAAATTACTGGAGACAGAGACATTGATCAGTCTACTGGGAAAACGTAATGATTCTAAGCGTAATGGCTCACTCATATGTGGAATTTAAAAAACAAAACAGATGAACATGTGGGGGAAAGGGGGAGAGGGATGGCAAACCAGGAAACAGACTCTTAACTATAGAGAACAAACTGAGTGTTACTGGAGGGGAAGTAGGCAGGGGGATGGGTTAAATGGTTGATGAGTTAAGGAGGGGCATTAGTAGCGATGAGCACTGGGTGTTGTATGTAAGTGATGAATCACTAAATTCTAACACTGTATGTTAACCAACCAGAATTTAAATAAAAAACTTGATGGAAAAAAAATAAATGTAATGGCACCAAACAACAGAACACCACAATGCATAAAACAAAGCTATCCCAGTTGTCCTGTTTCTATCCCAGGAAGGGGGTTTGCTTCTGTAGGTTTGAGACATAGGCTTACATGCCTTATTATCACTGTTGTGCAAGACCCATAAAATAAGAAAACTATCACACTCAAAAGAGAGCTCAAAGGACAGAGCCAAAGATACATGACTAGAGTAATGACTACAAAAAGGAAGACCTTAGAGGATAATGGAGTCAAGGACTCAGAGAGCTGGGGATATAGAGCACAGAATTGTAGGTTGAAACACATAAGCAACAGCTTGAATATCAAGGCAGAATGAAGAATTTCTTGCTACAGTTGAACAAGTAGCATGTCCAGATAGCATGTTGCATGAAATCTATGAATCCTTTTTTTAATATTTTTTAAGTTTTTATTTTAATTCCAGTTTGCTAGTATACAGTGTAATATTAGATTCAGGTGTACAATATAGTGATTCAAAACTTCCATACAACACCCAGTGCTCATCACAGCAAGTCCACTCCTTAATCCCTATTACCTATTTCACCCATTTCTCCACTCACCTCCCCTCTGGTAACCATCAATGTGTTCTCTACAGTTAAGAGCCTGTTTCTGGTTTGCCTCTCCATTCCTTCTTTTTCCCCATTTGCTTATTTATTTTGTTTCTTAAATTCTACATGTGAGTGAAGTGATATGGCATTTGTCTTTCTCCAACTGACTTATTGCACTTAGCAGAATACTCTCTAGCTCCACCCATGTTGTTGCAAATGAAAAGATTTTATTCTTTTTTATGGCTAAGTAATATTTCATTGTGTGTGTGTGTGTGTGTGTGTGTGTGTGTGTGTGTGTATGTATATATATATATATATATATATATATATATATATATACCAAATCTTTTTTCTTTTCCCCTCAGATCTAAGGTTAAAGTTTAGTTTAGGACCATAATAATGATTAGTGTTAGGGTTAGGGACACTGTGAGGGTATGTGCCTATTATCCTGCAGTTCAGAGACCTCTCCAGAGGGATAACTTTAAGGTTAGAGTTAGGGTTAAGGTTAGGGTTAGGATTAGGGTTAGTGGTTAGTAGTTAAGGGTTAGGGTTAGAGTTAGGGTTATGGCTAGAGTTTGGGTTAGGATTAGGGAGAGGGTGTCTGGTATCCTTCAGTTTCATGAATCCTTTTAAAAGGCCTAGGGCAGGGGCACCTGGGTGGCTCAGTCTGTTGAGTGTCTGACTTCAGCTTAGGTCATGATCTCGTGGTTCATGAGATCTGCATTGTCAGCACAGAGCCTGCTTCAGATCTTCTGTCCTCCTCTTTTCTTTTTTTTTTTTTTTTTTTAAATTTTTTTTTTTTTCAACTTTTTTTTTTTATTTATTTTTGGGACAGAGAGAGACAGAGCATGAACCGGGGAGGGGCAGAGAGAGAGGGAGACACAGAATCGGAAACAGGCTCCAGGCTCCGAGCCATCAGCCCAGAGCCTGACGCGGGGCTCGAACTCACGGACCGCGAGATCGTGACCTGGCTGAAGTCGGACGCTTAACCGACTGCGCCACCCAGGCGCCCCTGTCCTCCTCTTTTCTAACCCTACCCCAGTCACTCTCTCTCTCATGCAGACAAAAATAAAAAAAAAAAAAATTTAAAGGCCTAAGGCATAAAATTTACAGATAAATGTGACATAACCCAATCTTTTTTTCTTAACCAAAGAGTATCACTAATATTGGTTGAGCACTTACTATTTTTCTGGCAATAGTAATAATATGCATTATCTCATAATTTTCGCAATAGTTCTATTGTATTAATTTTCTATTGCTGCAATAACAATTTACCATAACCTTGGTGGTTTAAAACAACAGGTATCTTCCTGTTTTTTTAGGACAGAAGTCTGACATGGGCCTCATTGAGATAAAATTAAAGTATTGGTAGGGCTGTGTTCCCTCCCATACACTTGTGGTAAGATCTGTTTCCTTGCCTTTTCTAACTTCTAAAGTTGCCTACATTCCTTGGCTTGTGGACCCCTCCACCCATCTTCAAAGCTAGAAAATTCAATCTAAGTTCTTTTCACACTGCACCATCTGACCTCTTCTCTCTTATCCTTTTATTTTTAAGGACCCTTGTGATTACATTAGATATTCTCAGATAATCCAGAATAATCTTCCTGTCTTATGGTCAATTTATTAGCACCTTTATTTTGTCTGCAACCTGAATCCCCTTTTATCATTAAAGTTACACATTTGTAGGTTCCAAGCACCAGAATGTGGACATCTTCAAAGGTATGAAGTGGGTTCTATAACCCAACACTTAACATCTGAAGCAGTGAATCCTAAAAAGGGGTGATTTACTCTATTGAAATGTGCAATGTCTGGAGACATTTTTTATTGTCATGACTAGGGGGAACTGATACTGGCAGCTAGTGGGTAGAGATGCCAAACATCCTACAATTCATGGGAAATTTCCTCACAGCTAAGAATTATTAAAACGTCAATAGTGCCACTGTTGAGAAGCCAAGGTCTACGGAAATGGAGGCTTGGAGAAGTTAAGTATCTTGACCACAGTCATAGCTAATAAGTTTCAGAACCGTGATCTGAACCCAGGTCCACCTGCCTTTGGATCGTGAACACTTTCCAGCTTTCCCACACTGCAGCACTATACCATGAATTGTCTGTGACAAGCAACGCTGAATGTCCTCCTCCGTGGATATATTCATACACCACAAAATGAGGACTTTTTTAGTCTCATTATTCTGAACATGCACATGTCCAGCTGCAAGGGCCTTGAAGATTTGAACAAAGCAGACTTGTTCAGTAATTAAAGTAGGTGTAGTGCTTTCATTGAGTATAGTTCATCCAGGCTTTAAAAGTAATAAAGGTGTGGAGTAGCATGCTACCAGTAGTAAAGGAATTAGGCCTGGGAGATGAGATGTCATGTCAATCTTTTTCTTCTTTACTCATCTCTCTAGTTCCTGTTGTTCCAGTTGCCATCACGTCAGTTACTGACAGTATTCAGAAATATGTGTGGTCTGTGAGGAAGGATAAATACCAGAGTGTGTGCATTCTGAATGCACTCTAAGTGTGAACCTTGGAAAGTTCTATTCTGGTGTATTTATATAGGTGAGGAACCGTATATGAAAACAATACATGATATTTATCATACACATGAAAAAAATGCTTTAGCATATACAACAAAAAGTAGAATGCTCAGTCACAGATTTTTTAATGATAATGGAGTTTACTGTTTTCAACAATCACATCATTAACAACCGGTTGCATCTGAACATTACTATTGCATAAAATATTACATCATTAAATACACACTGAAAATAATTATAACAACATTATTATTTTCTATAGCCACATGTTCCCTGAAGCACCAAGAATTATTTTAGCATAATTATGATCTAAACTGTACAAATATCAGCATGATTTTAAAAGACTTTAATTAGAGAACACCTTTAGTTTCCATTGGGTAAACAGTTTCATTCTAACATCAATAACAGCAATTCATGTAATTACATATTTGTGTACAGGGTTTACTTGGTCTAAATGATTTAAACAGTTTGGAACAATGTTATTACCTTGTAGAGTTTCAAATTCAAGCTATCACAGCACCGCTGTAAAAAGAAAACAGTATCAGCTAAATGGGACATTCCATGTATGTGAAGAAAGCTGAACACCCTTAAAAGTGGTCATTAATGATTTAAGGCTCCATAAAAATAG
Organism: Panthera onca; assembly: GCF_046562875.1. Taxonomy (NCBI): domain Eukaryota; kingdom Metazoa; phylum Chordata; class Mammalia; order Carnivora; family Felidae; genus Panthera; species Panthera onca. Next base: position 16,766,683 of record NC_138356.1, on the reverse strand, counting down.
ATCACTGTGCTACCCCCCCCACCTGAGTTTTACCAGTTAGAAAACTAACCCATTCTCCAAGAAGTCCAAAAAGCTGGTGACTCTCTCAAGGTGACCCAACTCCTGAGATCAGCACCAAGACAAACTCTCAGGTCTCCCAGTTCTGAGCTCCTTGAGATGAGAGATCACATCCTCATTCTTGTTCTACCTACCCCAAGGGGCTTAAGCAGTGTCAGGCAGAATAATGTGTCTGCAGAATTGATTCTCTAATACTCTATTTAATTACCAAACTCTTACAAATGTCTTGTTTTAAATTCAGCACTGAAATTCAATTAATTTCCTGATCTATCTACCCCTCCCCCACAACCCCTGGAGCAGTCCGTAATCCAGGAAGTAAAGGGAATTCACTGGCCTCCTAGACCCTGCTGCCAAGTCATAGTCAGTATCCATTCTGAATACTGAATGTCCTTTAGCTGCTGCTAAAGGCCATGAACATCATCCTGGTTTATATCTAATAAATTTTAATTTTTTTTAATGTTTATTTATTTTTGAGACAGAGAGAGACAGAGCATGAGCACGGAAGGGGCAGAGAGAGAGGGAGACACAGAATGTGAAGCAGGCTCCAGGCTCTGAGCTGTCAGCACAGAGCCCGACGTGGGGCTCGAACTCACGAACTGTGAGATCATGACCTGAGCTGAAATCAGACGCTTAACCGACTGAGCCACCCAGGCGCCCCTATATCTAATAAATTTTAAACTTGACTTTGAGTAAACTACCTAACCTCTCCTCTCTCCTTAAAATGAGGGTGAAAATAATAATGGTTCTATTCATGGGATTGTGAGGATTATATGAGATTATTTGCACAAGGTTCCCAGCACAGTGTCTGGCATATAATAAATTCTTAATAAAAGTTAGCTATTGTTATTATTTTGCTAGAATGTAAGTTCCTGAGGGCAGAGACTTGTCTATTTGGTACACAGAACAGAACAGAAATCACTTAAAAAGAGCCAAGGAGTAGAGAATACCAGGCTTTGAAGAGTTGAAGTTGGAACTAATAAATTAAAATTTATCTTAATGTCTTAGCGACTATGGCAGAAGTTGGAAGCATCTTGTGTAACATAGTCTATGTTTTCTGACAAAAAAAAAAGCAATACACATTTGTCTGCAAACACATACTGTCTCCTAGGAACAAGTAGTACCAGAAAAATTGCCAAAATTCTTCTGGATTAAGTGTGAATCTCTTAGGATTGACTCATCATTTTATGAGCAAGAGGTCAGGTGAGAAGTTTAAATCATTTCTATTTGGTTAGGATTCCTGTCACAGTCGAATGAAAATCTGCCTGTCTTTGCCTGGTTAACTTTTGCCCTTCTTATGCATATCGTATAAAAAACCATCAGGTGTGCTAAAGTTAGGATCAGCTATTAAAAGAAAATATATTACAATTAATTTAACATATACAAATTCATTATTTATCATCAACATCATTAAAATACAAGACAAATTTCAAACACCAGAGTATAAATAATGATAATAGCAATAGCACTTATATAAAACTTTACAATCTACAAAACTATTTTCACAGACATTATTGAAATCCATTGATTTATTCAACAAATATTTATTGGATTATGTGCAAGGCATGTGTGCTAGGAGACAGTAGTTTAAAATAAAATACCGTACTTGCCTTCTTAGAATTCACAGCTTAGTGGAGCAAGTTACACCTTGAAGAAATAATCAACCAAATAATTAATTACACTATAAGTGCCATGATGGAGAAGTACAGGGATTATGAAAGTGTCCAACAGGGGAGCCTGACCTGGACCAAGGGGTTAGGGAAAGCTTCCCTAAGGAAGTGAAATTAAGGGTGAGGCCTGAAGAAGGAATGAATAAACATAAGCCAAGGAAGAGGAGAGTGAGCATTAGAAGACAAAGAAGCAGCCTGTGCAAAGGAGCTGAGTTGGGAAGACGCACAGCCTATACTAGGAAGTGATAAGAGAATGCCACGGAAGCTGGGCATCCAGAGCCAAGAACCAAGTCACATAAGATGACAGAATAGGCAGGGGGTCCAAGGGTCACATCATGCTGAGCCTTGTACACTCTTCTAAAGATTTGATCATACGACCTCATAAATTAATACATATTTGTGGATAGTACAGGGCAAAGGCATCCATAATGATGGGTGAATTCCACATGGTTTTATGCAGTCATGTTAGCAAAAGTTGAATGTCCCAAATAGCAACCCAGCTGGCTCCAAACTACTACAGCCAACAGCTGTAAAAGAGTTACCTTGGCTTTCTAAGCACCTAAATGACTTTAGAGACTAGTCTGCCAGAACATTAGCAGTGAATAGTCAAGCCTTTTCACCCTCATTCTGACTCTGACTCACGGCTTTATGACTGTGTACAAATTTTTAGGTACTTTGAGCTTCAGCTTTTTTGTTTACAGAATGGAGGTAATTTTTGCCTAACCTGATTTTGTGAAGATTAACAAAGAAAGCACTTTGCGATGATAAGATAGATCTCAATGTTGATAGTTATATGATTCTGAATCATGCTTTCCTTAGTGAAATTCTTAAGTAACATTTTATTCTGGAAGGTTTTAGAATGCCTTCTTTCATATGCTTAAAAGGTAGTTTGGTGTAATAGGAAAGGCTTTGGAGATGGAAACACCTGACATCAAATGTCAGTCCTAGCACTTCCTAGGCGGGTGACAATGGTGCCACTTGAGCCTCTGTTTTTTCGTCTGCTCCTTGGTAGCAATAAATTCTACCTCTATTGTTATATTAAGTATCATATGACAAAACATTGGGGAGACTTATAGTACCTATTACATAACAGATCTGCAGTAAATATTTGTTCCCTACTTTTAGCTCCCTTTCTCTGAGAAGAAAAATATTTCTGTGTTGCATTTAAGAAAGTAGCATAGATCAGTGCTTCACAGACTTCGAACGTGCATAGGAAACACTTGAGGATTTGCTAAAATGCAGAGTTGGAATTAGCCGATCTGGGATAGAAAACAAGATAAGGCATTTCTAAGAAGCTTCCAGGTGATGCTGTCACAACTAGTCCGTAGACCATACATTAAGTAGCAAGGGTTTAGATGGTCTGGCTAGTTTACTAATGTCATCAACCTGCCATCCATATCAGAACGAGAGTTAGCTGATATTGGGATGTATCTTCGCAGATCTCCATGCTTCCTGGAGAAAGGACATAAGGTCTATGACTTCTTATTGTTTGATTTCATTTACATTTCTTGACCCAGAAAAAAGGAATATTCTTACCATAGAAAAATCCACTAAGAAACATTCTTAACACAGAGGTTTGCTTATAATTCACTCAAGGATCTGTTAGAAATGATAACGAAAGCTAAACTTTGAGTTCCAAGAAGGCAAGAACCAAATTATATTTTATACTACTCTCTCCTAGCATACATGCCTTGCATATAACCAACATCCAATAAATATCTGTTGAATAAATCAATGGATTTCAATAATGTCTGTGAAAATATTTTTGTAAAGTTTATATAAATGGTATTGCTATTATCACTATTCATACTCTGATTACTTAAAATTTATCATGTATTTTAATGATGCTGATGATAAATAATTCAAATTCCATTTTCTCATTACTTTTGAAACAGTTTACCCCTCTTTGCTCCTCCCCAAAACCTTTTCTTCCTGTAGTTCAAAGAATTGAAGAGATTTTGGCATAATCCTTCCTTCTCTGTCAGTTGCTTCCTTGATTCTTCCCATCCCAGGACAGTGGCAGATCCCTCAAGGACCAGTTCTCAGCCGTCTGCTCCTTTCCCCAGCCCTCCCTCAGAAACTTTGTCCAACTTTATGATGTCAGCTGTCACACTATAAAGACCCAAGATGTAAGCAGGACTGCTCCTCAACTTCGGTCCCCTAGCTTCAGTTGCTGGACATTTCATTTCTGATGTCCAGCAATCAGTGTTATCTGTAATTGAAATCATTAACCTAGTCCCAAAGTGCCTCCATCTCCAGACTTCCTGTTTATGTGATGGTATTGGCAATCTCACCCTACTGAAATTTGACATCACCCTCATACCAGTGAGCTTTAATATATTCACAGAGTTGTGCACCCAACCAGAATCTAATTATAGAATATTTCCAGACTGACAGAAGTCTGATAACCTAGCCCTGGTAAGCTTTAATCTATTTTTTGTCTCTGATGATCTGCCTGGACATTTCCCGTACACAGAATCACACACTATGTGGTCTTTTGTGACTTGTTTCTTGCACTTGACATAATGTTTTCAAGTTTCACCCATGTTGTAACATGTGTCAGTACCTCATTCCTTTTTATGGCCGAATAATACTCCATTGTGTGATACACCACATTCTGTTTATCCATTCATCAGTTGATGGACATTTAGGTTGTTTCTACTTCTTGGCCATGATTAGTAATGCTGTTAAGAACATTTGTTTTGGCGTGGACAAAGTTTTCATTTCTCTTGCATCTACACCTAGCTGTAGAATTGCTGGGTCATATAGTAACTCTATATTTAACATTTTGAGGAGCTGCCAAACTGTTTTCCAAGTGGCTGCACCATTTTGCATTCCCATCAGCGATGTACCAGGGTTCTCATTTCTCCACATCTGTACCAACACTTGTTATTTTCTGTCTTTTTTTTTATCTTAACCATCCTAATGGGTGTAAAATAATATCTCATTGTGGTTTTGAATCATTCTTATTTTTGGCAAGAGGATACCGAAGCCTTTGAGTCTTGTGCTCCATGTTGCAGTGAGGTCATGGGCAAAATATTATCTATAAAACTCTGTTGTCTGAGAGAAAGATATGGGAGAATACGCAACTAATTGTTACTCTTGGTTACTAGAAGGAAGGAGTTAGGAAAGCAAGGAGGGAGAGACTACTAACATTTTTCTTTATGTTCACTCATTGTTAAAATGAGCATTGTATGTATATGTATTGATTTAATACTTAGGACAAAAATATCAAAAAACAAAATGAGAAAATCCATGTCTTTTTTTCAATTTTTTTTAATGTTCACTTATTTTTGAGAGAGACAGAGCATGAGTGGGGGAGGGGCAGAGAGAGAGGGAGACACAGAATCCGAAGCAGGCTCCAGGCTCTCAGCTGTCAGCACAGAGCCCAATGCAGGGCTCGAACTCACGAACCGTGAGATCATGACCTGAATTGAAGTCAGATGCTCAACTGACCAAACCACCCAGGTGTCCTCAAAATCCATGTCTTCTGATTTCCAGTTCTTTTGTTAATTCCTTAGAGGTTTACATTAAAATATTTTTGTGCATAAAGATCACGTATATACATATATTTGTATGTATAATATTGCTATTACATTATGAATGTATAATGTTATACATATATAAAAACTCACTTAAAATATTAGCAAGGTCAAACTTGGCTAAATAGAATCTGAGTGTTCTATGTCAAGTGTTATACATGGCTAATGATTTGCTAGAATGTTTGAATAAACGTGTTACACTATCAGTGTTTTTCAGGTTATGGAGTATTTAACTGGAAGAAATTTGGTTTTTTGTGTGATTAAAATGCAATAGAGATATGGTGGGTCATATTCTCCTTGCATTCCTTGAACTCAGTTTAATAAACAGAAAAGGCTTATGACTTGATAAGCTCAAGCAAGCACCAGGTTGTGACATTTGACAGATTTACGGCCATGCTTCTGGGGACTGATTATTCAGATCTAGTGTGACACCTAATCCACAGAAAATCGTTTGTACTAAGTTAACAGTTCACAAACCTTCACTGAGTCATTCTTCCAACACTAAGAAAACAATACGGTTAAGTAATTTCAAATACTTAATAGCAATAAAACCAACGTGTGATTAAATACAGTTCTTCAAGTACATAAAACTTATGAATTTTTTAAACATAAAGCCCAATGTATCTTCTAGATAGTGTCTCAAAAGTTTTTTGATATAATTTGTGTATACCCATGTTGTACTTGGGATATGCAAACAACATGACAGATACAATCTGTTTTTCATAATTTGATTTTCTAAAAACTATGTTGTGCTCCTTTCCAATTTTGGCAAAACTGTCTAGTAGTTTTTTAGCAGAGCTCAAGTGAAAGGGAGAGAAAGACAGAAGCAGACAGAGGAGGATGCTAGTGATCTTCTCAATCTAGTTAACTATCACCAGTCAACTATATACTGACTCTAAGATTTATATCAGAGAATTAAACCTAATAATAAACACTCTGGAGAAACAGGGTCTGACTCAAGAATGCAAAGATTAAAATTCAAGCTGTGAAGTAGAAGACAGTTTCTGCATGCTTTTCCTGCATATCACTACACAACTTTACGAAAGTCAGTCAGCAAGAATGAATAGGATTCTATGAGGATGGGTGTATCTATTTGGGATAGATGGGGTCAGAAGCTCCCCAATCTCCAAAGGATAATAAGGAATGCAAATTCCTGAGACAAGAATCTACCATCAACAACGTGCCTTTGCTTGTCTCAGAACTTCAGGCGTTTGTAATGAACAGTAAGAATTAACTAATCATCATAACAAGAATGTATAGAGGCAGCACCAAGAGAACTGGTTCTAGGATGCTGTTACAATCTATTGCCTCACATGCCCCTGGCTCCAGCTACATGTTCTAAGGAACTGAATTTGTAAATGCACTTGAGGTGAAATGTAAGGTCCCCTGAAGAGAGCCTTGGCTAAGTGGGTAAGGATGACAAGTCAGTTAAAAAATACATTGAGTGGGGCGCCTGGGTGGCTCAGTCGGTTGAGCGTCCGACTTCGGCTCAGGTCGTGATCTTGTGGTCTGTGAGTTCAAGCCCCGCATCAGGCTCGTGCTGACAGCTCAGAGCCTGGAGCCTGTTTCAGATTCTGTGTCTCCCTCTCTCTCTGACCCTCCCCCGTTCATGCTGTCTCTCCCTGTCTCAAAAATAAATAAGCGTTAAAAAAATTAAAAAAAAAAAAAAAGAAAAAAAATACATTGAGTGACTTTTATATATGTTTTGGGGTTGTGCAGTTTAGAGAAAAACCCTCTAATATAAGTGGAAGGATCAATTAAAAAAAGTCTAGGTGACAAACCCACCTCAAAACACTGCTGAAAAAAATGTTTACCGTTGTTATTCCACCGGTGCTGAACAACTAATAAGATGTTTCAGGATGGGAGCAGGAAGTGAATAAATGCAATAAAAGCAGTAAAAATTAAAAATTATAACCAATTCATATGCTTTCCCCTAAGTAATGTCATCAAAACCTGTGACCATCATATCCACCAACAGAAAATGTTATTGTTTAACAAAAATTGCTTCTGACCTTCACTATTTTACCTGTTCTTATGAGCTTCATTTCTCATTTGATTAGCTCATTATGTCAGATGTCCAACAGAGATCAACTTGACTTAGCTCATCTCATCTCACTCAGAGGCATACCCAGGTTTCATACAGACAGAAGCTTATATAATTTGGGGGGGCCTCTTTATTTTTTTAAGTCTTTTTTAATTGAAGTATAATTAACATACAGTGTTATATTAGTTGCAGATGTACAATATAACGGTTCAATTGTTCTATACATTACTCAGTCCTCACCACAGTAAGTATAGTCCCATCTGTCACAAAACAATGTTATTGCAATATTATTGACTATATTCCCTATGCTGTACTTTATATCCCCATGACTTATTTATTTTATAACTGGAAGTTTGTGCCTCTTAATCTCCTTTATTTATATCACATCTCCCACCCATCTCCTCTCTGGCAACCACCAGTTTGTTCTTTGTCTGGAAAGACTGGTGGTTTTTTGTCTCTTTGTTTCTTTCTTTCCTCTTCGTTTTTGTTTGTTAATTTGTTTTGCTTTTTTGGATTCTACATATAATTGAAATTGTGTGGTATTTGTTCTTTCTCAGTCTGACTTATTTTACTTAGCATTAGACCCTCTAAGTCCATCCATGTTGTTGCAAATGGCCGGATCCCATTCTTTTTTATGGCTCAGTAATATTCCATTATATATGTATGTATAATATATACATATAATATATATATTATACATACACACACACACTGTATATATATATATATATACAGTGTGTGTGTGTATAATGGAATATAATATAATGTATATAATGTCTACACACACATCTTCTGTATCCATTTATCTATCAATCACTGGACACTTGGGTTGTTTTGATATCTTGGCTATTATAAATAATGTTGTAATAAATACAGGAGGGCATATGTCTTTTTGAATTAGTGTTTTCATTTTCTTTGGGTAAATACCCCGTAGTGGAACTACTTGTTCATATGGTAATTGCATTTTTAAATTTTTGAGGAACCTCCATACTGTTTTCTATAGTGGCTGCACCAGTTTATATTCTCACCAACAGTGCACAAGGGTTACATTTTGTCTACATCCTCCTCAACACTTGTTATTTCTTGACTTTTTGATTCTAGCCATTCTGACAGGTGTGAAGTGATATCTCATGGTTTTGATATACATTTCCCTAATGATGAGTGATTTTGAGCATGTACCTATGGTCAGCTGTGTGTCTTCTTTGGAAAAATGTCTTTTCAGCTCCTCTGTCCATTTTTAATTGGATTTTTGGTTTTTTGGTGTTGAATTGTATAAGTTATTGATATATTTTGGATACTAACCCCTTATCAAATATGGCATTTGCAAATATCTTCTCCCATTCAGTATGTTTACTTTTCATTTTATTGATGATTTCCTTCACTGTGCAAAAGCTTTTTTATGGGGGGGGGAAATCTTTAAACAAAAGAATATGTAATCACAAATGCAAAGTTAGGTAAAAATTTAGAATGATAATAGAATTCTCAAGAAGTTTAAATTTTTTTAAATGCTGACAAATGCCATAAGTAATACAAACTCCAGGAATATTATATAATACTTTTATTAATTAACTGCCTGATATACCATTATAATATTCCTACATGCTTTGGTTTTTAGTACCCTTTGGTAGCTTCTTCATACAATAGCTATTTTGTAATATCCTCTCCTATAAAGAGTATAGAAAAGTAATTCAGTCTTTCTTGCAGTATAGTTGATCAAGATTTGTTTTACATATTGAGGTCTGGGATGCATAAATCATTCCAACTTGATACAAAGACATGTTCACTGTTTTTAGTACTGCCTGAAATCAGAAATAGGGATGCCTGGGTGGCTCAGTCGGTTAAGTGTCCCACTCTTGATTTCAGCTTAGGTCATAATCTCATGGTTCGTGAGTTGGAGCCCCACATCGGGGTCTGTGCTGACGGTGCAGAGCCTGCTTGGGATTCTCGCTCTCTCCCCCTCTCTGCCCCTCACCCCAATTGCATGAGCGTGCATGCACACATGCTCTCGCTCTCTCTCTCTCTCTCTCTCTCAAAATAAATAAACTTTAAAAAAAAGAATTTTAAATAATTATGTTTCACACAATTCCCATTGCAAAAGAAACCATCATATATGATATATGAATGAATATATGACTATGATATATGCATATATTGTGAATATAACCATCATATGTATATCCCAACTGAAAAGCTACAGTTATGCCTAGGTTTTGATGCAAACTGAATCCTCTGCTTACAGTTTTATACTTGTGATATTTGGAAGAATTTTCCATAAACTAGCTTGGGACCCTTTAGACACATTTCTCCCCCACTTACATACACAGTCCTGGTAAGAGGACTGTGATAGAACCCCTGTATGTTATATAAATCTTGGTTTTATACCTTTTTATCATGATGCTGGGTAGGTCAACATAGTGAGAGGTGCAAGTATTCCCAGAAGCTATTCCTTCATCAGGACACCTAGCAATAACTTAACTAATCACAAAAATGACTGCAAACCACATAAGCATATTCTACGAAACCTAAACTAAAACTATCACGGATTGAACTTCCCCTTACCAGGATCCTGTAATACCACAGCCACTCCAAAATACCAGACTCAAGTGCAAGTGCTGCAGAGGGGAAGTCAAAGGGGCAAGAGAGCCCTATTGACTGAGGATAACTACGATAACTTTATTTTGCAAATTTTGCAAAATTTATGACATGTAAGCACATTGCTAAGGTCTTTCTCAAAGACTTGGAAAGACCTGCACATGAAAAAAAAAAAAAAAAGGACCTGAAGCTTCAGCATCCCCAGCTTCGGTCACTCTGCTCCTGATCCCATCTTATCTCACTACTGAATGCTCATCATGTGAGCCACACATGGAGAAGCACTTACATCTCCACACAGAAATAAGTAGTGTGATTTAAGACTACTAAAGACTACTAAAAAGAAGTAGTCTTCTTCTCCAAAAGAGAAAAAAACTTTTATATTGGAACCACATTCCTCTGAGTCTTCAGGAATCTTCAATAGAGTTGTCTAGGGACAATGAAGGAAAATTACGTAGTTTCAAAAACAAGGAACAAATACCACGGAAATGAAAGCCAGGCTGAATCAGCAAAAACGTTCTGAGTGCCAGCTCAACCAGCCCACCTTGAACACTTGCCCAGGGCTGTTATCACAGGTGTGTGGCAGGCGGGGCAGCAGGTGGGGTCTGGAAGAAAAGAGATCCCAATAGGCGAAATGGAAAACATCAAAGACAGACTGTGCCATCTTGACAGTTTATGCCTGGGACATACCTTACTGAGTGCCCTAAAATAAATCTATATGGAGAATCTGAGACTTGCCCAGCAGGTTGGATTTGCACAACCAGAAATAAAACATGCTGTATTAGAAAAATGTTTCAGCTCCCAACATAAAATCTATTCTTCCAGATTATATCAAGACGTATTTGTTCCAGAAGGCAGGAGTGATTAGATGACTTCTTAAGGCCTTCATCACTAACTACTCTATGATATAAAATGAGAGACAGAAATGTATTCTCAGAGGAAGATGAATGACAGATTTGTAGATTTGAGGACTATTCTTTTAATGGTCTGTATAAATCATATAGGCTATTTTAAGCCTTTCAATATTTCAGATGGTATAATTTTCCCTCTTTAGGAAAAAGAAAAGAAGCATCGAGACCATTTTAAATATACCTTAAAACACAGAAAAATAACCAAAGTATTATTCCCTAATGTATTTTCTATAGGTCTTCTCCAGTAATTTTCCATTTCTATTTGAATGGGAATATACCAGAATTTTGCAAGTATGCCTAAGTATTATATAAAATCTAAATTCATAACAGGCTATTAATCTAGGAAAAGCACCACTTCTTTAGCAGCAGTCTCTCAAGATAAAAATTACAGAATGATCCTTAGAACACTAAATTAAAAAATCATGGAAGTTCAACTGTACCTAATACTATTCTTTCCTAGGAGATTCAACCTCCTGGCAAGGTAAGGCTTTTCTTTCCTTTCTATTTCTCCTTTGTAAATGTGATGCTGCAGCTAATTTTTCCAGATTGCTTGGCCTGCTGATGTCACTTATTCCATGGCAACACTTTGCCAGTCTATCATAATTAAGCTAAGCAGTTCTTGGTTGCTTTTCTTTCTTTCTTTTTTTTTTTTTCGTTGTTTTACCAAACTTGTATGGAATTGCTGAACCACTGTATTGTACACCTGAAAGTAGTAAAACACTTTATGTTAACCATGCTGCAATTTAAAATTTTTTAAACTTAAAGAAAGGAAAATATTATTGTAGCAAAACAATTGTTGTATAGCTCCTTAAAATGTCAGATATTATATCTATCTATTTTCTCACAAAGGTAAATTAAATATTGGGTGTGGGATATGTTAAAGCATAAGGATAACATGAAATTCAGGTCAAAATGGGAAGGTCAAAGAACATGCTAGAGACTTTAGTAATCAGTGCCAAGATTATGTAATGACAATGCTCCCCTTTCTGCCCCTTCACACTTGTTTATGAGCACCGACTTAGTAAAAGTCACCTAAGGAGGTCCTAAGGAGGTACACAGCAACGGTGGCTTTTGAAAAAAAGAGCTTTCAAACAATGTTATTATTTCAAGAAAGAGGATCTGAAATTGCAACCACGTAAAAAATATATTTACCTACCAACAGGACTGGAAGTAACCTGAGAAATGAAAATAAGTGGAGTGCTTCAGGGGTGAGTGAGTAATGTCTTCTTCAAAATTTTTTAATCTTGTTCCCTCAGCACCTTGATGACAATGGTTTGAAAATGGGTATATCGTCCGGTTAGAAAGGAGAGTGATGTAGTGACTTTGCTGGCAGAGGATGAGCCAGAACTGTGGCTGTCAGCCTCTTGCATATAGAGCCAGCAAGACAGTAGCTGTGTTCTCAAAGGAAAAATAAAATCTGGGAATTTATTTTGGTGCCTCACTATGAGGGAAGCAATAACAGAAATAATTTTATAACACTTCTCAAGACAGAAGACCAGAGAGTAAACTACTGAATTCTCTCCCCCAAACTGCCCCCACAGGTTTCTTTTCACTTTTTATCTTTGAAAGAGAAAGACCACAGCCATTCCCAGTGATGGCTGTCTATGACAGAGGCCATGTGGGGCTTAATTCCAAATTCTAGAATGCCATCTGCAAACTTGGGGATTTTCCAAGACTTTGGCAAAATAATAAATTGTCCATTTCACTCTATAAAGTTTAGAAAAGAGAGGACAGCACTGAAGAAGTAAAAATGGCATTGTCTCATCTTAATGAAGTGTATTCTGAATGTAAGGAATAGATACAGTGTTATTTCATCCAAATTGTATTAATCAAGAGTTAAGCCTTGGGACAGCAGAATGATATTTGAGTTTAAAACATACTCTATGAATTGATAGAACTTTGACATCATCACAAAAGATTCAGAATGGTTTGTAGTGTGCTTCCCAAGTCTTACCTGTTTCTAGAACATTTCTGATAGTTTAACCTCTTCTTAAGATGATCTACTTAGAACAGCACCAGTTTTACATTTCCTTTTTTTCTTTTTCTTTCTTTCTGTATTTTCTCTTTCCCTACTCCTGTCTTCCTTCCTTTCTATTTATTATCATCTAGCTAGCTAGCTTTTTTCTTTTTTTATATAATTTTTTAAATATTTTATTTATTTTTGGGAGAGAGAGGTTGAGGGAGAACACATGAGTGGGGGAGGGGCAGAGAGAGAGGGACAGAGGATCCAAGGTGGACTCCCTCTTACAGCAGAGGGCCCGATGTGGGGCTGGAATTCATGAACCATGAGCGAGACCATGACCTGAGCTGAAGTCGGATGCCTAACTGACTGAGCCACAGGTGCCCCACTAGCTCTTTTCTAAGGGACCAGAAAACTGGGTTAATGCTGTGGCTATGTTAGCAGTTAAAGTCTGTTACAGGAAGAAACTGTTCTTAAAACTGGCATTTGTCCCATCTAACTTTACCCTGTATTGACTCTTTTTTTATTGAGGTATAATTAACATATAATATTATATCCATTTCAGGCATACAACATAATAATTCGATATTTGTATATATTGCAAAATGATCACCACAATAAATCTAGTTAACCTCTGTCACCACACATACTTACAAATTTTTTTTTCTTGTGATGAGAACTTTTAAGATTACTCTTTAACAACTATCAAATATAACAAGACAGCATTATACATAACATCACTATGCTATATGGCATATACAGCATATAGCTATAGTCACAATGCTGTCACCATAGTCACTTGCATCCCCAGGACTTATTTATTTTATAATTGGAAAAATTTTTTAATTTTTTTATGTTTATTTATTTTTTGAGAGAGAGACAGAGCATGAATAGGGGAAGGGTCAGAGAGAGAGGGAGACACAGAATCTGAAACAGGCTCCAGGCTCTGAGCTGTCAGCACAGAGCCTGACACGGGGCTCAAACTCACAAACTATGAGATCATGACCTGAGCTGAAGTCAGACGCTTAACTGACTGAGCCCCCCAGGTGCCCCTATAATTGGAAATTTTTACTCTTTGATCACCTTCACCCATTTCTCATGCCCCCAAAAACCCCACCTCTGGAGGGGAAATCATGTCAAGATTTCATTCTTTTTATGACTGACCAATATTCCATTGTATATACATACACCACATTTTCTTTATTTATTCATCTGTTGATGGACACCAAGGTTGCTTCTGTGTCTCAGCTGTTGTGTATAAGGCTGTATGAACATGGGGTGCATATATCTTTTCAAATTAGTGTTTTCTTTGGACAAGTACCCAGAAGTAGAATTGCTGGATCATATGGTAGTTTTATTTTTAATTTTTTGAGGGACCTCTATACTGCTTTCCATAGTGGTTGCTTGTATTGATTCTTGTAGAGAGTAATAAGTAATAAAATAAAAGCTAAATGTTTCAAATATTTCTATCTATATGCATCCCCAACCAAACATTATGTATCATTATTCTGGACACTCTAATTTTTGAGTTAAGGAGATGAACGTGTGAGAAAAAGAATGAGAGGTTTTTGGCATTGATAAATGTGGAAGAAAACTTGAGGGAAGGACAGTAAGAAGGGGCCTCTGGGAAAGAAAAAAAATAGAGAAAAAGTAAGTGAGGAAATAAATCACCTATGGGCCAAGGAAAAGGAAAGTTACTGAAGGAGAGAAATAAGAAGATGATGATGAAACAATTGAGGACTGATTAGCCTCGTGGAAAAGGTCCTTGGAAAGAAGTTGCTGTGGCACAGATCCTGAAAAAGCAATATCTATGCACATAATAGTCAACAGATTCTCTTTCATAGAATTATCTTGTTGCAACTTGAAACATCCTAACTTTTGATGAATGACAATTTGCTTTTCCTTGGGCTAATAATTTCTTTAAGGTTGGTTGTTAATAGAAGGGACAATTCAGTGGCTTTTTATTTTCCACCAGCATGATTAAATTTTTGGCATTGAATTCTATTTCAAAAGCAATATGCCCAAATAATTCAAATGCCATTTCCAGTGCATAATAATATTTTTAAATGAAGTGGATGCCAAAAACATCTTAACTGGGCAAATGTAAATGAAATCAGGAAAGTAAAACTCACAAAACCAAAATAAAGTGTATTCTTGAAGCAGAGAACAGAAACTATAACAGTTTCCCACCAAAAACAAAACAAAACCCTCTTCGTAAAAAACCTTTATGTTGAAGGCTACTTACCAGAACATGGGCCTGGCACATTAACA
This sequence comes from Panthera onca, assembly GCF_046562875.1. Taxonomy (NCBI): domain Eukaryota; kingdom Metazoa; phylum Chordata; class Mammalia; order Carnivora; family Felidae; genus Panthera; species Panthera onca. The sequence continues at coordinate 16,751,642 of NC_138356.1, read as the reverse complement.
AGTGGAGTGAGTTCCCAAGGGTATAAGTTACTCTTGAGAATTTTGTTGTGTCATTTTTTAGAAGGTTCCATTTTGAAAGACAGTATATATAATATATCAATCTTCATTGCTTTACTGGAATTTAGAGTTATAGGCAGTCTGATGAAAATACATGCCATGATCTGCCATAGTAATCTTTTCTTTTTTATGTTTATTTTGGAGAGAGAGAGAGCACAAGCCAGTGAAGGGCAAGGAGAGAGGGGGACAGAGGATCTGAAGCAGGCTCTGTGCTGACAGCAGAGAGCTCAATGTGGGGTTCGAACTCATGAACCGTGAGATCATGATCTGAAGTCAGACACTCAACTGACTGAGACCCCAAGGCATAGTAATCTTAATGATGATTGTCAGCAATACTGCGACTCTTTCCTTGAAGCAAAAGGGAAAACAGTTTACTTTGTAATTCAGATCTTATGAGTATCTTTTGGACAGAATTGTATACTACAAGGTCAAAATATGATAACTAGACATGTGTTTCTAAGCAGCCTAGCTTAGAAAGCTGGCAAGTATTGTTAGAATCTTTTATGTCTAATTTAGATAATGTTAGAGAAAATAGCCCTACATAGTCTTGGACAATTCACTAAGTCTCTTTGAGGCTGTTCTCTCGTGTGTAAAATGTGAATAAAAATACTTATCTCAGTGGGTGCTTGTAGGAAATAAATTAGATGTTTACAAAGCACTTAACATAGAAATGACTTCAAGAAGTGGGTTAACTATATTATGTGAATAATCAAACTTGAGCTATCTTGCCTCACAAGGACTGTTCTCTGAAAATAGTTTTGGAGCAGATGACTCCTCTAAGTCAAGAGGGGAATTCAAGAGAGCAGACCCAAGATATTGCTGGGAAGTTAGAAGCTCTCATCTGAATAACATAGAAGAGGCAGCAATCCTTAGGCAGGAGCAAGAAAAAAGATGGGAAGGAAAAATCATAATGAATATTTTCAAGACTTATAACTACCTTTTGCTAAGGGATGCTGGACATACTCTGGATTTTGATTATAGATTTTAGGAAATTCTTAAGGCTAGAAGAGGACTTAAAAAGATAATTTCTGCAATTTTATTTTACAGATGAGGAAATTTAGGGCTGGATACATAGGAAATTTTTTTAATGTTTATTTTGAGAGAGAGAGCGTGCACATATGAGGAGTGGAGGAGCAGAGAGAGATGGAGAAAGAGAATCCCAAGAAGGCTCCTCACTGTCAGCACAGAGCCCAGTGTGGGGCTTGATCTCATGATTGTGAGATCATGACCTGAGTCGAAATCAAGAGTCAGACGTTTAACCAACTGAGCCACCCAAGTGCCCCTGGACACATGAGAAAATTTAAAACTACACGATTGGTTAGTGAAAACACTGGGACTCAGAACTGCTGATTTCTATCCACTGTTTTGTTTGGTTTTGTTTTCTTTTCACAACATCCTCTGTCACATAAAAGTGAGCAAGGCTTTAGAAGAGTTTCAGAAATGTCCAAAGGAATATTTGCTATTTGGAAGGGACAAGGGAGAAAATCAAAGGACTGTGAGATTGGAAGAGTCATGTAGACCCTGGTTCATTTCTTTGTTTTTTTCTCATATGTTAATGAAAGGAAAGAACAAAGCATAAATATTTCCAAAGAGGGCTCACAGTAATAACAGATTTACAAATGTACAATTGGTATATATGGTGGGCTTTCAGGGAAAACTTTTTAATAATCTCAGTGCAAATGATGTGTATAAATTTATGTAAGTTTCAAAGGGAATTCAATATATAAAACACTTTAGGGTAATTATCAGAACACCCCCCGAAAATCCTAAACAATAAGGAATTTGGTATAATTTAAAAATCATGAATGAAAGCAATTTTATAGAAAAAAAAAACTAATAAGTCTTAGATTTTCTCATTACTTCAGATTAACTTATGGGGTGCCTGGGTGGCTCACTCGGTTGAGCATTTGACTCTTGGTTTCAGCTCAGGTCATGATCCCAGGGTCGTGGGATCGAGCCCTGAGAAGGGCTCTACTCTGAGTGCAGAGCCTGCTTGGGATTCTCTCTCTCTCTCTCTGTCCCTCTCCCATTCACACACCCTTGCATGGGCTCTTGCTCTCTCTCTGTCTCTCTCTCTCTCAAAAAAACTAACTTAAATATTTGTCAATTTACAAAATGCATTTGTTATGGTTATGTGTTTACACACTGTTTAATATTACATAGTACTTTCCATACCCTATTACATCAAAATCCACTGGACCAGCTTGAACTCTGAATGGATGGATCATTTCACCATTGTATGCTTTTGTAAATCATGCATTAGTCATTTAGAAAATACTGGTTAATTCTGTATGTGGATTATCCAAATGTTGGCACACTTCATTACATAATATAAGAAAGTACATCCATTAATAGCACCACTGGTATCATCGGAAAAATCTTTAAGAATTAGCTCATGGTAGTGGATGAATTGTAATATTCACTTGAAAGTTTGAAATTTATCACTGACGACAAGTACTGTCAGTTGTTTTCCTTGAAGTGACCGGCTCATTTACTTCATTTAAAGAAAACGTCTGTCAAATACCCAAGTCATGATAAGCAGAGTTTGTCTATCAGTCATACTTTCAAGTAAAACGGTGTTTTCATGAAAACATCAGCTACTTTAGTTGACAACGCAAACGATGGCAGAAGTCTTTTGCCTTGGGACAACCAGCAGACTTCAGCACGTAGCACAAGCACTTTACGCACACGGCTCATTTCATCACACAGAATATGAAGAAGATGTGGTCTCAGGGGTCGAGATATCATGAGAATAATAATTTTTACTTCAGTGACATGCAGAAGCTGAAATTGGCATTTTTTTGAAGTAAGTGCGTAGCCATGAAGAATGCAATGGCCAGTAGTGCCGTTTGCTCTGTGCTCAGGCACCAGCAGTTTTACTGACCATTTTTTTCCACACCATCATTGCAAATATCAACGCAGTGGAAAAGGCAAATACCATCTTTGTATTCATACCAAAATAGTTTTGAGCTTCTGGATCTCCCCCAGGAGGGTCTTCAGGACACCCTGGGGTCTGTGGACCATGCTCTGAGAACCCCTGCACTACACCGTTTTGATGACGATGGCATGGATCTAATTGCTACCATTTATGTGTTTGATGCAGGCATCCCTCTAAGTCCTTAAGATGTACTTTTCCTGTCTTATTAATCAACTCGTCCAACAAATATTCTGTGTGTTCTGGTTACTCAGTGAACCCAGGAAATGGCTGCTGCTCAGAAATAGCATAGAATATTCTAGGAAAGACAAACTTTTAAAAAAGAAATCAGAAATTTAACAAATCTGAAAATTTTAAAGGTGTTGTGGGTCGTTTAAACTTGAAAACAAAGAAGATACAAAAAGGTAATTAGAGACACCTTCAACAAGGAGAAGTGGGAAATTAAGTGAAGCATGACGCAGCTGAAGAAAAACACTGGGGTTTTTTTTTTTGTTTTTTTTTTTGTTTGTTTTTGTTTTGTTTTAATGCTAGCTATCTAGTGCATTAAATGGAAATTTGATGTGAGGAAAATTTATAGAGTAGAGTTGCTTAGACTCTGGAAATGAGAACAAATAATAAAGATTTATGGTTAAGTGAGGAATGGTAGGTATACCTTTCAACAACATAATTTGAATGTTTTATTAGCTTTAAGTGCTTTCTTAACTGTGTTAAATACTATAGTGGAAAAAAGCTGTAAGAATGTAGTCAAACGTGAGTGAAAGAATGGGTGTAAGACACCGTGGCTTCTGTGCTTTAAAAGGGTCATCATTCATTCCTTTATTTGACAGATATTTATCAAGCTTTTACAGAAAACATCAGAAATTTTTAAAATCTGAAAGATTTAAAGTGGCATGGAGCAGTTTACACAAGAAACTTTAAGTCAAGATAGTTACAATAAAGTTAATAGGAGAGAATGTTCTGAACTAGATGTGCAAGGAGCTTTTTCTGGGGACTGCAGTGGATACAAAAATGAGCCAGACATGAATTCTGCCTTCCTGTGGAAGAGTTAGGACATGGCCACAGGACAAGGCCATTGGACATGATAGTGGACATTTGTTGCTTTGTTTTACTACCTAGTATCTGTATTTTAAAAATACTGGGACTCTCCCATTATAAGAGTCTTTGGAAGAGGCAGTTTTGCAACCTCCTATAAAAGTCAAGGCGTCGGGTATCCTGTGTCCTCAACCCTTCTGGGCACATAACCTAGGATTAGCCAAATGTATGTGCCCACATAGGACTTTGATCCTAAGCAGGTGATGAAAGATGAAGGATGGTTAGGAGATTGTATTGGCTCCTAGATCCATCAGCAGTAGGGTGTGGTGACAATAAAGGTGGCAGCATCCTTGCAAATTCCTTCTGATTAGCCTACAGATTAGATGACCTGCCTGTTTTTTGGTCTCCCAACCATTCTGGGTCTCCATCACATCACTCAATAAACCATTTTTGTTGCTCTTTTTCTTTAAAATATTCAAAGTTGGCTATTGCTGTTTGCAGCCAAGAATTCTGAGTAATTCAGAAACCTGAAATTTTCCTTTTTTGGAGAAGTTCATGGAGGGTAAAACAATTGAGTTGTACTGTGAATAATGGAGTAGATATTGGCAACATGGTACAAGAACATTCCTAGATAAGAGAATTGTATGAGCAGAGGCATTGGCTGGGGAGAATTATTCATTCTTCCAATATGTAGTTACTGATTTTCCACGTTAGGTAAGACATCCTTCTGGATACTGTGGCTAACAGTGGTGGACTAGATAAAATAGTCATTGGAAGTTGGAAGAAAGGGAACTGGGTGAGAAGAAAGGGTTGAAACGACAGCAGTATTAGCAAAATGAAACCGATAGGAGTTTGTAACTGACTGGATATGGGCAGGGAGGATGGATGAGGGATTTTGCACCCAAATGACCAGGGAGGCACTAGTGTTGTTAACATAAGGAGAACAGAGGAAGAAAGTTGGGCAGGAAGATGATAATTTCCACTGTAGACTTAATGAGTGTGGGATTTAAAGGGGCAACTAGGTGCAAGCAGTGAGAAATGAGGGATTGAAACTTGAAAGAACCATAGGACTAAAGAGTTTGGAGTCATGTTCACAGAAGAGACTGTGAACCGTATTAAATTGTTAATATGGAGGTGTATGTGTGGATATGTGTGGATATGGATGTAATGAAGACTGACAAGAGAAGAGGGTCCAGTAGAGATCTTTGGAGAACACCTGTGTTTAGGAGTCCAGAGAGATCATATATGTACATAGGTAAATATAGTACCTTGCAGAGAGGGAATGCCTTAAGAGTAGTGCAGATGGTCTTACCGGACTTGATAAGAGAGAGATTGCTTCCAGCTGAGTTGTTCAGGAAAGACTTTATTGAGAATGAACATTTATATAGGGTCATATGATATGTGGGATTTCAACTTGGGGAGCCTAGAGACTGGGAGGGGAGAAGCGGGTGTTGAATTCAGAGGTAACAGGATGAGCACATACATGGAGATGAAAGGGCAAGGCACTTGTGAGAGTAGAAGTTTAAGATGTTAGAGGCACCGGGGTGGCTCAGTTGGTTAAGTGTCTTGGTTTTGGCTCAGGTCAAGATCTCACGGTTTGTGAGTTTGAGTCCCTTGTCAGGCTCTGCACTGGCAGTGCAAAGTCTGCTTGGGGTTCTCTCTCTCTCTCTCTCTCTCTCTCTCTCTCCCTCCCTCCTTCTCTCTCTGCCTCTCTTTCTCTCTCTCAAAATAAATAAATAAATAAATAAATAAATAAATAAATAAATATTTTTAAAAAGAAGTTTAAGATGCTAGAGTAAAAGCTTTGAGATATGAGTAATTCCACAGACTCCTGTGTTATGTGGGTTTTGCAGAAGCCAGGGCTGTTCCCCCCACTGCCATTTCTGGTCACTTGTTTTCCAGAATGATTGATATGTTTGTTTCTTCATTGATAACTTTTATTCATGCATGTGCAAACATTTTTGTTCCTACTTCATTGTGAATTTCCATCATCACTGCATTTGTTATAAATCTGGCAGTCTTTGTGATTTCACTTAAACATGATGCACTGAAGGAGGGAAGGCCATCTGAGGATTATTTGGCAAATGAAACTCTCCACAGATAAAGAAAAACATTTCTCCAGTTATCTCTTTTGTATCTCTGACTAAACTTTGACTAAAGTAAGAGCAACTTGTTTCTTGTGGCTTTGTTCCATAATTTTTTAAGACATTTGATTGCTTTTTGTTGTCGGTTAGGAGGGCTTTTTTAGTAAAGCACTCTTTTGGTTTAAATCTTGTATTAATATTTGTGTTTGCTTTACAATTTATCAGGTTCCTTGTCTTCCCACCTGTGTACTACAGTGTTACTTGTGGTGTCGCCTTGTAGGTGTGTGGTTTATCATCATTGCCAGCAGATACATTGCAGTTACAGCACTTTGCCTGCTGTGCTTGGACAGATTGCTCAAACCAGGAAACGTACAAGAGCTGAGTTGTCAAGGCATGTTGTTGCCAATGAAGTCTTTAGGCATTATTGACAACATTCATGTCACCTACAATTGGACCAATCTGAATTTAAAAATCAACATATGGAGGGGCGCCTGGGTGGTTCAGTCGGTTAAGCAGCCAACATCGGCTCAGGTCATATCTTGGAATTCGTGAGTTCAAGCTCCATGTTGGGCTCTGTGCTGACAGCTCAGAGCCTGGAGCCTGCTTTGGATTCTGTGTCTCCCTCTCTCTCTGCCCCTCCCCTGCTCACAGTCTGTCTCTCTCTGTCTCTCAGTAATAAATGTTTTTAAAAAATCAACATATGGAAAGCATTAAGGAAAATCATCAGTGTGCAAATTTCAACTCAGAGAAGGACTCAGTCTTCTTTGGTCAACTCTGAGAATATTTGAAATGAAAAGAGAAAGCAAATGTCATAGAATACCTGAAAAGTGTTTTTCCAGACTTTCCAGAAAAACAGTAGAGGGAAAAAAAATGCATAATAGGAATTCTAATGAGAATTAGAATTAGAATTAGCCCAGGCTCTGCTACCTGCAGTGATGGGATGCCACCGCCATGCTTTATCAAGCCCTATTTCTGAAGCTAGATCCACTCTGAACATTGAAGGGGTTGGGCCTTCAGAACGAGAGTGGTGACTTGTGTCCACACATTTATTCTAGAGCTCGGAGACTGGTTGGCTAAAGCAATGAACTGTCATAGCACATGCTTTGTTCCTTTCTGTTGTGATAAAATATGCCTAACATAAAATTTACCATTTTAACCACTTTTTAGTGTACAATTCAGTGGCGTTTAATACAATCACAGTGTTGTGCAACCGTCACCCTTTCTAGAATATTTTCATCATATCAAACAGAAACTCTGTACTCATTAGATACTAGCTCCCCATTCCTCTCTTCCTCCAGTCCTTAGTAGCCACTACTCTATTTTCCGTCTCTGTAAATTTCACTATTCGAGGCACCTCATATAAGTGGAATCACATAGTGTTTGTCCTTTTATGTCTGATTTATTTCACTTATAGCACAATGTCACTTTCAGTTTAACTAAATTTTGAATGCTGAGTCCTTCCACTCTAAGAATTGTGAACATTTACTAATTCTTCAATAATTTTAAGATTCCTATATGCTATAAGGAGAAGAATTTAGTTGCATTTTAAAAACTGATTTGATATGGATAATATATATATATGTACATATATATTTAACTTATTTTGCTATACCTTGTAAAATTTTGATTGTATTATGTAAGTTATTTACCTAAAAAATTAATCCTGAGATCTTCCAAAAGTAATCTTATTTTTATCCCTTAACTTTAGAGTTATTTTAAGTTTTGAGCTGTAAATAAGACCTTCAAATGGATATTGACTGCTTTATCCAGAAACCCCTTACTAGTTTCTGGTCTAAAGTGGTTCAGGACTGGGGCGCCTGGGTGGCTTAGTCTGTTAAGTGTCCAACTCTTGATTTTCAGCTGAGGTCCTGGTCTCAGGGTTCGCGGGTTCAAGCCCCACATCAGGCTCTGCACTGTCAGTGTGGAGCCTGTTTGGGATTCTCTCTCTCTGCCTCTCCCCCACTCACACTCGCTCTCTCTCAAAATAAATAAACTAAAAAAAATTTTTTAAAAATAAAGTGGTTCAGGAGGTGTAGAAGAATCCCAAGAAGCTATGGTTGTGAACTTGAAAAGGGAATGACATTAGGCTTAGATGATTATCTATAAGTTTGTTCTGTATAAATTTGCATAGTGCCACATTCAAAGATGCTCAAAGGCACCACCATCACCCTTTCAGACTATTTAAAAGCTTTTTAACTGATTTCATTGCTTCCATTCTTCATCTAGAAAGTATTGTCTACAGAGAAACTGGAGAGATCTTCAAAACATATAAATCATATAATATCTTTTCTCTGATTAAACAAAAGAAGCAACCAACAAAACAAAACATTCCAGTGGCATCCCATCACATTTAGAATGAAATCCAAATCCTTAACCAGGCCCACAGGGGCCTACATTGATCTGATCTCATCTCCCTTCCCTGTTTCTCAGGCAGTAAGTTCCCTCTACATTGACCCCATTTATGCACAGAACATGTGTACTGGTTCCCTTATCAAGAAAGTACTTCTCTACCCCGAATCCTGGCCTAGCTTACTTCCTTACCTCATTCAGCCTTCTGCTCAAATGTCATCTTCTCAAAGAGGTCTTCCCTGACCTCTGTATCCCACTTTCTAGTATATTTCCCTGCTTTATTTTTCTTCATAGCACACCTAACATTAGCTTATATTATGTTATATTACATTATGTATCTGTTTTTTTCTATTCTGACTTCATTAGGATTTTCACTTCATTAAGGCAGGGGACCTTTCTCTGTCCCCTTTTTTTTCTTTTTATTTCCAGTGCCTACAGAGTGCTTAAAAGTTAGTAATCAGTCAAGAAATAGTTAGTGAATAAACGAATGAAAAAACTGGAATTGAAAAATCTTTAAAGAACTCCCCTCTGCCAGCTATCATAATTTTGATAAAATTCTTAAATATTCATTCCCTAAGGCTGCTGTCCAAATTCCACAAACTGAGTGGCTAATGATAAATTTCATGTTATGCTGTGTAAACTAGGTGGCCTGAAACAAAATAAATTTATTCTCTCACAGTTCTGGAACCTAGAAGTCCAATATCAAGGTGTCTGCAGGGTTAGCTCCTGCTGAGTGTTCTGGGGAAGAACCTCAGAAGAAATCTGTCTCTTAATTTCTGCTGACAGGTAGCAATTTTTGGTGTTCCTTGGCTTGTAGACGCGTCAATCCAATCTCTGCCTCCATCTTTACAAGGTATTCTCCCTGTGTCTATGCCTTCATATGGCTGTCTTGTTGTAAGGACAATAGTCAAAATGGATTAAATACTCATGCTAATTCAGTATGACCTCATCTTAGTTTAACTAATTATATCTGCAATGACTCTATTTCCAAATGAGTTCACATTCTGTGGTACTGAGGATTAAGATCTCAACTGTATCTTTTTTGTTGGTGGGAAAGAGGAACAGATGGATTTCAACCCATAACATCCTGGAACCAAGTGCTTTAAGATCTTCACAACTTGGGGCACTTGGGCTGCTCAGTCAGTTGAGCATCCAACTCTTGATTTTGCCTCAAGTCATGATCCCAGGGTCGTGGGATGGAGCCCCCATGTTGGGCTCGTGCTGAGCATGATTCTCATCTTTCTCTCTTTCTTAAGATTCTCTCTTTATCTTTCCCTCTGCCCTGCTCATGCTCACTGTCCTAAAAAAAATTAATATCTCATTACTTGAACCAGATTAAAGAAGGTATTGGACCCCAAGACAAGGCACTGGAATCAAAAGTGTAGGAAATGTAAATAATGCAGGTGTTTTCTTTAATTCTGTTACTATTTCATGTAACAATGTTGTTAGTTGGAAAAAATGTTTAATGATCAATTTTTAGATATATTGTAAAATATTTTGCTTTTCTGAGTAATATTCATTCTATTCAACGTTTTACACTGTTACTGTGTGAAGTGTAAAGAAAAGAAGCCTTTGTTCTTTGTAACTATTCTTCAGAGATAGCAGGAAAGAACTGACATTTTTAAAAACAGAAAGTAAACCTCAAATAGGCATAAACTTAAATATTTATAACCAGAGACCAAAATATGTGTTTCACATTTGCCAGTCCTCCCACATCCCTTAATTGAACAGATGGGTTTTATACTGTGCCCTAAAAAACCCAGCTAACTTGATTTGTTGTTGTTGTTGTTGTTGTTGTTGTTGTTGTTGTTTTGAAGCCTCAAGTGTGGAAGTGAATTTAGAAGAATTGACCCTCTGTGGAACATCTCCTGCTCCAATTCAGATACACAGAAATTGAGTAAAATGATTGTATTAGCTTCTTTGGGCTGCTGTAACAAATTACCATAAATTGGCTTAAAAGAACAGAAACTTATTCTTTCGGAGGTCAGGAGGCTAGAAGCCCAAAATCAAGGTGTTGGCAATGCCATGCTCCCTCTGAAGGCTCTGGAAGAGAATTTGTTTCATGCATCTCTGGTGGGTTGTTTGTCTCTTGGGGTTTGGGCTTGTATACATATCACTCCAGCCATGGTCTCTGTCTTCACATGGCTTTCTTCCCTGTGTGCTTCCAAGTCTCTCTCTTCTTAAAGGATACCAGTTGTGGGGTATAGGGCCCACCCTAATCTCATATGACTTTATTTAACTTGATTAGATCTGCAAAGACCCTATTTTTAAACAAAGTCATAGGTACCAGGTATTAGAACTTAACATATTTTGGGGGGACACAATCCAACCCACTACAATGGGTAATTTTTAAAATGAGAAACATAATACATATACATATTTTTTTAATGTTTATTTTTGAGAGAGAGACACACACATACACAGAGTGTGAGCAGGGGAGGGGCAGAGAAAGGGAGACACAGTATCTGAAGCCGACCCCAGGCTCGGAGCCATCAGCACAGAGCCCTGTGTGGGGCTCGAACTCACAAACTGCGTGATTATGACCTGAGCCAAAGTCGGACGCTTAACCAACTGAGCCACCAAGGTGCCCCTATACATAGTTTTTAGAGTTCAGTAGTCCTACTGTGTTATAACAAACCTAGCAGCCTCTTGTTCCATCTCAATAATCTACCAATTTCTGCTTTGCTGACACAAGAAATGGTCAGTTTTTAGCTGTTTCTTATGATATTTCACTCCATGTATTAATTCACATCTCAATTTTTGCTATTACCTATTAATGTCTTACTGTGGAAGATGAAAATTTAGCTTTCTAATACCCAAATACACATTTTTCATCTTCTTCCACTTCTCAGTATAGTTATAGCACTATATTTTTGTTAAATGAATATTCAGTGCTTATATTATTGTGACTACATAACTATTATTTATAGAAGGGCCATATAATGAATAGTAATTGATTTTCTTTTACAACTTTTTATTCATGGTGTGAGTAATTGAATCTCTTTTACCCCCTTAATATTCTATGTAATAATAATAAATTTATTCCCAAATTCTGCCAGAGCTTCTCACTCTGTGTTCAGCCTCTTCAGGACATCTGTTACTTTCACTTCCGTCACAGAGCCCCCATAATCCTGCTCCCATATGGCCTGGTTTCTCTCTAGTTATCCTCTGTGGCTGTGATCTAAGAACTGTCATTCTGAGGCTTTCTTTCTCTCTCTCCTGTGTTGAAGGTCCCTTTCTGGAATATTTCCCTTTCTGGGTTTCTTCCCTCTTCTTGCTAGAGCACATCCTGTAATAATCACTTCCTGAGAAAAGGTATAGTAGGAGTGAAACACTTGAGTTCTTCAATGTCTGAAAAATATCTGTATTTTTACTATCATATTAAATTGATAGTGTGGCCATGTATACAAATTCCTAGATGGGAAATCAAATTCCTTCACAATTCTGAAGGTTTTATATCATTATCTCCTAGCTTCTAATTCATTGTTGAGATGGCTTTTGCCATTCTGATCCACAGTCCTTTGTACATGAGCTATTTTTATTTTTACTCCCTGGAAGATTTTAAGTTCTTATTTTTGTCCCCATTATGCTGAAATTTCACTATATGTCTTGGTGGAGGTCTTTTCTCTATTCATTATTCTAATTACAAACTGGACTGTTTCCATCTGGAAATGTGTGCCCTTCAGTTCTGCTGAATTTTCTTGAATTATTTCTTTCCTACATTTTTCTCAATTCTTTCTTTTTGACATTATCCTTATTTGGATGTTAGACCCCCTGGACTGGAATTCCATTTTTAATATCTTTTCTCACATTATCTGTATCTTTAATTAATCATTTTACTTTTGGGAAGATATCTTCAACTTTATTTCTAACCCATCCAATATATCCTTAATTTTTGCTATCATAGGTTTTAATTTTAAATAACTATCTCATTTCTCCTTTTTATATCATCCCATTCTTATATATCTTTTCATCTCTCTAAGGATTTTATTGATTTTGGGGGGAGGGGGTTCTCTGTATTTTTCTGTTTCCCCTTGTTTGTTTACTTCTCTGTTTGTTTCTATGACCTCTCATGCAATGGGATTTATTCAAATTCTGGTAGTGCTTGATTTTTCTGTCATATTTATGAATGGGATATTGATAATGAACTCCATGTACATGGGTAAAACTTACCTTAAAATTACGTGTAGGCCCATTTCTTTGGTTGGATGACCCCAAGCCAATAGCACCTTTAAGCTTTTTCCTAGGGTGGGCCCACTTTTCTAAAAGAGGAATCTTCTGTCCTCTTGCCTCTAGGATAAAAATTTGGCTGTCAACAGGTAGACAGATTCTCATTTATCCTGCTACTTTTCATATGGTACTACAACCCCACCCTCACCTCTGCCAGGTTAACCCATGTCCAGAGACCATTTGGTTCAATCCATCTACTTGTTTGCTGAAACAAAGGAGAGCAAGTTACTTGTCTGGGGTTCTAACTGCTTGTTTTAAAGAACTTCAATTGGTGCCCAGGTGACTCAGCTGGTTAAGTGTCCATCTTGATTTTGGCTCAGGTCATGATCTCACAGGTTCGTGAGATTGGGCTCCATGCTGATAACACAAAGCCTGCTTGCAATTCTCTTTCTCTCTCTGCTCCTCCCTCACTCATGCTCTTCAAGTTGAAATGAAAGGATGCTAGAGCATAACTCAAAGCCAAATGAAGATATAAAGATCTCCAGTAAAGGTAAACATATGAACAAATATAAAAAAAAAACAGTATTATTATAATTTTTGTTTGTAACTCCACCTTTCATTTTCTTTTTTTTTTTTAATTTTTTTTTAACGTTTTATTTATTTTTGAGACAGAGAGAGACAGAGCATGAACAGGGGAGGGGCAGAGAGAGAGGGAGACACAGAATCGGAAGCAGGCTCCAGGCTCTGAGCCATCAGCCCAGAGCCTGACGCGGGGCTCGAACTCACGGACCGCGAGATCATGACCTGAGCTGAAGTCGGACGCTTAACCAACTGAGCCACCCAGGCGCCCCATCACCTTTCATTTTCTATAAGATTTAAAAGACAAATGCCTAAAAAATAATTATTAATTTATGTTAATAGGTGTACTATATCCAAAGATGTAATTTGTGACATCAATAAGAAAGTGGAGGAAGAGCTGTAAGAGAGTAGAATTTCTGTATGGGATTGTTATTAGGTTGGTATAAACTTAAAATAGATTGTTACAATTTGGGATGTAATGTACTGAAAATAATATAGATGAATTGGACCTAACAGACATACATAGCATGCAGAATACTCCAGCAAACAACAGTAGAATACACATTTTTCTCAAGTGCACATTAAAGATTCTCAAGGATAGACCAAATGCTAGACTACAAAACAAGTCTTAATAAATGTAAAAAATATTGATATTATACACAGAAACTTCTCCAACTTCAGTGAAATGAAACTGGAAATCAGCAGCAGAAGGAAAATTTAAAAATTCACAAGTACGTGAAAATTAAATGATACATACCTAAATGATCAATGGTCAAAGAAGAAATCACAAAGAATATTAGAAAATATCTTGAGATACATGAAAACAAAAACACATTTCAAAACTTATGGCTGGCAGCAAAAACAGTGCTAAAAGGGAAATTTATAGATATATTAAAAAAAGAGATCTCAAATCACTAAGGTACTTAACACCTTGAGGGACCAAAGAAAGAACAACGAACTGAAACCTGAAGCTACTAGAAATAAATAATAAAGAGTAGAGATATATTAAATGGAGAATATAAAAGCAACAGAGAAAATCAACTAAACCAAGATTTGGTACTTTGAAAACAAAATTGACGAATCATTAGCTAAAATGGCTAAAAAAAAAAAAAGAGAGAGAGAAGATTCAAATCACTAAAGTCAGAATTGAAAATGAACACATTACGACATATTCTACAAAAATAAATAGGATTATAAAAGCATACTATGAACAATTGTACACCCACAAGTTGGGTAACCTGCATGAAATGGAGAAATTTCTGGTAATAGAAAATCTGGCAAGACTAAATCCTGAAGAAATAAAAATCTAAATAGACACAAAACAAGTAAAGAGATTGAATCAGTAATCAAAACTTCTCACCAGGGGTGCCTGGGTGGCTCAGTCCGTTAAGTGTCCAACTTTAGCTCAGGTCATAATCTCACTGTTCACGAGTTCAGGCCCCGCATTGGACTCTGTGCTGACAGCTCAGAGCCTGGAGCCTGCTTCGTATTCTGTGTCTCCCTCTCTCTCTTTGCCCTTCCCCTCCCCTGCTCTCTCTTTCACTCTCCCTCTCAAAAATAAACATTAATTTTTTTTTACATGGGGAAAGGATTTGAATAGACCCAATGAAAATACAAAAATGGCCAAAAAGCACACGAAAAAATGCTTAACATTACTAATCATAAGGGAAATGCAAATCAAACCCGTAATAAGATACCACTTCACATCCATTAGCATGGCTATTATCTAAAAACAGGATACATGTGTTTGCCACAATGTGAGGTTGAAACCTTTGTGCATTCTGGATGGGAATATAAAATGGTGCAGTTGATGTGGAAAACCATATGCCTGTTTCTCCCAAAATTAAATATAGAATTTCCATATGATCCAGCAATTGCACTTCTAGATATATATCTAAAAGAAATTGAAATCAGGAACTCACACAGATATTTATACACGCGTGTTCATAGCAGCTTTATTCACAGCACCCAAAAGGTAGGACAACCCAAATGTCTATTGACAGATGGATAAACTGCATGTCTAAATACATTCATATAATGAAATATTACTCAGTCTTAAAAAGGAGTGAAATTCTGTTACATGCTACAACATGGATAAACCTTGGAGACACTATGCTAAGTGAAATAAGACAGACACAATAGGACAAATACTGTATGATTCTACTTTTATAAGGTACCTAGAGTAGTCATATTCATAGAGACAGAAAGTGAAATAGTGGTTATCAGGGACTGATGGAGGAAGAAGGGGTGAGTTACTGTTTAATAGGCACAGAGTTTCAGTTTGGGATGATGAAACTTTCTGGATACGAGTAGTGGTGATGGTTGTAGAGCGTGAATGTAGTTAATGCCACTGACTTCTATACCAAAAATGTTAAAATTGTAAATTTTATGTTATGCATATTTTACCACAATACAAAAAATTAAATATTGGGTGGAGCTCAGAACAAGAAAAGTCTATGTAAGGAATCCATATCACCACATAAGCTTCTCTGTCATTTGGGCCATGTGACCCAGCAGGTATGATGCTGAAGTATCTGTGATAGGTTAGTGATACTGTAGGAAGCTTTTGATGATCTTCTATTATTGAATCTTATATGGGCTTTTAGGACTTTGTAGCTAAGTTACGTCCTCTTCTTTACATAACTATTCCCTTTTTGAGAAATTGTTTTGGCTTACTACCAGGCCCTAGTAGAAACTGAACGTTTGACCATGAGCTAACAAATTACCTTGTGACCTGAGTAGCTCATAATATACTAAATGTATCCTGATACACCAAACCATAAAGTTGGTTGTGCCCAGGAGTACTCCATCATTAAGTAGAAGTGGTATGCATGAGATCAAGGTCAAGCAAGTCTCTCTCTCTTTTTAATGTTTATTTATTTATTTTGCGAGAGAGAGAGCATGAGAGGGGGAGGGTGGAGAGAGAGAACTCCAAGCAGGGTGCATGCGGTCAGCACAGAGTCCAATGCAGGGCTCAAATTTATGAACTGTGAGATCATGACCTGAGCCAAGATCAAGATTTGGAGGCTTAACCAACTGAGCCTCCCACGTGCCCCTCAAGCAAGTCTTTTAAGGCTCAAGTAAATTGTATGAACAGTGTCCCAGTTGTCCATAATCTCTACTACTACTACATTGCCTCCTCCCTCTCAACTTTCATCCAAGGCATTATTGTTAGCCCCCTATGTCCTGCTGAGTGACAGAAGAAAACTATTTGGGTCTGACTTAACAGTAGTTCTGTATTCTATGGTGCAGAAACCAGATAGCTACAGCACTATTTCTACTCTTTGGGTAGTCCTAAAGGTGATGAAGGGAAATACTATGGTTGGGAGAAAACTTAAAACAATGCACCTAATTGCTCACTTTGTCTGAAAAGAAAGATAGCTAGGTGTATGGATCATACTGATTCATGGGCAGTGTCTTACTGGTGGGATAGTCTGGAACTTGGAAGGAACATGATCGGAAAATTGATGACAAAGAGGTCTGGGGAAGGGGTATTTGTGGATAGATTGAACGGGCAGAGTGTGTCTCATGTGATTCCAAAGAGAAATTTCATTAGAGGATGATCATAATAATCAGTTGGATGAGTGATACATTCTATGTATGTTAGTCAGCCTTTCCCCCCATTTATCACTGGCCCTGACCAACAGACTCATGAACAAAGTGGCCATGATGGCATGGTACAAGTGAGATGTGGGTTCAGCACATGGATTTCCACTCAATAAGGCCAATCTGGCTACCACTATTGCTAAGTGCCCAATTTGCTAACAGCAAAGTCCACAACTAAGCTTCCATTTCCTAGAAGTGTCTCCCATCCACGAGGTACATTGAATTGGGCTACTTTCATTATGGAATGGGCAGTCCTTTTTTCTTACTGAATAGATTCTTCTTCTGAAAATGAATTTCCTTCCCCACATACAGTGCTTCTATCAAAACCACCAGGTATGTTAGATTTATGCAATGTTTTACTCACCATTGTGTTATTCCATATAGCATTACTTTTAACCAAGAAACCCATTTTACAACAAATAAAGTCAGCAATGGGTTCATGCTCATATAATTCACTAGTCGTATTATGTTGCTTATTATCCTGAGATAGCTGGCTTGATAGGATGATTGAAGGCCCTCTTTCTTTTCTTTTTATTATGATAAAAATTTACTATTTTAACCATTTATAATTGTACACTTCAATGGCATTAAGTACATTTACAATGTTGTGCAGTCATCACTGCTATCTAGTTTCAAAACTTTCATCACCCCAAAAGGAAACCCCATACCCATTAGGCAGTCACTCCCCATTCCTCCCTCTCCTCAGTCCCTGGCAACCATTAATTGGCTTTCTGTCTTTATGGTTTGCCTATTCTGGATAATTTACGAAAATGAAATCATACACTATGTAGCCTTTTGTATCTGGCTTCTTTCACTCAGCATGTTTTCAAGGTTCATCCATGTTGTAGCATTGAAATGGCCTCAGAAGACTCAATAATCTCTCCATCTGAGTGACAATACCTTGTGTAGCTAGGGTAATGTCCTCCAAGTTTCGGCATATTTTCTAAATTTAAATATATATTCATGATTTAGGAATCAAGAGGTGGGACTGGAAGTGGATCCTGTTTTATCCCTAGTCAATCAAATGCAAGATTTTGTTTCCAATTACTGTAGCTTTGGGTTTGCTTGTCTAGAGGTCTTAGTTCCAAAGGAAGGATGCTTCCACCAGGAACATCTTGAACAAACCAAGAGTTCAATTAGTCTGTAAATTGAGACTGCCTTGTGCTATTTAACCAACATGCAAAGAAGGGGGTTACTCTCCTGCCTAGAGTGATCGATTTTGACTGTTAAGCTGATCTTGAGTTTCTGTTACATGGGAATATGCCTGGAATGCAGGAGATTCTTTGGGGGTGCTTCTTAGTATTCCCATACTCTGTTATATGGGTTAATGGAAAAAAACACAGCAACCCAGTAGAAGTAGAACCTCTAATGGTCCAGATTTTTCAGGAATAAAAATATGGGTTGCCACATAAGTGAAGAAACTATTATCAGCTGAGATGCTTGCTGAAGGCAAAGGGTATATTAAATTGGTATTGGGGGAAAAAAAGAAAGTAGTTATAAGTAGTCATTATGATTACATTGCCGGTTGCAGATACAAGGACTATAATAGTTGTGAACATTTTCCCCTCATTTTGATATGAATACATTTGTGTATGTATTAACCGATTATTTTCTCCCCCCCCCCCCATTCCCCTAAGATGTGTTAATAGTGGCTAACTCTATATCTTAGTGTTTAAGTTACAGGACATCAAAGGAATAATATGACTTATCAAGAAGAGGGATGAACATCATTCAAAGACTCTATCCTCTTTTGGGGAGGGAGGGAGCTGTCTCAGGCTGTATGATAGTTGCATCATATGGACATAAGCATGATTTTACTATGATCTTTATTTGAAAATTAAATATGATTTAAAGTGTTTCTGGAGGTCAAGTTGACAAGAGTTTGGACTGGGGTGGTTTTGCACTATCAACTTAGCTAAGTTGGAACTACATTTCCCAGAATTCTCTTCTTTTTAGGGTTTTGGTTGGCAACAATAGAAATTTGCAAGATTTGAGAAGTGGAAGTGAAGCACCAGCCATTACACTTGGTAGGTCCATGCCAGGTCCCAAGCACTGCTGTAATTTTACACATGATTTGCTGACTCACCTTACTGGCTAGGGGAGGAGCAGGGCCTGCAGCTCCTCTAGCTTCTCTGTCTTAGATGAGGCATGTGTACAGCAAATCTCTCTCTCTCTCTATATATATACATATATACATACATACATACATACATACACATATCACATATCTTCTATTGGTTTTGTATTTCTGGAGAACCCTAATATGCTCCCCAATACTGTAAAGAACACTGAGAACAGTTGAAGTTCTGATCCTCATGGTGTGGTGGAAATGCATGGTTCTGAAATCACACAGAACAAAATTCAGTGGCACAAATGACTTATGCTCTTGGAAACTGATTCCTCATCTGTAGAATTGGTATCAAATTTTACGTATGTGAATATTGTGAAGGGTTAAGTTAAACATTATATGTAGAATACCTGTCATGGCTCACAGTGGGTGCATGGTAAATGTTAGCTCCCCTCTCTGCTGAAGGGAGATGCACTGTTTAATTAGTGCCCTGAATCTTATCAAATGATTTAATGGAAGGGAGTCTCTTAAATGTTATTAAATGTGACAGTAATTTGGCATATACAGTTTTATATGACACGAATACCATCTCTGGGTGTTTAAATGTATACAGATTTCAAACATTATTTGAGGTTAGTTCTGCCACTATTTTGAGTAAGATCTAGGGCAAGTTATGTTTCCCTAAACCTAGTTTCAACTTAGTATTATCCCATGGGGTTTTTGTCAGAACAAGAGAGAGTGCTTAGCTTAATCCCAAGCATACAGCAGATGCTCAATATATGTACTAGATATTGTGGGAGTAATTAGGGTTTCCAAGAGGAGTTGGGTCAGTTGTTGCACTAAAGCGGAGCTTGCCATCTAGTGAACACAATATCCATGAAACCACAGGGGAAGTTATATTTGTTTTAATAGTAGCACACAAGTAGAGAAATAACCATGGAAGAGGTAAAGTTTTAAGTGATGTAAAAGAAACATGCTGTGGAAAGATGATAAAAAGTCTTGCAGACTTTTATTGATTTATGGAACCATGAGCAGTGGATACCTGATATCCTCGGTAATGATCTGCCATCTTGCCAGTGGCTAGTCATAGCAAATAAGTGGAAGGGTGGGTGCCCTGAGAGCAGAGCCGAATCAACAATCCTGCCAGCAGGAAAGAGCTTGTTCAGGCCGACATCCCAGGGGCTGGAATGCATTTGAAACAATGGATTGCAGTTTAGGGAGAAATTTGACAAAATGAACCTGCAAATGACGTATCCAACTTACAAAGCAGGTCAAGAGCTCTTTACTCTCTCTGCTTTCTAAAAATCAAAGCCAACAAACCAAAACAGTTTTGGTAAAAGGTCATGCAGGATCCTTTTTTCCTTTGTCTTCTCAGTATCATCCTTTCTTTCTCATTTTTTCCAGTGCATACTCTCACTTCTTCTTTCTCGGTCTCGGTGTTTCCCCACCACCCCTTCACCCTCTCGTCTCTCCCGCATTCTCGACTCCTCTCTTCTCCCCTTGGCCCGGGACAGCCCTGGGGCCCGTACCTGCCTGGGGAGAGCCCCAGCCGGGCCCCGCCAAGGGACTGGCAGTGACGTAGCGGGGAGGATGGTGCCCGCGCGGTCCGCTGACGTCACTGCCGCAGCGGTCCCCAGCGAAGCCCAAGAATGGGAATTCAAGGAGGGAAGCACAGCGGTGACCCCGCAGTTAAGGCTGAGCGCTGCCACTGCGCCCTGTGCTTCGGGTCTCTGGGGTCAGAAGGCCCGAATCTTGCTTGTAGACAGGCTGAGCCCACCCCACACCCTCAGCGCGCTCGAAAGCAAGAGTTTAACGATAAGGGGAATGTCCCCAAACGGTGGGGCCTCGTGCGCACGCGCCTTGTGTGGAGGGCAGATAAGGGAGAGCTGGGCGGGGGCTATGGGTTGAGGTTGGTAGGAGAGGAGGAAGGGGGCCAGTGTGTGGCGGGAGGGGACAGTGACCGAGTGCAGAACCGGAGCGAGACGGTTCACCCCCACCGCCGCTAACCCGTCTCCCAGGGCGCTGCGGAGGCGCGGGGCCTGCGGCGCGGCGTCGTGACGTCAGGGTGGCGGCGGCCGTGGTTGGCGCACAGTCCGCGGCTGCAAAGTGTGAATTACGCCGGGCTCGCGCCGGCGGCGGAGTGAAGTCAGGCTCCGGGGGAGGGGAGGGGCAGGACGGTGGCGGCGGCCCGAGCTGGTGGCTGGTCCCAAGCCCCGTGCGACCTGGGTCTCGCCGCTGGCTCCAGCCGTCTTTTCTTGCACCGCTTTCTTCTGTCTTTGCTCCACTCCTGCTCTGCTCTGCCCGGACCCGTTCCTCCCGGCCGAGGAGATCTGGGGTGGCAGGGTTCCCTCTCCCACTTTGCCTGCGCTGCCCCCGCTTGCACCCCGGAGCCGGGCGCGCGCCGGTCCTCGTAACTGTCGCCGCGGCCGCCGCAGCGTCTTCCCACCGGCGGCCCGGGCGGAGCGTTGGGGTGGGAAGGCGTGAGCGCGGCTTCCCGGGGTCGGCGCCCGCCCTCCCTGCCCCCGCCTCGGCCCGGCGCCCCCGAGCCGCGGCCCCTTCCCAGCACAGGGGCCGGCGGCCGCGGCTGGGCGGGCGCCGCGCGGGGGCAGGGCGGGCGTATTCAATGGAAGTATGTTACCAGCTGCCGGTGCTGCCCCTGGACAGGCCGGTCCCCCAGCACGTCCTCAGCCGCCGAGGAGCCATCAGCTTCAGCTCCAGCTCCGCGCTCTTCGGCTGCCCCAATCCCCGTCAACTCTCACAGGTAATCGCCGGCGCCGCCGCCACCGGGGCCCCACACTTGGGGGGGCTTCTCTTTTGTTTCCCTTTTCCCACCCTCTTCCCTCTTCCCACCTCCGCGACACCCCTGGTCTCCTAGCCATTTACCCCAGACCCAGCATGGTTCATTGTTTAGAGATTTCTACGCTGGCCCCTCGATTCGAGAGCCTTTTCTTTTATCCTCGGGCTTTACACCTTGAGTGCCCCGGCCTTCTCCGACCACCCCCACTGCCAAACCGGGTGGGCTTTGGAGTCCTTAAGACCTTCCCCAGGCCCGCCCCCCTCCATGCTCCGTGGTTTAAGCTTCAGGGATGACTCTTCCTCAGATCCAGTCGACGTCTGGATCTGAAGTCGGGCCTCTCTAACCTTAGTTGTGGCCCTGGGCACACCTGTCCCCCCTCCCCCATACGCACACCTGTGCCGCGTTTGAGCCTTGCCTACCCCCAGCTCCCGCGCGCCCCGTCGCGTTCGGATGGTCCTGCGGTTCTTCGAACAATAGGCCAATTCCTCCTCGGTGTTCGCCAGCTCCTATTCTGTGGATGGACCTTAAGTGCTTTGAAAAAAAAGTATCGAGAGTGCTTCTCTGAAGCTTAGGTTTCCGCAAAGTTGATAGCCAGGTTTTTAATTTGATAAGGAGATTTTAGGAGAGAAACTCCTAATGAGCACTCACAGGAAGACTTTGTTTTGAATGGTCCAATACCAGTTGCTCCTGAGAATTTCGGTTTTTTCTTTGGTGATGCTGTTGGCCCAACTCCTTAGTTCTGGCTGATTTTGATTGCCAGATTTAAAATAGGCAAAAAGAATTTTGTTTACATTTGAACTAAGTGCCCTCCATTTCTGCTTTCAGAATGTTAAATGTTCATGATCAGTTTTTAATTTAATTCAATTATTTTTATTTTTACTATTGGTTAGTATAAGTATCTTTATGGAACATATTTTCTCTCTCCAATTGTATTGTAAATATCCTGAGCCAGGTCTGTATTTTTTTTTCTTTAACCGGTAGTGTGGATAGTACCTCGTGGAGATTTTGCTTATGATAGGTGTGTCCAGTATTTGCCATTTGCTTCTTTGCCTAAATTGTAGAGAGAGCAAGAGACCATTTGGATTTTTCTCTGAATTGTTTTTATTTAAAATCAGACTTATATCATGGGACAAGATGGTATGCTGATGAGGTCAGAGCCAACTTTAATGGTTACTCTAATAGTTTAAATAATACTGTGTTGTTATTTTGAAAGTTAGGTCCGTGCTCTGCCTCTATAGTACTGCTTAAAGCATCTGCAGGTTCCAAAATTAATGTTGAAGAAATGTTAATGCATTGCTGGAAAAGGTTTTTAATGGTAGTAATTAATAGTTTTTAATGGTAGTAACTTTTTTTCACTTAGAAATATTATTTTACTGTCTCAGATTACAGGCACATAACTAATGCCCATTTCCAGTTCAGTCTGCATAATAAAGGTGACCAGTAATCAGTTATAAAATTATAAAATACAGAAAAAGTCACTTGTGCTCCCTGGGGAGAAAATGAATGAGAAAGGAGATTCCAAGAGTATTAAAACAAGTAAGGCTGACACCAGGGGTTTTTACCAGTTGTCTTAATTAATCCTCAGAGACCAATTTTAAGCCCTACTCCTCTTTGACTCATTTCCTAGCCTTAGGTTTAAATGGGTAATGGAATTTTAAAAATATGATTCTGGCAGATAAAGCAAATATTGTAGAGCCACACCATCTCTTACTCCTGAAACTTAAAAAAAAAATTTTCTGCACCCCAAATATAGGAACTTATGAAAATTTGGACAGGAAGTTTCCTGAATTTACACTTTTTATCAAATTATTGTTGCTCAACATTAAAATGAAGATAAACTTACCATGGTTTGAAATGGTTACCAAGATTTTGAGTATCATTTAAAACTAAAGCATATGTTGCTAGTGATTTCTTTAGGGCTAGATGGGAATGTGTAATAGAAAAAAAGGTATAAAATTTTGGAATCTTATTCAGAGCTCTCTAAAATAAATATTTGGTTAAATCAGAACCCTTGAATCTTCAGTTCTTAAGTCTAAAGCTATAGAAATTGTAAAAAACTGAGGTGGTTTTGTAGTTTAATATTAAAAAAAACCCACACAACAACCCTGTTTTTATTAAGTGCTAAGAAGTTGTTTTTTCTGAGTTTTTCTATTTTAGAATATGTTCAAAACTAGCAATCTTTTTAGTCATTTTCACCATAATATTACTTACCAACTTCACAACACAAGTACTTAATACTTGTTGGATGAGTGAATAAATAATGAAGCTATCTCTGACTATCAGTTTTAAATATGAAAACAACGTAACGACTTTTATCAGGGTATAGCAGTAATTTATCCAGAATTTGGTTTGGAACTTGTAACTGCAAACTTTAAGAGATTCAGGAAATAAATAGAAGACGGAACAACCAAAATATAGATTTGAGGATCCTCTCAAAGCCTGTGTGTTTTAGGCAAAATTCTGACAAACTTGTTTTGCAAGTAGCAGCAAATTTGAAGGGAGTTGGAGGCTGCTTGAGTCAGGTTCACACTGATACCAGCAAAAGTTGACAGCTGACACACCAAAGCTAGGGATCAGAAGAAAAACTCTTCAAAGCCAGCAACTTTTAAAAAAGAACCCTGGGGACATATAGTTTAGGAGCTTGAGTGCTGTACAACACAATAATTATCAGTCAAAATAATATTTAATTGAATCTTTTTAAAAATCGAAAGATTCCCACTTAAAAAAGAAATCTCCATGCCAAACAATGTAAGTGTTGGTGCTTAAATGGATAAGAGTGAGTTATCTGAAAAATTCATTTCTTTGGAGCACCAACTGTCCTAAGAATGCCAAGTAAATGAGGCATTAACTTTTTGTTTTAAACCAGGTCATGTACTACTTTCTTGAAGGTTAATATGAGTTTTTTGAATTATTTGAAAAAAATCAGGATAAGAGAAGTTTGTTTTGCCATTTTGAGCTATCTGTTGTTGATAGCTGAGGTTAAAGATTTATCTTGCAGAATAAAGTTATTTAGAAAGAATATTGTGAGAACAGAAATTGTCTTGTTCACTGCTGTGTCCACAGTGCTTTGCATGGGTCGGTGCTCAGTAAATGAGGAGGTTGAGTTAGTGTAACGATGGCACCGACAGCACTGCACCTGCAGTTAATTTAGTCAGATTTTCTAAGCACTGTAGATAAATATTATTTGTGTTAGAAATTTGTGGTCTAGTTTTTAAAATTTATTATAAATCAATGGTATATATTATTATGGAACAAAATATTGGGATCTTTTTCTTTGAAGGCATTATATTTTTAGAGCAGTTTTAAGTTCACAGCGCAATTGACTGGAAGGCAGAGAGATGTCCCATGTGCTTTCTGACCTGGTGCATGCATAGTCTCCCCTGTTATCAACATCCCCCAACAGGGTAGTACATTTGTTACAATTGTTGAACCTACATTGCTGCATCATTACCACCCAGAGTGCATAGTTTACATTAGGCTTCATTCGTGGTGTCTTTTTTTTTTTTTTTTTTTTTTTTAAATACAGAAACTATTCCACAGATATTTGCTAAACACCTTCTGAGAATGAGGCTCCTTATGTTGAGTACTAAGAAAATGTAAAGAATTAGAAATTGAAAACAAAAATCACTTGTGATGGGACACCTGGGTGGCTCAGGCAGTAGAGTGTCCGGCTCTTGGTTTCGGCTCAGGTCATGACCTCACGGGTTCATGGGTTCTAGCCCTGCCTTTGGCTCCACACTGCCCTGTGGAGC
Organism: Panthera onca; assembly: GCF_046562875.1. NCBI lineage: Eukaryota > Metazoa > Chordata > Mammalia > Carnivora > Felidae > Panthera > Panthera onca. Next base: position 16,726,213 of record NC_138356.1, on the reverse strand, counting down.
TTGCTTGGCCTTGTCTTTCTCTCCTTCTCTTTCTCTCCTTCTCTCTGCCCCTCCTCCGCTCACTCTCTGTCTCAAAATAAATAATCTTAAAAATCACTTGTGAGCCTGCGAACCTAGCCATGTTTTTCTTTGATGCATTATATTCCTTATGCATAAACATTTTTCACTTATAGTGTACATCTCTGTTGTTTTTAGCAGTTCTCTTAGTATATGACAAATTATCAAGGCAGAACAGTTCAAAGTCCCTTGGATAAAAGTTGGTTCTTTAAGGAAGCTTGCAGGATTGTGGTAGGGGAAATAATATGATGTGATGGAATTTATTGCCAGTTACCAAGGTGTAATGAGACTACAAGAAGGTATACCCAAATTTCCTGCATAAATCAGGGGGAACCTCACACAGTAGTTGAGGCTTAGGCCAAAGCCTGAAGATTAAGTAGATAAAAGGGTGCATATAAGGGAAGGAGGATAGAGGATGGTCCAGGTAGCTGTGTAGATCAGCACTATCTAACAGAACTTGTGATGATGGAAAGTGCTAGGTAAGCACTTGAAATGTGGCTTGTCTGACTAAGGAACTGAATGGTAAATTCAGTTTTATTTAAGTAGCTGCATATGGCTTGTGGCTACTGTCAGAATATAGTATAGTTTTATATATACCTAATGAACATTAGTAGTGATGATGTGTTGATCTATGAGTAATTTATTCTCTGAATGTTGAATGTTAGAGTTGTTTCAGGTCTTGGTGTTGTATATAAAACTTTAATACTTTCGTGCATGTTTGTTAGAGTAGGATCACTAGGTTGGGTCAAGAGGTAAGAATATTTTTTGGTTTCCTAGAATGTTCTGTCCTTACTTAGATAAATGATTATCTCTCTTTCAGTATAATATTATAATGATTATGATATTATGAGATTATAATACTATATAATTATTTAATAAACATTTTATAAATATTTTGTAAACATTTATATAAATGTTTTACTGTGTCAGTAGATGCACTGTGGTATGCTGAGTTTGTTTCAACTTGCAGTAAGCAAAATGGACACTTTCTGAAGTGCTTCTGTGCATTTGCATTTCTTTTGTCAAATTTCATTTGCATATCTTGTGCTCATGTGTAAGGACTGTTATATATCAAATATCAGTTTGTAAATGTGCATTATTCCAAATTACTGTTACCACAGTAGTTGCCTCTTCGCAAATCGACATTCAGAAGACAATACAGGGGATAGTGGGAGCAGTTGGTGGGATATCCTGGGAGTGGTTCAGTTGCTGAGACTTTCCTCCCTGTCCATTTCCCTAACACTTGTTTTGTTGGGATCTTAGTTTCATTTTTCTGTTTTCAGAAATGTTTCAGACTTTGATTTAAATTTAATACTATCATGTTTGGCTCTTCTGAAGTAATGTATATTTATGCTATACTTCAAATATATGCTCAAACATAATATTAATGTAAATCTATAGTGTATTTGGAGTGTTCTGATTGAGGAGTAGGGTGTTCAAATTGCTAGTTTATAAGTTGTCATCAGGAACACATTTAATGTATGGGATGTGATTTGAAGAGGTTTTAGACCTATGCCTAGATTTTTCTGCTTTGTTGCTATGCTTAGAGTTCCATCAGCTGTACATACTGCCTACCCAAGAATTCTTTTTTAAACACAAATGTCCTGCAAGAGGTAAAATATTACATCCTTTTCAGGAAACAAAGATTAGGGAGCTCATTTTGGATGGAAAGAAGGAGAGGTATTATCCATTCTCTTTGAGGCAGTTTGATAAGACTTCTAATACATTAGGGTAAGTTTCAACCCATCTTTCCTTCCTTTTTTTTTCTTTTCATGAAGAAAATTTTTAGAATAATTTTAGGGAATTGACTTCTTTTCTAGGGATGAGTATAGAGACAAATTTGGGAAGAGAAGAGCTGAAGAAAGAGGAAGTAGACAAAGCTTAGCTTAATTCAGATTTTTTGCCTGGGACTATTGATAGCCATTTAGTAGGATTAAATATACTTAGGAAATTTAGGTGGTAAAGAACTCTCATTGCATGCAGATCTTAAGGAATTTAATTTTCTGTACTAAAGACTGTGTTTATATAAAATCTAATTTTGTTAGAAGTCGTTTGACTAAAGATCTTTAAAATCTGGGCATTCTTACATTCTGTTTGGCCACTCCAGAAAAGTTCAACAATTAATTTTTAATCTTCTAATTTAGAAACAACTTAAAACTTTTTTATTGTACATATTGCTTGGATCTATTTGAATTGAGAGAAAAAATTGAGTGTTTATTCTCTTCCTCATTTAAATGGCCTGTTCTTGCCTAAATGTAACATAGACTGTTGATTTTTATATTGTTGTCAAATGTGTCTTTCAAAAGGTTATTCACAAAATAAATGATACTTTTGTATGTTTGCATTCAGGTGTAGTATATGAGGAAAGGAAGTAGATCAGTAGTATGTTCGGAAAGGAAAAAAACCCTACATTTGTAGATGAGTCTTTGAAGCTTGCAGAACTTCATTTTAGCTGCTGGCAGGTACCCTTCCTAATGGACCAGTGCCAGTGATCTTATGGTTGAAATCAGAAGTGTCTCTTGTCTCCTTGTAATTTTGAGTAAGAATTGTAGGTGACTGCTCCATTCCTCCACCTGCTGGTGGAGATGGCTCTTCATTTTCTGAAGATGATGGCAAGAGGGAGGAGAGGATGAAAGCAGAGCAGGGCAGAATTTGGAGAAGAAGATGAGTTGTTAATTGGTTAACATCTACTCCATCGTCTGTGTTTTGGGTAGACCAAGCTCTAGCTCAAGACCATGTAAAGTACTTGACAAATGGTGCTTAATAAAGATGCAGTAGTCTTGCTTCAGTGGTAATTGTTTCTATTTATTGAATACCTCCTACATGCCAGATACTATAATTAATATTTTTAATCTTTCCAAAAACCCTTTGAGATAAGTGATATTACTCCCATTTTCCCAAGGAGTAAACTGACCTTAGAGACATTACTACATTACTTGCCCAAGGCATCACAAGAACTTCAAGAGTGTTCCATACCCTCACATTTAACCTGGCCTGCCTTGTTGGTGAAAGTGAGGTAAATACAGTCTTTTAGGTTTATGGATTATAGATTTTGTTGGCTCGTGGATCTGGATATGGAAAACAAATTGGATGATTTGAAGTGATAACCTTTACTCTGGTCTTTTCAAATCACATCTGGATTTTGTTCTAGATGCCACTTTCTAGGGGAACATGACTAGGTTAAATCATACTCTGAAATACCAAGATGATGAGGTAATTTGAAAGCATATTGTTTGATATGTGAGTGAAGAAATTGGAGACATTTAGCTTGGAGAAAGGAATCCCCAAGATTTGGGCCAAAAGGATAGGGATAGAAGAGCAGTTGGTGAGAGACGGTAAGAGTGTTGCTGTCTTCCAATATGTGAAGGACTACCATGCAAATGAGAAAAAGGAGGGGAGTTAATTTAGATTTTGTTTGGTTTTATGTTCTTGATTGCTATACCCTGTTTCTACTTTGTGAGGGTTGTTGACAATACACAGGAGAAGATACAAACTTAAAGTTGTCACTTGTCCAAGGTAACACAGCTAGGTAGTGGAAATGGATCAAATCCTAGGTCATTCTGACCTGACCCTAACACCTATGCATTTTCTTCTACTTCCTTTTACAACATGGGAAAAGGATGTTACCGCAAAGAGTAGAATGGGATGAATAGGTAAAAGCAATAGGGAAATAGGGAGATCTTGTGTGTAATCATACTAATAAAGAAACAAACTAAAAGAATGATACTTGCTTAAGATTGACAAAGTAAAAAAAAAAAAAAAACAACAAGTGTATGACATGAAGATTATGCTACGCAGTGCTAGTAGGATTATAAATTGTAAATTTGCTGACAGGTAATTTAGCAGTTGAATAAAAAAATTAATACTTTGCCTTACTTTTGGGACTCTATCCTCAGCAAATAACTAGAAATGTAGATAAAGATTGATCTTCAAGGATATTCATCACGTATTCATCACTGTGAAAAATTAGAAACAAGTAATTTATAAATGATTAAATAAATTATAATATTGTGAGTATTTAGTATTTGTTATTTCTATATTATGTAACCACAAAAATGCTTTGAAAAATTTAAAGGATATATGATAAGTAGTTTACAAATGATTGACTAAAAGTTAATATTTCTTAGTTTTGCTATATTATATATCCATTAAAATATTTTGAAGAATTTGAAGAATACATAATTGCATGGGGAATTGCTTATAACATAATTAAGTGAAAAAATAAAAACAAACTGAGTATCAACAGTTTATCCCAATTTTGTTTAAAACTAAATCACAAAATATATACATATCTACACACCATGCATACTCAAACAAAAAAAAGGAAAAAAAAAAAGCCAGATGTATCCCCAAATGCTAACTGAAGCTATCTCTGTATGTTAAATTTTAACTAATTTTTAACTTTTTGTTTAGAATTTTGTGTAATTTTACCATTGTTTTTCTGCTAGCATAAATCTTTTTTTAAATCACAATAATCTTAGAAAACGTGCAACAAGTTGTATTTGGGCCCGGATCTCTGACAGTGATGTCCCGACAGAGAGCAGGGTACTTCATGAGGCTATAAATTGACAACAGCTTGAAAGATACCTGGATAAGGATATTGTCAAAGGGATTGACTCTTTTGGTTCCTTCCAACTTCATGATTCTCTAATTTCTTTGAGTAACTCAATTATATGCATGACAGGTAATTTTGTATAGCTCTAATAAGTATAAAGTAGTTTCATCCTCTATGAGAGATGTTGAAAAGTAAATTTAAGTGTAATTATTGTTTAAAAAACAACAACAACAACAACAAAGCTGGAGGTATCACAATTCCAGATTTCAAGTTATACTACAAAGCTGTCGTAATCAAAACCGTATAGTACTGGCACAAAAGTAAACACAGTTCAATGGAACAGACTAGAAGCCCCAGAAAT